>NC_057935.1:8421275-9021275 GCF_018555375.3 Anguilla rostrata | reverse complement strand
GGGTGAACTACGAAGATGCCATAATGACTCCATTCCGGCAACGCGTTCTTAGGAGCAACGTGTGCATACGTTACAGAAGTGACATTTCTCGATATCAAAGTCGAGCGATAATGGAATGTTGGTGACCATTCCACTATTTTTATAGTGATATCCCCCCGACTGCTCCTACATCGTCCTAACTGTAAACTGGCCTTTGGGGCCTTCAGAAGCGAAGCTTTGCTCGCGTGCGTTCGCACGTTTGTTTCCCTCTCGACCTAGCCGTCACGCGGTCGTAAAACCTGTAGCGTGAGAAGGCAGACTTTACATGCAGCGAGCCCGAAAGCGCGGGGCGGCCGTTTTGAATGTGGCAGTCCCCCGCGGCTACTCGCTGAGTCTTTATCCCCAGGCGTTTGTCCCCCGAGGAAGGCGGGTCACGCCTCGCGTTTTTGTCACGCGAGGAGGACCCCCCCCCCGCACGTCCGTCCGCCCGCTGGGCGCCACGGCTCCACTCGCATTACAGATCAGACCCTTCTGAAGGAGCCGATTGGCCGCGTGGTCTCGATTAAGGCAGAAAAGTTGCGCTTTTTTTTTTTTTTTTTTTTTTGCAGCTCGGCAACAATCTTTGCTGAAAAACAAGAGTGAATGCGGCCCTGTTATCTCAGCGTCCTTGTTGACGGTGAGTAAGAGCACGTGGTCGGGCAACTAATGAGGGCAAAACACAGGAGGAGATGCGGTGGACGTGTGTCCTTCAGTGGGCAGGTCAGGGACACTCCACATACTTTCTGATCATGAAAACTGATCCAGGGTCAGCTTAGCTAACTCTTATTGTAGCACTCTATCAGAATGTTAAAAATGCTACAATCGGTCCACGGTCTGTGATCAGAGTGAGACGAAGGATGAGGGAGGGGGTGAAGGGTCAAAGATCTTCCCTAGCATGGAGCATGATAACTCCGCCTTCAAGTAGCCTATTTGAGCACACCTGAGAGGACTAGAAAGGCATGCTGTGAAGGACAGGGCCCTCCTGCGGTACGGTCCAGCTCCTTCTTCTGCAAATCTCGGAACCAGTAACCATGACAACAAAAACAGCCGTCTATTAAACTCGTCACCATTGTTCTGGTTCGGCCCCTACTTGAGAAGATGAACTACTCAGGGAGGGAGAGAGAGAGAGAGAGAGAGAGGGGCACAGTGATTCTGCAAAGCTCTCCTCTTGCTGCCGTTTCCACTGCGGCTCCCTCTACAGTTCCGGTACAAACCGCCCCGGCGGTGTAGAATAACGATGAACCGCTATCCTGCGCGATAGCCCCGCGCGATAGCCCCGCGCTCGCGCGATCAAACGTCCAACGCGTCGGTCACGGGCACGGCCCTCTCGTTTGTTTCGCAGGCCCTTAACAAAGTTACATTCGATTTCCCTTCATCCCGGGGGCCCCCAAGGAGGACTTCGACAGGCAGTCAGGAGGGAGAATTAAATCCAGAAAAATAAACAAGACAAACTACGATGCTTCCAAAAGGGGATGGGCAGAATTTCAATTACATTGGCTCATTCACTTTTCATTTAACCTGTTAGTAGCCGTTCGGAAAATGTGGTCACTTGTATTTGTCAGGTTTGACTACATGGATAAAGTCCACTAGCATCAATTTGATCTGACATGTCTAATTGTGAGCAAGTACTGTCAGGAGTTATCTCAAGGTGATAAGTGTGCTGTTAAGACAACTAACTAGCTAACCTTAATTTCCTATATCTCCAATAAACGTTAATTATGGTACTTCATAAAATGATTAGCATGGTGCTCAATTGTTTTACTCCTGTGTGTCCATTTGATGGTGATAGAACAAGCCATGCAGTCTGAATTCTGAGCTTAAAAATCTAACCTGTAAACAGTAATATTAAGCTAGACAGACACTTGTTAAATTTAATATGCTAACTAGCTAGCTAACTAGCTGACATTATTTGGAGATGTCCTATCTTAGCTAGCTAGCTTGTCTTGTAAATTTCAAAATCACAGGCTAGCGCATTCAGCACAAACAGTGCAAAAATTACTACACTTCACATTGCTACCTTTTCACGAAACTTTCACGATTTGCAGTTTACTTGCTAAATTTACTTCTCCTTCATTTCGCATTTTTGTATCAAGATGCATTTTGATTTATTTTTGCCAACTGCAAAATTATGTGTCCTGCCACCACCACATTCAACGTCTGAAACTGCAAGATAACAAATGGCTCTCTCATTCGTGAACAGCTGCTGGGATTCCTTACATATCTCTGGATGAAGGCCTCAGAGGACTATTGTACAGATCCCCAATCCCCGATTCACTCAGGTCCAGCATAGGGATGGGCCTTCGTGCCAATTTATTGAAACGTTTACACTTTGATATATAGTGATGTTGTTAGATGTTTAAACATGACATTATATTACAGTAATTGTTACTGATTAATCACGAGAAAAGCAATAACTGTAACATAAAAGGTTTAAATTCTCAGATATTTAACGATTATTTATGTTAAAATCATACCACAGATCTTCTTGCAGAGAATTAAAAAGAAGAAAATGTTTACTGAAGGAATATCAATAGCCAACCCAGCACATAAATTAAGTCATTATGCAATCAGGATTAAACTAAAATCATCATTCATGATAAACGCAGCCGTAGTACTCCTATAAATAACTAGGCTACATAAACGAATAAACATTTTTTAACTTCCTTACTCTCCCTTACCCATTTCAATGTCTGAGAAGTCTGATGTATTTGAAGTTGGCCTGTAGTAACAGTAGCACTATCTAGGTTTCCAAGCAACAATCATTTTCAAAACTTGTACACAATTAAGCCCGCACTTCCGAACAGTGGACCTCAGACCGTACAGAGGTCGGATGAACGCACAGATTCTCTCTCTGCCGACCTGCAAAGACTGCGTTATCTGTTAGAGCTCCTCGTCCACAGACGTGACCCGCACCTCACACTACAACATAATCCTGCAAATCCGACATTGCTGGGACAAGAGGCACGGCTGTAATGTGAGAAGTCAGATAAATGAACACAACGAAAACTGAGCACGGCTGCTCGGCAGTATGAATTAACAATGGTGAAGGCCTAACCTATAGAAACAGCCTGCGGAAAAACACCGTGGAAACGTTATGAAAAGCTCAGTCATCAGACACGTACGATAAAAAATTTCATCGCTTATGATTTCATTAAACTTTCTCGGCTCAATCTGGCCAGCGCCTTCTCCGCTCAATCTGCTGCGTCGGGCACGGAGGTTTTTCCTGAGACAAAATCCCGAGACGTCTCACTTCTGCCCGCTCCGTTCTCCAGAAGAGAGATCACGTCCGATTTTCTCTCAGTGAAGAGCACAACTTGTTTTCTTTCACCAGAACAATGTTTTTATTCTTCAGTGCACACAGCTCTTGGTTTAGTCTGTGAATGATTACATTCAAAAACACTGCGGTGTTTCCTTTGATTTTTTTTTTGTTTTGTTTTTTTAAAGCAGGGACATTTTAAACATGAACCTTCCTTATCTACTCATGTTACTTGAAAACCCTGCTCAACCCTGTTCCTGGAGATCTACCTCCAACTCTTACTCTCATTTCAGCTCTTACTTTGGCACTCCTGATTCTTCTGACTAGCAGCTCAACATGATCTCCAGCTGTTGAATCAGGTGTGCTTCGTTAAGGTTGGAACGAAAACCTACAGGACAGTAGAACTCCAGGAACAGGGCTGCAATGGGTTAGAGAATTTGAAAGTGAAGATCTGCAATTTGAAAGCAATATCTAAGAGTGCCCAGTCCAATCTATCCACTTACTGAAGAAAATCCCACAGGTAGTTGACATCATTTGGATTTTGATTTTGATCACTGATAACCTATAGGCAGTGAATTTCCATTCCAATCTTTGACCTTGAATTGGCTATGTGTGCCCTGTCAGATAAACTATTGGCTGTGTGTCCCTGTCTGCTAAACTATTATCTGTGTTTCCAGTCTCACTTCCTGATGCTGTCTGCCCTCTACCCGATTTCCTCTTTTGACTGTATCCTTATTTCCTGTAACCTGTTTATAACCAAAATGATCTCCAGTTTTTGATCGGTGGCCCATAGTCGGAGATATCAGAAAAGTCAAATATATTTCTTACTGCTTAATTATGTGGTCTCACAAAATTATTTTTATTTATTTTATTTTTCGCCCAAATACACACTACACACTGGAAAACCTTCCACAAGAACTGCCTTTCATTTCTTTCCAAACTGGACTCATCAGCCACTTGCAAAGCTGTAGGTGAAGTTATATCTTTGGTCTCGACAGTGGATTTACTTCAAATTTTAAATAAAGGAAATGTATTTTTTTCTCTCTTGGAAAACACACTTAAACCAAGCCTAGTATAGGGGATTATAATGGTATTTTAATGATAATGCAGTATAATTTCTTAAATTTGCTAAATCAACAGCGTTTTCCAACTGTTGTCTATAGTTCCTAAACTTTAATTGTCATTGATTAATGCTATAATGGTTAAAAGTAATCTGCTTGAAGGCTAACCTCACTTTTGGACATGCCATTCAGAAATTTTATAGCCTCCACTCTCATTTTCCATTGGCTGCGTGCTCCCTGTGCTGGTCTAGCCAAAGGCGAGCGCACCAGATGGTAAAAGCTCTCCGTGAGGGCGAACAGAGGGGAGGCGGAGCCATCCGATTCGGGGTCGGTTAGCGCTCAGAATTTAGGCCGCCACGCATCAGAGCCGGCTGAACAAAAATCACTGGATCTTGCCGACGTACGTTCCCCATCGGTCCTCAGCGCTGGGCTAGCACGCTGTTCGCTGCATGGATTCGACAAGGAAACGCACTACAAAACGCAGGCAAGGGAAGGAAATGCTGCGCTCTACGTGTTTTCCAGAGCGTATCAACAGCTATGAGGGAGCGCCATAGATAGACCTGCATGAAATCAGAGACAGCTATTTGCTGTTCAATTTCCCTGCATGAGCACAATTTGTTGTTCTCACTGAGAAAATGCAAAAAAAAAAAACATGAATCAATATCTGAATATTCAATCTTTGAAGCCATGGAATATTCTGTATATCAAGTTAAGTGAAATACAAAACCCGTAATATAGGCTACACTGAGTTACATATAGGCTATTAACCAACGTACAATGCACGCTTATGGCTGGTTTATTCAAATAACAGGCCGGGGGCTAAGCATGTACTCACATGTTGCTCAGTTACACCCAAACTGTGACGATACCCAGGTCTATGGCCAGGGCTACATCTGCATAGTCAGCATACTTCTTATTTGATACAAAATAATAAAAGGCCTATGACTTATATCTTAAGTCGTTTATTTTTTTCTAGCAGTAGAACACAGAAATAACAGGCCTGTGTGCACCATTGTACCGGCCTCCAGGAAAAAGCAGCTACACTCTATGGTACCAGACATCCATGACACTGAAAGGCTGTATTTACCACATCTATGGTACCAACTTGGCCCAAATGCCACCCTACAATATAGGCCTACAACGTGACACTGGCAAAAACTGCCGAACAGTCACTTACCTACTTTACAGACTAGGAAAGATTGGAAAGAATGTGCATCATTGTTTGTTTGGTACAATTTGAACACTGCACAATGCAAAAGACATTTAGATAATTGCAAAGCTCTAATGCAGCATTCTAGTACAGTGCAGGCAGCATACACAGCGCACCTCTCACGGATATTTTCTATTAAGTTCTTGGTGTCTTCATTACTCTTACGTTATGCATTTAATGCACCTGCCCATTACGTCCCTGTAAGTCAATCTTGTAAGAGCATCTGCTAAATAAATGAGTGAGCAGATATGTTTGGAAGCTGCATCAACCTCCAGCCAGGAATTCAATCTTTTAAAACGCAGGGCCGCAGTTCTCATTTCACACGCTCCTTCGCCGTTCCGCTGCGGACGTAAAGTTTGCTACGCCGCCGCCGATTTCGCTCTTGAACATTTAAATGTCGGAGCATTCAAATTTTGCAGATGCCCAGAGGGAGGTCTCCACGGCAAAACAAACTGGTCTGCGCTCGTGTGCAAACCTCCCTGGCCAGGATGGAAGCGCCGAGAGACAGAGAGAGAGAGAGAGAGAGAGAGAAAGCAAAACCTCCGGCCATCTTGCAGCACCCGGTAGCCTTCGGTGTGCTTTTCTGCGCTTCTAGTCCTCGTTACTGGCCGTAACTTAAAGCACACCCTCCAGCAGGAAATGGGGAAGCTGGCACCAAGTCTAGACAGAGGCAAGGTGGCCCAAATCTATATTATGGATCCTTTAAATCTCATCCCTCCTGACACTATCCGTGGCAAAATAACATTTCTCCAAATTTTCCACAGAGATAGGCGCTCGCTACCCTCATATAAGAGGCGGCATTCCTTCAACAGGATGGGGGGGGGGGGGGGTTTGTCGTAGGCGTACGTGGCTCCAGAGAAAGACGCTGACCGGAACGTGTCGAACGCGTAACAGAAATACCCCGTTCGGCTCGGCTGAGCGAATATACGCCCTATACCCTGGGGGGGGGGGGGGTCAGCCTGACTCCGACAAGAGACTGGCCTCTGTCCTAGAACACAAGTTCAGAAAGGGCTATTTTGTTAACATTAATGTTTAGCTTTGCGTTTTGGCCCGCCCCTACTGAACCGGGGACACGTCTCGGTCTCCCAATAACGAGTCACGCAAAAGAGATGGGACGGGGGGGTGTCGCGCTCCCTTTAAAAGACAAGAAGAGCCGCGACGGCGGGCATGCAAAGACCTGCATTCTGTCCGTTCCTCGCGGGGGAGGGGGGGGGGTACTCTGACTAATGCAACCTCTCGGAGTCGCGAGCGTCAGCCCTGACATTTTCGGCCGAGCGGTTGTTTAAAAAAAGCGAGGCGCTGGCTCGGCCACCTGTCTCCGCAGGACCCCCCCGGAGGACGGGGGGTCGTGGGGTCGGCGTCAGGCCCGGCTGGGGCGCTGAAAGGCCAGGGAGAGAGAGAGCGCGTCACCTGCATGCCACACCTGGGCCTACATACCGCTCATCGCGATCGCTCGCCTGCCACGCTCACGCCAACGCCTCTGTCAACACGAGACGTTAATCGCGCCAAGACGACGGAAGAGAAACGAGAGGGGACCCGAACCCCGGCCAGCGCATCCCAGAAACACCGCCAATAGCAGGAGAGCCAGCCGTTCTTCATTAGGCACGGAATGCCGACGCCACAGCGCCGGGAATGCCGACTGCAGCCTCTCCAGCGATGAGAACGACGTCATCCCAAACACAGGGGGCCAAATGCCAGGCTTCCTTCACAAAAACAAAGTGTGACTTTGACACTTAAAAACTCCAACGGTCAACAAAGGCCAAGCCGGCCCTTTGGCCGCCATTTTGTGACGGGGCACTGACCACAAAGGCACTGCAGACATGGCCGACACATCGTACACGGCCCACGGCTGGTCCAAGGGAGAATAACTGATCTCATTTAAGCATTTAAATTCAGTGTTAAGCGCCAGACGAAATCGGCAGCGACAAGCAACGCCGCATACACAAAACAGCAGCTTCACACCACGGATGCAAAAAGCCAGAATGGCCAGCGAACCAGATATGAATTTTTCAGAGTGTGCAAAGTTTCTATTTTCTTGTTACCGTTAAAATAACCGAGGTGAGAAATGTATCGTCAACAGCTGTGTCCTGAAATGACTGCCTCGGTGTTCGCAGACGGAACGTTCCAGAGCTATCGAACGCTGAGAGGGCGCCGGCCACACTGACCACCGGTTCGTGCCGGACCCGGCCGGGCGGGCTACGACGGGGGGGTCCGGCACACGCACACGGGGGGGGGTGCCATCCACGTGCCCCGTTCGCCCAGCTGACCTTCGGTCATGTGACCTCTGGCGTCTGGCGCCATTTCACGCCAGAGTGGCCGCACGGCGCTCCGGGGTTCTGTACCCGTGACCTTCGCCCAGACGCCCGCTCTGAAGGCGGACCTTGGGGGAGGACTCCCACACTCGTAATCGGGTCATCTGTCGGTTCACAGGTCGAATTATGAGGGGGGAAATTTGTTTTTCTAAATGGCCACTGTTTTTTTTTGTATTCTATCATTTCTCTGCAAACAATAAACACTTGGTCACAAAAAAACAGGCTGAGCTGACCTTCTGGCCCACACCCTTCTCAGGACAGGTACCAAAACAGCCTCGCTCATATACTGTTTAACCCATGTTAATGAGTACAGTGCATTCAAAATGACTGAAGTCATGCAGAACCTTACTGCTCAAGAGTGCATAACTGTATAATGTGCTTAGGGCCTAAGTTAACACGTAATAGAGAAAGAGAAACAAGTGTGCGTGGTGACACTGATGTCAACTCGACGTTTCGCACCAGTGAGCCTGTACATTTACACAGAAGCTTCCAGAACCAGCATCTATTGTACCTCTAGTGCCAAAGAATGTAAAATTCAAAAATATGATTTAAAAAAAGAATTATCTTTCAAAAACAATGCCCTTTTTTAATGCTTCTGATAGTAGCTGATAGTATCAGAGTGACATCGTAAATAGGTCTAGGTCTTTTCATAACATGGAACGCCTCTTGATTTTAAAGCTTGCCGGGCTAGTTCTATTTTTTTAACACCCTGTAACTGCCGCGTGGATTCGCCCCCACCACTGAGAGATTAGGAGCCAGAGCCCCCCTGCTGGGATGCTAATGTGACTCTTGTGCACTTCATCAATACACCAATCAGCCTGTGTTCTTTCAATATAGCGCTGAGGCCAGAGATGTTACAGCTATAATTAAAATGCAATGATGCATGGTTTCCTTTTCAACACCGCATGGTTCATTTCCTTTTCAACAATGTGTGGTGGTGTGGTTTTCTTTTCAACAGTGCATAGCTGTATTTTCTACATGCATGTACAGCAAAAAAAAAAAAAAGTAAGATCATCTTTTGAAGGCCACACACGTTATTTCCTGGAGTTGCCCAACACAGCATCTTGTAGATTACTAGGGGGGGGGGCGGGTTGGGATAACCAGGAGCAAACAGGGGGCACACTCCAGAGCATCAAATGCTTTGAAACAGAGATGAGAACAGAGAGGGACAGAACAAATTACACTACACAGTAAAATGTTCAGTGTTAAATTAACTCTTACAGAGTACATATGTTCTCTACTGGACTCATGTGTAGTCTGTGAGAGTTGAATTAACACTGGACATTTTACTAGGGATGGGCACGAGTGCTCGAGGGTTAGGACTGTGTAAAAATGGCCTCTATATCAGAAACAATTACATACTACATAATTACATACAATAAATGACCTCGCCTCCAATCAACAATCTAGCGAGTGTTCCTAGGCCATGACACGCCCATAGCCGTGGAAATGTAACGGACTGTTCTGTCTGTCTAAGAAGCCCCTGGTGAATGGCTGAAGATGCACACGTGCTGGCTGGCCGGAGTCACATGGGTAAACACCGTGGTGTGCGTGGTGTGCAGCTATTTCAGCAGGGGAGAGGATTTATGATCAGCCTGGACTCGCTGACATCACATGGATCTTCCTCTGAAACAACCTCAGGGTCGCCCCGGCAACCCCCCCCCCCCCGCGATCCCCTCCTATCTCCAGACCAGTTACGTAAACCAGTGGAAACATCTGGTATCTCTGACATTTAGACTAGTGGCAATCAACTTAAAAGTGATAGCTCACTCCAAAAGACAACTTCGAGATTCCCAAGCTAGATTCTAGATTCTTAGCCTGAGAACATTCAGTTGGTGTGACAGTGTCAGTCCCTCTAATGCTTCCGATTGAAGAGTGGAAGCTCTCAAGTACTCGGTGGAAAACCCAAATTTGGTTAGGAATGGAAGTTGACTGAAACCAGTGCAACCCATTTCTTTCACTTCCATGCCAACATTGCTGTTAGCCTCTCTTCCTTCTGATACATTAGCAAGTTCAACAGGCTTAGTCACTGAAGTGTCTGACAAACATGCCCAAAAAACTGCCCCTCTTTCAAATTCACCGAGATCTCTTCTTGTAGCCATGGTAGCCAAAATAACTGGCAATTGGGCCAACCCAACATTTCAATATGCAAATAATATGCAAGTGACAGCATGTCAGGGTGTTACCTGATTCAGTAATTCAGGTACCACACCTGTGAAGCGTGTGGTACCTGAATTAGGTATCCCTCATTTGCTCAAGTATGTACAGACACAGACATATGCACAGGTATCGTCTTCTTGGTTTAACACTTTGAAGCGTAGGTTTTTTGAAATGTTTTTCTTTTTCAACATGAACACAAGAACACTATTGCTTTCACTTACCAGTAGTGATCTGTTCATCAGCATGGGAATGTTCAGTTAAGAACATTCTTAGCACAACATACTTGTGAACTTACACCTTAAAACAGTTAGACACTTTGGTAGGCTTGAAGTAGGCGGGTCAAAGTATACAAAGGAAATTGATGCAAGTGTAGTGACAGAAAGCTTGCAAAATGCAAAATGTGGTGCAAAAGAAGGAAATGGCTGATGTTTCAGTTGATAAAAGGGTAGGCTGTGCATCAAGCACAGAATGTCACACTTGTACACAACAAAATGTTGCAAAATGTCCTGTGGACTAAGCCAGGGGCTACTGTTATTTACCATTCTGAAAATAAAAATGGAACGTTCACCTCAAAAAAAAAAATGAAAACCCTTCATTAATTCACTTTTAAAGAGACTAGGCTGACATCACTTATACATTTCACCCAAGATTAATGTTTTACTGCCTATTTAGTTTGTTATTGCCATTTGTCAACATGAGGACCAGAGTTGTGCCAATGAAAAACAAGGTAGGCATTATGAGGCTGAGAACTAAGAAAAAAAAAACAGTTAGAAACATAGGTCAAGCCTGACGCTTACCAAAATCAACTGTTTAGAAAATCATTAAGAATCAAGAGAGCACTGGTGGGCTCAGGAATCACAAAGGGCCTGGCATCCAAAGGAAGACCTCTACAGTTGATGACCAAAGAATTCTCACCATACTGATGAAAAATACCCCAAACAGCTGTCAAACCAACCAGAAACACTCTTCAGGAGGCAGGAGTGGATGCATCAGTGACTACTGTCCACAGAAAACATCACCTCTGAACATGTATTTCTTATGCTGAAAAGAAAACTTGAGGCAACTATCCCCCAAAACAAGTTAGAGCTGAAGATGGCTGCAGCACAGGCCTAGCAGAGCATCACCAGAGAAGATACTCATCACCTAGTGATGTCTGTGGATCACAGACTTCAAGCAATCATTGCATGCAAAGGATATGCAATTAAACTAAAATATGTACTAAACATGACCACTTTCATAACGTTAATTTGTCCCAAACATTATGGTGCCCTGAAAGGGAGGGGATATATTGAAATAGGTATTTAATTTATACATGGTGAAACCGAAGTGTGTAAAAATACCCTTAAATAAAAGCTGAGAATGTGCACTTTAACTATGTGTGAATAGTTTGATTACAAATCTAAAATTGTCGAGTACAAAACCAAATCAAGAAAAACAAATTATGTTTTTGTCCCAAACATGGAGCTCACTGTATGTCATTCATTTCAAAAGGCCTGGTGCTTTTTCTCACATTGTCACTGAAGAAGGGCTGAAAGCAACGTTCGACGAAGGTCTAATATTTTCCATTGCCGTCTCATGGGCACGGGACAAGCAAACCTTGCAACGGGGCACGACCATGTTTAACTCACTCGCAAGATCCTTTTTTTCGGTTTCATTGTGGTAACAGTGTTATTTCATAATAAGCTAAAGAAGAAAACTGGATGGGGTAGTAAATGTAACGCTTTGCCTCTAGTATTAAAGCGTTCGTGTTAAAAATGATCAAGTTGCAACTAAGCGACGACAGCATGACAGAAGAGTCGGGTTTCATCTGCCACCAATGGAGCTGAGGCAGTCTGCTGGGTCGATGAAGCTACTGGACCCCTTGCAGCTCCAAATAACGCATTAAAAGCAGATTTTAACCGGGAGGGGGGATACAGTACTATTCCATAAAACATTTTTCCTGCTGCTGTGGGTTAAATTACATCAGAAAATGCAATTATGTCGTATTACATCGTTTCATCAAACACTGTTGTATAGTACAGACAAAAAATAAAATAAAAATAAAATAAAAACATTATAGAAATGCAGCATTCGGAGAACAGGTGCATAATGACTTTTGTACTAAATCGGGGCACTTGTGGAGGGACACTTACCTCCGAAAATGGGAGCTGGCGCGATCACAATTCCTTTGGCTTCAGTTTTCAATGAACTCTGTCCGTACCTCCCGTCGTCTTTTGACAGAATTTGCTTTGGGTTGCCCTTGGAGTCCAGGACCGTGATGTTCACCGTGGCGCTGTAATAGTCGTCCTGTTTGACCATGTTTTTGTCCGCCGAAGCTGACAGCACACATCTGGGAAACACCAGAACCAACACGACGAAATGGAGACATCTGCACGGTGTTACTGCGGTCCACTTTTTCGGCATTGTTGGACAGTCTTATTATTGTATTCCCTTTGTGCACCCAATCCGTAATTCGGGGTTTGAACGACTTGATCCAAGAGGCGATGGATGAGACAGTCTTATTTCATGCCGATAGTGTGGGGTTTCGTAATAAAAACATGCTGTCCTCTTCACATCATTTTCGTATTCCAGTGCATGCGTCGCCTACGCTGTCTTGGGGGAGAGAAAAAACGAAAAATTGCAACATTTAGCCTCTGCAAGCTGGCTGCATTTTTAAATTAACGTTAGCTGTTAAAAAAAACACAACACCACTAAAGGAACATTTACTAGTTATTTCGCATAGTTTCAATCTCTATAAAAGAAATGTACTATATATTAATACCCACTGAACCAAGGACAAAGACAAAGATAAGTATCACTACAGCCGTCTGAACTAGCTCGCTATAGCAGCATAAATATTCAATTCCCACCTTTAATCATAGTAACCACTCTTCCGCGAAATATGCAAAAACCGAAACGTACTATTAAACAATATCTATGTTATCTAATAACAACCTGATTCAATGCATGTTGGTCGCCAAAGGCATAAACTGATAGCTATGATTGATAGAAAACGAAGAGTTGTCATTTCTGCTTTGTGATAAGAATTAGCCTTGTTATGGTCCAGATAGCTTTTTACCTTGCTAGCAATCAGCCACTATTTTGCTCATTTCTGCGTCGATCTGCTGTAATAAATTGCATAACTCGTTACCCACCTCATCCATTTATTTGTCACCGAAAAAACGTTACAGTAAAGCTCAACCGTTGTTATTTTTCGTAAACGTCAAACGACGCCTTTTGTCGGGAACAATCAGATATTGTGAATCTTCCCCAGTCTTTTCCTCCCAGCACAGCCCTCTGCGCAAGCGCGAGGTGAATAGGCAGGGCTGGCGCACATGGGTTGGGGAGGCTGGGGGCGACATTGGCGCGTGTACAGTAACCCAAAATGTGCGCTCAAGCGGCCCGAATTAATGATGGCGCTCGTGCACAAATTGATCACGTTAACTTCAGATTACGCGAAAACACACGACTCGTTTGTTTGTTTGTTTGTTTGTTTTGCTTTGTTTCCCACTAGAAAACAGCACAAGCACGCACACACGCACACACACAGAGCAGTCGTTAAGTATTTGGAATTAAACAAAGAATATGAGATTAAAATCTGTCATCTTTAATTTGCGGGTATCAGAGGATCCATGTAGAGTTGCACCGTTCTTTAAAAAATATGTTATTGATGTGGTTGTTATACCCTTAAATTAAAGCTGACGGCCTACACTAAAACTCATATTCATTGTTTCATTCCATACTTAATGTGCTGGAGTACAGAGCCAAAACAACAAGAACTGTGTCACTGTCCAAATATTTACAGACATTATGATGTCCGTCTATCAATTCAAAGAGCAATGCAAAACAGACAGATAGCCACATAGCATGTGAATTCAGATTTCATCCTGCTTTGGGTGAGAGAGGTCAGTGATGAAAAACAGTGATGGCCCATATATTGTAAGTATAACCACACGCACATAGACACACACACACACACACACACACACACACCCAAAGCCGTAAATACTATTTTATAAAACCCAAGAATGTACAGTCAATAGGGTTAATTAGGGTGTTGGGCCACCACTGTTTTTCCTCGCTGAGCTCTCTCACTTAGTGCTGGCTGAGTGATATGCGGCTATCCATCTGTTTTGCTTTGCTCTTTGAATTAATAGGATGGACATCACTATCCTGACCTAGAATATGTACGTCAACCCACTGTTGCCCTTTGCTAATGATGGCTTTCCCTCAAAGTAACATGCTGACATCACCTTAACCACCATTACTTATGTCATGAAAGATCAGCGAATTGTGCTGACTTAGTCACTGAAACTGCTGCCAAATGTTCCTCCGCTTTCAAAGTCCCAGAGTGCTTTGAGCCCTGCTAGCTGTAATTATAGTCAACCGGGCCTGTCCAGCATTTGTGTACGTGACATAGTTATTTGCTTAATTAACGGATGAGACGCACATGTGTGGCAGTTTGTCATTGTTTTGCAATTCTTATTTACCAAAGTGTTTTCAATTTTTGTTCGCTGCCTGTATATAATCTTTCATAAGCCCAAAAACAACCCAACAACAACAGCACCCAGCCACCTTTTATAAATAGCCCTGTGACAAAAAGCAGGTTTCAGCCATCCAGACTAGCTGTGCCCAGAGGTATTTCAGGCTTCTTCTGGGTACTGTCCGTCCCTAAGAACTAGACTATTATCAGCTGGCGAGACCCAGATTTTGTTAAAATTAACGAAAGAGAGACTGCTACAGCTTCTGTGCTCAGACGCTTATGGGCCGTCCTGGTCCATGAGGTGTCTAGAATCACTCTGTGATTGCTGGGGATTCTGTGATCGCCTGTCAATGGGGACATGGTGTGTGCACTCCCTCTCTGCATGTAGTTGTGTATTTGGACTGTTGAGCAAAAGGGTCTGAGGGTAAATTGGGAGGGGGGGAGAGGAGGGGAAGGGGGGCAGGGGGTGGAGCGCGCTGGGGGCAAAGTTGACTCCACACAAATTGACTAAATCAATTGACTCCATAGGGACACGCAGGCAGCTGAAGTGTGGGATCAGCTTACTGCTGGCAGGCAGAATTGCTCTGCACATCCACAGAGCTGATGCCTGTAAACTAGTACTCCACTGCCCTTCTGTGAGTGGGCCTGGGAGGAAGAGTAAGGGCATAGGATGGTCTGTGGGGGAGCAGGGCCCTGCACGCTGTCCTGGGGGTGGACCAATGAACGGGGAGGAGAGGGGGCAGGGATTAAGGTGGCCTTCTCCCTAATACCAGACGTTAAACCAACCCATGGCCTGATCAGTGTACCATATTCAGAGATTATGGGTGTAAACAGTGGGTTTAACTGTGACTCAGTTATGACTTGAAAATGGATTCCGCTTTTCTGTGGCACACGCTGCAGTGCTGTATGGGGATAATGCTTAATAACTGTGAAAAACTGAATCGTGTATCATTGAATTGCTCATCAATTTATTAAAGTAATAGTAAAAGTGCTGAAATGCAGTCAATTTAAAAAAAATTTTGCTCTTCAAAATGATCAATGGCAGTATGGTGACCAAATTGCACATAGCCAGCATATTGGGCAATCAGAACTACAAAAGACATTTTTTTTTTTAAAGATGTTTATCAAAGCTGTGGTGCCTGTTGGTAACCTGGGAGGCAGACATGTTGTTTCTGTAAAACCCAGGGGACCCGAGGGGGATCTGTGGAGTAAATATGTCAGTCATCAGTGTGTGTCATGTGAAGATGTCCTTTCATTCGCTCACCGCCCTTAAAGCCGAATACGTACTGCCTACAGACACGTGCTGGGCTGATGCCATCAGTTCAGACTGTACCTTGGCTAACTCTAACACTACTGCTCCGCAGGGTTATCCCCAGTATAGAGTCGCTCTCGTCTATCACGTGTATCTCGATCTTCTAGCTCTTTCATAATTGTACTTGTATCTTCACCTTGATGTTCTTTATCATATCTCTTGTAATTATGCCTCCCTTCTAGTTTATGACTTACCATAACTTTACTGACGTCGCCTATGCTTACCATGTGAGCTAGAATTGATGTTCATGGCTGTGGATAACTGATACTTTATGAGAATTGTACCTTGTCCGGCCTGTGTTCTATAATTGTTCCCACGGTACCTTCGGGTATGCATTTATCGCTCACTGCTTTGGATAAAAGCATTTGCCAAATAAAACATAATGTAATGTAATAATAGAAAACACCAGTGCAAGTACACCTGTGGCTGGGGGGATGTACAGTACCTCCTGAGCATGATAACACATGCTTCGGCAGGCGAACCTTGCACAGATACAGGCGCTAATGGGACAGGGGTACAATATGTTCCTCCTGGGGAAGGCACTGCACATGTTTACCGTGAACCCTGGCTGCCTGGCTGGAGCAAAGCAGGTGTGGGCTTGGTTAATTCAGGGGTGGCAGACCTCAGAGGAAAACGAGCTGCTGCTGGAAGTGGTGTTGGTGAGTCAACAGGGTGCCATTTCATTTCTGAACCTAACGAACCAGTGCAGTGATGGCGACTGTGGAAGCCGTCTTTCATTGTTAAGCCCTGCTGTGTTTGTGGTTCCTATAGCTCTTATGCGATGGAGTTAAAGGGTTCCCCAGTGTCCTGGAATTTTTCCCCAAAATGGCTTTCTCAGTCTGGCCAGCTAATCGTCCCCCAGGTTAACTGGCTCAACAGTTCCTTTCTCTCCACCTAAGCTAACATGTGATGAATGTTCTGGAGAAAATGGCTGCTTTGCATGACCTATGTTTCTGCTACACATTGATGACGGTTGAGATGAGTTTCTGTTCTTCACTGTAAAGTGCTTTGAGGTTGGATGAAAAGCGCTATTTAAATGTAATGTATTATTATTATTATTATTATTATTATTATTATTATTATTATTATTTTCTCACGTGCAGTATATGATACATAGGTATGCATGTATGCCAATACAGGTAGTCATAATGTGAACGGGATAATATGAAGAACTTAAAATATGGACAGTGCCCAACAGAGAAGCTGTCACAGAAGATATGCTTTCTGCTGGGGCAAACACAGCTCCTTCAATGGTACATCACATGGCAGAACAGAACACAAGAACTTACATAATAATTCATAAGGACAAGAACAGGCCATTCAGGCCTTCAAGGCTTGGCATTTGACTATGAACATAGCCTGCCAATTTGTTCCAGGCTTTGAAAACTCACTGTGCAACACCCAGGCGCTCCACCAGAAACAACCCAGCAGGGGGCAGCAGAGAGGTAAGCAATTTGCTAAAGCAGGCAGCTGTGCTGTTCAATGATGATCACTGCGTGTCTGAGGGTGTCTGCCCTTGCAGGATACTGGCTCTGTAAAGCCTTTTTTCATGTATGTGTTTTCACAAACCAGCCGACAGTTAGAGCACTCATGAGTCATTCACGCTGTGACAGTATTCCTATCTCTGAACCCGAAGGGGCACACCCATTCGCTATCGGTAAGAATTCAAAAAAAGCTTGTTTTTGTTTGGTTTCAAGCTGACGGTGGTCTTCTTTTTCTCTCTCTCTCTCTCTCTCTCTCTCTCTCTCTCTAAATACAGCTTAGGTTGTGAGTTAGAATTTTTATTTTTGTGTTTTATCAGTCAGGAGGGACCCCTAGTGGTAATATAATGCAATGGGACATATGATTACTGATTTGTAAACATCAACATTATGTCAAAAAGCTCTTCGCTTGTTACCGACATGTTGCGTGATTATGTTTAGATTCTTGTTTATTTATAAAGAATGTGCTTCATATGTGACCCTGAAATCATACCGTTGTGTTAGCCATTAAAATAAAAGCTTGGCTGTACGCTTTGTGATTTCAAGCCCAGGAACCAGTCATCGTTTATCGATGTGGAGGTGGAGGTATTGCTGTGGGGTTGACTAATTATACACAGAAATGAAAGTAGTGCAATATCAGGAATGTATGAGTAAAGATCTATTAGAAGGGCTAGGGCTTCACCCAAAGCTATATTTAATGTTGGAAGAATGTTCTGGCAATGATTTCTGTCATCTAACTGTCCAGCCACATATTTACCCGGAAAAATGCATCACAGTATAGTATTGACCTATCTTAACTGAACGTGTCAAGTTTCATGCATTTATCATTCAAATAAAATAAATTTATACTTGCCTATAACATAACATAACATAACATAACATAACATAACATAACATAACATAACATAACATAACATAACATAACATAACAGATGAGAATAGGCCATTCAACACAACAATGCTCATCATTTTCCTGATTAAATTGATTAAATTGTACCTGGTGCTGTGATTACCGACAGACTAGATAGTATCTAACACTGTATCAAGCCTAGTCTTGAAAATTCTGCCTATACTACGTGACCTGGCAGGCTATTCCACACATTGACCACCCACAGTGCTGGCTGCTTTTATCTTATGATGGAGATTGTATCAAAAACAGGACTGAACATGGGGTCTTCCTATATTCTAAGTCTAGACTCAGGAACAGTAACGAGAAACTTGTCTGGTGATCCCAGCTCTCTGTAAGCTGAAGGGGTTAAACGTTCTGCAGCACAGTCAGGGGCCAGACCATGTCTTGCTTTTAAACTCATTAATCAAACCTTAAAACTGATGCAGTTACTGCCAACCACAGTGAGGCAAGGATAGAAACAGGGCCAACCACAGATTTTCGCACAAAATGAAAAGGGAACCTGTGTATAGCTTGACTGTATAAAAATCTCTTCAGCCAAACGGGGGTGTTAGCCATTTCAGGGCAGGGGGCATATACTTCAGCATCCATTGGTGTCTATCTGTGCATTTGTCAGGATGGGAGTAATGTGACATCAGACTGGACTGATTGCATTGAGACTAGCACGTAAAAAGAGAATTATAATAGACCAGCTGAGAGGAAATTAAAACAAAAACGAGCTTCTCACTATCTGCGAGAGATTGAAAAGAAGAAAAGAAAACTTCATTTTAGCAGTGTTTCTCTGCTGGTAATGACAAGATTGTATTAAACCTTTTGCATGTGGTCCAAAATTCGGGGATGACTCAAAGATAGTCATATTTTCGCTTGGCACTTAAAATGAGAACTGCTGTCTTTTCCGTATTTAGCTGTAAAAAATGATGATCCATCCAGCAATTAGTGTCATCCAGACAAGCATGGCGAGCCTCTTATGTTCTCAAATCACCAGGATTAACTGACAGATATATTTAAGTATCATCAGCATAAAAATGAAAAGATACATCATGCTTGTATAAGATACGATCATTTCCTCTCTCTCCTACTCCTGACTGCACAAAACCTCTTATAATACAATTTATGCGAGTATCACATCATATTATTCATTTCAAGACCATTGCTTTGCACTACTGTGTAACACCATGTTTTTAATAGCACTTATAGCACAATATCCAGGTTCAGACATTGTGGAAACACCTTATTTCTTGGTTTTGACTGCAGAACAATAAAAATGTCCATAGTCCAATGTTAACATGTCATTGGATGACCACTGAACAGGATGACAGGGAGAACTTTATTTGAGGTTAGACATAAAAACAATTTCTGGAGAATTCTGATGAAGGTGGCATACATGGCTTTGCTTATTTAATTTTTATCAAACTTAAATTAAGATTAAAAGTGCTAAATAAAAAAGCAGGCAATTTCTTGACGTTTCTGCAGGGAGGGCCAAAGTAGTTACACACTGCAACTTGATATTTCAGCCCCATCTGAGAAATTTTAATTAAAAATCATGCTGCAAAACTGGATAATGGAAATACAATTCCTTTCTTGGTTAATATGGATGAGATGGTACCATATATTCAAATTAAACTCCAGGTCATTTATTTGGTGGAAATATAACAAAGAAAGTTATTATGATTAATATTTTTATGATGCAAATTTCAAATGGTTCTTAATTGTAGACAAGGAAACCTGAATTTTAATTACATTTGGGTCAGTAGAAAGCTAAGAATTAATCGCTACATTTTCAATTTACCATTTAAAAGGAATGCATTGGAGGAGCTTTTAGATACCGCATTTCAGAACAGATAAAGGCACATGACGAACTCTTTAATTAAGCCTTTAGTACTGTGAGATATTGGGAGGCAGATTGTAAATAGGAAACAGTGCTTCCCTTTTTGCAAACCTACGGTGAAACCTCTGGCCACCAGAAACATTTAACAACAGTCTGGCACGTCAAGATTCAGGTGTTTGTCCTGCACTTCTCCCGCACTCTTTTCTTTGAATTTAGAATGCTGCTCCTGGCAAGTTCCATGTTCCAATCTGTGGAGAAGCCCCGAGTGCCAGTCACAAATCCCTGGAACTGTCAGAATTATCCTCAGAACTACACACGCAGTGTTATATTCTGTCGGTGGTCCTACTTGATAGTCTTTCGTATAACACCTTGCCAGCTAACCATGAACTCTCTCTGTAGAGAATAAGGTCTGTTGCTAATATATTGATTGTGAGAATATGAGTCCATTTTTACTGTAAGAATGATTTAAATGTATCCTGAACACCAGACAATTGTTAACTTGAAGATGAGTGAAAAATGTTTTCCCATGCATGGTGTGGGAGGAAACCAGAGTACCGGCGGAAAACCCATGTAGACGAAAGTAGAGCATACAACCTCCACACAGGAAGTCACACAAACACCACACAGGTTCGGACTCCGAACCTTCTCGCCGTGAGACGGCACTGCTATTCACTGCAGCTTCACTCCGCCCAGTAACTGAACATCCTGATGCTGAACTGACAATAATGACTGGTAATTGTCAGCAATGGAGTTCTGGAACACTGACGCTCGAAAACTATTTGAATTTTGAAAAAAAAAAAAAAAAAACATTCCAAAAGAAAAAAACAGAAAAAGGCTCTTCTGAAGGTTAAGAGCCATGCTCTTTCTTGTTAGCACAATGACTCATTAAAGCCACGCAGATTGTAAATAGGAAACAGTGCTTCCCTTTTTGCAAACCTACGGTGAAACCTCTGGCCACCAGAAACATTTAACAGTCTGGCACGTCAAGATTCAGGTGTTTGTCCTGCACTTCTCCCGCACTCTTTTCTTAGAATTTAGAATGCTGCTCCTGGCAAGTTCCATGTTCCAATCTGTGGAGAAGCCCCGAGTGCCAGTCACAAATCCCTGGAACTGTCAGAATTATCCTCAGAACTATGCACGCAGTGTTATATTCTGTTGGTGGTCCTACTTGATAGTCTTTCGCATAACACCTTGCCAGCTAACCATGAACTCTCTCTGTAGAGAATAAGGTCTGTTGCTAATATATTGATTGTGAGAATATGAGTCCATTTTTACTGTAAGAATGATTTAAATGTATCCTGAACACCAGACAATTGTTAACTTGAAGATGAGTGAAAAATGTTTTCCCATGCATGGTGTGGGAGGAAACCAGAGCACCCAGTGGAAAACCCATGTAGACGAAAGTAGAGCATACAACACAGGAAGTCACACAAACACCACACAGGTTCGGACTCCGAACCTTCTTGCCGTGAGACGACGCTGCTATTCACTGCAGCTTCACTCCGCCCAGTAACTGAACTTCCTGATGCTGATCTGACAATAATGACTGGTAATTGTCAGCAATGGAGTTCTGGAACACTGACGCTCGAAAACTATTAGAATTTTGAAAAAAAAAAAAAAAAAAAACATTCTAAAAAAAAAGGCTCTTCGGAAGGTTAAGAGCCATGCTCTTTCTTGTTAGCACAATGACTCATTAAAGCCACGCGTTTCCCTGCTGGCACAAAACCTCTCCTCCCCTCCCCTCTGTTTATCAAGCTGGAGATCTGTTTTGCTGTGAAACAGCAATTAGGGTTGTTGCTGGATTTGGTGTGGGAGGGGGACCATGGTGTAGTGATGACTGGCTTTTTGTTATCGAACCCCTGTGCAGGAAATATTGCTGGGAAGCCCAACTGCCCAAGAGTTAAAAAAAAAAAAAAAATTTTACATGAGAGGAAATGACACCAAACTCTGATAGCAGCATCCCTTTTCCCCACGCCCTGTTCGACGCATTTGGGAAAAGTGAAAACGAATGTGCTACAGAAAGAAGGCCGACATTGGATGAAGTGCAAATCTGAGCAGAAAATGATTTATAGGCCCCTAAGTATGTATTTTATATAGGATATGTGTTCATGTGCACTAAGTACGATTCTGAGATGAGTAAAGTGAATCAGTGTCTTGGCAGTAACCAAGGAGGGGGAACTTCTTTCAGCTGTGTACACACAGTAAAAATGTTTTCCATTTCCGTTTAGACGGTCAGCAACAGCTATGTACATCTGTGGGACTAGGCTGATCTCTCTTTCTGATAGGATGTTTTTGTCATTGGAAAAAGTGCAACCTGGCTGGTTATGGTACATCATCAACACATAGCAAAGTTGGTGCCCTGAACAGTGAATGCTGTTTCCATGAGACTGGAGAGTGAGGCTTCATGGATGTCACAGATCAAATGTTTGAGCTAGAATGTGTTATCAGTCATGTGGTACAATTAACCCAGTAAACCTAGTAGTGTTTTCACTATGGAGAACTAAGCCTGTTTGCAAGTCATTAATTGATGGCAAGTGGTGCCTGAGCCAAATATGGGGCATGAATGGGGAGAGACCTGACAGACAAATGGCCTGTGCATAGTGATCTGTGACCTCAGGATGGAGGAGGTCATATAGCATCACTTCCTGTTCTCTGAAAAGCGAGAACAATAAACAACAAGGGACTTCCCATCTGCTGGACATGCTGTGGAGAGACAGACAGACAGGCGTACAGAGAGAGAGAGAGAGAGAGAGAGAGAGAGAGAGAGGAAAAACAGAGGCAGAGGGAGGAAGAGCGAGAGAGGGGAACAGAGACAGGAAGAGAGAGAGAGAGAGAGAGAGAGCGTGCTAACACATTCCAGAGGCAGAAAGTGGCACTTCAGCTCCAGTTCATAGTTGGGGAGGGAAGAGAGAAGAGACTCGTTGGAGTACAATGGATCTCCCCAGCTCCCCTTCTCTGCTGCTCCTGCTCCTGCTCCCCCTGGCCCTTCTGCTCCCTGGCTCTGCACCCACTCCAACGGAGGAGTGCTCTCCAATGTCCACTCGTAAGTTTCCAATCCTTCCTATTCTAACCTGGTTAAACCGCCAGGAAGATCATGAAGAACATAATGCCAGTATTGGTGATGATGATGATGATGATGATGATGATGACGATGATAGTAATTATGGACAGAAATTTTTACCATCCTTCATGTGCTGATACCTTTTTGTACAGTGTACAGTAGCTGAAAACAGAAATCACTGTTGGTGATTCTGGCAGAGATAAATGTTTAAAGACTCAACTTCTCTTGGAAGACTTAGCAGCCAGAAAATACAGCCAGGACTGCTAATATTTTACAATCGCTTCTTTCCTTTGTCTTTGAAATCGTTCCAGTGAGATTATGGCATTATATAAAAATTCAACATCTGATTCACATAAGAGAACCCCATTATTGTCTTGTTAAAGGAAACACATTTCACTTCAAAAACTGGGTAGAGAAACAACAAAATTAAATAAAAATGTAAATATAACATATTTTATAGGAAACAGCCATAACATATTGAATATTTGAAAGTACTGAATATCTGATGTAGGAATGATTGCATATTTTTGTGTTCAGGTGTCTTTCTGTGCATAGGCACGTGTGTGCTTTTTGTGCATACATGTCTTCCTACTTGTTTTTAGCAGTTGAACTTATTTTTCGCCTTGAATTTTCCTCCCTCCAGTAAAGAATGTGCTGCCATTTTGTACTCTGTTTACGCATAGTTAGTAAAGAATATTTATGCAAATGATAATGATCTAAGATGAAGAGAGATTTGAACTGGTCTTATTATAGCAATTTGCAACAATGGCTGCGCTTTCTTCACTGGTGGAATGAAGAACCCTTTCATGACATAAAAACCGGAGAGGAATTCATTACATTCCTTGTGTAACTGAAAACATGTGTGTGTGTCCATGTTTGTGTGAGTGTGTGTGTGTGTGTGCGTAGGAGTGTATGTGCTTGTGTGTGCGTGCGTGTGTGCTTGCGTACGTGTGTGAGTGCATGTGTATCAATACCCCCACACACAGATGAGAACATAAATCAGCATTTGAGATATTAATACTAGACCATTTAATATAGGTAGAGATTTAACATAGTATTGGCTGAATATTGGTATATACCGTCAAACTGTATATTTTACAATAGAACATGTTTTCTGTGCCAATGAAATGTCTCATTTGTGGAGACTAGAGAAAGCAAAATGATGCTATTAATGAGTATTCAGTTTGTTCATTGTCCTCCTGTACAGAGTGCGAGTTCTTTGTAGCACCACATAATAAAAAGCAGAAGGGAAACTTATTTCAGTTAACAGAAATATGAAAGTGGTTCGAAAGTGGTCTGCCTGCAGCCTGTGGTTTTATTTTGGCTATGAATTTAAAAAAAAACCCATTTCCGTGACAGGACTGCGGTCTTTCAAACTGGTCACCCGATGTAACCTCTCGGTGCTGGCGGACAAGCAGAAGCAGGAGGTGCAGGCCCCTACCACGGTGCTCCTGGTGCCCTGCCTGTACCTGCTGGCCTTCCTCCTCGGCCTCCCCGTCAACCTGGTCGCCCTCTGGGTCCTGGTGTTCCGCACCAAGAAGCTGCCGTCCACCTCCCTGCTGATAAACCTGACGGTCAACGACCTGTTGCTGCTGGCCTTCCTGCCCTTCCGCATCTTCTACCACTTCAACCGCAACGACTGGATCTTCGGGGAGCCCCTGTGCCGCCTGGTCACCGCCCTCTTCTACGGGAACATGTACGGCTCGGTGCTGTGCCTGACGCTGGTCAGCGTGGACCGCTACGTGGCGCTGGTCCACCCTTTCGGGGCGCGGACGCTGCGCAGCCACCGGGTGTCCCTGTGCATGAGCGCGGCGGTGTGGGCGGTCGTCCTGGCCGCCATGCTCCCCCTGCTGGCCTCGCGGCAGTCCTACCCGCTGGACGTGCCGCGCATCACCACCTGCCACGACGCCCTGCCGGAGGAAGAGCAGGAGCACTTCTTCTACCCGTACTTCGCCACGCTCTTCGCTGTCTGCTTCCTGCTCCCCCTGCTGGTCATCCTGTTCTGCTACGGCTCGGTGCTGCGCACTCTGCTGGCCGAGGGGAAGCGCTATGCCCACGCCGTGCGCGTCACGGTCCTGGTGGTGCTGGTCTTCCTCGTCTGCTTCCTCCCCAGCAACCTCCTCCTCCTCCTACACTACTCGGACTCCTACCTGATCGACGACGAGCAGGATCTCTACGTGCCCTACATGGTCAGCCTCGCCGTCAGCTCCTTCAACAGCTGCTTGGACCCCTTCATCTTCTACTTTGTGTCTGAAGACTTCAGGGCCAAAGTCAGGAAGGCCATTTTTTGCTGTGGCGGTGCGGGCACGGATTCCTACACCACCAATCAGATTTCGTCCTCCAATTCGGGGCAGTCTGGAAAGTCCCAAAGTACCCTGCTGACCAAGTTCAATGCTACTACAGAGCAAGACTCAAACTGAAAAAATGCCTTAATATCTAAAAAAAGAAAAAAAAAAACATAATTACAGAGGATTGTATATGTTTATTGTACACTATATATTGTATTGTATTGTGACATAAGTGATCCTTACACTGCAATATTTCTTTAATGCAAAAGATTAAAGATTGCTGTGTTAAAGTACAGTAGTCCTGCTGAAATAGATTTTACTGCAATGCATGTTTGGCTGGTTACCAGTTGGTTTTGCTTCAAACTCTTCCCTTTTCAAATGATTTAACTCCAGTGGTCTACTGTCTACACTTTGAGCATTTAGGAGCTCAATGATTTCAACTGTAGAGCCGTCAATAAACCAATATGTAACATCTTTCATAGGGAACATTTGCTGCAGCACATTACAGAAATTAAGCCATCAGTTATTATTGGAAATGAGAAATTAAGGGAGAACTGATCTGACAGATTAAAAATCCACAAGTTGAAATGTAATATTCTTTCTCTCTCCGGTTTTGACATAATGCAGTAACAATTGGCAGCTCTTTATTCTTCAGGAGTTGCATTTAAGGTGGCAAAAAGAAGCAGAATGTGCAGGGGTTCACCAAGGACCAGTGTTGGGAACCCCTGCTTTATAGGGACTGAGTGAAAGTAGATCTAACTACTAAGGCTGTAACAAAAGCAAAAGATATAATATATTTAATATGTTATCGCTGTCTGAGTCTTGTCAAAATATATTCAGCTTTTAAAAAAGAGTGTCAATGGTGTCTGATTTTTTTATTAGAGCATGTCTGCCACATTGGTGGATGCTCACTGTGAATTGACCTACATTGGCCTGTGAGTTATTTCGGTTTTTACCAGTGAGCAGCACTTTTGTATGTTTGAGGGGAAGTAAAAAAAAAAAGAGTGAACCTGTGGGAGGAGTACAGCTGCCACAAAATATACTCTTCACACGATAACCTGTGTGACAAACAAACGTGTTTGTCTTAAAGTCACACTGGTGGAAATTAGCAAATTGCTATAACCCGGTACATTACATCTTTCCTTGTTTTATATAAGGTTAATGTTCTTTGTACACTGTCCCTGTTTAAATAAACTAAATAAAAAAATTAAAAAACACTGACGTCTAAGGCTGCTCCATAGAGAGAGGTGTGTTCGATATATACATTTCTCCAGCTGGGTTGCAGATTATGAATAATTATACTCATGTAAATTAGACACCCAACATACGAGCGTGTTCTGAAATATGAGTTATGTGCCAAGCATGACAGACTGGTCTCTGTTTCTGTCCACTGGAGATAATTGTTGTAATGGAATGATTAGCCTAAATGTTTCCCTGATGGCTGTGGTGCCACTGAGCATACAGAGAAAGAGAGTAAAAGTACTTAGAGAGTAGCGAAGCCAGGGTTCGCCCTACACCATGGTATGTTCACACCAACGGGGTTTTCATTTCAGGTCATGTAACGGGGTAAGCAAAGGCGAGGCAAGGTCGAGAAGACGGCAGCTAAAACAATAGCGCTACGCGCTGAAATGCGATGTCATGAAAAACGCGAGCCATTTTTCAGTGCTAATTTGGTAGCCGAAACGGGTAAGCGGCAGAAGGAGGGAAGCTGACCGCCGCCATCTGTAGGTCTACTGTACGCGTCTAATGTGTAATCAAGCTTGTGCCAGTAGCTGCCCCAACGACTTTTAAACGCACTTGTCTGTGGAGATAAGGACAAAAATGACACAGCAGTCCCGGTCAGGGTGGTGGGGTGACACAGCCCTGTTTCAGATGGGTTGCATTTACAAGGGCCTCTCACACAGGATCACAACTGACTCCTTCATGCACAAAGGTAGGTCACGCGCAATTGTTTTATATCTCTGCCGGTCACCGTGCTCATTAATGTTTAAAGGCTGCCCATATGTTCCTTTAGAATACTAACTATTTTGTCATTGCAAAGATATATCCAGTGCAAGATTTCATTCAGCATTGTGGTTAAGCAAAGCTGTAAACAAATCCCTAAACATGCAAGGAGGGTGCAGGAAAAAGGCAATTAAGCAGCTGAATTTAGTTTCTGCGCTTGTCACCTTTATAAATACTGCATGTAGCAAAGTAATGCTGTGACTGTACAGCGGAAGGGGAGGTGCTGTTCACTGGTTATTATCATTGAGTGATACAATCTAATGTTCTGTATTTATGTACAGGAAGATACAGTATGTACTGCTTCTAAAATTGAGCAATTTGGCACTTTGATCTTCAAAAAATAAACTGAAAAGGCACTCGCTGTCAGTGCTGCCTTGTTCAATTCCATTAAGTTTAGCATCTGTGTCACTGAATTTACCTCAGTGTGCGAAGGTACAGTATGGTGATATATATGTTTGTGAGATTTGATTGATTTTGTGGTTTGGAAGCTATTAAGCTGCAGTATGGCCATTTCCTCGGCTTGCTTGTTCTACAGTCGTTTACTGCTGACATGCTGTGGCAGAAGTGCAAGTATCATTAGTTCAAAGCTTAAATTTTACCATACTATAAAAAACTAAAATTACCGTTATGTCTATCTTGTTTTTTTTTTGTTTTCTTTGTTGTTTTTTTGTTGCTTTCTGCCTAATATTCAGTATTCAGGCCGGATCAATATCTGTTTTTCTCAGATAGGGTTGAGGGGAGGAGATTTGGCGCACTTTCTCCCAGCTCGCTGATAGGGAGCACTTTAAAGAGGCCTCTAAATTGATTTCCTTTTTAATGGGCCCAAAGAATTACCATGGCGGTCAGCGCTCACTGCTGATTCTCAAAGGAAACAGGATGTCTGATTTGATTTTAAGGGCATTTACAGGGCTTTTCACATTTTTTTTCCTGAAAATGGGAGGTTGTAAAAAAAAAAAGTACCCTTAAACCTTAAATGTGCTTCTCATGCTAACCCAGTCAGAGACTTGCGATCGTGCGGACGCATTTGTATTGCAGCTGGTCTCCTCCAACCGTGGAAAAAGCTGAAAAATGTAGAAAATGTATTTATGTAAGCATTATTTAATCAACAGGAATTAAGATTAAAATCTCTTTTGCAAGCAGGACATGGACATTGTTCCTGAGTGTTCGATTTGTTCAGGGTTGCACTTAACTCCTTTGTATTTAATGCAAGAGTTTGATTCAGAATTGATAAGTGAATTTACTGAAGGCATGTTGAGCTCAGGTCAATAAGACACTGGCCATGACAATAATAATTATATGGATTTTTATGCAGCACAAAGAAGTAGTGGAAGGATTTTTGTTTAGAACTGTTCACATTCCATGTTGATATAAAATAACTTTAAAAATATTACCCAGGTTTGTGGTGATAAAAAGAGATGACTGAGTGTCTTTGTGTATCTGCCTATGATTGGTTGATAAATTGTTCAGAGGATGCAAGTGTTCCTTTTTTTGAATTGTATGGCTGTATGCTGCCATCTGGTGGCTAACCAGGTTGTCATCACAATACTGATAAATATTTTAGACTGAATATTACTTTAAAAAAAAATCCTCCAGACATGGAAATTCTGTGCAGCTGTACTGCATCTTGGTTAGAATTAGCACCTTGCGTTCTTTTTCGTGAACCATTTAGAAATTGTTATTTAAAAAAAAAATTGAAAATGAGATCATTAGAGTTGATGACTGAAGTGCATTGCTCGCAGGTACTGGAGTGTCGTTTCAGATTTGTTATACATCTACTCTCCACCTGATGGCCTCATGGATCCCAGTGAAGTGACCCCAAGTGATGGTGAGCAGTTAGACCACAAAATTAGAACTGACTTTTTGTGTCTTGCGTCGCGAGTGTCAATGTGATTAGTTCATACCTATGATCTGAGGAATAAATGGATGCAATGTAAGCGCTGTGTAAAAGTTGTGCACTGTAAGTCACTCTGGAGAAGAGCGTCTGCTGGATGCTTATAATGACGTGCTATCGGAGGCGGCCGTTGTGAACGTGACCACCTCTCCTGTCCCAAAGACATGTCCGTGATGGTGGGCGTGGCGGTCGCGTCCCTGGCCGTCGCCGCGGCGTCCCTGTGGGTACTGTACCGGCGAAGGGTGGGAAACGGGCGCCCAGCGGGCACCCGGGAGGGCAAAGGGCGAAAGGACGAGCTCTCCCCCGAGCAATCACCGGGCACGGTAAGGACTCAGAACCTTCACCTCAAACCCCAACCCGCTAGTGCTGCGAAGTGCGCGGAGAGCAGCTGTTGCTTGGCAACACTTGCACAGCATTGCCGAATGCAGTAATGAGAGGATCCAACATTTCACTCTCATGGGAATATGTTCTAGGGCAGCGGTTCACAAACTGGGGTCCGTGGACCCCCAAGGAGTCCGTGGCACGTGGCTTGGGGGTCCATGAAAAATTATAGGCTTCACTGTTCTGATCGATTTTTTAAAAATTGAATATCATCTTATAAGTGGGTTTTTTGTTTTGAGTTTGCACGTGTACTCTTTGTATGTTGAGTGTTCACGTGATTTTCACATGTGATTTTTTTCACAAGACCTTTCAGTAACAGGAACTGCACCCTAATATTCTCTTTGACCATTGTTTTCTTGTGACCACTCCATAGCCTCTGGCAGATGAAGATGCCAAACAGGAAGAGGAAGGAGAAGAAGGGGATGTGGAAGAAGAAAGTTTTAGTTAACGCATACAAGTTGTTCCATCACATGCCATGATTCAACAGTTTTTTGTTTTAAAAAAATAATAATTTTTATGCGATTTTTTTTTTTTATGACTGAATAACTTTACTGAGGACATGTAACATGTATCATGCAAACCATGAACTTGTTGAATGAGATTCTTTAATTTCAGAGATCTATACAAATCATAGAACTTAACTGTATGTGGTACTCACCCAGAACCAGCTTTGGTCAAATTTATTTGTATACTGCATTTTACTACAAAAAACAAAAACAAACAAACAAAAAAAAATCTATATGAGACCTGTGCCATTTCTGCAGTTCTGAGACAGTAGGCTTTTAAGTGCTTGTCAGTTAATTGGTTTTATCACTTAGAACTTCCTAAAAATTTTTAATTACAACCAGTAAAAGATGATGAATACAGCATTTATTTGTACATAACAGCTGTTTAAAATTTTTTTTTTTTTAACAAAATGTCACTTTGAACCTCGTAATTCTCACATAAGACCCCAGCCTCTACAACCCCCCCCCCCCCCCCCCCCCCCCCGCCCCCAAAACTGGCCAAGGGTGACAATGACAAAGAAGAACATCCTCGGTGAAACAAGTAGGATAAGAACAATCTTGGGCGGAACCAGACTCAAGGAGGGTTTAGGTTCATAATGACCATAATGACCACACAGAAATGAATAACAAGCATTCCAGTGTAGATGAGGGCGTTCCCATTAGTGGACAATTCATTTAGACCTTGTTCAAGATAGCCGCTCAATTATATTTCAATATCTATCAAGCAGGAAACAATTAACAAAAAAAAAAGAAAAAAACAATTGGGTCCTGATGGATGGCACTCATTAAAATTGATTGCTGCTTGTTAAGGCTGAAAAACAGGTTCAAGACCATTATCAATTCACAGAGTGACTGTAAGCCGCAGCAGCAGTATGTTGGACAGTGATTTGCCACTCTGGTCACATGACTCTCCATTCCACCCTGTCCCTCACAGCCCAAACCTGCTTAATTTCACTACCATAAAAGGCAATGCAATTGCCTTCTGTGGCGGCCAGCGAATGACATTTCTCAAATGTGGAAAAAGGCGCTCGCAAATGAACGTTACAGGGTGTAGCAACTCTGTCAGTTGGTTTACTCTAAGCCAGTACAGTGGCACTTGCCGGGATGTTGTGTAAACCCCGAAGCTCAGCAGATTAAACATGCGTGACCCCCAAACTGCCCCCTAACTCCAGGCAGCTGTGACTGTTTTTCTTTCTGCTTGGTCAATGAATTGTCCGGGTCCATTCAGTGATAAACAGTGGTTTCCCGTAACTGTGATTTGTGGGGTGATTACAACAGACTGCACTGGGATGAATGTGTGGTCCACAAGGTCAATGCGTTAATTAATACACAAACATATATTTAAACATGCGCAGGAATGCTTCGAATGCCCACTGCCCTCCGTTCATCTCATTTTGAAAGGGCCCACCGTATCTGTAGAAGCTCAAAACAGCCTCTGTCAGTTTGGGAGAGTGCAGGCTTGCGAGCTCATCCACAGACATGTGTGCAGCCACCTGCTGCAGTCTACCAGCTGTGCTGTGCTGGAGATTCGCACGGCACTACAGTTACAGGCAGTTTCATCCCGAGGTGCAGCCTGTGCGGTTGGCATGGGCAGGCTGCAGTCAGTCACCCTTGTGCGCTGAGGTCAGGAAATCCCTGCCAAATTGCGCGCCACTTTGCCAGGCTGTGATTCGCGTTTAGGTCTGGCCTGTGGGGGTGCCCTGCCAAAGGGGGCACCTACCCAACTATCCTGTTCTAGGTGAATTTGGTGATTTGATATCCTCTTCTAGGTGATTTGGAGTTAAAGTCTATGTGAAATATCATCGATTATATATACATATATAAATATGAATTATGCAAAATAATTGTAGCATTATAGAATTTCCACTTGAAAAGATTCTTTCCATTCTAATGTTAAATATTATTTAATCCATTATCTAAGCAGTTAAGGGAGAGGAGATAAGATCTCTGTTCTTCTTGGTGTACTCCATTAATCCCCTGACAATAGTTTTATGCCGCTCTTATTGCTGGTATCTACTGACTTTTTAAATTTTTTGTGTTGCAGCTTTAACTGTTTAAAGTTTTGATATTCACTTCCGTTTTTAACATAATAAAATACATGACCGCCAATCCAAATGTGCTTGCCAAATATAATAACCGTCTGGGTTGAGCAACAAAGATCTTTCAAGGCTGAATCAAGACATGTTGTAATTGCTTTGAAACAGGTTTTTTGGATAAAGTCTCTCTCCCTATATGGTCCCTGTTGAATTTCAAAAATAAGTTGTGTGTGTGAATTATGTTTTTAATAATTTGTGATGTATGCAATTAGCACATTAACCCAACCACTCACTGGATATACTGAGTTAAAGAACCATTTTCCCTTCGCAGTTCCTGACTCCATCCGTTCAGAAGACAGTGCTGTACCCAAAGCTGGTACTGTCCATTTTCTCATTTCCTGTAGCATTTAGTCCTAATTGTTGAATGAACACAGCAATATTTAATCAAAAGCATTTGTATATGTCATGCATAGCACAGCTTTTTTATGGATGTCAAGCATTATTGCTCATTAGAAAGGATCCATAGAGGCTGATTTTCATTAACATATAAAAGCTCCTCTCCAAAGGCTTTAAAGCTCCTCTCCAAAGGCTTTAAAACAAACTCCAAGACCATTATCTGCTGGAGCCATAAACAAATCCGATTTATATTCTAGAAACACCATCCATCCATCCATCCATCCATCCATCCATCCATTCTTCCATCCATTTTCTAAACTGCCTATTCCTGGTCAGGAGGGTTGCAGCCGATGCTTGCATGTAGTGGGTGAGGTGCAGGAATAGACCGTGGACAGGTGGCCAATCCATTGCAGGGCTTACACAACGTTCACTCACACACACTCATACCTGCAGCAATTTATATTCTCCAGTGAGCTTACTGCATGCTCCTGGACTGGGGGAGGAAGCCGGAGTACCCAACGGAAACCCACACGGACATGTAGAACATTCAAACTCCACACCGAAAGGCCCTCGGTCGGGATGCCACCCCCCCCCCCCACCTCCCTACCCCCAGAAACACCTTTAAACATTAAAACAACATGTTATTGTTCATAGAAGCTGATGACTATGTTTTTGTTGTTGTTGTTAATAAAGCATTCTGAGTTTTCATATCCCAAAAAAACGAATTGGTAAACTATAGGGACGCTCTTGGCTGCCAGGTGGGAAAGCCCTTGATATTCAAACAGCAAATCCACATCATTTGAGTTGGCAGATTCAATGGCAAAATGCAGAGGGAATGTTAATGCACTGAATCTTACAAAAGGAAAGTATTTGTCCAGTCTTGAATATTTATAGCTGGCTACAGCAGTGACCATTAGTTCAGTTTACTTATCCCAAAATGTGTCAGTCACCGAAGTTAGCCACCAAACTCAGCATAATCTAATATGATTAAATTGACTTACGTATATTTTTAATATTTGAAGTGGTATCGGGAGCAGCAGTGCACAATGAATTACAGACTTATGAAAGCTTTTAATGTTGAGCAACAGAAACATCTCTCCGATGGGTGAAATACAGAACATGCAATATTCTGTGGTGGTTACTTCTTGGGGGAGGAACTATTGTGGCTGTTAGTCTACACTTCCCTCTCTAAGGGGATCTTTAGTATATTGATGTTTTGTGGAAGTGGGATGGGGACCCTGTCACCCCACCTCCCACCTCCCACCCCCCACCCCAGCCCCCAGTTAGCTTCGAAAATAAAAGAAGCAAATCCTCTCTGGGCAAACACATGCAGCTGCACGGAGAGCACCGTCGGAGGCTTCAACATGAAGACGACCATTCTTCTGACCGCCCTGGTCTCAGCCGGTGAGCTTCTGCCAAAATCCTTTGATGCTGCTTCACCTGTACATTGCATTAACAGCTAGCCTTGCAGATTACTCATACATAGGCTTACCTATACGGCATGCACTGACCCATATTATGAATTTATTGTGAAATCACCTTATATTACGAGATGATTTCACTGAAATTTTTGGGCAAGTTACTTAAGGCAGGAGCGTCCAATCTTATCCGAAAGGGCCGATTTGGGTGCAGGTTTTCGCATTAGCCCAGCACTATGAAGCCTGATTCCGCTGGCCAATGAATCGTGGTCTGCGGTCATGACCTTGACAGGTAGAATCAGGCATTACAGTGCCAGGTTTGAACAGAAATGAGAACGTACACCAACTCTTACTGGCACTAATCGGCATTAATCCCGAATGCAGCACAGCCGCGGTGACAGTGACAATGTGTGAGATAGTCGTTCCACTGACCTGACTCTTTAATCATCTTTATCCAATTTGATGGAGTGTCTAAAATAAAAAATATGTACATAATCACAACAATTGTTTTGACATTTAGGATTTTAGCAGGCGAATTGTTCAGGGTGTGTTCCCTCCTCTCGCCCAGTGCATGCTGAGATAGGCTCGAGCGACCTTGACCAGGAATAAGCGGGTATAGATAATGGATGCCAGGATTTAGGTATTTAAAATAATTTGTGCTGCGCCACAACTTTAAACTATTAGAGATATTTGTAACTTGAGGGCAGTTATTACAAATATACGTAACTTGACAAATTAGTGATTTGATTAGAAGTGGCTAGATTTTCAATGTTCAATGGCAGCGCGTAGGCAGGGCAGGCAGATCTGAGTGACAGCTGGTGGGCGGGGATATGATACAGTACTGAGTGATCGCAGTGGGTGGGGCACATGAAAGAGAATTAAGTGAGAGCAGTTGCGCGTGGATCTGAGAAGGCGCTGAGTGACAGCAAGGGGGCGGGGACGTGAGATGAGTGGCACGGGAGGGTGTGACGTGTGGTAGTAAAGCAGTACTGAGAGGCAGCAGGCATGTGGGCATCTGAAGGTGGCAGGTCCGTGTTAAGACTGGCTCTCATCTCTCTACTACAGCGCTGAGTGCTGAATATGATCAGTCTTCTGAATATCCGGACTCGCTCAGTGCAGGTAGCATGTGCCTCTAACACAAATATGATCAAGCACGTGATCTTAAACACTTTGTGTATGCGTGTGTGTGTGCAGGCACAATTAACAACGCAACACACACAACCACACAACACGCATACACACACACACACACGCATACACACACACACAACACACACACACCACACACCACACACACACACACACACACACACACACACACGCATACACCACACACACACACACACACAGCATACACACACACACAACACGCATACACACACACACACACACACACACACGCAACACACACACACACACACACACACACACGCATACACACACACACACACACACACATTCACAAGCACACAGCACACACACACACACACACGCATACACACACACACACACACACGCATACACACACACACACACACACACACACACGCATACACACACTCAAGCACACACACACACACACACACACATGCATGTACAAGCACACATACACATACACACATACGCACACACACACACACGCACAGATATGCACACTTATTACTGTTCTGGCAAAAAACACGTGTCTGATGATGATAATAGGCCACTATATCCATCTATGCTTATTAATGGCACCGTTTCTTTATTCTCAGAGTCCGAACTGGTGAAGTTTGGCGCCCTCTGCAGTGGAAACCCCAGCAACCGTAAGCGAGGTTGCGATGGCAAAGGGTACGGCTGTGGAAACTACGGAGCCAGCCGGTGAGGAAGCGCCAAGTTACCTCATTTAAAATGCTGCGTATATTTCAGTTAAAGACCCAGCGTGCCTGGCAAAAGCCGCTTTCTAAACACTGTAAACGTAGTCTTCTATGTGCGTGGTAGCCTATGTCATGTTGTATATCTGGAATGATAAATATGTGGTATCTGTAGGAGAGGGACTTAACCCCCAAGTGGGGAACACATTTTGTGTGACAATAACACATCGCAAACGCTCCCTACCCCTCCGTTGCTAAGCGCCAAGGTAAGCAATGGAGTCCCTCGCTAATAGCACCCAAGCGATTCCTGCGAATGTTTTCGTCGCCAGAGCTGGAGGTAAACGCAAGCACTTGGGCCTGGACATCGTCTGCGCCGACGGGGCGACGGTTTACGCCCCGTTTGACGTGAAGCTGGGCGGCCGCGCCGCTCCTTATAAGAAAAACAATGCCATCAATGACGGCGTCAACCTCAGCGGAGGAGGTAACGTTTCCTGGAACGTTTTAAGTACTGCCCTGCTTGTTTCTGCCGGGCATCGGCAATGCCAAGGTACACTCAACACAAACACTGACAGACCCAAATCAAACAGAAATTGGACATTGGAATTAACCCAGTTTGTCTCAAAGTCTAGATGAGAATCTGTGTTCAAATATAAACCTGACTGGTTGCCCATAATCCTCACAGATTAGCAACTATTAAAGTTTTTATTTGCGAAAATTTAACTGATATTCATTGTGTAGAGACAAGAAAAAACAGCCAATTAATTGATCATGTCAGTGCATAATATTTCACCAATCAATTTTCCAATAATGAACTCAGCATTTGAGCTGGCCCTCGCTTCTAATTTTGACAGGATGAAAGGAGGCTTCCGAATTAAACCTGTAGCTTAGGGCTATTCAGCTGGTCACACGGGGACCAAAACAGCCCATCATAGATTAACTCCTGGCCTTTTGATTACAGAAAAATATATATTCACACACATCAAACTCTCCAGGTCTGCATGTACACTGTGTTAGCATATCTACCTCTCTTGAAAGTTAATAGAAAATGACAACACTCACTAGCACCAAGTTATAACTCTTTACACTATGCTATGTTTTTCATTCATTTTTAATAAATGCCATTTAGAACATGTTTGGCCCATATACACATTTTTAAAAATTGGAATCAGCTCCCAAAAGGCACTCAAAACGTTAGAATCAAAACTGGAACCTGAATGCTCTCTCATACCTTATACCGGGAATCATTGAACGCACCTGATTAATCAGAAACACCTGTCACGCCATTTGTCCCAGACATTATGGTGGCCTGAAATGGGGGGACTATGTGAAAAAGTTCTGTAATTCCTACATTTGCAACCAAAATGAATAAAAATGGCATTAAACAAAAGCAGAGAATGTGCACTTTAACCACACGTGAATTGTTTGATTACAAATCAAAAATTGTGGACTACAAAGCCAAATCGATAAAAGATATGTCTCTATCCCAAGCATTTTGGCGCTCACTGCATGTATATGCAATATATATATGTGTATACAAACTGATGATATTTCATGGGTACTGTAGATGATTTGCATTGGTAGCTGGATGGATTCACTGACTCATTTTGTCCTTTTGCAGGCTTGTGCTTTAAGCTGTTTTACGTGAAGCCGGACAAGTACACCGGGACGGTCAAGAAGGGTCAGAAAATCGGAAAGCTGCTGCCCATGCAGTCAGTCTATCCAGGGATCACCTCTCACGTGCACGTCCAGATGTGTGACAAGACGGATCCCACCAAGTACTTCTGAGTCGTTCCAGAGCCCCAAAAATGTCTTTGGCATTTTAAACCTAAGCTTCACCATCACATCGGGTGCCTGGTCCCGTAAGAAAAGCCTTATTACAAACTGTCATTTTTAAGACAGGCTTAATTACTGGCCTCCAATGACAACACAGCATTGGAAGAATGAACAATGATAGTGCAGGAAACGCAAGAGAATAGTTTTGTTGGATAACAGCTTTATTCTTGAATTCTGAAAAGTTATGAAGTTATATCTAGCTTCCACCGAATGTTTGCTGTCTGGCTATCAGGCTTTTCTGGAACATGTCAATTTCTTCACCTGCTGCAATTTAATAAAAGACTGAACAAAACAGAACTGACTCTGAGTGTTAATAACAAAGGGTTAATGGTAAGGCTCTCTCACTCACTCTCTCTCTCTCTCTCTCTCTCTCTCTATCCGTCACATACACACACCAACTCACTCAGTTATCTATCATTTATAAATCTCAAGAATTAAATAAAGAAAAATCTCAAAAAAAAATCTTTATTTCAAAGTTCCAATAATAACTATAACTACAATGGGAGGCAAAACCTTCTTTTACAGAGCTCCTGTCTTAGGGAACAACCTCCCTTGGAATGTTCAAGCTTTGGACACACTATTTTTTAACCATAGGCTCAAAACTTTATTTAAAAATGGTGGATCACGACCACAAAGTTGCGCATTTCCCCGTTGTACAGTACAAATCTTGTAGAAATGCTGCCACGGCATTGCACCCTATTCCACATTATACCGTGGCCTCTACAATACTTCAAATCATTATCAATCATCTAGTTCCTTACCCCTTTGCATTTCTGCTCTCTGCCCTGGGGCATTTGCAACTCTGCCCAACCCTGAGTTCACCACAGTGGAAACCCCAGTAACACTAAGAGAGATTGTGATGAGGCAAAATATGGTTGTGGATATTTTGGAGACAGCCGGCATGGAGGCATTAAGTCACCTCATTTAAAATGTTGTGTATTTCTGTACCTGTATGTACCTGTACTTCTGTTGAAGCCATGGTATATATATCTGTGGTATCCATGGTATCCATGGTATATATAACAGACTGAAAAATTCCTTTGTTCCCCGTGCCATCAGACTGCACAACTCCAAAGTTGGAAGGGAGAGGAGGGGTGGGGAGATAGGTTAGGTCTGAGGTCTGAGGAAGTAGAGTTAGGCCTGATCACCTGAACATCATCATCATCAACTGAAAGTCTCATTATTTATTGTTTACTACCTATTTAATTAAACTGGAACAACCGCTGCTATTTTATATAACCGTGCTACTTATTCTTTATTCATTTCTTTATTATTTGTTACTATCTCTATGTTGATATTGATGTGTGATGTTTAATTTGTTAACTTTTTGACTTATGGTGCTGTACTCACTGGAAACCTGAATTTCCCTAAGGGAACTTCCCTACGGGATCAATAAAGTTTCTATCTATCTATCTATCTATCTATCTTCCAAATATCATTGCTCATCTTTTGGATGAAAAACTATTTGTATATATATATATAGCACATTATCTGTTCATTTTTTTAAATGTTATGCAGGCTTGAATATACTGAACGAGGCACAAATCACTTTGTGCCACTATAAACAATAGCTTCTTTCTGGAAAGACATGTGTCATATTGTGTATCTGAAATGATAAGTATGTGGTATCTGTAGGAGAGGCAGTATGTACACACACACACACACATATATATTGGGATGGCAGGTATGCCATCCCGCCAAGTTACGCCTTGGCGGGGGCATGCCCCATGCCTATACAGCACCGAGAGATTGGCACTTTTCAGGGTTCCCCACAGAAACCACAACAGCCACAGACACTCAGCCCTTAAAAACTTCAAATTCTGTACATTCTCACCCCGTTTCAACAGACAGAATTCATAAACAACTTCACATGTCCACACAATAAAGCCCCAAACTAAGGGGATTTTACGTTTTCTCCTTCTTCTTCTTCTTCTCATTCTTCTTCTTCTTCTTATTTTTCCTGCCGCCAATCCCGCTAACAACATGTCTCCCCATTGGACATTTTACCGACACCAGCCAAATCTTCACCTACACGACCCAATCAAAAACACGCATACACACGGAAAATACCCATACCTTTTTATTCTGAAACATTTCCAACTTAAACAGCTAGTCTGCTGTGGCCTAGTGGGCAAAGTTACAGTCTTGGGAACACAGGGTCATAGGTTCAAGCCCAGCTAAAAACATGTTTTTTTCACCTGCTTTTACCCTCACTGATAATTGTCTACTATTTCTCAATTATTTCTTTTGCACCATATCTACCCGCCGTTCACCGAACGTATATACTGCATTATGACGTACCGTCTGTATGTTCAGTTATTAACCGGCTACAATATTGCAAAACCATATGGATTCAACGGGAGCTCTTCTGTGCTTACTGGCCTGTGTTCTTCTTTAAAACCACGGACAGGTTTGCTAATGATATTTCACGCATTGCATAGCTCTGTCATGGTGCTGCACTAACAAAGTCACAGACTGGTAAACCTCTGGTTGAAGGATTGAATCCCACCTCACCCTCAGGAAGATAATTTCCTCTTTTACACTAAAGTTTTCTTACGCTTATATTTGCTTTACCAAAACTCACTCACGGCCACCCATATGCATTTCATAACGGCAAATGTATATTTCTTCACTTGGCTACCGTGCAAAACCTTCTTATCAGCAAATGCCACGTTTCTACATTCATGTCACCTCACCCTGTTCTCTATCTAGCCACATACAAACAATTACTACATATGTACATTCTGCAACTCCCCATTAAAACATTACATTTAAAACCACGACTCACTCATAATTATAGCCATTAGTACTGAACATGAGAAAAGCACACCAGTGCAATAAATTTCATGTTACTTAACTCTCCACTTTAACATCTAATACTTTATAGCGACTGTTATATATACCGTTCGATAAGGATACTAAGCTCGCTCATGATCACTTCATTTACTTCGCACTATAGTCTGTGATCAACCTTCACCTACATGCCCATTCTGCAAAAACATATTGTTTCAACTACGCAATTTCATAATTTCATCCTAATTTCTCTCACACTGTTGTTATTTTCTCATATGCAAAGCCTTATGGGACATATGCGTCTGCTCCTAATCTCCACTATCAAGTTTTCCGGTTCTAGCTTAGCAAAACAGCGAAGAGGATTCCCACCTGCAGATAAGCCTATTAAAATACCTTATAAACCTTACAAAAACTAAAAGTGCACGTCCACGAAGTAACAGAATAGAGCAGGACAGAAGGGTACACAAGTTTCGACCTAGGGAGCTCTAATTCTACAGGCTTGCTGATTCTTTAGTCAATCAAGGCTCGTTGGATGGCCGTCAAATCTGTGAGTAAATACACTGGCCATATACCACCAACGTTTCTGATGCATTTACACTTACGCCACTGCACCCTAGAAACTACCGTCACCCACTCAGCAAGTGGTAAAGAAAACAGAGGATGCGGGTGCTTCTTCCGAGATCTGCTGCTAACACATGGGGCGGCAGCGTAGCACAGTGGGTGAAGAACTGGGGTTGTAACCGAAAGGTCATATGTTCGATTCCTGGGTAGGACACTGCCGATGTACCCTTGTGCAAGGTACCTAACCTGATACCAGATCGGTGTGTCCCGGTTCACTGGAGAACACATCCTGGTTCTGGCTGACCAACTCCCTCAACTCCTGCTTCTGTGCTTGGTTTCTGTGCTTGGCTGTACCCTTGCGCAAGGTACCTAACGTGAATTGCTTCAGTATATATCCTGCTGTATAAATGGATACAATGGATACTAAAATGTTATGTTGTGTAAGTTGCTATGTTGTGTAAGTCGCTCTGGATAAGAGCGTCTGCTAAATGCCTGTAATGTAATGTAACATGAAAGACCTAAACAGACTGTGGCAAACACGCCTGCCACAGGCCACCGAAGTGGCTTTCCTAGGGGCCCTCCAGCACAGAGATACAGGGAGAAGATGCTCAAATAGTCCACATTCATTTACAAGGTTTGGCAAGATGGTACAGCCAAATGAGCAGATGTAAAACACGGTCATGACAGAGAGGCTCTCCTTGGTGTGAGTGGGGATGGTAGATTTAACCTGTGCGCACGGATTACCTCACTACGCACAGGTGCAGCCACTCCTGTTCCCGGGTCCAATTAGCCTGGCCAATTATCTAATTCTTAACCAATTATCCAATTGGCCAGGTCTAATTAGCTTGACCCAGGGCAGGTGTGGCTGCTTAAACCAGCCATCCCCACACCACACAGACATTCACTGTGCAAAGACGGATGTTTTAACTCTTAATGTGGGAATAACTCAGGGGTCATTTCAAAGATGTGTGTGTGTGTGTGGACACCCCCAAACAGCACCCTCTGGCACTGAAATTGGTATTACGCTCCTTCTGTCCATACCCCTGTTTGACAGAGCATGGGTTTACTTACATTACATTACATTTATTTAGCAGACAATTTTATCCAAAGCGACAAACAAAAGTGCATATCATGGTCATTGGACAACTACAAAACACAGGTGAAATAAGGTGTGGACTGTTTATTCAGTGCCACAGTTTGTTTCCAGTTAACAGGTTGGATCTCAGCCCGAAGCTAACAGACAAATGAAAGGCACCAGCCATTATCACATAAGTACTATACAAACATGATGGAAGCATATTGGTTTCACCGGTCCACAAGATGTTTTTTTTTCCCCAGAATTCTGCAAGCTCCTTTAGGTAGTTCTTGGAAAATTGTAACGTGGCCACCCTGTTTTGGCGCTTAGCCAGTGGTTTACATCTTGCAGTGGAGACTCTGTAGTTCTGTTTCTGAAGTCTTCTGCATACGGTAGTCACTGATACATCCACACCTGCCTCCCGAAGGGTGTTTCTGATCAGTCAGATGTGTTTGGGGGTTTTTCTTCTCTAGCTGTGAGCCAATGACTGTTCTACAAACTGCAGCCCATACGGTACTACAGGAGGCCCTGTATCAAACAACTGGAATGTGTTTACCAATGACATGGGGAGAGGTTTTTGGGTTAAAATACCACCACCAGTTTTTTTTCTTGTGCAAAATGTGTTTACAGGAAAAGAGAACAAAAGTAACTTGTTGCAGCCATCTGCCAGTCTCCCTTCTCCAAAAATAAATAAATAATAAATCCTGGCTTCATCGCTGGCATTGATTCCACCAGACCCCTGGTGGGATTAAGCTAACAGTGTCTTACTAGTCTCTGTTATTATCATGTCATCAACATTTACATCTAATATGACTGAAGGACCCAGCCTGCCCTTAAGACCAGTACCTTTACCAACCAAACTATGCAGGAAACTTCTTTGGATTTATATTTATATGCATTCAGGGGCTGATGATGTACCTATTCAGACATTTTAGCTGCTCTTTATAGTTGACACTGGGCATTTCTCATTTCACTTCTCTTTCCTTTCTTCCCCTTTCTTTATCTTTCATTTCTGCTTGGTCAGTACACCAGCAGAACAGCATCTACATTATTGGTTTTTATTACATAATTTGAAATGGATTACATTATTGGGAGTTATTACACTATTGGTAGTTTATTACATTATTAGATGCTACAGGGCTATAAAAAGCTAAGATATTGTTAGAGGGTGAATTATTTCCACATGATTTTAGAAACTCTCGATGGGTCAGAGCTGTTTTGGCGGCACAAGGGGGACCTACACAATATTAGGCAGGTGATTTTAATGTTGATCGGTGTATATATACATAACTAATTACATTTTTTAATACACCATACAAAAAAAGAATTGAGTATTGCAAAATGGAAAAGGGAAACATAAAAAAGCACCTTAATGCACCATTACCTGTGTATTAAGATCAGCTGGTAAATTAGTATTAGCTACTTTCACTTACAGTAGTCAGCTGAAGAGACCGGATGTACCCATCCCCCACGCCTTCCCGCCAGAAGGTAGAAACACGAGGAAGTTCCAGGCAGCTGTACTGTACCAATACAGTTTGTATTGGTACAGTACAGTAAATTATTAGTCCCAGAATAAACAGATGGGTTTACTTACTAGAGTTCCTTCACCCAGTTTGCATTCTGAGGTCTTGAGAGATCCACACCTTGGGTCCTGCTGTTGAAACTACCTGTGGCAGGCTCACAGGTGTGGGGTTTCCACGTCACCAATTTGATAACTAAACACGCACACGAAACACAACTGGAGTGCAATTGGGGGATTTATTAGGGAAAATTTACACAAGGAGGGAAAGGGGGAAATTCAGCAACTAATCCAAAGTCCACAATCCGTTCTCGTTTTCCTTTTTCCGTATTCCAGGGGTAATCAAAAAAACCCAGGTCCTCAGCCAAAACAGTTCGGTACACATTACATTACATTCATTTGGCAGACGCTTTTATCCAAAGTGACGTACAAAAAAAAGTGCATTTCATGATCGTAGACAACTGCTAAACACAGGTTCAGTAAGGTACAATACTTATTTTGTACAGCTATTTCTAGCCGAGAACAGTGAACACTATTCCGGCCTAACATCTGCAAAGCCAACTAGGCAGAAGAATAAGCTACAGTATTAGGACAAATACAAGTTACCAAGAGGTGTTGGGATGGGGCAACATGTAACAAGTGACAGGAAAAGGGTTTTTAAATTTTTTTAAAATTTATTATAAAAGAGTGAAATATACAGCGTGGTGGTGGTTAGTCTAGGTATAGTCTGAAGAGATGAGTCTTCAGGTCACGACGGAAGATGGGTAGTGAGGGGGAGGTTCGGAGAGGGACGGGAGTTCGTTCCACCACTGGGGAGCTAGGGTGGAGAAGCTCTGTGATCCCTTTGGGTGGGTGGGAGGGGTTACAAGGCGCCCTGCTGCCGCAGAGCGAAGTATGTCCTGCAAGTAGATGGGGGCTGTCCTGTTGGCAGCAGTGTAGGCAAGGGTCAGGGCTTTGAACCGGATCCTGGCGGTGACCAGTAGCCAGTGAAGTGATCGCAGCAGAGGAGTGACGTGGGAAAATTTGGGGAGGTTGTAGATGAGTCGGGCAGCGGCATTCTGAATCATCTGTAGTGGCTGTATGGCACAAGCTGGCAGGCTTGCAAGGAGAGAGTTGCAGTAATCAAGGCGAGAGGTCACCGTAGCCTGGACGAGCAGCTGGGTGGAATGCGTTGTCAGGTATGGTCGAATCCTTCTGATGTTGTACAGAAGGAATCTGCAGGACCGTAATGTTGCCTTGATGTGCTCCTTGAGGTCCAGCTGGTCATCCAGGACCACCCCCAAGCTCTTGGCAGAGTGAGAGGCAGTCACTGTGGTGCCATCAACCGTGATTGAGAGCTCACAAAGTACACAGCGGGGTTTGTCAAACAGTCCGGGTCACAACAGGTAATCACACAGATATTTTAGCTTTCTCTCACTCTCTGCAACATGCATTTCTCTCACGGTACTTTGAACTGTTTGTGCAACCCGCTTCCCCTTTTATCCCCCTACACTTAATGGCTTAATGAAGCCCAGGCTTGCCTCGTTGGGGCAGGAAGTCCATATAAGGCTCGGGGGTGGAGCCAGCGGGCTGCAACATATCTGCCCTCAATTACCACTCCCCTCACCTCTCCCTGCCGTCTGCCACACACCCGCTCCCCTCAGTTCCGACCGGGAGGGAGGGGCGGTCCAGCTCCCTAGAGCATCCCTCCTGGAGAGGGCATCGGCATTTCCATGGGCTGCACCTGATCTGTGGATGACAGAGAAAGCAAAGGGCTGTAAGGATCGTGTACCCCAGGTACTCAGCCTCCCGTAGGCCGAGCCAACATTTTTTTTGGGTTAGCTGTTAGCCCCACCCCCCTTAAGGCCTGTAAAACTGCATTCACCTGGTTTAGGTGGATCTCCCACTCGTTCCCATGGATTACAATATCATCGAGGTAGGCCGCGGCATACTCATGATGGGGACAAAGAACCTGGTCCATCAACCTCTGGAAGGTGGGTGGGGCCCCGTGCAATCCAAAGGGCAGCTTCCTGTAGTGGAACAGCCCGTCAGGGGTGGCGAAAGCAGTTTTCTCCCGCGCCTCGGGAGCTAAGGACACCTGCCAGTAACCCTTCGTCAGGTCAAGTGTGCCTAGCTGTTCTATTAGTTCATCAATTCGGGGCATCGGGTAGACATTGAACTTTGAGATTTCATTCAATTTTCTAAAATAATTACAGAAGCGAATGGTGCCGTCTGGTTTCGGTATCAACACTATGGGGCTGCACCACTCACTATTCAACTCTTCGATGATTCCAGCTTCCAACATAACTTTTACCTCGTCCCTGATAGCGTCTCTCCTCGCTTCTGGTATGCGGTAGGGTCTCAATTTCACCTTTTTCCCAGGTTACATTAATTATTTACATTCATTCCTTCATTAGCATGGCTGCTTACCAAGCGACTTGCTAAAGTGCATTTTCTGATCGTGAACTGCTGAACCACGGGTTCAGTAAATGGTACAATTACTTATTTTGTAAAGCTATTTCTAAGCCTGGAAAAGAACACTCATCCTGGTCTAACATCTGCAAAGCCAAACTAGGCAGAAGAATAAGCTAGAGTATTAGGACAAATACAATTTACCAAGAAGTGCAGGGATGGGGCAACATGTAACAAGTGACAGGGAAAAGGGTTTTTTTTTTTTTTTTTTTTAATACAGCGTGGTGGTGGTTATTCTAGGTATAGTCTGAAGAGATGAGTCTTCAGGCCACGGCGGAAGATGGATAGTGAGGGGGAGGTTCGGAGAGGGACGGGGAGTTCGTTCCACCACTGGGGAGCTAGGGTGGAGAAGCTCTGTGATCCCTTTGGGCGGGTGGGAGGGGTTACAAGACGCCCTGCTGCTGCAGAGCGGAGTGGTCGAGCAGGCACATAGAATTGAGTCATGTCCTGCAAGGTTCAGTGATGATGTGGTGCTGTACCAGATCGGTGTGTCCCGGTTCACTGGAGAACACATCCTGGTTCTGGCTGACCAACTCCCTCAACTCCTGCTTCTGTGCTTGGTTTCTGTGCTTGGCTGTACCCTTGCGCAAGGTACCTAACCTGAATTGCTTCAGTATATATCCAGCTGTATAAATGGATACAATGGATACTAAAATGCTATGTCGTGTAAGTCGCTATGTTGTGTAAGTCGCTCTGGATAAGAGCATCTGCTAAATGCCTGTAATGTAACATGAAAGACCTAAACAGACATTACAGTGAGGGGCTTTTATCTTGTTACTCACAGCCATCAGTCCCTGTCACATTTAAAGGAAACAATGCTTATAGATTTATACACATATACTGGTCTGTTATTTCGTCGCATATTCTGCAAAACTGTGAAAGGGGCAAAGTATTTGTATAGGCCTTGACCAGCAGCCAAATAAAACAATAAAAATTGTGTAATTATTTAAGTGTAATAATATTCACATGAACTGTGTGGAGATTGTCTGGCTGCGGACCCCATGTGCAAGGTTGTTAAACCTTGTGATCTCACCCTACTGCATGTACCTTACCTGAGCATTGTGATTATCTCTCTAAATGCATGCAGACGGATGTTTTCACTCTTAATGTGGGAATAACTCAGGGGTCATTTCAAAGATGTGTGTGTGTGTGTGTGTGTGTGTGTGTGTGGACACCCCCAGACAGCACCCTCTGGCACTGAAATTGGTATTACGCCCCTTCTGTCCATACCCCTGTTTGACAGAGCATGGGTTTAGTTACATTACATTACATTTATTTAGCAGACAATTTTATCCAAAGCGACGTACAAAAGTGCATATCATGGTCATTGGACAACTACAAAACACAGGTGAAATAAGGTGTGGACTGTTTATTCAGTGCCACAGTTTATTTCCAGTTAACAGGTTGGATCCCAGCCCAAAGCTAACAGACAAATAAAAGGCACCAGCCATTATCACATAAGTACTATACAAACATGATGGAAGCATATTGGTTTCACCAGTCCACAAGATGTTTTTTTTCCCCAGAACTCTGCAAGCTCCTTTAGGTAGTTCTTGGAAAATTGTAACGTGGCCACCCTGTTTTGGCGCTTAGCCAGTGGTTTACATCTTGCAGTGGAGACTCTGTAGTTCTGTTTCCGAAGTCTTCTGCATACGGTAGTCACTGATACATCCACACCTGCCTCCCGAAGGGTGTTTCTGATCAGTCAGACGTGTTTGGGGGTTTTTCTTCTCTAGCTGTGAGCCAATGACTGTTCTACAAACCGCAGCCCATATGGTACTACAGGAGAGCCTGTATCAAACAACTGGAATGTGTTTACCAATGACATAGGGAGAGGTTTTTGGGTTAAAATACCACCACCAGTTTTTTTTCTTGTGCAAAATGTGTTTACAGGAAAAGAGAACAAAAGTAACTTGTTGCAGCCATCTGCCAGTCTCCCAAAATAAATAAATAATAAATCCTGGCTTCATCGCTGGCATTGATTCCACCAGACCCCTGGTGGGATTAAGCTAACAGTGTCTTACTAGTCTCTGTTATTATCATGTCATCAACATTTACATCTAATATGACTGAAGGACCCAGCCTGCCCTTAAGACCAGTACTTTTACCAACCAAACTATGCAGGAAACTTCTTTGGATTTATATTTATATGCATTCAGGGACTGATGATGTTCCTATTCAGACATTTTAGCAGCTCTTTATACTTGACACTGAGCATTTCTCATTTCACTTCTCTGTCCTTTCCTCCCCCTTTCTTTATCTTTCATTTCTGCTTGGTCAGTACACCAGCAGAACAGCATCTACACCAGGGATGCACAAAAAGAGCTGATCCATTTCACAAGTTTGTGCCAACTTCTTAATTATTTAATTAGTTCAATCATCTCTTGATCTGTCAGTTGTACAAGCAGCAGCTACAGCCCCAGACTGCAAGTTTAACCTGAAAATTTTACCATGCTCAAGGAATGAACCAGCATAGCTAGCTGTCAGAAAACTAAGGGAATAGGTTGGAACAAAAACCAGCACACAGACCAGCCCTTAAGGATCAGAGTTGTGCACCCCATTTTATGTGATCTTCTTAATCTTGACGTGCAGTTTTTTTATTTTCAAAGAATAAAGGCTTTTGGGTAAAATTCTGATGACATCAGAGGTAGCCACTCCCCCATCCACGTTATAAAAGTCAGAACACTAAACTCAAATAGTCACACTCACCTGAAAGACACCTTCATCTGAGGATCACCTTTAGCTGACATTCATTTTACCCAGACGGACACCCTGAGCCCACCAGAGACCGGACACATTCGGCAGGTTAGTAACTCATTAGGATTTATGCAGCTCTGTATTTGCATTCTGCAAAAAAAACTCCTGATAAAAAAAAATATATATATTGCCTTCACACTGTGATAAGAACCCAGTACAGTTTTTTGTTATTTTAATTTAATATTTAATAAGTGTGTAATTCTCCTTAAATGTAATATGATAGTTCAAAAATATAAATGATACTGTATGCAACCACATGCATATAGAGATAGCTCTTCTTCACTACAATGCAGATACATTTAGCAAAGTCTTATACACTAGTATAGAGACAATCATTTCCTAAAAGAGCAAATAATGGCCTTCAACCAGTGTCAATTTTGGCAGCTATTTTAGATTTAGTCTTAGTCTTTAGATGAAAATGCACATTAGTTTTAGTCACATTTAGTCATTTTTATCCTTCTTAGTTTTAGTCGACGAAAACTCAAAACATTTTAGTCTAGTTTTAGTCAACAAAAACTCGTCGCAGGGACTCCCTGCTTTATATTTGATGTTTTCTATTCAAATTAATTAAACTAGGTTAATACAGGTATTGGAAATTGGATGCAAGTTGTCAGGTTGTATCAAGTATGCTGAAATTTCAAAAGATGTAATATAGTAAGTGGCTGTTACAACTCTTAAAGCAACATTTCACTCTGTTAACACTTATTTGTGTAATATACTTACCTTAGCTGGATATCTGTACACTAGCCTCTCTCTCCCATCAATGTGATGCTGCTGTGCAGTCCTCGCTACTACTAAGCTAAGGATATTGCACAGATAGAAGTGTGGAATGTTGCTTTACTCAAAGTCAAGAAGCGAAACATTCTTTCTTTGTCTATTGTGGTTATATATATTTTCTGAAACTTTGCATAAAACCAAAAGAGGTAGCCTATGTATTTCTCTCATAATAAAATCAACTTGGGTCCAAAAGAGATATGTATTTCTCTTTCATAATAAAACCAACTTAGGTAGTGTTTTTCCAGACACTTGCTTTACAGTTTACAATGTCTAACTATCATACACTTTTAACTGTTTGATGTACACTGTGTTGTTTTGGTTTAAGCCACTATGTAAATTTAAAACAAAAAGTGGTAAAGCAGAGTGCTTTAACAATCAGAGTCTCAGCATCAGATACAGTATGATATCAGCAGTAGCAGAAATTAACCACCTCAACGTTAACCTAACGTTAGCTAACTTATATACTGACTAGTTAACATTAGTTATCATTGACATGAACTTACCGTGGAATAAATAGCAGGGTGATATGCCTTCAGGTGTCACTTCAGGTTGGTTGTATTCTTCCCACCTAATTTGTGGCCGCAGGGTTTCTCTCCCGTTACTAGTGTGCATTGTGTTTCCCTTTCTGCTGAATTGTAAATAAAGTGTGTCCATATATCAGTTCCCTTTTTTCTACCGAGCCCTTGAATTGGTGTTGAAGCCATCGTATTATCATTAATCACTCCCTAATTTGGTGCTCTCGCTGGCAGGTGTGGCACGTGTGTACTGTGTGTATCATCTGTGTGGAGAGGTAGGATCCGGGCAGCATTCAACCAATGACAAGAATGCACTGCTTTGCTTAGATTTTGCAAGATACCGGTAGATGCATGCACGATTGGAAAAAAGAATTCATGCAATTTCAATATCCGTTAGTCCATCACTAACGTTTTAGTCTCGTCTCGTTAACGAAAATGAAAAGAGATTTAGTCGCAGTTTTTATTTTCGAATCGTCAAGGTGTCGTCTTAGTCATGGGAAAAAGGTCGTTGACGCATATTTTTCGTCAACATTTTCTTTAACGAAATGAACACTGCCTTCAACAATGTGTGCAGTACGTATATTGACTGATACAGTTTAGCAGACTAAAAGTTTTATAGCAGGACAGCCTGCCAGCAACTCTGAAATTACATTATGAAATATTTACATTGGAGTAAGATGAGCTGAGGGCTGAGGTTGGTGTATGTTGCGTGTATGTGTGCGCATGTCCGTGGTCATGTGTGTATGAGAGGAAGTGGGCTATTTAGCTGTTTATTGGCTTACATGTGTAATGTATGGCAATACTGAAGCTTTTGAAATATATCAGAGTTTCAACAAATAATACTCACTAATTGTGTGTATGTTCCCCAGGCGCAATCATGAAGGCCACCTTCTCTCTGCTCTTCCTGATCCTTGCCATCACTTGCACAGTGATTTCACAGGACACACAATACCAAAAATTCATAATTCAGCATTACCAAAATGGCATGGCGGTGAAAGACTGTAATAACAAGATGAGTATTATCAACAAACGTTATAATCACAACCATTGCAAAGAGGTCAACAGTGTCATTTCTACATCTACCACAAACCTCATAAACGCTGTCTGTGACAAGGCCGGGGAACCCTACACTATGCGGGATGGCAGAGTTCTTCGCAGATCGTTGCAACAATTTCGTGTCATCACCTGCACACGCAAGGGGGGATCAGACCTGCCCCCATGCGAATACAAAGGATCCGACAGCGTGAGAAACATCGTCATCGACTGCAATGCGGACAAGTTACCTGTGCACTATGAAGAGGGTCATATATTGTAAGTGAAGATACCTCTGATATACGTGCAGTGAAAATGATAAGAGCTATGCTAAAATTAATGCACTCATCTAACTGGAGCTTATAACCAGTTGAAACAATATGCTTCACGGCAATAAAGGCTTTCACTGCAACCTGCTTCTTCTCGTATTTTTAAGTCAATACAGTCACTAAATGAACATTACACACAATAAGCATAAACAATACAGTGAGACATATTCAGCTAACACATCAAACGCTATTAATAATGTGTTATTTAGAAATATCCCGAGTGCATTTATTTGAAAAATATTATTATTTGAAAACTGCCAGCAGTTCAGTGTTATTCACATTGTTTGTGACATGCCTCTAATTAGATAGACACCACGTTAAAACAATGAAGAAAACAATTACCTCTATATTTTCTTTTTACCTTTCATGTTCTATATATAATAATCTGATGACCGTTAGCAGTGCTTCACAAAGTAATGTCATTGTGTTATCCACATTGCATTTTACACATTAAACTGCTACAACGTTTAAAAATTCTTAAAGACCCCCTATTAAACTTTTTGGCAAGTTATACGTTATTCCACAAGCTCTACCAAACATATTGATGAGGTTTTACATGGGGGGAAATTTTGCAGTACATGTTTAAAAGATAAATCCTGGGAGTTTCTTACCCTTCAAACTAAACAGACCATTTTAGATGGATGTTACATGTTTTTTTTCACATGCTCTGCATTGATTGGTTAATTGACCAGGAATGACGCAAGTCTCCCTTCCTTCTCCTGTCCACATTCACACTCCAGAAGAGTGAAAAAACATAGCGCCCTTGAATCAACCGGTACCCAAAAGATATTTCTCCAATACTGCCACTGACTTTATAACAGTCAGCAGATGCTCTTATCCAGAAGTTCCCACTAGAACTGCAGATAAACATTTCTTTGGGCAGAGGAAAAGTAGAATATTTGCGTGGTGCTGAGGTTAGATGTTTCGCCTTGCTGACTAACTAAAACAAAACATTTAAAGTATTGCTTTTGCATCTGTGAACTCTTTGCTGGAAATTCATTCATGTTTCTCAAATCCAAATAAAGTACACCCACAATTTACACCGTTCTGCTTTCACCGTTTTGACCGAGTTTAACATTAGCTATCTTGCAAACAAGGCGACAAACCGAGGGTACTGACATTACCCCAGACGGCCATAAAATTAAACTCAAAAATCAGCATTGCACTTTGGTCCAGTAGATAATGTTACCGGTCGTACAGATAATGAAACAAACCAATTCTGGTTTACGCATCATCGCAAATACTGAAAAGAAAGTGTTAGTTAAATATTAATATGGTGTGTTACATGGCCAAAAGTGGATGTTTGATAAAGGTGTCATAGGTTAACAATCGCTCAGAAAATATTTTTTCTGATTTTAAAGGAGCATCTCACACTAATTTTGTGGTTTATGCTATCAACGGTACGATTTCTAAGATCAAAGTTAAGATGAAACATCTTCAACTGCTCATAGGTCAAATTTGGACTAATTTAAACAAGAGCTGCATTGGATTGTTATAAAGAAAGAGTGCAATTTTGGCAACAAACTTATCTGCAAATTACATGTGCAGCTAGACAGGCGGTTTGCTATCTTGAACACTTGGTATTATGAAAATTTGAAAATGCATTTGAGTAATGATACACTACATGGGTTCAGCATGTGTGGCCACATGCAAATGAATTTAAGTTCCCACTAGAACTGCAGATAAACATTTCTTTGGGCAGAGGAAAAGTAGAATATTTGCGTGGTGCTGAGGTTAGATGTTTCGCCTTGCTGGCTAACTAAAACAAAACATTTAAAGTATTGCTTTTGCATCTGTGAACTCTTTGCTGGAAATTCATTCACGTTTCTCAAATCCAAATAAAGTACACCCACAATTTACACCGTTCTGCTTTCACCGTTTTGATCGAGTTTAACATTAGCTATCTTGCAAACAAGGCGACAAACCGAGTGTACTGACATTACCACAGACGGCCCTGAAATTAAACTCAAAAATCAGCATTGCACTTTGGTCCAGTAGATAATCTTACCGGTCGTATAGATAATGACTTCTTCCTGGCAAGTATATTGATTTTCTTTCAGTCAAAACGGTCACACTGATAATGAACACAAATACATGATATCTGATGAATAACATGTTTTCAATGTACAAAAATGCCAAGTTACTGACATATACAAAGCACTGTCTACAAGTCATTAATTCAAATCTAAGCCTGCCATTAAAAGTATTATCTGCCATGTCTGTAATTAACATTGCTTCAAAATAACGCTTAACTGGTTATTTTCATATTTCCGCAAAGGCTGCACTCGTCCTCCCGTAAGTGTTCTTTCTGGTAAAATTCAGGAGGTAGCCACTCCCCCATCCACGTTATAAAAGTCAGAACACTAAAGTCAAATAGTCACAATTACCTGAAAGACAACTTCATCTGAGGATCACCTTTAGCTGACATTCATTTTACCCAGACGGACACCCTGAGCCCACCAGAGACCGGACACATTCGGCAGGTTAGTAACTCATTAGGATTTATGCAGCTCTGTATTTGCATTCTGCAAAAAAAAATTCCTGATAAAAAAATATATATATATATTGGCTTCACACTGTGATAAGAACCCAGTACAGTTTTTTGTTATTTTAATTTAATATTTAATAAGTGTGTAATTCTCCTTAAATGTAATATGATAGTTCAAAAATATAAATGATACTGTATGCAACCACATGCATATAGAGATAGCTCTTCTTCACTACAATGCAGATACATTTAGCAAAGTCTTATACACTAGTATAGAGACAATCATTTCCTAAAAGAGCAAATCAATAATGGCCTTCAACCAGTGTCAATTTTGGCAGCTATTTTAGATTTAGTCTTAGTCTTTAGATGAAAATGCACATTAGTTTTAGTCACATTTAGTCATTTTTATCCTTCTTAGTTTTAGTCGACGAAAACTCAAAACATTTTAGTCTAGTTTTAGTCAACAAAAACTTGTCGCAGGGACTCCCTGCTTTATATTTGACGTTTTACAGGTATTGGAAATTGGATGCAAGTTGTCAGGTTGTATCAAGTATGCTGGAATTTCAAAAGATGTAATATAGTAAGTGGCTGTTACAACTCTTAAAGCAACATTTCACTCTGTTAACACTTATTTGTGTAATATACTTACCTTAGCTGGATATCTGTACACTAGCCTCTCTCTCCCATCAATGTGATGCTGCTGCGCAGTCCTCGCTACTACTAAGCTAAGGATATTGCACAGATAGAAGTGTGGAATGTTGCTTTACTCAAAGTCAAGAAGCGAAACATTCTTTCTTTGCCTATTGTGGTTATATATATTTTCTGAAACTTTGCATAAAACCAAAAGAGGTATGTATTTCTCTCTCATAATAAAATCAACTTGGGTCCAAAAGAGATATGTATTTCTCTCTCATAATAAAACCAACTTAGGTAGTGTTTTTCCAGACACTTGCTTTACAGTTTATAATGTCATTAATTATCATACACTTTTAACTGTTTGATGTACACTGTGTTGTTTTGGTTTAAGTCACTGTGTAAATTTAAAACAAAAAGTGGTAAAGCAGAGTGCTTTAACAATCAGTCTCAGCATCAGATACAGTATGATATCAGCAGTAGCAGAAATTAACCACTTCAACGTTAACCTAACGTTAGCTAACTTATATACTAACTAGTTAACATTAGTTATCATTGACATGAACTTACCGTGGAATAAATAGCAGGGTGATATGCCTTCAGGTGTCACTTCAGGTTGGTTGTATTCTTCCCACCTAATTTGTGGCCGCAGGATATCTCTCCCGTTACTAGTGTGCATTGTGTTTTCCTTTCTGCTGAATTGTAAATAAAGTGTGTCCATATATCAGTTCCCTTTTTTCTACCGAGCCCTTGAACTGGTGTTGAAGCCATCGTATTATCATTAATCACTCGCTAATTTGGTGCTCTCGCTGGCAGGTGTGGCACGTGTGTACTGTGTGTATCATCTGTGTGGAGAGGTAGGATCCGGGCAGCATTCAACCAATGACAAGAATGCACTGCTTTGCTTAGATTTTGCAAGATACCGGTAGATGCATGCACGATTGGAAAAAAGAATTCATGCAATTTCAATATCCGTTAGTCCACCACTAACGTTTTAGTCTTGTCTCGTTAACGAAAATGAAAACAGATTTAGTCGCAGTTTTTATTTTCAAAGATCCATTTTCGAATCGTCAAGGTGTCGTCTTAGTCATGGGAAAAAGGTCGCTGACGCATATTTTTCGTCAACATTTTCGTTAACGAAATTAACACTGCCTTCAACAATGTGTGCAGTACGTATATTGACTGATACAGTTTAGCAGACTAAAAGTTTTATAGCAGAACAGCCTGCCAGCAACTCTGAAATTACATTATGAAATATTTACATTGGAGTAAGCTGAGCTGAGGGCTGAGGTTGGTGTATGTTGCGTGTATGTGTGCGCATGTCCGTGGTCATGTGTGTATGAGAGGAAGTGGGCTATTTAGCTGTTTATTGGCTTACATGTGTAATGTATTGCAATACTGAAGCTTTTGAAATATATCAGAGTTTCAACAAATAATACTCACTAATTGTGTGTATGTTCCCCAGGCGCAATCATGAAGGCCACCTTCTCTCTGCTCTTCCTGATCCTTGCCATCACTTGCACAGTGATTTCACAGGACACACAATACCAAAAATTCACCACTCAGCATTACAAAAAGGGCATGGCGGTAAAAGACTGTAATAAGAAGATGGGTACTATCAACAAAAGTTATTATAGCAACCACTGCAAAGCGGTCAACAGTGTCATTTCTACATCTACCACAAACCTCATAAACGCTGTCTGTGACAAGGCCGGGGAAGCCTACACCATGCCGGATGGCAGAGTTCTTCGCAGATCGACGCAACAATTTCGTGTCATCACCTGCACACGCAAGGGGGGATCAGACCGGCCCCCATGCGAATACACAGGATCCAACAGCATGAGAAACATCGTCATCGACTGCAATGCGGACAAGTTACCTGTGCACTATGAAGAGGGTCATATATTGTAAGTGAAGATACCTCTGATATATGTGCAGTGAAAATGATAAGAGCTATGCTAAAATTAATGCACTCATCTAACTGGAGCTTATAACCAGTTGAAACAATATGCTTCACGGCAATAAAGGCTTTCACTGCAACCTGCTTCTTCTCATATTTTTAAGTCAATACAGTCACTAAATGAACATTACACACAATAAGCATAAACAATACAGTGAGACATATTGACCCATTTCAAACGACGACTGAAGACCCACCTCTTCAGGCTGCACCTCTCCCCATCCCTCCCTTCCCCCCTGTAAATGACTAAACTTAGGGTTGTAACTAGGCAGCTGTTTCATAGGTGACTTAGGCGCATCAACTGTCTTAACGACTACTTATATTTTTTATTTATTTTTATTTTTATTTTTCCATAGATTGCGTTGTTGCCGTTCTCGTTGTTAGTGTTAATCAGTTTAACCATCAGGGTCCAAGTTGAACTATGCGGTTGTTCCCTGTACTTGGACTGGTACTTCTCTCTAGGGGTTTCGTCATACTTGTTCCTGGTTATGGTTATACACTTTGTTGTACGTCGCTCTGGATAAGAGCGTCTGCCAAATGCCTGTAATGTAATGTAATGTAATATTCAGCTAACACATCAAACGCTATTAATAATGTGTTATTTAGAAATATCCCGAGTGAATTTATTTGAAAAATCTTATTATTTGAAAATTCCCAGCAGTTCAGTGTTATTCACATTGTTTGTGACATGCCTCTAATTAGATAGACACCACGTTAAAACAATGAAGAAAACAATTACCTCTATATTTTCTTTTTACCTTTCATGTTCTATATATAATAATCTGATGACCATTAGCAGTGCTTCACAAAGTAATGTCATTGTGTCATCCACATTGCATTTTACACATTAAACTGCTACAACATTTAAAAATTCTTAAAGACCCCCTATTAAACTTTTTGACAAGTTATATGTTATTCCACAAGGTCTACCAAACATATTGATGAGGTTTTACATGGGGGGAAATTTTGCAGTACATGTTTAAAAGATAAATCCTGTGAGTTTCTTACCCTTCGAGCAAAACAGACCATTTTAGATGGGTGTTACATGTTTTTTTTTTTTCCCCAAATGGTAAATGGACTGCATTTATATAGCACTTTTATCCAAAGCGCTTTACAATTGATGCCTCTCATTCGCCAGAGCAGTTAGAGGTTAGGTGTCTTGCTCAAGGACACTTCGACATGCCCAGGGCGGGGTTTGAACCGGCAACCCTCCGACTGCCAGACAATCAGTCTTACCTCCTGAGCTATATCGCCCCTATATATTTTTGACATGCTCTGCATTGATTGGTTAATTGACCAGGCATGACGCAAGTCTCCCTTCCTTCTCCTGTCCACACTCACACTCCAGAAGAGTGAAAAAACATAGCGTCCTTGAATCAACCGGTACCCAAAAGATATTTCTCCAATACTGCAACTGACTTTATACCAGTCAGCAGATGCTCTTATGCAGAAGTGACTTATACAGCTTAGATTCATTCGCACACAAGATATAATTTAAATACACAGTCATCATTGTGGTTGCTATGTATAGTATTTCTATTTGATCCATAAGTAAGAGTGCCCTCTCCCGTCCCAACTACTTTAGTTACAGGGTGACACAGCTATAGGCCAATCCAGTCATGTTTAAAACCCAACACTGTGGCCTCTTCAGGGTCAGGCTATCTCAATTTATTTAATCTCTTTGCCTTCAATTCAAACAAAATAAAAAAAGTTCAACAGGTCTGCAGTGTATGTTTGGTGCTGTGTTTAAAAATAAAGTTTAAAAAATAGCATTGAAGCAACAGTCGCCTCATTCATCTTACAGTATGTTTAACATGAAACTTACCAGTAGGTGGTGCCCAGGAGTGATTGTTGGTTTGTGGTCTTCTTGCTGTTTTCCACTCTTAATATCTAAGAGCGTTGAGGGGTTTAACTGAAATGCACACAAAGGCTGTTCTGTTGTTTTGTTTACACCTCGGAGCAGATAAAAGCCACAAACTCGCTAAGTTCCGATTTCTGTTCTCAAGTCTAATAAATCCTCATGAGAGTAGACTGTATGTAACACTTCCAGAAAATCCTTTCAAGGGCCACTTGCATTTTACACTTGATTCATCTGTACAGCTGAGCATTAAACTATAGCACTGTAGGTTCAGTACCTTGCTACAGCGTTGAGCTGGAGTGCCTGACTTGGTGTTTGACACTGTGACCTTCACACAACAACCAAATTCACCTCATTACTGTTTGCCAACACCCCTAGGATCGAATCGTTTCAGTTTAATTTTTTTCATTTGGCCAATTAAGATATACAATTAGGTTTAGCAATGTTACATTTTCCCTTCTTCTGGCAGTAAACTGCTTGCCATGGAATATAATTACATGATCAGTTCATTACAACAACAGACTTTGAGAAGATAATATAATCACTAACATGTTTTCAATGTACAAAAATGCCAAGTAACTCACACATACAAAACACTGTCTATAAGTCATTAATTCAAATCTAGGCCTGTCATTAAAAGTATTAATATCAAAACTGTGGCAGGTTCCATGAAACAATATTGGCTATCTTAGCTCACACAAAAATAAACAAGCTGTGTTCCAAAGCAATGCTACCCAATGTTTCCTAAATTGTAACTTGGCCCTGGCCTTTTTGATGGTGCATAGGAGAGTTTGTGATTCCAAACTGGAGAAAAAGGAGTGAAAGTGGAGAAAAAGGTAAGGAATACTCTGTTAGCTTCTGTGTCAGCTTTCCCCACACACCTGCGGTTCTTCTTACTTGCCTCCAATCACAAATGATCTCCTTTTAATTTTAACCTGCCTGGAGGCAGCCACGAGCTAATGAAAGAAAATGTGGGATAAAAGTGTTAGTCTTGACAGGGGCAGTAATTTCAACATCACCACAAGACTGGAATTAATGCGGAACCACCGTCATTCACTCAGCCGCACCGCAGCCCCCAGTGACACCTCTGCTGACCGCCCGACCAGCATGCCCCAGCTGCGCATGCCCCGGCTGCGCATGCCCCGGCTGCGCATGCCCCGGCTGCGCATGCCCCGGCTGCGCATGCCCCGGCTGCGCATGCCCCGGCTGCGCATGCCCCGGCTGCGCATGCCCCGGCTGCGCATGCCCCGGCTGCGCATGGCACGCGGTCACAAACAAACGTGCTCCCTGCAGCGACTGCCCCCTACTACTGAACACCTGACCTGCAGCCGCAGCCGCGGGAAAGCACAGCCGTCGTTTAAAAAACAGAAGAGGCAGCTTCTGTAAAACTCTTCGGATAAGATAAAGGATAGGAAGGAGCGGTTAACGTGAAAGACGACACGAAAAAGCGGCAGAGGCCATCACGCTGAGTCTGTTTCCGGCCTGTGTTCCCGTGAGGAGGGAGGTTAATGTTTTTAATTTGGGGTTCGCTCCACGGCTTTGCTTTTGACCGTCGTATCCGGCCGCTCTGCTTTGCTTGGCCAGCAGGTGGCAGCATGTGTCCTCTATTTGAGCAGCAATGAGGCGGCGAGGAGGGCGATCCACAGAGAAGCAGCACGGAGCTCTCTGTCCCCGGCAGTGAGGGACATCTGATGACAAATCCCGTAATCTCTGAGCGAAGCTCGGCAACTCCCGCGCGTGGTCCCGAGGGACGGGCGCCACTGCTCGGACGCCGCGCAGGGAAACGAGGGAAATCTCCGTCACTGCCTCTCGCCGGATCGATTGTGACATAATTCCACTCCCCTTGGCTCTCTGGGTGTTGGGAAAGATCATTTCTGCTGATGGAGAAAGTCGTTAGGCAGCCAAATGGGATGACACTTGCACGTTAATTGTCCTATTTGTCTGAAAGCAACTGCGCAGATTTTTTTTTCCCCTCGTTTTTTGTTCTGTTTTAGCGTTGCTCTCCCAGCTCGCTCCTTGAACCCTGGGTGTTTCCGCCTTGGTTTGTGTGACCGTGTGTTTGCGTTCAGTATGACCGTGTGCCCTACACCGTGACCCCGGCAACAGTGCAATTGACCGTTGCAGTGACTCCGCCCCTCTCCGTCATGCCCAGTGGCTCCACCCCACTGTGGCTCTAATGCAGTCCGAAATGGCCATGTATCAGTATTTTTTTGTTGTTGTTGCAGATTTCTGGGATTTCCAGTAGGTTTCTGGGTAAAATAATCTATGATGGACAGCTGGAAGGCTCGTTTAGGAAATCTGCTTCCTCCTCCTCTCTCTGCCTTACTGTAAAATATCAGTTCACTGCACAGGTTGGATTCTATCCAGGGGATAATAAAATAATAAATGAAGCCATGAATATGTTTATTTAAATTAATCCAGGCACTTTAGAATACTGTCTGAATGCTGTCCACTCACCCCACAGTCTGAACCTTTACCTTGTACAAAGCAGCCAGACCAAAAAACTCTGACTGGGCATTGCTAAGGACTCCTCGCATGCCTTGGCTCAGTGGGTGTGACTTCACTTCCTGTTGGTTCACTCCTCTGCTAGGAACCCACACCTGCTCATCTGTGTCACGCGCTGCCACACACAAGGTTACTAATCGTTTGTCATTATAGCCACAGCTACAACTGTCCCAGAACAGACCCTCCACCGCAGGGGTGGGCATACCCCCATTATCCGCTAACACACAAACACACAGAGTCGGTCGCAGAATCACCTGCGTACTCCACCCGTGCACAACTCCACCATTTGGACTGTTTGTGAAAACAAAGTTGGAGGCAGTTCCAGCACAAAAGCCAGCGAGCCAAAAGCCAGCGAGGTGGAGTGGCTGTTAGGGATATTGCCTTAAAATGAAGGAAATTAAGGTGCTGGCTTTGTGCTTTTGCATCCCAGGTGGTGTCGCAATTCCAAACAAAAAACACCTGTGCAAACTTCTCAGAGCAATCTTCCCCCAAGCAGCAGCACACAACCAACTTTTCTTTTTCTCCAAGGCTGGTAAACGTGGTCGTTACACGTGATGTTTGTGATTACGTACATTCTATATTACGATATTACATTGGTTTTAATATTGATTTTGACATCAAATGTATTTTTACCCCCGAGTCACAGTTAAATATATTATATTGTGAAAGCTCACCCTCTTAAGGCACATTTCTAGTGAATGGATGGGTCCCATGGTCTGGTATCTGAGTCACAGCACAACCACAGTGAGAACTCCAGCTTAAATCAACCTATGCTGGTCAAGATGGATTAAGCTGTGTTTTCCACACTTTTAGCTGATGGACCAGCTGTTCACCAGCTGACCAGCCTATACAGTCAACTAGTCCACTCGTTTTGCCAGCAGCTTACTCTACCAACTTAACCAGCTTTCACCATGCTTTGTCCAGCTGGAGATGAACTTTGACCAGCCTCAGATCAGCTATGGTCAGCTAGAAGTGTCGAAAAAACAGTTTAAATCATCGTAAACCAGTTTAGGAATCCCAGATAGTCTTAGCTGGAATTTTCAGCAGGGTAGCATTGCCCAAGAAGGAGGAGGGTTCAGTCACCCTCATCATTCACTGCAGATCCCTGCTGGTCGATTGGGTTGCCTGCAAGTCCAAGCTGCGTGCGGTGTGTCTTCCGTAAACTCATTGCACAACTCCACTGTGAACCGCCTCAGAAACAGCACTCAGTACTGCGTGTTTCGGAGGAGACCACATGCTTTTCTGCTCTCTCCCGAATCTATAGCGAAGGTTTCAGGACGCTTATGCAGGGTCTTATGCAGAGTTTACAGAGAACGATGTGACTCATAAGAAACATCCAGGGAGTGGCACCCTCTGTGGCCAGATGATGCTCAATTTGTATTAAGAGTCCTGATGTTTGGCAAGAAATCCTCCCCCACACCATTACACCATCTCCACCAGCCTGCACTGTTGACACAAAGAAGGACAGATTCATGGATTCCTGCTGCTGTTTACCCCAAATTCTGACCATACTGTCTGCATGTTGTGACAGAAACCGAGATTCATCAGGTCAGGCAACAGTAGCCTCATCTTCCAGTTCTTAGCACATGGGAGCTGAACCCAGAGTGATCCTCTGCTTCTGCACCCCATCTGCTTCAAGGTTCGACGTGTCTGGCGTTCAGAGACGTCTTTCTGTGCACCACTGTTGTTAACAGTTGTTTTTTGAGCATTTATGGCCTTTCTGCTTTCTCGAACCAGTCACCTCTGACCTTTCTCATCAACACGAGGTCTTCAGACCTGCCCTCAGAGCTGCCTCACACTGGAGGTTTTTTGTTTATTGCACCATTCTCTGTAAACTCAACAGACTGTAGTGTGGGGAAAATGCCAGGAGGGCAGCAGTTTCTGGGATGGTGGAACCCCCACGTCTGGCACAAACAATCACACCATGGTCAAAGTGCTTAGATCACGCATCTCGCCCATTTCTAATGTTTGATCACACAACAACTAAGCCTCTTTCCCATGTCTGCATTGCTTCATATACTGAGTTGCATCCACGTGATTCGCTGTTTGCAGGAGCAGGCTATATGCGTTAAAGAGCCAGTGTACCTAATAAAGTGGCCCGTGAATGTATATACAGGGAAAAAATAAATAAATAATGATGATATCTCCTCTCCCTTCAATAGTCTCTGTTTGCCACGATAGCACATTGCTCTTTTTGGAATAAAGAATTCTTGAATGCTAAATCCGGCATATTGGACGTTGCATTTCATGAAAACAATACAACAGGCTATAGTAGGCACAAAGCATGGCGCTACTTCATATTGTCTGAGCATGCTGGAGCATTTCATTATCAGGAGGTTCACCCCTCGCAGCCCATGATTGAAATAATGTATTTATTTGCTGCCGTGTGCACGGAGACTGCAAAGCATACCCAGACCCTTATAATACTGAGATGTGAGAGCGAGAAGCTGTTTACAAAAAAAAAAAGCAAATTGCTTCCAAGCAGGGCTGGGAGTGAAAATTATTAATGTATGAAGGTTTCCACTGCTGCTACTCTGGCTATTTCTTCTCATTAGTCCAAATATTATTACTTTATTATTATTAGCTGTATTATGCTATCGGTGCTGTAGATGTTAAAGGGCTTGTATTTACACTGGAACAAAATATGATAATATTTGACTTGCTCTTGTCCATGTTCTTCATTCATCACCTTTGAAAGGTTTCTAATGAGTCACCTGAGGTTGTCATCACGCTCAGTGGCGGATGTACAGTTCACAAGCACTCATGGTTTCCCTAAATCAATAGAATTAATGCGCAAGAAAAACAACTTTACTATGCTGTTACATAGAAATTTGTGAAGTATGGCAGAATTTGGCATGAATAAAATTGATAACAAATAAACCGACAGTGAATGAATCAGCAGTGAATGCTGCATGGCTAGCTAGCTGGTTTTGCTCTAATGCCAGTTTGATGATACGAAGGCATCTTCTCACCCTAACTGGCTGGTCCAGGGTTTTCAAGAAATCCATTGTAAACTCAGTAACTGTGGCAACGGCTAGATGTTCCATATTCCATCTTGTCAGCATAGTCATAGGCTCAGAGTGACAGTGGATGAAGTATGTTCCAGAACTGGGGCTGTTTCCTACCACTTTGCTGCAGAATCAGTGAATGGCCATTCTGTTATGCTTGGAAAACTTCTAATTGGGCGCCATTCAAAATGGTGAAGCCCAGTTCCCAAGAATACCAGTAGCCCACTAGCAGCCTGTTGCCTGCATGGCTGTTGGTCTGCCAGCATCGTGCAAATTTGAGCTAAAATTATATGCAATTTGTCAAATCAAGGCAAGGTAGTCAAAATGCTGACAAAAGAAGGGAACATAGACAGTGAATAGTGCTGCCACCAGTAGACCACCAGAGTGGTGATTTTAAAAGTACTGGTGTGCCTACAGCTGCCTCCAATGGTGGTCCAACAGGTGTCTGTTTGCAAGAGTGGTTAGGGGCCAAACACGCCCAGCACACTCAAACCACCCAACACTCACCCATTCACATCCATAGTCCATTCATCCCTCTCTCCCTCCCTCCCTACCGCCCTCCCTCATTCACTCTTTCAGTTCCGCACAGGTGTATCGACATCCCTTCATGATGATACTTCTGGACTTATCCTTGGACTATATGTCAGTGACATTGGAAAAAGTCTGAGATGCAGAGCAGTGATTTTAGAAAAGAAAAAACGGGCACAGCTTTTTTTTACCCCCCACGGCCCATTTCCCCTCCAGGTCCTCTCCCTAATTTAGGGTGGGAGAAATCTATCCTTGAATGTGACAGGTACACCAAACAGTCTGTGTTTCACAGTTTGCTAGCACAGTCCATTGCAGCTACCTCAAGTCAAAGGTGGCACGTACTGCCTCATTTTAGTAAACTCCCAACAGTGTTTTGTAAAGAACCAAAGTAGAAAAGAAAAGTTTCACAGAGAGAACCCTTAAATAAAAAATGTATTGAATGATAAAATCCCAGCTGAGTGAGAAATGTAACTGAGACCGGCCAACAGGTATGTCCGCACCTGGACTATAACCTTTCAGGACAACCAATTCAAAGACAAACACACAGCCACTTGATCCATCATCACTGTCATGCTCTGGAACATTAGGACATCATAAACCCCTGTTACTCAAACCAGGGCCCTCGTAGTCCAAGAACTGCTGGTTTTCCACACCGCCTTTACCTGGGAGTCAGGTGTGAATTACAGTCTAACCAATCAGTAGTAATTAATTGTTAATTTAATTACCTGGGGTAAAATAAAACCAGGGCAGAATTTGGATTTGAGGTCCAGATTTGAGGATCCATGTCATAGACCCATGGGTATAGCAGCAACACCACACTAAAGACAAAAGCTTATGTCTCCCAGCTCAATGAAGGATGAGTGAGACAGTGTTTTTTGTCCCTTTCATTTTACTGTAGAGATGTGACTGACCCATTTACCTGGAAAGAATCTACACTTTAACGTTTATGTTTTTTATTTTTAGGCAATTAAATGCCACTCAACGCAAAAAAACGGTTAGGCAAAAAGAAACGCTGGAAAAAAATTGCATAAAAATCGAATACCTAAATAGCTATGAGAGACCGAAATCTCAAAAACGGTAAATAAATATATTAACATCACAAAACAAGCAGCGAAAATAACAGATAACAATGTGGTAAGATTAACCTCCCTCGCTGTTAGGGGGAAATAATACGACAAAAATGATGGTACTGCACAAGGTAAACTGTGCACTAAAGATGTTTCCGGTAACCTACTTATAAAAAAGAAGCAATTTGACAAACTACATCTCATTTTATCAGGGGAAATAAAAAGGCAGAATACAAAAGGCTATAAAAAGAAATAAAATCTTCCAAACTAAACTTCTATCATTATTTGGCACTAAGCTTTCTGCAAAAAAAGAAAGAAAAAAAAAAGAATAATAATAAAAAAACTGGTTCATCACACTGCCCTGTAAAGACTGGGTCCACAGTGAACAACATAGCGTAGCAGAATAAACAGGAATAAGTCAAGAAAGTATATTTCAAAAGCAAACAGAACTCCCTCCCTATAAGAAAATAAAAGTTTGTCTAATACAGACCCAGTGTTAGGCCTTAATGAACTAATGCTGAAAGAAAAAAATCCCTTTTTCAAAATCAATAACACAGCTAATTTGATCAGGTGTTCTTACATTAATAACACATTCATCTCCTTTTCCCAACATCACCAGGAGTAAATACACTTCCTCAAACAGTTCTTAAATTATTCAACGTCAAATGGAGTAATTACCGCAACTGAGAGTTGCGAGCACTCAAGGGGGCATGCTTATAAGTTTGAGAAAGAACAGACGGATTAACAAAGTAAAAGAAGAAAGGGAATGGGAGCTTTATACCACTTCCTGAACGGTGAACGGCTGTCTGCCCATAGTTCTGCTGTGAAACAGGCCACTGAGTTTCCATACCCCCCCCTGCATCCCCCCCCCCCCCCCGATGAGCTGGCCAAGTTGAAAGAGGTCCATTTAGATTGTTGAGCAGCCAGCCTCTGTGATTCAAAATGCTTCATCCAGATTATACGACACACCAGAGCACTGTTCTAATATGGACACAAAAAAAAACGAGAAGAGGCTTGTTTCTACGCCCGGCCAAGAATGCTCGAATCCATCCGAGCAGTCCAGTCCCGGTCCGCGCTGGCACAGTGATCCAGCAAACAGGAATTTATCACCAGCTAAAAATATTTTCTATTCCGAGCCTTTCTGTATCACAATCAAAGAACACCTGAAAATGCTGCATATGTCACACGCACACTTTTTGGGTTAAGCCACATCATTATTTGTAGACGAGAAGTAGCTTGAAAGAGCACTTGGCTTGTACTTTGCTTGAAGGACAAAATGCACTGCGAGAATATCGTACCGACAGCATTTAAATTAGTAAAATATTTGAAAACAGTGAAGAGACTGTTATACCACACCAGTATATCTTAATACTGAGGCTGTTTCTGTAAGAAACTTTTTTTAAGAAAAGCTTCTTCTTCTTCCTCTTCTTCTCCTTCTTCTTCTTATTATTATTTTAGGCTAACAAATTACCACAATGTTTTCAGTTGCTCTGTCAGTAACGCCACTCACCTAAGTGCTCACATGGCCCAAAGAAGTCATTGGATAACTATGACCAATAGTGTGCTGTTGCTGAGGGGCTGGGGCCCAGTTCTACCATGGACACCCACTTAGGCCCGGCCTGCATCTCCGCTCCCTCTGTGACAGCATGATACCAGCGTGTCTGCTGTTGACTACGCAGACATGCGACAATGGCTCATGTCTCCCAGGTCACTGAAAGATGAGTGAGACAGTGTGTCTTGTCCGTTTCTTTTTAATGTAGAGACGGGACTGACCTATTTGCCTGGAAAAATTTCATGCTTATGTTTTTATTTTCAGATTTATATATTTTTTCTGAATAAATGCCCTCAACGCAAAATTTGATGGGCAAAGAAGGAACGTCGGAAAAGTTTTCTAAAAATGCGATGCCAAAATGAATACCTAAAGAATATGCAGAGGCCGTTGCCTGAAGGAGTCAAGTCTCTACAGCGCTTGCTCCCATTTTAGGAGCATTAGCACCTGAAATTTCACATGTGCTAATTCGGGTAAACATTATTTCGGAGCACATCGACTAACAGGGATGCATTAGCAAGCTCAGAGAGTCCTGAGGAGGCAGCGACGGCAGTGTCTCGGCGAGCGCACGGTCATGTGTAGCGAGAAAGGCAAGCGTCCACAGCTCAGAGCTCTTCCTGTTTTCCCCCTGACCGCCGCTGCAGTGCTGGGAACGCGCAGCAGAGAGGTGGGAGGAAGCAGATCTCGGGTATTGCTTCAGAGGACAGCATGTACTCTGGCTGCGGGGCTCCTGAGCCTGGGAGTGGGTGGCACAGCGGCGTCCAGAGAAATTGGGGAGAAAATTCGGAGGGAATTTTTTATTTAAAAAAAAAGAAAAAAAGGCCTCCATGTTTAACCTAGTAATTGATTGTGTGCAGTGTTAATATATGGTGTGTATGGTCTGAAAGGTGTGTGCATGTGTGTGTGTGTGGGTGTGTATGTGTGTGTGTACGATTTAAACTTAGTAACCCTATATATATATATATATATATATATATATATATATATATATATATATATATATATATATATGGGCGGGGGGCAGCAGAAGGAAAGACACACTCATTTTGTGAGGTCAGTAGTCATATGCATTGCAGTTGCCTTTGGGTCAGCTTCCTGATGATATAAGCTGAAATATTAGAGGTTTGGAGCCTTCATGCCTTAAAATGCCTAACGTGACAGTGGGGAAATGAAAAATCTCTTAACAAGCCTGTCTATGAATTATACATGCTGAGTCTGGATACTCCGGTCGAAGGAAACTGCATAATGTGACTGACAGCCGTCTTTTAAGGAAGACTTTTTTTTCTGAGCTTGACCAGTTTTCTTCTTTAATGCAGTTGTAGCTCTAAGAAGAAGCCTCCAGAGATGCCCAGACATACGTTATCGAAAGGCCGACTCCCATCAGCCCCTTGGAGCCATTTTGTTCTACATTTCATAGGCGTCACTTGCAACAGTCTAACAAATGGATCAATATTATACCTAATAAAGGACCTAAGGTTTGGAAATATTTGCTGTTTTTTACTCAAAAAGAGGTTTGAGGCACTCAGGATCAGGGACCTGGTGCCACAGTACACTCCCGCTACACTGCACACTGATGTAGTTGTATTTTACAGAGTTTACAATAAAGCCATACAGGCATAAAAAAGGCACACTGCGGGTGGGTAATGTGAGAATTTGGTGACAAGAAGACTCTAGCGACCTCTTGCTGAGGGATGACTGAATTGCAGGTGAAAAAACACCCCAGTAACCTGGTGTTTATGATCATAACTCATGGTATTCCAGTAGTGATCATAACCAATTGTACCCCAAAGGTGAGCATAACCTAAGTTACCCCCACATTGATTATAACTCACTGTGCTAAAAAAAAAAAAAAGAACATAACCCTTGGTACTTCAAAGTAAGTATAACCCACTACATCCCATAATAATCATAATAAGTAACTATACACAGCAATCATAGAACCAACAGTGATTTTAACTCACAGAAGGCTTAATACCACCAAACCACCTCCCCCCCACCCCCCACAGATGCCAAGACTAAAATGGATTCACATCCATCTGTAGCATGGAGGACCTCCAACAGGGCAATCTTCAATGCTGATTACAGCTATTACAGCCTCTTGATTGAAGAGAATTAACATCAACAGTTCACCGGAGATAGAGCAGCAGCCCTGTTTGGTTTTCCCAAATAACCCCATCCAGGGTTACATCTCTGCTCTCAGTGCAATGCATTTCGGCACACTCCTAAATGAGCCTATGACCAAAAAAAAAACCAAAACAAAACAATGAGCTCTCTCTGTACAGTCTCCTGGGTGAATGTTTCAGGGGATTTTTGTTGCGGCTCAAAATCTGTATTTTCAAAATGGAGGTGCCATGCCTGACTTCGTTTTGGGCCGGTTTAGCACCCTCATAAGTGGCTGCAGGCCTCTCTCTCTTCTGATGGCCTGTCAATCACAGCATGTATTCTTGTCCCTTCAGCTGGACTCCAGATATGACTGGTTAGCTGCTTGAGTCTGAGCAATAGCGAAGACATCTGAGTGAACAGGCCAGTACCTCTAATTTTAGAAAATGGGAAAGGCTGTGCTGAGTGCCTTGTTGGGGTGCTGTCTGTTCAGGATCATGGTTGGGTACACCCCCATTCTTCACATCTTTTTAGATATGCTGCCTCAGCATATTGCACACTGGGGCTTTTTCCATATTACACCCAGGCCTCTACATAGGCAAGAGTTAATCTCATACCGACATTAACCATTAATACATTAACCTCACTAATGACTGATTCTGGCCTTACCAGGTAAAAGTCATTCTACCAAATCAATGCCCCCTACTGACAGAAGTACACATTGTACACTACTATGTTTTTTGACTGACCAGTACAACATGCTTTGTTATCAAATGTGAGTGCTTAAGGAAATTCTGTAGATCAGAAACTGCAAGTTCTACAGCATGTAAAAGCAAAATGTGTTTCCAGGCACATTACGGCTAATGTTGTCCACAGGTGCAGAAAAGGGTTTCAAATGGGCTCCACCTTAAATTGGGCACAGATTGCATTTGGCAGGGATGTTATACAAAGAGTCATCCTGCATGCCCCCCATGTTTCAAATGGGTGTCGGAGTGCCGGATACAGCTGGTGAGTATCAGACAGGTTCCAACTGTTTTTTTTATTTATTATTATTTGTTCAAAATTTGTGAGCCCTGCAGGGCTTAGCATTTGAAATCCTCCTGCACTTAACCAAAAATGGAGCCAGACCCCTGGCTCTGCATGCAGTGCCAACAAACAAATTGCATGAATATTTCAAAAAAGAAAGAGCCTGTGAATGCAGTGAACCTGGGGCCTCATTAAATCCTTCTTTTATGAAAGGCTTTCAGAGAGATGGTGGAGATAAAACACGCACACACACACACACACACACACACACAAAAACTCTCCTAAAATGACATCCATCACCCGGCCCTGCGTGCTCGTGAAAGTCAGTATTATCTCACAGGAGCACTGACAAGGCAACCCTGCCCACCCTAATTGCAGAAACCATTAGCGATTTCACATTTCCCAGAGTGACAAGGCCACCAGTAATGGCTCCTGACGTTAATTGCTCCTCCTTGTTTTTTGCTCCGGACTGTCAGATAGTGATTTAAAGCTTAAATCACAAAAGGCAAAAGACAAAAGAGAGAGAACCTCGCGATATAATAACACTGTAAAAATAGCTGCTGCTGTGCATTGCGAGGCCAGACTCCCACTAATCACCCCTGAAAGCGACTGTCATATTCTATCAAGCCTTCAGCCGGTGAGTCTGAGATACCGGGTGCATTCTGACGTCTTGTTTGCTTTAAGTGTGTCTGTCTAATGGCGTCCCAGGGGTGGCCAAACGGAGGGGGGAGGCCAGAGGAAAAGCTCAATTGTCTGTCGAAAAAAAAAAAAAAAAAGGCTAATACATTCACCGCTGTCTTTCGGGGTGCCCCTGTAAACCGATATTTTGGTCGGTGGTACAGCAAGGTGTGCGCTTCTTCATACAAAACCACATTTGCTCTAGTGTCACACAACCTTTTGTCGTTCAATTTATTCCGAAAAAATCGCTTTGTGGCGCTTGTGGACATGCACTGCAGAATAGCATAAAAATACAAAATGAAAAACAAATTTGAAATGGGCACTTGTGTGGAAGTGCGTCCGTCCGCATGGTAATACAAAGGATAGAAAAGGAAAACGGATAGCAGTTCTTCAGAAACACCTGCTCGTACGGAACCAGAAATCTTACCCGAGACATTTAAACAATGTTTACCTTTAATTTTGTCTCCCAGTTAAATGTTATTTAATTAATTAATTTGATTTTAATGATTCTCAAACTCATCAAAATGCCATGCCCTTGCATTCAATCGCGAGTCAGAGTTAAGAAACGACAACCGAGTCCTGGCCTTAGTCCAGAATGCTTGGGTGGCAACATAAATAAAAATCCAAATTACGACTTAAACACCCACACGACCGTCCATCCATGTGTCGTGAGGTCTGAGCACTGAAGGAAGATGGCCATTGTTAAATCAGCCACCCCCGCTCCTGTCCGCAAACACAGCTAACCCATAAGCCCCTGTGATACCGCGCATTGCTCTGACAGAGATCCACATTTTCCAGAGGCGTTTGGAGAGACACTTGTCAAGGCAGCTGAAATGAAGACATCATCAAATCATCATTACTTTCCCTCACAGTGTAACAAAATCACATCTTATTCGTCAAACTGGATATTTGCCATAAATGTGCTGTCAGAAATATTCCTCCCCCTCGCATTTTTATGTGGGCAAAATAATATTTATGTAATGTCTCAGACTCACCGCAACCCACAGAAAGGTACTTTTTGACACTCATTGGAGAGATTTAAGGACATTTCTGCTAATTACGACATATTGTAATGAAGACTTGATTCGTTTGACTTCATATTTGGTAATGGGAGAATAATGGTGCATGATGGGTAAGTGAATGGTGTGTTTAGTTAATTGTTTTAAAATGGTGTCACTGCCTTGCTTTATACCATTAGCATGCTAATTGACTAGCTAATGAAGCCTTTGACAATGGGCTGTTTGGAGCTGAAGGACATTAATCCAGTCTTTTCAAACCTCCCCCGCCCTCCCGACATCCCTCTTGCTCCAGAGAGCATTTCAGGCTGCTGCCTTCAGCCTGTACTAAAAGTATAGCCCCTCTCCAGGCACTGTTATACCCTGTCAGCCTTCACTTCAATATATTTAAGTACAGCGTTGACCAGGTTGTTTTTCGGGAGTGGCAGCGTAGGGAAATGGGTGTGTACCTTGGGAGGTTGTAAGTTGTATTCCCAGGTGGGGCACTGCTGTTGTAGCCTACACCGGGGCTTGAAATGCTACTGTAAATATCCAGTTTCATTAATTAATTGTATGTAAAGAATGTAACCCATTCTTACATCAATTAATATTTAAATATTTTACTGTGTGCCATAAATACTTGAACATGCTTCATAATAATTTCTGTATCTGTTTCCATCTTAAGTTATGACGACACAGATGAAGATAGTCAGGGCCAGCTCTAGGCAAGAACTTGGCCTGAAGATAGTCATGGTGTTGATTTGAATGTAAACTTAGGAACGGCCAATCACAGGAAGACCATGAAGCCCCACAACTGAAGATTGTCAGATGATTAGATTGAGTGCCATAAACATACACTGTATGAACAGCCTAGTCATTTATTTTTTAACATGCCAAAGCAGTTTGGCACCAGATTCAATCTATACCCGCAATGGACTTAACATTACCACTGAGTTACACATTTAAGCCAGGGTAACTTTAACTTTATCCCAGTAATGTTATAGACACTTAAATATATTAAGAAATGCTTCAAAAATAAAGAATACAACTAAACATTTTTCTTGCTTAAAGAAAATGAACAAGCTGTAATGAGATTGAATAGACAAGTATCCTGACATATTAGCCCACTCTATGACCTTGTGTCTGTTGGTCTAATAATGAAATCAATTACCTCAGCTTGGAAATATGAAATGGCGTAGAACCTCTTTTCAGTGCTGTAAAAATTCTGTTAATTTCTATAAAAAGTTATGGGGGCTTTCTTTATTTTCTCCCTTCACTGCTGTGTTGGAATTTGTCTTGCGTCATTTGTTAAACTCCCTGCATATTCATGACTTCTGAATTCAAAATGTTGATGAAAAGCATTTTGAATGCGATCACTTCAATGTGGTACTTAATAACAGGATGAAAAATAGACAGTTGTGAAAAAGAAAGAACTGACATTCATCACGCATTTATCACTGATCATTACTTACATTGTGCACATTTTCTAGCCTGGCTTTATATCTCACGTACTTTAACTGTTTTTGAATTAAACTCTCCAAAACTGTACTAAACTAAATGAACTTGCTATCTCCCTCCCACAGAATGTCACTCATAACCTTCTCACGCGCTTTCCAAAATTAAGCCTTTCACAAAGCTTCCCTCCTGGCCCTAACTCACACTCTGCTTCATAACACCCTCAGACACCTTCCCTAGCAACCCTCTCAAACACCTTCCCTAGCAACCCTCTCACACACCTTCCCTAGCAACCCTCTCACACACCTTTCCTAGCAACCCTCTCACACACCTTCCCTAGTAACCCTCCCACCCACCTTCCCTAGTAAACCTCTCACACACCTCCCCTAGTAACCCTCTCAGAAACCTTCCCTCATAACCCTCTCACACACCTTCCCTAGCAACCCTCTCACACACCTTCCCTAGCAACCCTCACACACCTTCCCTAGCAACCCTCTCACACACCTTCCCTCATAACCCTCTCCCACACCTTCCCTAGTAACCCTCTCACACACCTTCCCTAGCAACCCTCTCACACACCTTCCCTAGTAACCCTCTCACACACATTCCCTAGTAACCCTCTCCCACACCTTCTCTAGTAACCCTCTCACACACATTCCCTAGTAACCCTCTCACACACCTTCCCTAGCAACCCTCTCACACACCTTCCCTAGTAACCCTCTCACACACCTTCCCTAGTAACCCTCTCACACACCTTCCCTCATAACCCTCTCACACACCTTCCCTAGTAACCCTTATCCTTAAGTATATAAATTAAGTTTTAGAAAATTTTGTCTGATAAGGAGAAGGGTATATTGTTACTGTCTACCAATTCCAATAGATGTCAGACGTGCTGGTCCAATTTTGGGCCATGCAAAAAAAAACAAAAACTTTCCTCCCAGCCCAGCCCTGTTGCTAGCAGACTGAGCGAACAAAGATGTGTATTAAGACAAAGGCTGTCTAGTCGTTAGTTCTGATATCACCGATTCTCTAAAACGCAAAAGGAGAGCAGCCCACAGTTGGCATCAAATAGCTCTTGAAGTAAGGGGGCACACGTAACTGTGTGAGGCACCACCAATTAAAAAAGACACACTTTCTTTTCAAATGGCCCAGTCACTGCAAGCCATCGGCCAATTATGGCCAGGAATTCAGAAGCAGGGCACTAATTGGCTATGTTTCACTAGGGTTTGGCCTTGGTTTCCTGGAGTTACCGCTACATCAGCTCCGCCCAATCGCACGACAGGCTCAGTCTTGCTACAAGCTGCTCTCAGTGAAGAGCATTCCGCCATTCAAAATGGTTTCTCCTGCGGTGGAGTGCAAGGAGTCGCAGGCAGTTAGCAAACCGCTTCTAATTTGCAGGAGAGTTCACTGGAGAAGTGGCTCGGCCGCGCTGCTTCTGCTGTGGGTGCGGATGCTGTAACAGCGGCCCGATAAAAAGTATTCCAACTCGGGCAGAAAAAAAGAGAAAAGTGGGGGGGGGGGGGGGTGACTGGGTAGCGTCTACTGTGGGCCACACACCAAGAAGCCTACCGCACGCTGTCAGGATAATGACATGTTGTATTAACACATATTAGCCTGTGTACAGTATGCTTCTTTCGCCACTGTTTTATTTATTAATTAATTTTTTTACTAGTCCTACAGACTTTGAATTCAACTTCCTCCGTCTGGTGCCTTGTACATTCCTTACTTCTTTAGCAGTTCTTGGCATTTTTCGAAATCACTTGAAACACCTGATCATTCCATCATGTTAGACGGACTGTTATTTTTGCAGTATGTCACAGTGCTTAAGGAGATGTGCTTACAGCCCACAAGTTACGGATTTGTGGTTGGGGTGCTATTGTTATTGCCATAAGCAATGTGTATTTTAATTGCTCCAGTAAAATATGCCTAGCTATATGAATAATTGATATATGTGTTAAATTGTAAGTGATGGAGAAGTAAGTCATTTTTTGTGCTTGGTAGACACTTAGCCTTACTTCTGTCTACCCCCCCCCCCAAAAAAAACCAAAAAAAAACAAAAAACTGAAATGAAGATGTATTTCATTTTCACTTTTCGGCACAATAATTACGCAAAAGCTGATTGGAATAATTTTAGGAGTTCCTAAGTGAACAGTTTTCCCTTTAAAGCTGCAGATTGCTGGGTGAAAAGAACAAAAATAAAAAAGAAGTGATATCTTTGCCAGGTGTGTACAATTTCAATGTTAATCAGGGAATCTGAGTGTATATTCAAATGAGCATTTAGACATTCAAACTACATCTAAAACTTTCAGGTGAGGATTAGGGAAAAACTTTTCTTCAAATCTCATATTTAGAAGCTGATATTAGATGCATAATCAACCTATAAGGTGTTTTTACAAGGGAGGTTGAGTGACAGAAGCAATACTTCCTTGTCATGAAAGAGCTTTTGTTTTCTCAAATATTTTTTTTTCTGAGCTAATATCTTTAAATTATGTGCATATCAACTGACATTCCTACAAAAAAAAATTAATAAAAGTTTTTAAAAAGTAATTAAAGTTTCCTACAACAGTACATTCTACCTTATTTCATGTACACAGGAAACCTAATTCACCTCCATGAAACACATTCTATCCAGACAGTTATTAAATATATTTATCATTATCTAATTTATTTTTTCCTGATATCAACTGCATTTGTGAAACAACACCTATCTATTCACTAAAGACCAAATGTATCTCCTGTATGTCCCACACCCTAAATTCTTAAACCCCCACTTACTACACAGATGTAATCCACTTAGAAAAAAAGGTTAACCTTTTGTATCGAATACACGGGGTTAATTTTCCCCCAATGTGTTTTTTATACTGATGGTTTGATACCCAAATGTCATGTTTATTTTCTGTAGGCTACTCCTATTGGTTAGTTGTTGTGATTCGCTTCTTTTTAAATTTTGACCTTTTACGTGATTGGCTGCGCATTTTTAGTTTGTTGCATTACGTTTTAAATTGACGTCTGTGTTGGCGGGTTAAAAAAAAATCGATTTTTTTTTTTTTTGCGAAGTTAGGGCCGTCGAGAGTTAGTGAGGGAAGGGAACGTTGCCGGGACTTAACAGCTAGCAAATACACGGATGAATTTATACAATTCCAAGGACGCGGAATTTTGTTTGGAAAGGCTGCGCTCCAACCCTGGAGAGAACCTACGAAGGGGATCGATCTCGGCGTTTCTCAAAGGATTATCTCCTTCGCGGGAATCTCCATTTTCTTCCTCACCAATTCTCTACAGAGCTTTGAAGGAAGCCGTGAGTACATTAACCACATGAGCTCCAACGCCATGTGGAAATTTTTTAATTTCTAGATGTGTGGGACGTATCTGTATTATGCGAGTGTTTTTTTCATTAACACTGAAGGCTGCGTTAAGTAAAAGATATAGTACACTATATAATAACTTGTTGCTGTAGAGTTGCTCAGCAAACTCAACATCTGCAGTAGCTACGTTGCTGGGCCAGGCCTCTAGATATAGGAGTCTTAACCAGAGTGCAGTTTGGATGTAGCTGTATCTTTTCCATCCGGGTAAGAATTAAATGTAAATACTAGTTAAAAGTGTACTCTTTAACTGGTTCAGAGTTCTGTGAGGCAGGTGTTACAGAGAGAATACAATAATGACAATTATGGCGAACCGTAGGCAGGTTATTTTAGACCAGGACTGCCTAACCCTGTTCCTAGAGATCTACGGTCATGTAGGTTTTCATACAGGGTCAGCTGACCCGATTATGCTACTTACAGCTAAACAATATCTCGAGCTGTTAAATGTGGCATGCTTTGCTAGGGGTTGGATTGATAACCTACAGGATGGTATGTTTCCAGGAAAAGGGTTGGGCAGCACTGTTTTAGACTACGCTGACATGGTTGTTGATTTTTTTTTTCCTGAAAAGATTAAGTGCTTTAGAACTAAAATCCGTTAATATGCCTCATATCAGTTGAGGGGATGATCCTGCCAGCCAAAGCACATTCCAGAACATCCTTTCCACCTCTCTCGCTCCCGTTGTTTATGCAACGTTTTCTGGCTCCGTTTACACACATTTGTCAGATTAAAATAAAGTAGTTGTCTGATGCAAGCCATTAAAGTATTACTGATATGCATCAGTATTGCAACTAAATGATTTAAAATATATATATATATATATATATAATATGAAATTTTATATATAATATATATATATATATATAATAAATATGTATAGATATATATAATAAATATGTATAAACACACACACATATTTATGAAATTTATATATTCATAGATGTACCTGCGGCAGTGTAGTTCAGTGTTTAGGGAACTGGGCTGGTTCAGTTCCCCAGGTAAGAACCTGCTGTTGCCTTTGATCAAGGTGTGCTGCTTAACCTGAATTGCTTTGGTATATAGTATATAAATGAGTCCTATGTAACAATGTAAACGCTGTGCAAATCACTCTGGATTGGATTGGATTGCTAAATGCCTGAAATTAAAAGAATGGAATTAACCTAGTGTCATGTCTGATGCCCAAAATGGTGAATGTATTCCACCTCTGCTGAACCGTTGAGTTCTGGGTTTTGTGAGTGGTTCACTCCCCTGGCAGATCAGTTAAATTTTTTTATGCCAGGAAATCCACATCTCAAAAGCCATGTTTCTTTTTTTTTTAAATGGAGAATTTCTGTATAAACTGCACTGTTTTACTAAGCTAGCCAACTTGAAGGAAAGCATCATTTGGGAACAGTAAAGCAAACCTCTCATGCTAGCAAGCTAGTCCTGGCAGAGGGGGGAGGGGGGGATCTCAGTTGGCACGGCAACCCCCACCTGAGCGATCATCATCCACTTCAAGTGCGTGTTGGTTCCTTCAGTATGTCTGTACCAGCTGTGTATTCTGCGAAAAAATACCGGCAAACGATGTCATAAAGGGTCAAATACGCCCCGAAGCGCGCACACACACAAGCTGTGATGTCATATCCTGACTCCATTTATGTACTTAATCGCATTCAGTGCAAAAGGCATCTTAAATGCTACGGGCATGTTCATGTCTGAAGCCTTGAACATCGTTCTCGACTCCGCTGTTGTTGTGCTGTCGGAATATTTTAAAGGTCCTTTTGACATGTCACTGCGGAGTGCAGTTTAGTGCTGCCGTCAGCCTGCCAAAAGACATGCAACAGTGGCCATTTAGCGGTAGAAGTCTGTAAAAAACAGCCAGCAGCGACACCGTGCAGTCATGCAAGGCTTCTCTCCAAACCACCTGAGAATTGTACCTAAGATTGTACCTAAGCTGCTGCTAATTTGTGAAAACCAATTTAACAGCAAGTGCACAAACAAATTGTAACCAGAGGAGTGGAAAAAACCTTCTGAAAGTTTTTGCATGAACCTCAAAGTCCCCACTACCCGCACCAACAGACCCCCCATGCCCGTCAGCCATCCAACTAACCCCCCCAATCCCCCCCCAACCCCCCCCCAGCAGCACCTGCACAGGCCTGTGCTAGAGGCATTTGTTCTGGTTGTCAAATCAGGGAAAAGATTTTGTAAATCCCGTATTAATAGAGGCGAGCCCATTTGCATGTGTTCTGAATAGCAGCCTGAAATGTCAAATTTGGATTGAATATCAAATAGGAGCCTTAGCCCTGCATTTATCCTGCTCTTCGTCCTCCTCCTTCATCTCCTCCTCCTCCTCCTCTTCCTCCTTCTTCCTGTTCTTGCGCTTGTTTCTTGTCCTTGATTTTCATCTTCTTCCACAATTTTGAAGTCAGGCAACTCTGAAACAGGCCCCTGTTCCGAATGCGGGTTCCATCCCCCTGTTAATCTGTTTCTTAAACCGACAGTGTGCGCTCGGCGAACCGCTGCTCCTCCCCCCCCCCGCTGTCTGCCCCAGGAGGGCTGAGGGGACGGGCCGGGGGATTGGTTTGATTGGCACGCGGACCAGACGTCAACGACCCGCCACAGCCCTTTCGCGATGGTTTCAGATTGGGGGGGGCGTGGTGTCCTCGGAGCACCCATCTAGGCTTTTACTTGCCATTTAGTCTGCCCCCCCTGAAACGATGTATTCCAATTTACATGCGCTGGTGTCTGACAGCTACCGAATTACGCTCCCTCTTATTTATGTGCCTCCTCCTCCTCTGCCAGCGACCCGTTTGCTATTAGTGCTGTAACCTCCACGATCCCTGCTAGATTACTGAGAAACAGGGAATTTTTCATTCTGAGAAGGAAAAAAAAAAAAAAAAAAAACATCAACTAAACACTTCTCACATTAAAAAGGAACTTTCCTAATGTGAAATAGCCACAAATCCTCGACTCGATGTTCTTCACGGTTGACATTTAGGTTTCTTCTGTCACGGTTTCTGCTCAGGGCGAATTTCAAATTTGCATCGCAATTAATTTTTCAGACGGTTAATTGAAATGGTTATCATCTGACACCGCTGTGCATTCTGGGGAGTCCATGAATTTTTAAATGTGGAGGAATAATAACATCCTTTCTGAAACATCTTTGATTCCTTGAGGGTTTTTTGTAAGACATGCCATTGATGGCAGTAAGCAAAGTTCATCTGTGGGTGAAATTGAGATATTTTAGTTTCCCAAATATTATCCTCGACATGTAGCAGGGTGTACCCTGTTAAATGGTTCTTTAAATTTATTAATAACTGTCCCATGATCAACACTAGGTCTTACTGTTGAAAATTGCAGCAAAAAAGAAAAACGATAGTTCTGTATTTTATTGGTGGAGAAGAGGGGAAAGGGATTTATTTATAAAATATATATTTTAGTATGAAACAATTTTCTCAAGCTGGCCACTGGTACATCTACAACAATACTACTACTAGTACTACTACTACAACTACTACTACAACTAATAATAATAATAATAATTTATATTATTATTATCATTATTGTTATTATTATTGTTGCAGATGTAGTAGTGACCAGATTGAGAGAACTGTACACCAGCATACAATATGCAATGGGACTTGGAGACAATGGAATTCAACTGAGGTTAGCAGTGTTTGTAAAGCAAACAAAATGCGTTTCTCTCGTGTGGGAGTCAAAAATGTGTCATTGCTCATAAGCAGCGAAGCTGGAGTCAGACTCGGGCACGATTAAATACTGAACCTCTTTTTCAGATGGGCTGGCAGAACTCTCAGACATTTACTGTGGTACCCTATTTTCATAAAATTTCTTTTTTTGTGTGTGTGTGACACTGCAAGAACATGCGTACTATAGTGAGTATGAAGTTTTCTTTCATTCATTCATTCATTCATTCATTAAAAGCCGCCACTCTCCTTTAAATTCACATAAGCCTTGCCTTAACACACGAAACAAGCTGTTTCTGAGTGGAGAAATACACTGCACCAGCACAAGCATACGCACTTGTACTGTGTATGCACGGTGACAGACAGGTAGATTGCCAGAGCTGATCACATGCCATAAAGTACTGCCTGACCTTGCTACATGTAGCCTATTTATTTAAACATGATTAAGTCTGTCTGTAAGGTCACCAATCAGAATGGATTTGGTTCCAGGTGCAGACTGATGGAGAGGTCTGTTGCTGTCGCTCTGGGAAAAGCCAGACATACGAGGGTAATTGGGAGGCTATATTTTCTATGCTGACAGTGACGGTAACATTCCGGAATGTCCCCATGATTCGCTTGTGTCTGCATCATTTGCTTTGATTGTAGCAGGATCCTTACATTAGAGCGGAAGGGAGGGAGAGAGAGAGATAGAGAGAGAGGGTGGAAGCGAGAAGGGGGAGAGGGAGGGAGGGAGGGAGGGAGAGAGAGAGAGAGAGCCAGCCAGCCAGTAATTGCTCTGATATTTATGTATTTGTAAGATTATCACTGACCGTAATCAGAATTGTTGGGAGCAGTTTTCGAGCACCCTTTACACCAGGGTGCTCAGTTGTTAACAATTGCCATCAATAGTTGTCCGAAATGGTACTGCTTAAGAAATAACAAAGCATTATTTGAAAAAAAAAAAAAAGACACAATTTGATTTTTCGCGAGCTAAAATCAATGATTACATAACATTTAGAACATTTATAAGAACACTTGAATATCTGACCACTTGATGGAAATACCTAATTAGCGAGGAAGGTGCCGTGATTCAAAATGATGCATCCACACCATTCAGCTCACTACCACCGTTTTATTTTACTTGCAAATTTACAATACCAGTGGAATTTCTCACTATTAATAGTGCTTATCAAGTGGAAGGTCTAGGTTTAATCTGTAGCTAATCTGTAGTTGGGACCAAAGCCAAGAGAGGCCTTTCATTACTGCTTAAGAATTTTTTTTTTTGATCTATTGTTGTGAATTTTTCTGATTTACAGAAAAGATACAATTTATGCTCTTGATAAATTGACCCATCGCTATAATCCTTTATATTCCAAACATTTTCTTTTTTTCTCTCTTAGTGCTGTAAAACCACAGCAGCAATGGATTTTGCTGGGGTGGGGGATGGGAGGTGGGGATGCAGCAGGTGACAGTGGTGTGGATATTTTAAGAAAAATGCTTGGCTGGTGTTGAGCTGTGCAGAGACATTTGCTGAAAATCCATGTCGGAGCAGACCGGAATGTGACTTGATGCATTCCATATGTGTGAAACATTAATTTCCATTGAAAGGCAGAGAACATGTTGCAGGGACAGCAAGGGAAGGGATGACAGTGGTGTACATTTCAGAATGTAGCCGCTGTAATTTCCCTGTAATTGCATTTACTTTGTTTGGTTGCATTGCAATCTGCTACACAAATAAAGTACAGTACATTTCATCATGGCAGGTGTGAGCAAATAAGAGACATCAGGTGTTTTCTTAGCTATATATAACCTTGTTCTCTCTGAACTTCCTCTAATTGAAAGAAATGCTGTACAGTTTCGCAAGATCAACAACAGGCAAATGTAAAAAATTTTTGACCTCCCTATTTGACCTTCCCTAATTAAACCAATCGTTGCTCAGAAACATTAGGGGAAAAACACCTGAATACAGATTGCAAACGATTGTGAAATTTATTTATATATTTTTTGTCTTATTTGGAAACGCTGAGAATGCATCCAGTTATTCCATTAACCGCGGAACTTCTGTCCAACGCCGTCACAGATTGCCAGCACCAGTGTTGCCAGTGCCGAAGAGAACCGGCTTTGTGAAAGCGTGTTTGGAGGCGGCTCGAATGATTTGGGTGGCACGGTGGTGCAGCGTTTGGCGCTGCCACCACACGGCAAGAAGGTTCTGGGTTCAAATCCCTGGTCTTTCTGCCTATGCTCCCTTTGCCCAGATGGTTTTCCTTGGGGGTACTTCGGTTTCCTCTTGCCATCTAGAGACATGCTGGTTAGACTACTTGGGGGGCATTTACGGGGTGTAGCAGTAAAATGGCGTACATGCATCGGTCAACCTACCCTGCATAAATAAAGGCTGATAAAAAATGGATTCGTTTATTGAGAAGAATCCACACCTAAATTTTTTATTTTGGGGATATTGGTTATTTTTTTATGCACCGCCCCCCCCCCCCCCTCAAATTTTTTCCACAGATTGTACTGGCCAGTTATATATGTGCTCATGCCGTAACTGAACTGCTCAGCCGATGTGGGGGAGTCTAAACCAGCAGTGACTCTACTGTGATTCTGTTATGTTGCCAGCAGCTTCTATTGATAAATCTGCCCCTAAGCCAAGTACACACAGACATGAATCAGAGGAAGACACTTCATGTGGAGTTTTATCGAGCAGAATTTGGCCCTCCTAGCTTGTCAGCACTGGTACACAGTAACCTCTTCAGTGTTAAGTCAACTCTTATGGAGTGCATGTGGTCCCTGTTGGACTCCTATGTACTCTGTTAGAGTTGAATGAACACTGGACATCTTACTGTGTATGGTCAGGATCCAATCTCCAATCCATGTGCTAGAACCAGCATCTTAACACGATGATCTACTCAGCAACTTTTAACAGGATGAAACCACCCAGCAACCCCAGATACTCCTTATTTCATACAGTTATTTGAAAGGGGTCCAAGACTATGTTATCCTAGCTTTTCATTAAGTGTCTTAGTAAGGAGCCCCATTATTTTTGCAAATCTTTATCAGGTCTTGGTGATTTCAGGCGTTTTATGTAATGAAGACATTGCAGGCCAGTCATGTAGAAAATGGTGGTGTGCTAGGATGAATACCTCTGTCCCTTTGCAGGTGGTACACATCATCATGCTTCCTTACATCTCTTTTAAATTATCTCAACCCTCTCTGGGCCCTTTACCAGGTTTATAAAGTTCTCTTTAAAATAACTGCCAAAGATGTGACTCATCAAGCTTTTGTTAAGAAAGTTCTCACATTAATACATTAATTCAGAATTGCTAGCTATGCCCCTGTGTATTGCTTTGTATCTAGTGACCGTTTTTACTGTTATGAATACTAACCTCACCTGTCATGCTTCATTAGTAATGTAAAGTCCTTGGATGCAATCTACAGTCTCACATACAGGTTTGCTAAAGATACGCTACATGTAAATGAGCTGCACATAGATTACAGTGTGTGTTACACAGTGCATGCAACTAAGTAGAGGACAGCAACAGTTGTTGGCAAGTTGCTTTGAGTAACATCAGTCGTGACCTCACCATCAGTAACACCAGGATGTAACATTAGAACATTCTACCTGTTAGTATAGAGAGATGGGGCGACATAGCTCAGGAGGTAAGACCGATTGTCTGGCAGTCGGAGGGTTGCCGGTTCAAACCCCGCCCTGGGCGTGTCAAAGTGTCCTTGAGCAAGACACCTAACCCCTAATTGCTCTGGCGAATGAGAGGCATCAATTGTAAAGCGCTTTGGATAAAAGCGCTATATAAATGCAGTCCATTTACCATTTACGAGATGCTTACAGCCCTCCAAAGATGCCTGGTTTTTTTCCCCTGATGAAAAGCAGCCATTAACGTCCTCCACAAACTATGTAACGCGGTTTACGAGTCAACTGAGGTCAGTCATTCCGCTGTCCGTATGAAAACTGGAGATGGCTCGGAATGCAGGGGTCAAATGTGTTTTTAACCGAAACCACGGAAATGGACCATTCCATGAAATCCGTGCTGCGCTTCGTTTCATAGTTACAGGTAACCCCGAACGCAAAGAAACTGTTCTGAGCGAAGGCACCAGCTGTCTGCTCTCCTATGAGAAAGTGAAACTTACAGAAAGTATGTTCTAATGAAGAATGCAGGAGCAATTATTTCAGCAAGTGGAATCTGGCGTCTTTTTGGGTTTGAGCTCAGTGTGGAATGACAGTCACATCTGGAACGGCAGCTGGGAGAGGTTGTCTTTGTCATTTACCTCATGAAAGACAGAAGGAATCAATAAAGGGCTGGCTTGGTCCCAGACAACACTGGCAGTGGTATGTGTGTGTGTGTGTGTGTGTGTGTGAAGGGGGGCGGGGTAATGGGTGTTTAACAATGACTCTATAAATCAGAAGAAAGTGCGGGCACTTGATAAATGTCAAACAAAGGAAAACGCATGCAGAAGCGTTGCAGACACTTGCATAATGCTGGTAGTTGTGCTTAAGGTTCTGTGCAGCAGCAGAAGCTAAGATAATGGCAGGATGTTCGGTGGTTTTAATGAGCTAGTCTTTTATGTGTGACCACATTACTGGTAACAGTGTAGAGTTCCATAAGGACATATCCTTGTTCACATAACAAAGTGTGATCTCATCAATTTCTTATAGCAGAAATGCACACAAATACACTGCAACTGTGTAGAACTTGGAACACACACACACACACACACACATACATTCTATATCTGTGTGCATATATATATATATATGTATCTGACTGGTATTTTTATACATTTCGGTTTCATCATTTGTCTCATTCATACAATTTACAGCCTTTTTTATTCATAGCCCCCCCCCCCCCAATTTCAGGGCACCATAATGTCTTGGTCAAATCACATCACAGGTGTTTCTGATAATTTGGTTTGTTCAGTTGCTTCCTTAGTGCAGGTATAAGACGGCTTTCTAAATTGTTAAATTGTAAGTAGCACTTTATATATGGACATAACTCCACATTTTACCCACATGTTCTTACAACTTTCTCCTGTGCCAATGTTTTAATGGTTATATTATAAATAGCATTATTTACAACTTAAACGGGATTATTAACGCTGCAAATACAACCGTGATAAACCCGTTTAATTGAAATTGTTGTTTAGACAATGGCGCGCGTCCCCTGCTCCTTTTCCTGAACCGGGAGGGCGCTGTGACTGCACAGGAGAGGAGGCACGTAGACAGAAATAAGCCTCCAGAACGAGCCACAACCCCCTAAACTGGAGAGTTCTTCATTCGAGCAGATATGTCAGCAGATTGATTTGAATATCGCACCTGTTTCGCTCATTGATGTCAGCGCCCCCAATTTATTTGCATAAGGACGGACGGACGGACGGACGCCTGGGCTCGAAGCAAGCGCTTTTTTTCATTTATACCGTGTGGCGGCGGCGGCGGCGGCAGACAGCACATCTGCGTCCTCACGGAGCCTTCGCAGGCCGCGCGCTATACCGTGTGCAGGAGGGGGAGAATTTGCATTGTTCGCGCCCAGCTCTCACCGCTGCGCCCGTTCTCAAGTGGAGCGCAATTAATTGGGTTCTTCTGGGGGGGAAGTGGGAGTCGGCGGGCATAACCTTTTTATCTGAACGTTATAATTAAAATGAATGGTTAAAATTTCGGTGTTTTTTTAAATTTTTTTTTTTTCAGACGCGCAGATGTTTTCGCTACAAATTCGGCGCATGCTGTTTTGTTGGCGGTTTGTCTTTGAACAAAATGATGTAGCTGTTAAGCCCTCTGCGGTATGAATTAATTACGTCGCTTTTGGCGAAGTGGAGCTTCGGCACAGAAGGACGAGGTTATTGTAAGCAACAAACACACGTTAGGCACATATATGCAAATGGCCTGTTGGTGAAGTTGCCTGGAGACAGATGAAGGTAGGCTGTCATTGGTTCTGCTTTTCAGAAGGAAGAACACAGCTGGGAGCCCTTACGAACTCCACATCCATCTAAATCTCCCCAGAAGCCATTTATACCATTTTATACAATCTCAAAACCATCTGTAAAAAACGATAAAAGCCCCCGTTTTTAATTTCAGAATGAAAAAGACGAGGAAACAAATGATCTGTGTAAAAAAAAAAAAACAGAAAGCACGGTATATGCATGCGTGGCTGTACAGATGGATATGCGTGCAGTTGCATGCTTCCGTGTATGTATGTGTACTTGCATGCATTTGCATGAGTGAGTTAGTGTGCTCATGTGAGAACTGGATCACATTTGATCATTTTTGTATTTGCGTGAGGGTTTGAGTGCGTGTGTCCATCAGTTTGAGGGGACAGTTATGCTCCTGCAGGAATGTTTCCGGCTGTTGGCTCACAGGAAACGCATAGCACCCGTGTCACTTCCTGGATAATGGCCGCTCTCCTTTTGGGTCGCGACGCTCGCGGCCCCTTATTTTAATGACGGACCTCTGAAAGCCAGCGTGCGAGCGATGCACAGGCGGAGTGGGAGCGTTAAGAGCGAGCCGCGCCTGTCGAGGCAAATGCAGTCGCGTTCATCCCCTTAACAAGATGGCGAAACGAATGAGCGAGCTGCCCCCGCTTACGGCGCCCTCCTTTGCCGCCGTCCCGTTCTGGGATAACCTTAATTGACACATCCTCGGCGACTTTGCGAGAAATTCGACATCCGTGACCCCCCCCCCCGGTGCACGTGACAACACGCGGCCGCGTGCGGCCTCCGTTTCCGGCACCGCGGACCGTCGATCGTTTAATGTAGCTCGAGCTGGAACGCGGCGAGTGTGTCTGTCTAAGACGCTGTGGTCTTGTGCATATTTTTGCAAAACAACATCAGGATGTGTACTTTTATGACTGTGTATTTAATGGGGTATGATCGATTGGCCAAATGGTCTTGATATCGGTATTGTAATAATACCTCCCTGGATTCAAATGCATTCAAAACTGCTGGATTGGAGCCTACTTGACCAGGTTTCATGAAACTGAGTCATGTCCAGGACAGGTCATTATTCCTTCTGCTGGGTGCGGAATACCCTCTACCAATATGTAATATTGCCTATGAAACATACTATAAACAAACTGTATTCTCACAATGTAACTGTATAAAACCTTTGTAGTTGAGTCGAGGCTAATGTCTCAGCGTAGCGTATTGCTTTCATCAGTGAAAATGGTGCTGTCTGCTGATCGAAATCTTGCAATCTAATGCTACAGTGAGTTAGAAAATCTCCCAGCATGCTGTATACTCACTCATACTCACTACCTTTCATGAAATGTGTGAAATATTTTATGATAACAATGTTCATAGCCTCCGTGGAAAATTGATCACTGATATGGGGAAATAACCCCCCCCCCCCCCCCGGCTTGCTGTATACTCACTTTAGTGCCATTAGATAATCCTCAGTGGTGAGCCACAGCAAAATACTTTGACGTCCCATTAAAGAGAAATGTTTAATTAGAGACGCGGAGCCTCCTAGCCTCCCCTTCTGTACGTCCCTGAGAGGCTAGGTTTATGAGGCTATGAGGACCAGTGGGCTGGGATTAGTGGGATAAAACCCACTTTTTCTGATGGGCCACTGGTCCGAATCCACCCTGGCTTGCTACTGATTACCGCCCATTTGCATCCGATACCCATTAGGAGGATTTGGTGGAATGGGTTCTCTGGTTGTTTTCTCTCTTTCCCCATTTAGAAAAACGCTGCGACGTTGTCGCAGGAGCAACCGTCCTAGCGGCCTGCTAATTGCCATCATCGCTGGCAGGGCAACTTAATGGGATTTTCACCTTTTTAACATGGTCACTGTGGGGAATTTATGAAGTAACAGGGACTAATAGAAATCTTGTGTTGTCTATGTGCTAGTTAGCCAAGCGCTGCGTGAGCATGTGTGTATGCCCTCGTGTATTTGTGTGCAAGTGTTTATAAGTGTGTTTTTTTGTGTCTACATAGCACATGCTTTTCCCTGCATGCATGTGATTTAACACAGACAAAGGCAGTTGTTTATTAAAACTCAGACTGAGCCTGTAAGTAGGCTAAACATTCACAGCACACAAAGTGTGATTGGATAAATCACAATGATTGGATGAGTCGGCCTACTTGATTATGTCTGGCTGATAAATGCACACATACTTTTGGTCATATAGTGTATCTGGACACCCCTTGGTCTGGGTTGCGATGGAGATGTTGGACGTCAGGTGTCCACATACTTTTGGCCATGTGGTATGTATATAGCCTACATACTTTAATGTGTCACACGCACGTATATATCTGGCTTTGCAGCTGAGACCAACTAACTGATGGAGGACAACGCTTCTTACCACTGTGTTAATAAGTTTTTATATTCATTTCACAGTCAAGTCTTTTCATTTGGTGAGCAAATTCTTTCCCAATCCTGACCTTTATTCTGAATAGATGAGTCCCATTACTACTAATTTCAACCCAACCAGGCAATTGCTTGTCTGTTAGTCACACTGAAGTTGGAGTTGAATAATGAACAGTGGATCTGCCATGACAGTACCTTAATGCCCTATAGTTCTGTGATAAGCAGCTTGTAATGATTCAACATAATAGGAATGAACTCAATAATGGGCTCTCAGGCTAAATAAGTTCACCAAATAAGTGGTTGACAAAGGTGCAAAGTGGCAAGGATCTTGATGCTATTTCACAAAGCTGCTTTTATTGTTGTTTAGTCTTGGAAGTCTAACCTTATTCCGCCAGTAAGATTCGACATAGCCGATTCTCAGTATCTGTGGCAGGATGTAAAAAATAAAATAAACAGAGGTTATAAACTTTTCCTACCAATATTACAGCAAATGCAGCACATTTCTTTCCAGAGCCACCCTGTTATGTCTGACCTCACAAAAATCCGTTATGTAATTAGGCAGTCGTAGTTATTTTGAACAAGTTATTTTGAACACAACTGACCCAAGTAACAGGATATTTTTCTCTTGTTTGTATAGCAGCCCACCACTTCAGTTATCTTCACATTTTTCCCAAATGTGTTAAATGTGTGTTCTCACCAGTCTAGCAGAACCATCTGGACCATGACACATTTGAACTGAGCACTTGAGTTCTCGCGTCTCGAAAAAAACTTGAGGGAAAAAAAAAAACCCCATGAAGAAAAGCAGAAAAAGTGTATTCTGTTAGAATAATGTAACATGCTTTGTGCATTAGAGGACTGTCAACAGGCAAGCCCACTGGTGCAGTGGATAGCACGCTATCCATTGTAACACTAAGTAAGGTCCCTGGTTTGAATCCCGGCTGGGAGTTTGCATGTTTCATAAGGGTTTCTTCTGGGTTCTCTGGTTTCCTCCCACAGTCCAGGGACATGCAGGATGGGCTAACTGTAGACTCTGAATTGCCCCATAGAGTATGAGTGTGAGAATGAATGCAGTGTGTGCCCTGGATTGGTGACGTTTCCTGGGTATATTCCTGTCTCTTGCCCAGTGCATGCTGGGTAGCCCCCCACTACTGTGACCAGGAATAAATGGGTTTGATAATGGATGGAAGGACAAATATAGAGTTTTTTTTTTTGCCAAATATGCAAGTGTACTTTCTACACACATATTGAACATACAAACTATAGCCTATATAAAACAAAATGACAAACAAAACAAAGGAGAAAGCTTATAGAAATATTCCTATATTGGAGATGGATGGAGACACTGAGTTATCATTTAAGTAAGTGTAGGGTCACTGAGGAGCAATGCTTAGGATGTGTTTATTTGGATCCTAGACATGTCAATTATATCTGATGAAAATGTCAGTGTCATAACTGGTAACAGATGATTGATAATTTTTCATGTTTATGCAACTTAGCCTATCTGGTTTTACTTTTACGTGTTTACTATATAATACATAATGAATCAATAAGCCAACTGTTTTTCATAAACTCTGCATGACCTGAAACACAGAAATGTGTTCAGATGTGCAAATTAATTAGATGATTAGCACTAGCAATTATGAAATGCATAGATTAGTCTAAATATTATCAAGCTGAACGTAGGCATACACGCACGCATGCATGCACCCACACACACACAACTGTGTAGAGGCATGGTTATGATTATGTCAAGGTCCTGGTGATAGAGCTGATATTCGGACAGGATTAAAACTTAGTAGTCGTCAGGAATACAAATGACAAATTATTTCCAGAGTCATGAAATCACAACCATCTCCCTCAATGGGAGTCCACACTCTCCACTAATATCAATACATTACTGCGTGCATTGGGCGAGAGGCAGGAATACACCCTGGACAGGCCGCAAATCTATCACAGGGCGCACACACCATTCACTCACATCTATGGGCAATTTAGTGTCTCCAGTTAGCCTAACTGCATGTCCTTGGACTGTGGGAGGAAATCGGAGTACCCGGAGGAAACCCATGCGGACACGGGGAGAACATGTAAACTCCACACAGAAAGACCCAGGACCGTCTTGCTGTGAGGTGACAGTGCTACCCACTGCACCACCGTCCCACCCAATCACATAATCTCATTGCATTGCTAAACAGAAGATATTGCTACGTTTTTTTGCTCCAGTGCCTCCAAAATGGTTGCAGCTGTTAAAAGTAAATATGAAAATTTAATTTAAAACTGTCTGCTTTTTAAATTGGTATATTTGATCAGTTGAACCATATAAATTTTAAACACAATTTGGATGTAAACCCAACATTTCTCATTTACAAAAAACCTGAATTTGTTTTTTCACAGTCTGTTTAAACCACAGAATTACTGACACCGTGAAAGACTTACTGTAGCATAAACAAGTGATTTCATGTTAACGTATGATGCCCCATGAATGGCGGTCCTAACAGCACCGAACGGCTGAAAATGAAGTAGAAACCGCACTTCATTGGAGAACTCTCCTCTCCGAACACAGACAATATAGGACTAATAACAGCCTAACCGAGCAGGAATTCCAACCAGTGCTGCCTTCAATTTCATCTCCATTTTGTTTCAGCAAACAAAATAGTTACGGTTATTACATCAGCAAAAGCTGTAGAATCAGAATAATGAATATTCTACCAGGCTGCTTGACAATATAAACTTTACATGTAGTCAAGTTAATCATGCACGTATATTTTATTTTCTTGTCATTTCTTAGTTCTTAGCGAATTCTGCTTCATTTGCTTCATTGTGAAATAGAAAGTTCAGTTGCTGAACGCTGATTGTTCAACCAGCCTTCCTAACTGCATCGATTAGTAAAATATCATTATTCCTTCCACTAACATAAATAGCCTCAATATATAAACACCGTAAGCATTCAACAGTAATAAGAATCAGGCTTTTAGAATTCTGTTACACCTCCTTTATTCAATATGAGCTTCATGGCGGGCTGTCCAGTGCTTCACTTAGGCTATTTGTGAATAAAAAAACGACAGCGAAGGGTGAAATGAACATGGTTCCATATGAAGCTTGGTTCAGAAAGGAATTTTCGTGGCTTAGTAACGTAGCTTCAGATAGGGGAAGGACAGGAAGGACAGCAGCTACATAGTAGGGATGCAGCTTGCTGTGTTTACGATGTGAAACAACTGGCTAGTCGGCAAGCGTTGGTTACATCTTGCCAAGAGACTATTCTGTTTAGTAAAGTTGATGTTTTTTGTTTTACAAGCTAGTGGCTGGTTTATGACATAGTTATACACTTAAGGGAGACATTGATACATTACTGTATCTAGTAGCTACCTGGCAAAAAAAGAACAGATGATGCTACTTTATTGGTGTTTTATACAGCGAAAAGGTAGTACATGCACCACATCAGTAGTCCACTGGTGCCCAAAACCGAGGTAATGCTACCATTGGTTTGGACCCATTCAATTTTCTGTGGCAATTTACATTTTAGCTAGCTAAACTCATCAACTTATATGTAGTCAGCCTGCTGTCGGGCATGTAGTAAACTTTGTTTATGGATGGTGTTAAACTAACTTAACAAGCTAAACATTTAAATTTTACAAGTTGTACCCAATGCAATCATTGTTGCAATTGGTGCGGTCCGTTGTGGCATGGTGGGGGGGGGGGGGATGTTCTGATATCAGTATTGATCTGGCTTTTTTTTTTTTTATATTAGGAGGTTAATTAAAATGTAGCAGCTTAAGTGGTTGGTATTATATTGCCCCTCTGAGCTAAAACTTGAGGTTTCAGTGAGTGAGTGGGAGTTCTAGAGAGATGCTGATGTTTCCCTCCAAGGCATGTCTGTACTACATTTTCTTCTGTTGTAGCGTAACAAGACTTTTTTAACATCTGCTTTTGTGCTCCTTCCTTGACTCCTATAAGCTGCTTATACTGCCCTACCACTTGGTATACTCTTGCATGTTTTTTCAACGCCACCCGCCGCTCCCCCAGACCAACCCCCCCAAAAAATATTTCCCCCTTCTTTCTTTCCCTCTACATTCGCCTCTCTTACTCCCCACACCTACCCCACACACCCTTGTACATCATCCCTCTCTTTCTTCAACAATTTCCTCCCACAAAACCTACTCCTCAGAACCCTCATCAACACTGTCTCTGCAACACCCTCCCCCACCCCCCCCCCATCTCCCATGCCCCCCGCCCCCCTGCCTGCCCCTCTCTCTGTGCTTGTGTTGGTGAAAGCTCTGTAAGTTACCGTGGAAAAGAGCTCAAGATTACATATTGCCAGCGAGTAATCTAATATATACTTTTACAACTGCTTCAATAATCTTCAAAAAAAAAATCTTATTTGCTAAGCGCTTTTCAAACAAGACACACAAATCGCTTTGCCAAAAGAAAATGAAAGGAACTGGAAGGTGACAATAACAGAGACTTATCGAAGTTAATAACGGATCATGGTAGTCAACTCTCATTTTTATTTATGGGAGCAAAATCAAATTTTGTGGTACAAAAAACGTAAATCTAAACAGCCAGTGGCATAACAGGCCATTACAGAAAACGAGTACCCACAGAAACATCGTAAACTGCAGGAAAAAGTAAATATTTTAATATCCTGTATCGCTCCAGCCCATTACATCTTCATGTAATTGCAATTTAATGAAGCGTTGGTTATTCAAGACATCCGCAAACTTTACATAATGAACTTCAAATTCCGTTTCTCCGCATGTTGGTAAATGTATGTAATATATTCGCAAGCTGAACTTAAAATGTGCTTGCCGTCAGTGACTTCCACATTAATTAGAAAGACATTACAACATGTGTAAAAAAAAAAAAATCTGATTTGAATCCCAGTTGGAATATTTGAATAATTCAGGCGCTTTCGATGAACGCGTGCTGTACATGCCTTGAGGCGGTAGTATCCAGAGCAGTTTTCATAGCTTTCCGTGCCCCTACATTGAGCAAAGAAAAGAGCAGAAGTACTTATTATTGATTAAATGTTACCCTGTGGAATGCGCAGATTGTGTGATTGCGGTCATCCCTGCGACCTCCTCCATCAATCCTGACTGACCTGAGGCCGTGGCTGGTGGTAGCTGGGACGTGGAGTTCCTGCCGACTGAAATCCTACGATCCATGACATCACGACCAATTATGCACTGGCCAATGAGACGGCAGATTAAAAAAAAAAATCTGTAGACACTAATTGTAAAAAATCCTGAAATTGATGCTGTCAGTGGGTTCAGCAAACAACAACAACAACAACAACAAAAAGGCTTCTAGACCATGAATTTCCTAATGACAGAACCTGACAATTTCACTTTGACAATATTCATGGTTAGTTACTTTTTAAATTATACTTCAATTGTTTAAATACTATTTGACCTATCTACTGCTTCTGTATCTGTATGTAACATCATGGATTCGGTCCTTGCATAATTCCACCATGACTTATGGAAAGTACATTTAGAGTGAAGAAAGTTATTCACCCTCTTGAACAGTTTTTACATTTTGTTCCTGCAGCAAACAACCACAAAAATGATGTCTTCTTTAGCATTGAGCCTAATTAGCTTTAAATGTTATACCCTTCTCTTGATCTGTGCATTCTTTTAGCTTTATTCCTGAGTTGTTTTGAAAGCTCCTTGGTCCTCATAATTGAAACAATGCTTGAAAGTCTACCCGACAGAGGGACGTTGCAGTGTTATAAATGTTGTTTATTTACTTTTGTTTCAAGCACTGAGGCAAGAAGGCACAAAAACTTTGAATCTGTGAATGCATTTCTCCAGGGATGCAGTCCATTATCCATCCATCCATCCATCCATTCATCTATCCATCCATCTATCCATTACTGTCATACTATCATTTGGGAAAGTTTGCCATGGTCTGCCCAGGGAGACCTTTAATCTACATAGCCTAAGTCATTTGTGTCTGCAGTGCTTCATGTTACTAAATATACATAAAGTTCATTTAGGATAGAGCGATGTAAAAGGATAGAGAGAGATACAAAAGCTTACATTTCCTGAGGACACAATAATAGAAATAGAGCTTATTTTAAAAGCGGTCTGATCACATATTACATTCATTAATTGAACAGCTGCTTTGGTTTCTCTGTTGTGGAAAGAAGCGGCTGCTGATCGTCCTTGCTTATTGCCGTTGTTGTGAAGGAACAATCCTGCATTCCACGAAAAACCATCAGTTACGGCAAAAACTGCAGGAAGGATCTCAGAGAGGCTTGATAAAGGTGGGCTAAGCTGTTTTCAGACTCGTTCTGTAAAAACAGTAAAAGTTCTCAGCTTTTGTACAACAAAATGGTATGATATATAATAGCAGTCCTGGCCCAAAATCAAATAAAACCTATTGGGGATAAATTAAGTGATATTGTGCTCTGTTGTATATCCAGACCACTGACTTTTTTGCCATATAAATTAATCTGGGTGACCTCACTGAATATTCTTTTGTAATACTACAAAATGGTGATGAAGATGTTCCTGCTGTCCTGTTTATTTCTTTTTTTGTTATTTACATCATAAAATAAATTGAAGAAAAGGATGGTAATCACATTACTGAGCCCAAATAATCTACTTTCAAATGCATATTAAGATTTAATATGCTATGGTGATGGTTTATCACCTCATTAATGCACACAGTTGTTATGATAGTACTCAGAATGATTTTCCCCCCCATGCATCATGTACGGAGAAATATTAAAATTAACCTGTGAAAATGATTTGTATTTCTGTTTTCCCATTTCATCCCATTACACACACAAGCATGCACACACACGCCCGTGCACACACACACACACACACACGGATGACTCATTTTTTCATGTTGTGCTTAACATGCCGTAAATGCACTTCATTTGTTGCACATTTGCTGCATTTTTCTTACATTACGGATTCCAACTTTTAAGCTGTTTTTAAAATGTGTGCTCATATTTTTTGCTTAATATGAAGGATTTTCATAATCCATGCTTTCAGGATAAATATTTGTTCTGGGATGTGCATATTACCTCTGTGGAAAACATATTGTACATAGAAATTTTTGCTGAATCACTCCAGATCACTCCTCAATTTTTGCTTTACAGTGCAACCAAAAGGTGGCAGCAGCACGCCAAGCTATAGTTCCATTGGCTGAAACAATCTTGTCTTTGGTGAAAGTGGCAGAACTTTGTTGCTGGGATACACATTTGGCTTTTATGTTTTTCTATGGTATTGCCTTCGTACACTAAGACACCAAGACAGAATAAATGACCTCAAGCATAGAGATAGATAGGCTGTCTATGAATCTTTCTTTACAGGACAATGTTTAAACTTAACACTCCTAATAAAGTCATGTTGACCGGCCACAGCCTTGAAGAGAGCCGGTGATTAACTTATTGCTGCTTCTGCAAAAAGCCGGAACAAGCCAACAGGCCTATTTTCATTTTTTTTTTACTCATGAGACGCCGCCGACAGTGCAGCAGAAGTTTGTTTGAATTTGCACCATACAAGCCTCTCTTACAGACTTAGACATTTCAACCAAAAAAAAAAAAAAAAAACGCCTTTGCAGTCTAACTGTCCAAAAGCCAAAATCCTTTAAAAAGAATTTCCATTAAAAAGCTTCCTTTTTTGGACTGCCTTGAATTTACAGACAATCTTTCAAGCATAAAGGGGTGTTTTTGAAGCCATATGTCTGAAGTGTATTTTTGTAGTGCTAATCTACTGTGGTTACATAGGAGGCACTCTCCATTTCTGCCTTGTGCGAGGCTACTGGTGGAGGAGGAGCCAGTGAAGGTGTCAGAACCCTTCTCACATTAACATTACAGGGTGGCCACAGCATTGTCACATAGTCTGCTTAATATCATGTAATCTCTGGATTTTTTGAAAACCAATAGCGTCGCAACAGTAGCCGTTTCCTGCTTCTGAAGCGCCAGTCACTGCTCTGAGAACGACCTTTGACCTCCCTCCCATTCTGACCACTGGTGTTTTCGGCTCCCGACATGCTATATGCAACAATTGAAAATTCTGTCAGGTTTGTAATCTGGAGCTGGAGGATGGATGGCTTCTTGATTGAATTCCCGCAAAAAAATTATTGCTCAGGAGATGTGCATTTAGCTGGGATGGGGGGGGGGGGAATAAAAATCAACCAATATATATTCAGACAACTTACAAATTCTATACGCATTTAAAAGTGGGCTGTTTACTTTTCAAATGGCCCGAAATGTCACTTTTAATATTTGTTTCGGCTAAAGCAATTGTGAATCAAACATGGGATCCTTCTATCCTGTCACTGTGATGAATTTCATTTGATCGGGTTTTAAACGCGGTGATGAGGAGTGGCAGCTCCGAGATTCTCCTGAAACCGCCTTACAGAACTCGAGCGCCACGCTAACACTCCTGCACCGGGATGTAAACAAAGGCACCTTTTGCCTTCGCTGAAAACGGGATAAGAAAAGCATTTTAAAAAGTCTGTTGTCTTGCAGGTCAAATACAGGCAATACATTCAGTATGACATTGACTTTGGAAGTGAGACATTGGCCGCCCATGTTGCAGAATGATGAGGAAGGTCAGAGTAATGTTCCTCTCGTGCTGTAGTTAAGATTTTTTGGGCCTATGTGCATGGTTTTCAAGTGTTATGCTAAATTTTGCAGATGCTCTTACCCAGAGCAATGGGCGCAGCATGTAGGATTTTACGTGCAATCTGTTTATATCGTTTGATTCCTAGTGAAGCAATGCAAGTGCAGTAAAGTACCGAGTTTCTTTGTTCAGTGTCACAACTGCTGCCATTGTGTAAATACTTTTGAAGAATTGTGTACTCGTTACTCTTAAAGAATTTGTAGGCACTGCTATATGTGCATACTTACTAAGCCAGCTTGCTGTGGTGTGCAGACGTCTTCAGTTTTTTGGCCTTTCATTTATTTACTGTTCTGCTGACTGGTCTGTGGCTGGTATTGTTCTTTTTTGAACTCCTGTGCAACGCATTTTCCATGACATTTTCTTCCGTCTCTATGACAGAGGTGCTCTACACAATGATTCCATAAATAATAATTAATAACAATGAGCACATGATACATAAGCCAAATGCTGAAAAAATCTAACAAACAATACAGATCATCTACAGACAAAACCAAACACAATTCAGGCAATACAGAAAAAGATTCAGCCAAGTAATATCTTGCGTGGACAATATAGATCCCATTCAGCTAAAACCCACATAGACAACAGTGTTCCCATTCAGACAGAACGGTTCAATTGTAGACACGTTGGATCACGCGTAGCTAAAAGCGATCACCTATGGATGATAACAGATCCCATTCAGGTGAAACCGATCCCTTGCGGGCAAAGGTGATCACCTGCAAACGCTGTGCGGATCGCAGGGGGGCGTGGCTGCTCACGTTCGGCGCACGTCTGGGAGCGTGGAGGACGCCTGCCGAGAAAGCACTTCAGATGCAGCCTATCTGCATGAGCACTGCACTCCAAGACTTTGCTCAATTCACAGGAAACTTCAAATGCGAGAAACTTCAGAAGAGTTTATTGGCCACAGGCAAAAAAAAAAAAAAGCTGATTTATTGCATTCGCATTCTGTTGAAACTGATAAACGCTGTACTTAAATGGATCCAAATCTCCACTGGACCCACGGTCCCTTTTTGATGAAAGAGCGATAGCTAAACATCGATGCACAAATGCACTTTCTCCCCCCAGAAACAGTAAAATGTGAGCGATAGAGTGCGAAGGAAAGAAGGTGGAAGACATCTTGCCTTCTGGTGGCAGTTATTGGCTGTATGCACTGCTGGGAAGCTACCCAGCGCTGAGAACTGAGAATTATCCTCCATAACACTTAGCTATTCTGTCTTCCTAATTTAATCACTTGAAATAAAATGAAAGCACATTATTCGGTCATCCACATGTGTAATATTCAATCATCTATTCACAAATATTTCAGATAGCCACGAGCAAAGCAGCATCTTGTGCCTTGGCTTTTTCGACGGTCAGAATTCTGCATCTCAGGCACGTTACTTTTTAAAAGAGCTCGGCTCAACCTAACTGATTGGATAAGTCGGCATCAATTTCAGCCGCACGTGCCCTTTATGACTTCCGAGAATCTCAGTTTTACGTGGGATTCCTTCAGCGGTGAAGACTGGCCCTGCAGAATCTTTTTTTTAGTTGCAGTTTGGTTCAGATGCTTTCAGTCTGTCAGTGGGTGTATTTTTTTCTTTTTCCCGACCGAAGCTGACTAAAACTGAAGATGGCAGCCTGGGGTTTAATGCAGGTTTAAGGCATGCGGATTGCCACAAGAAATCTTGTGTATTTATGGCGGGTTGCCATGGAAAGCTAATGTCCTGGGGACTGGAGAAATAAATAAAATGGGCTGGCTTTTGTGAAGTCTCCACAGTGTGCGACACAGTCGAGAAACCTTCATTTTCAGACTGATCAAAACTTAAGCACAAGTGCTAAAGGATTGAGCTTCAAGACTCCTTCGGTGAGTCTGTGGATGACACTCTTTAGAACACATCAACTTCAACCAGATAAAACTGTAGTGGGGCTTTATGATTTCAAAGAGTGACAAATCTCTCCAAGTCTCTGATTTTAGTTCCTATCTGTCTGTCAGTTTCTCTTTCTCTGTGTAGTGCTGCGGCTGCTGTGACATAATTGGTCTTTCAGTCTGTCTGTCTTTCTGGGTTTGGTTTTCAAATGGATAAAAAATGCATCCTAGAAAATCTGTTTTTATATATATATATATATATATATATATAAAAAGTGTGCATGTATGTGTAGGTGTGTGTTTGTGTGCATGCGTGTGTGTGTGTGTGTTTGCGTGTGTTTGGTGTTTGTGTGCATGCATGTGTGTGTGTGTTTTCTCATGCCCAGGAGATGGATGGAAAGGCTTGACTCAGATTGGCGTTTTATACTTGGGGTGTTTTCAGAAGAGACATCAGGGTGAAATTATAATGAGTCCCTAAGTGTGTGTGTGCGCACTTGTATCTAAAATGGCATTTTTAGCCATTAAAAAAGCACATCTAGTCAAAGTTTTTAAAAGCCACACGGGCTTAATTCCGAGCTACTTTTCAGGTTTAACCGTAGTTCACCTGAAACACGAAACATGAGGCCATGCTCCTTTATCCAAGAAATGCATTAATGCTAATGAGATTTTGAGCCCTATTTTTGAAAACTAATATTAAATTGTATCCTAGTGGTTGAACTTGAGCTCATTGAAAAGGGAAGCTCTGACTTGCCCAGTATGAATGCATGCTCTTTGAACTGAGCCTTCATTCAAAACAGTGTGTATGCATGCTGTTTGTAAAGAACCCACACAGGTTTTTATTTTTTTATTTTTATAGATCTCCGGTTCGGTGAAGAAAAGAGGGTTGGTGCTCTTGTCTGAATGCGCCATCCTTTTCACCATAGTTTTTTTTTTTTTTTGTCGTCAGAAGGCAGCATTTTTACATTTTTCGCTTGAATAGACTATAGCGGCGTGTGCCAGTACTCTGCCTGTTTAATTCAAATGCGCCCGTGCGCTCGCTTCCTCCATTCGCAGCAGAAGAAAGGGCGAGCCGTAGACTTTGTCGCACAGGGACACTTCTTTATGTTTGTTCTTTAATTAAAGTTTTCAGTACTTGAGAGGCCTAGGGTCTCCTCCACATCATTGTGAGTATAAAACAAACCCAGACAACACCACGAGAGTCTCACGTTCAGGACTGTGCTGTGTGCTGGCACTTGCATTAGCGCGCTGTATTAAAGGGGCAACGCGGCTGTTGGTGGGGACACGGCTGTATTCATTTCAGGGTGAAGGGGGTCTGTCATAGACACTGTCTGACAGGAGTCAGGAGTTAGTTTCAATATCATTTACACTTTAATTCTTTGTCATGAAAATGTCTGGTGTTGGTCATGTATCCCCACAGCCCGTGTGATGTGCATTGTCCTGGCAACAATAAGCTAAAGACAACTTATGGAAGACTATTTGTTCCCCTTCAGCTTCTGTAGGCCCAGGAGACTAAAGACGGTCTAAAGTGTTCTGTAATGTAAAACATCAATAATTCATTCAAACGTTTGTGAAAGCCAGGCTTATCCCTCAAAAACGCTATTCCACTTGAGTCATTTGCAAATAAATGGACATTAAATTGCCACGTTCTGGGGGGGTGCAGCTGTTTAATGGCTGACAACTTTGAGAATAAAGGCATTATTTTAGAAAAAGTCTGAATTCTAAGAATCTCCTTCTTGAGATGATTTTAATATTCGCACTCACCCTGAATATTTTATAAAAAAAAAAAAAAAAAGTATTTTAAATGAGCAGAGGAAGGTCACTGTCTCATTCCTCTCTAAACAGAGCAACAAGAAAACGCTTCCTTTCAGAGCTGTGAGGACAGGTATTCTGTCTGCAGTGACTAATCAATCCTAGCGGTTGCCTTGGAATTTAGAGCAATCTACGTGCCTGAAAAATCATAACAACCAATTTTCAAAAACAGCTTTTGCATGTTAAATTACAGTCACAGAGTACAAGGTTTATGTAAACAAGCACGAACAGACATTGACTGCTTTTATCTAACCTGTTTATTCCTGGTCAGGGTTGTGTGGTTTGTGGGTGCTGCAGCCTATCCCAGCATGCTTTGGGCAAGAGGCAGGAATATACCCTGGACCGGTCTCCAGTCCACACTCACCATTTGCTCACACACCCATACCTATGGGCAATTTGACTCTCCAATTAGCCTAAACTGCATGTCTTTGGACTGTGGGAGGAAATCTGAATTCAGACCTGTGATCTTGCTGTGAGGCGACAGTGCTCCCCACTGCACCACCATCATCATGTCATCAGCACTGTTGGATGTCTCACCACCCCCCCCCCCCCAAATCCTTTTTTAGCCTGTTTGTGGTTGATGGCCCTAGCATCAAGGAGCATGTCCTAACACTCCAGTGAAAAGGAAATGGTTTGCATTGACTTAGCAATTTGTGCCATAAACGCTGTGTTACCAGGGAATCTTGTTAGCCAGGTCTGGAACTATTGTTCGTATTAATCGGATAAATGCACTTCTGTATCTCTTATATTGTACATAGTTTTGGATAAGAGCATTTGCTCAAAGCCTATTATAACATTAAAAAGGTCGACCTTTTCAAAAATGTGAAGAGACTTTAAATATGGCGGTGGTTAAGAACAGAATTTTCAATTAAAGAAAGAAAAGTCCTGGAAACCTGCTATCTTTTTAGTCCACATTATTAATATTTGAAAAAAAAAAACAGTCAATTAAGCAAAAGTGACATACAGTATATGTCATGACATTGTACAAGCCCATTGACTGCTTCAGTGACTAATCCCCTCCAGTCATGTCTGCTCTAAATTAAATCTGTATTTAAATAATTATACTGCCCCACCAAAGTTGTAGAATGCTGTGTGAAGAGGGAGGGAATTCAGTATCTCACTGCTTTTTTATCAATTTGATTCTTATGTTTACACAAAAGCGAAGTTAAGGGAAGCTACAAACTGAATATTAAAAGTTGAAGAGAAAACGGTGTAAATATCAGCGATGTTGGCACAGATGTTCCTTGCAGATGCTACTGAAAAGTGAAGCAAACTCCTTGGAGGTCAAATATACCCATACAAAAAAAAAGAACATTTCAGTATGGCACTACAGTTGTTGTTTTTAAGCTGTGCCGTAAGGATGAAAGAATCCATTTTGTCTGATAGACTCCATTTTACACAAACTATGTATTTAGTGTTTCTATTCCCTGATAAAATGGCAGGACTCTTTAATTTGTGTATTTATTCACGGACTGTTTTCCATACACTTTGTTTTGATGGAAAAGCTGGTGTGTGAAATTCTGAGCTCCCAGATTGACACATGTATCATAAATCTATCCATGCTGGATACCTCCCTCTGAAATGAAAGAGGGAGAGGAAGATGCAGGAAGAAAGTGAGAAAGAGGAGGAGAAAAGGGCCAGGTTAATAAGGAAATGGAAAGGACGTGTACAGGAGGAAGGATGGGAGGTCAAGAAGACCAGGAGAGATAAGGAGGTGGTGAAAAGGAGGTGAAGGGGACAACGAGAATAAAATGAGAAGAAATTGATGATGATAAGAAAGATGATGAGTGGGAGGAGAAGAAAAGGAGGAGGAGGAAACTGTCTTCCGCATAAACACATTTGGAGATGCAGCAATCTGCGATGCGGAGCGGAGATTGGGAGAGCCCGAGCCTGGGCGGGCGAGGCGTTCAAAGTCTGAGGAGACGCTTTAGCATAATTAGATGTTACTTCCCGTTTAGCCGCTCCAGGCTGCTGCCCCTAAAGTGCCGCATCTGTTTACAAGCAGAGCACTTTGCTTTTGGAGGTCGGATTCACTTGTTATTCATGAGTGATCTCTCAAGAAATTCCAGCTGGAAAATGAAGGCAGGCAGGCAAGGCAAGGCAAGAAAAAAAAAAAACCTCCATCTTGCCATCCGTGTTTTATTCAGAGTGTGTTTTAACTTGGGGAAAGAAAAATACGGAAATACGAAACAGACGGCTAATTTTGGAAGCGATGTTGACAGCCGCTCGATAGACACATTACATGAAGTGCTCGAGACTTTCTGTGGATAATTAGCATTAACATTTGATTCTCCCCTCCACGTGATCACTTAGTGGTCCAAAGTGCTGGCTGCCTTGCCCTCGGCCATCTTGCCGAGCTTACTCCAGAGACAAAGGAGTGCTTAGGGACTCGCTGCAATTTCACCCTCATGTCTGATCTGAAAATACCACATCCCATGTATAAAACACCAATCTGAGCCTCGCCTTCCCATCTACCTCCTGGGCATGAGGAAACACACACACACACACACACACACACACACAGAATATATTAATATATGGATAATATTTGGGTAGAAGGACCTCTCTCTGTCATACCCTTCAAATGAACCTCATTAACAGAAATAGAAATAAGAACAGAATATAAGGAGAATATAAGATATAAGGAATATAGGAAATAGTTAGAGATTGTACAAATGTAGCCCATGCAGTCTTTATGAATGTGATTGTCCCTGATGAAAATGCATGTGTGAACAGACTTGGCCCATGAAATTCATAAGATTATTGACTACAATGTTATTAAAATTTCAGTTATTTAGGTCTATTGCTGAAAGCCTGGAAATGCCACGAACACTACCTCGTTATTACTGAGTCTTTAATGTATCATATAATGACTAGATGCTCTCCACACTATATGTTTGAAAGCTTGCGTGCTGCCGTAGCCCTGGACTTTCCCGTTAAACTTTCTTTATTTCTGTGAAGTGTGAGGTGTGGAGAAGCGGGCATCTCAGATTTCTCACTGCTGAAGAAACCCCATCGCTCAGGCACAGGAAAGGGACTGCGTTGCGCAATACAGATGGTTGAAGTGACAAGGCAAGCACACCTCCACAGAAGAGATCCGGAACCAAAGCAGGTGGTGGGTGAGCACAGTACCACTAGGTGGAAGCCTTGCTCAACGTTTAAGGCTAGCGTGGGACGGAGCAAAGCTGCCACATTCTTCAAAAATGCGCACTCTCGAGCAAGCGAGAGAGAGAGTAAATAATGTATGTGAGCTGTCAGAACATTATAACATTATAATGGTCTCAACTGTGATAAGGCAGAGTGTATAAAGATTACTATTTTCCAGGGGTTGTAAGAATAAAAACAATATGAATATGAACAATATGAATGAATATGATTTGTGGATAACTATCAAACTGCAGGTTAAAAAAAAAAGACATCTGTTCACATTCAGCTGCAATTTGAAACTTTACAATTATTAGTAATCATTTATTCATTGTTTTTCATCACTACATTGTATGTCTCTTAGAGTTTTGTTATTTAGTGGTTTTTCATTTTTTCAGCTGAAAGTGGGCAGTCAAATCCCCTGCCAAAATCAAAATGTCTTCCCATGCATCTCTTGATTTGGAAAAGAGCATAATCGACCATTTGATTCCTGTATTTTTGCAGTACTGATGTAAATGCTACTGCCAATGGTGTTTTTTCTCTGAGGACTTCAAAAAGACAGTGGCTTTTCGCTCATTCCAGGCAAGCGTGCGCTTATCTTGTGACGAAGCTTAGCGGGAATATGTAAAAGAGCAGTTTAGCATATTTTCCCGCCTTTTCTTCAGGCCAGCTGATTTGTAACTCGCCTTGCGCTTCTTATCCCGTGTGAATGAGCCACTTCATCCCATCTTTGGCGTCGCTTGTAATTTTCACTTCTCTCTGAGGATGGTTTGGTCTTAAACATTGCATGCCATCCCTGTGCCCTCCTCATGTACCCCCCCCCCCCCCTCCACACCCTTCTTTCTGGGGCGCTATGTCAAGCTCTGGGAAAGAGACCTTTTTAAATGCTGGGGCATGTTTGCCCACACTAGCCAGGACTACCTGAGTTTTAATGTTAAAAAGCTCTTGCTTCTGATTCCACCCAGGAAGAAACTCTTCTCTGAGGTTGTTCCAGGTCAAGGAGGTGGCTTTCCGGGCTTAGGAAACAGACTCTAGCTCCTGTACAGTTCCCTCCAAAATGATTAATGTCTTTGATTTAAAAAAATAAAAATGAAAATAAAAAAAAGATTCACATCCTGGATGAGCAAAGGCTGATTAAAAATACAGGTAATGAAATATATGCTCAAATAGACAAGGAAATTAGATTCTTATATTCTAATGCAACTGCCTAGAGAAAAAAAATTTGTTTATCAATTAATGTGTCAAAATCAGAAAGATGTGTCATAATTATTCACATCCCTAATAATTTTTTAAAAAGGAAAATCCAGTAAAATTAACATGCTACTTTTTTGTCCCACCGGCCCATAATCAGAGTTTATTTGCATACCTAAGAAATGTCACTTCACTATTCATATATAGTCTCTGGTTTATATACTGTATATTATATATATATATATATATATATATATATATATTATATACATTATATATGTATTTATCCCTCAGTATAGTCAGTGAGACCTGATGTACGCATACTGTAGAGTATGAGAGCATATTGTAACTTCCCAGTGCACAGCCAACCAATGGCACACTTTTGAAGTGATAACGAAGAAGCATTTCAGTTTTCTGAACAAAATGTATTTTGCAATGCCTAATCCTAAACAGAAGGCTCTGCATTTGGAGGCCTTGGGAAATCGCTCCTCTGAATGAATGTTTCTGAGGAGGGCAGTGAAAAAGCTTTGGCTTTGTAGCTGAGGCCATGTTCAGTGAAGAGCTTGATCCCATTTTATATCCGTGAGCATCTAAATGCATTCTCAGATGGCCTGACTTTGAGTAATAAATTTGGGCTGTGTTTGACATGTTGATGGGGGTGGAATATTTGACTAAAACTTAAATCAGTGGACCTCAGTCAATGGATTGGCAACCGAGATAGCTAATGCAGTTGTTTTCTACAGTCTGCTTCCAGAGCTGCCAAGGGGTGAGCAAGGCGAGGAGGGTGGAGATGGAGTGGGAGAGGGTTGGGGAAAGGGAATTAATTTTAGTGCACCTCTTCCACAAGCAGATAGTGTACAATAAACAGTATTTTACACCACTGAAGTCTCAGAATATTTGGATACCAAGTGTCCTTTTGGAGTCTTCAAATGGCCTTTTTGGAACCCTGCCTAGACATAGCTTAGAAAAAAAAACAATGCAGAATACTCACCAAGGGTTACATTTCAGAAGAGATCAGGATTATGTCTGTAGGCAAAAGGGTTCAAGAATAGCAAACATTTTATTTTGGGTATGTCATTTTCAGGCTTGTGTTTAAACAAGGTGGCGCTACAGAAGGGGATAAAGTCAATTTCAGTATGAGGGAAATGTATTGTCATCTCCCATGACTTCCGGTTTCACTGGGTATAAAACACAAGTATAAAATCTATACCGTGAGGAAGACAAAGAGCTCTTTGAAGAGGATTGTTGACCTTCACAAGTCAGGAGATTGTTTCAAACAAATCAATAGAAAACAAAGATACCATTTTCTACTCTCAGGTTAAATAATTAAGAAGTCTAAAACCACTGGAACAATGGTAAACCTGCCTGGTAGAGAATGAAAGTGCATTTTCTCCCCCGCACAGTGAGGCAGATGGTTTTGGAAGCAAGAGAAACCTCAGCGGCCACAGATGGAGATTAGCAAACCTTAGTTGCATCTTTTGGGGACAAATTCTGCGAAACCAGCCGTCAGATGCCGCCTCGGTGCCAGTAGGCATTTTGGATGGGTTGCCAGAAAAAAAATCCTCTGTTGAGGCCAATCAACAAAAAATAAGCATCTGGATTTTGCTAAACAGCATTGGCACCCGGAGTTATGGTCAAACAAGACCTACATTTGGTGGTGAAAGATGGAAGCGTATGTTGAAAAGAATATACTACCTACAGTGACATATGGTGGCAGATATTTGAGGTTACGGGATTGTTTTTGAATTTGCTACTTATGAAGTAAAATGTAATGAACTCCAAGTACAAAAGACAAGAACCTGATTTGCAAGCCCTAACTTGGTGACTCGTGGAACTTTCTGCAAGAAAATGATCTCAAGCATACCTCAGTAACACAGAATTCCTGTTTTGCAATGACTATCTTAGTCTCCAGAATGGAGCTTGATAAAAATTTGTGGTTTGAATTAAAGAGGGAAATCTGCGAATGTATATCAGTGGATCTTCAAGGATGGGAACCCCCCCCCCCCCAATATGTTCACCAATCTCATAAAACAATATAGAAGATTACTCGATAGCATTATCCTTATGAAGGGAGCTTGTACAATTTATTTATAATTTGAGAAATATAATTCCATTCAATAATTACTGAAATAGAATTTTTTCCACATTTCCACATTTGAGAATGAGGACATAGTGCTTGTATCATCTTCAGTGTCCTAACCCTACTCCATGTGACGGGGGTGGCACGCATTTGTCTCCTCGCCCACTTCACCTCACACTGCCCCATGAGGCCATCCGGCTTACCCCTAGTTACCATGGCGATGGACAGAGGAGCAGAGCCGTCACAGAACGGGGTGTGCAGGGAGCAGGGGAGGGGGGGGGGACAAAGAAGGACAGGTGCGCTAAGGTCAGGCCATTCACGGGTACGAAAGTCTCTTTCACTCCGAAACTCCGAGGAGGCAGTGAAACTGCGGAGACTCGACTGCAGCACGATCGACAAGCCGAAACTTTACAGCAGGACTGGTTAAGACCAGAAGTGTTCGCTAAAAGCTGGTGCACGTCACGGTATGAGCAGGATCTGTGTATCGTTAACACGTTTGGATGTCTCTGTGGTGTACGCTTTAGCAAAGAAATACTGCTGAATAAACCATTGCCATGTAATTGTATAAAGTGCAAATGTTTGACTTGTATTCACAAGCTATATATATATATATATGCATAAAAGGAAGTGAGGAAGCATAGATCCATAGAGTATGATTTAAATGAAATGAGAAGAAAGTGGACTGTGGACGCCAAAAAGGGGCAGAGGGCAGAGGGTGTGCACGTCCCTCGTGGGAAAGCGTGCGGCCGTCACTCTTGGCGGAATTCTCCGCGGGAGTACGCACGGCCGAGGCGGACGCGGGCGTGGTCCTCGATTGCGGACGCGCGGTCTGGCTGAGTCCGGTTGCCCGGGCTTCCGCAGAAGCTCCCGCGATGTTTCCGAAGCGATCTTGGCTCTGACAACTGGCTGAGCCCCCGGGGACGCACGTTTCGCTCCTGCCTGTCCAGGTGAGAGGGATGACCTTTTTAGCAGCGGTTGGAGTGTTGGCGTTGAACGCTTCGCGCGCGGAAGCAGGACGAACCGTTGAGCGCGACTGCACAGATGTCCTGTTTTCGTACTTTCCGAGTTTTAACTTCAGCTGCCATCTGCGTCATCTCCCCTGTTACGTACGTGGGTTGCTGGCGTCGTTTTTCTTTTAATTGAAAAAAAAGCATTTTCAATTCATTCAGAGGCCTTGATTCATATATATTCAAATTTACTGTGAAAAGAAAAAAAAAGATTGTAATGTTATCTTCAGTTTAAAACCATGACCTTTTTGTTTGCCTCATAAACATGGCAAGATCAGTAGCATACCATATAACTTTAACTGGGCCGATTCAGACCTCTACAGCTATGTGATTTTTAGCATTACACCTGAACTACTCTTAAAAAAAACAAAAAAAAAACAAAACTAATATTTACAGGATTTTGCTTGTTGGTCAACAATGTATTGCTAAATAATGGCACTCATCCCATATAATAATAAATGTAATAGGATTTAAAATGTACATTCAATTTTTTACAGTGTTTCCCTTCATTAAACGTTTTTTTTGCTGGCAACTTTACTGCCATTTTTTACAGGATATTTATTTACAGTGTATTTTAAGCATTGCCCCTGTGACCATCCATTTTATTACTGGTGTCACACCTGTAACAGTCACCCGTAACTGCAACCCTAAAAGCACATTTTATCACCAAAATCACTTCCGCAAGTCATCCTGCCACAGCACACCTATACCTGGTCCACGTCACCGCGGACATGCAAGAGGGGCATTTTCCTGCAGGCACGAGACCTGTAACAACCGCTACTGAAAACGTAACCGAGAGGGCGGGTTGAGCCCCGGCGAAGATGGGAAGCGCGTTCCAACGGTCGGTTGCCGAGTGACGGAACAGTGTCTTTTGTACAAGTGCGCAAGTCACCTCTGCTCGTTCCCGATAGTACTCGCTAACCCAGTCCGTTGTTATCTTCCTTAATTCCTCTCTCCTTGTTCCGGGCCGTTCATCGTCATCCAGTAATCCTCAGTTCACCCCCCCCCCCCCCGTCTGATTCTATTTGCTTCCCTGCTGGCTGGGAGCAGGAGGTCAGTCTTTTCCAGACCAGGGGAATCAAAGCCTGACAGTCAGTACACAGCTTTCAGAGAAGCTGCCTTTCAGGTGAGGTGTGACTGCAATGCTGTTAGTGATATAAATGCTGAGGGAGGAATATGGGAGGGGGCAAATGTAAAGTAAAACACCATCACCTCTTTCTAAGTTTAAAAAAAGATTTTATGGCCTAAATATGGCATTTCACCAAAGATTTCTGTTGAATATGAGCCGTTTTTTTTCTCAGGTTTAATGGACTTTCTAAATAAACCTTTGAGTTTCAGATTTAATTGACAAATTTCAAAATATGTAGTGTAAATATATAACTTAAATGTGAAGTCTTTATTCCTTATAAAAGTACGTATTTAACTTTTACCTTATATCTGTTTTAGAAGAAAATCTTTAGTATAATATAAATATTTGAATCAAATCTTAAACCTTTGTTTCAATGCCAATCCAAAAGCACAGAAGCCAGTGCTAGAGTGCTTTTTCTTTTCAAAATTTGGGCTTTACTCTATGCATCTTTTTGTGACGGTTCTCTGTAAAAATATACTATAGGAATTAAATTGATTTGATAAGATTGTTTATACATAGCCCCCACCATTGTGGGGGACCATAAGTAATTAGACAAATGAACATAATCCTAAATTAAGTTGTCATATTTAGTACCAGGTTGCAAATCCTTTGTGTTTCATGAATCCCAGAATGCTGGGAATCCTCCCTGGCAGGCTTGTACTGAAGCCATGTTCAGTCCCTGTTTGTTTTGGGGGGATTTTTGCCTTCAGCCTTGTCTTCAGGGAGTGAAATGCACGCTCAATTGGATTCAGGTCGACTGATTGACTTGGGCAGTGAAGAACATCCCACACATCCCACTGTTTTGGCCCTGAAAAACTCTTTGGTTGCTTTAATGGTGTGTTTGGGCTCATTGTCCTGCTGCACAGTAAAGTGACATCCTAGGAGTTTTGATTGGATCTGAGCAGATATGAATACAATTATATCAAAACAACATAAATTAATATTCACACCACAGCTGGGAAACAGGAGGTGATTTTTTTTTGTAACATTTTTTTCCAGTTGGATTATTACCCACAACTCTCAATGGAACCATAGTAGAGATGTTGGGAGCTCCCCCCCCACCCCCGCGTGTTCCACACCTCACCACGCTCACGCTTGGCACCAAATCCTCCATCTGCCCATACCCCCCCCCCCCCCAACACCTTAATATTTCTGCATAGCTTTATGTATTCATTTGCCTTTAAATTTGACAAACACAGTAGGATTCAATATACAGGGTATCTACTTGAGCTGTCTATGTGCTGTACCAATACCTACGTAAAAAAAGAAGAAAAAAGTACCATTTTGTAAAAATATGAGTCAGTCTGCTTTTTTTTTTTATTTTATTTTTTTTTTTTATTAAAAAACCTACAAAGATGAAAAAAGTAAAATAGAAGATCAAGTATGAGAATGTATTTTGGCACTCGACGGTGGTTCCAGTTTGGGGTAGTTAGTCACGCTGGGTGAGCATCGGTGGCTTATCAGAGTCAGTGTCCCAGGCTGTGAGGGCAGAGATGAGATCAGAAGGCATAATGGCTGGGATTCAAACAACATTTCTCTCTTAATTTTTACGACTATCAAAGAAACAAAGTTCCTTTTTTTACTTCAAGCCAAACTCACTTTAATGTGCAGTCCTTCACTCAAGGTTGAGGATACATGTTTATTGAACACAGGCCAATGTCTACAGCAAGGATGTAACCTTTTTTTCATGAGAGAAACCGCTCTGAGCCTTTCTTCATGTACCGTCATTGACGGCACAGAATAAGCTGGGGTGGGATATTCGACGCGACTCTCTCCACTTATCTTTCCAAGTTAACGAGCAGTAATTAAAGCTTTGTGAAACGTCGGCTACCATCGCTCACACCGCTGCAGAATGATCCCTGACACGCATTCAGAATAAACCCGCGATGGTTTTGTTTGGTTTAAGCCCAAAGTGCACTGCGGAGTACATCTGCAGTAAGGGGAAGGCTGACGTTGAAGATGCACGTATGTTTATAAGTTTAACATTTTATTGACAACCACATTATTTTAGCAGTGTGTCAGAAATTCTCTTGCAGCTACTTTTTTTTTGACAGTGCGACAAGATGTTGATGAACAAATTCCCCAGAAGCTATGACTTTTTTAGTGATATTTACATTAAAAACACATACTGGAATGTGAAACTTCAACCTGTCAATTCCTGTATCACGTCTCCACCTCAAAAATTAAGCTCATGATAACTCAGATTTGCATAGCCCATACTTGTGGAATTGGCTCCTAATTTACTATGACGGTTCAATACTGAAAATCTTTTGTGATGCAAACTAGAATACACACAAATAGAAAGAAGCATCTGTTCATGTAGTTTACAAATGTGAGAAATTCATATCCTCTACTATCCAGATCCTTTAAAAAAAATATTTTAAATCTGCAATTTATGCCAAAATGAGAGTGTGTCTCTTTCTGTGAAATTTCAGGCTAAGAAATGCTGCTAGCGAAGAGGATACACAGTTCAGCCTGTGATATTTAAGCTAGTAAGGATGGTTCTTTTATTGACAAAAATGCTTACGACAATTCAAATATGTCTCTTTCTGTCACACGTTGATATTGAAACGCTCAACTCTGACCAAAACTAACCCTTGCACCTTGCACTTGAAAATGAATTTTCTGTGCAGTTTGCAGTTGAGTTTAAGTAATTAGCTGAAGGAAGATTGCTGCTAGATATGTAGCTGAAAGCTCAATCGCTTTCAAAATAAAGAATGTATTTTATAGTCTCTGTTTTGACATAGTGAATAAATGGATAAATGAAGTTATCACAGGTAGAGCAAAATGACAGAAATAATTACTGTCCTCATGCAGTTAAATGCAGAAACATGGAAACCAAAACAAACCTCTCTTTCTCTTGCTAGAGAAAACACAGCATGGAACCAGAAAGCATAACAGGCATGGACAAATCACAAACAGGCACATTTATACAGCCGAAATCCTGGACAAATCAAATCGTTTTAACAAGTACTGTCCTGATGACCATAGCCTAGCTGCCCATTTTTAATTTTTTAATTTTCTTTGCTTTATGGTATGTTTTTGGAAGACCCACCATGCACACATGCACGACAAACACTCACCCCATTTACACACACAAGCACACACTCGCACCCACACAAGCACACACACACACACATGCATGTCACATACTCACTCAATCACATACGCACACACACAAGCACACGCACACATGCATGCACACACACACACACACACACACACACATATACACACAGATCTGACACCTACAGCGTGTTGTACACTGGCAGGACTACTGCTTTGTATGAAAACACTCACCTCACATGTGTGATGATTGGCTGATTTAAAGCAGCACAGTCTTAGCGTGAGATGCTTGTTAAATTACACTCCACTGTGCCCTCCTTAAAAAAAAATCCCTATAAGGCATCAGACGAGGCCTCTGATTAGAAACCCTTTCTTTCCACCATTTTAATTTGCGGGAGAAGTTGCTCGCTGCAAACGAACCTGCTTTTCAAAAGGAACAATTACAGCGGGTCTGAATAACATGACTGTTTACTTTCTTTTTTGAGGCGTGCTGCGCTTCAAGAAATTAATCTTTTCCTATGCTGTTTCCTGCTGCAGCAAGGCCAAACATTTTTTTTTTTACATTTATCCCTACAAATAGAGAGTTTTGAAGATGCATGGCCAACACAGTGACCCACAAACTTCTGTTCTCAGAAAACCTATTTAATATTACTGAAGGTTTCTACTTCACCACACAAAAAAAAACATTGATAATATCTAACACTGCTATATATTTTTAACCCGCCAGAGAATACACGCTGTATTCTGTTTGGATTTCTGCCATGCTCCCTAGAACCAGCTGAAAATGGCAACAATACACAAAAAAGGACACCAGTACAGTTCAGAAGGAAATATGAATGCATAAATCAATGACTAAAAAAAGGCAGGTCTGAGGTTCATGCTGTTTTGAGAAGTTTTGGCAGACCCCTCTTAAGTCCTATTAACGAGGAAAAATCGGGCCCATTTTAGCAGGTATGTATAATCGAAAGGTTTCCTGGTCGCTGAGTTACAAATTGAGAGCGTAAAATAAATTTTAAGTCAATGAAGTGCTGTTTTATTTAAAATCCTAACGCACTGCAGGAAATCAGAAACACACACCAATCCCTTACTGAATTTAAAGTTCCAAAACTTTGTGGCACCTGGGGGATTCTTAATGCTCCCAACACACATGCACACACACACACACACGCACATCCCCTAGACTTTATATTTGGATGGAAATTAGAGGGAGGGTCTAAATTAGTACTTGATTCAGACTGTCGAGCTGTGTTTTAAATACGCACCATATGTGGATCTGAATGTTGAGTACAGAGCTGAAAGTCGCTTAGCCTAATATTCATGACCACATGTAGGAAATTATTTAAGTATGCATTGAAACATGATACGTCTGCTGGAGCAATGCATGGACCTCTTGAATTCCATACTTATAATCTGCAAGGCAGAAAATTGCACTTCTAAATGGCTCAGAGGAAATTTTACAGATTTAATTTCCATGTTTTACAATCAACTTATTTACATATTTATATCAGCACATATTGCTGTTGGTTTCAATCACATTGTTTTCAAATAGCAATTCTCTGTCTTCTAGATTATCTGCATGTGACTTTTATTTATTCTCATTCCAGGAAATAAAATGAAATTTAATTCATATTGCGAATTTTTTGAAGAATTTGTCACAGTATACCTCACAGTGTCCCTCTACCTAAATCACCCACAGATCAAGCTAAAGGTGAATGTGGCAAGGCAAAACCTGGGGTAATGTCTATGATGGAAAGCGACACACAGATTTATACCTCAGACTGATGGAGCACCACCAGAATGGGTCAAGATTTGTAACTCTCTCTCTCTCTCTCTCTCTGTCCCCTTTAATTTGCCTTTGTGTATCTGTTTGTGGAATGCTGATCAGTGCAGAAAAAGTTCATTAGTAACGCAAAATCAGTTTGGATGCTGAGGTAAAAAAAAAAAAAAAAAAATCAAATTAACTGCAACTGTGTTTTGTCTTATTCTAATTGCTGCTTCTCATTTGCTAGTCAAATTACTGAGTACTAAGCTGTAGTTTAAATGAGTAGAGCTGGCATGTCAAATTCAGGTGCAGTGCAAGCGGTATACATTTATCGTGACAACTGCTCTACTGTGATTCCCTTCCAAATAGTATATGTCTATTTAAACAAAGCCCCACTGGGAATAAATCGGTTAATCAATTGAGCCATAATCAAACGGGGACCTACTTTCTGGAGAGGTAGACATTATACAACCCACTTAAAATAAATCAATGTGTATGCACACGATAAGCGTTAAGGACGTGACCCCTTACAAACATGGTCCCCTATATTCTGTCCGATGCACTTAAAGGCTTTAAGGTCACATGAAATGCAACGCAATTAAACAGAACAAACGAAAAAGAAGTCACTTTCTGGGTTGTTTTAAATTTCAGTTTTGGTATATGTTTTTTGAAGGGCAGGGTATGAATACGATGAAGGATTTTTTAAATGCTTACAGCAATTTCTAACAACCAGAGATACAATACAATAGCTGCTACAGGTGCATGCTGGGATTTTGATAAAGCAAGAAAATACATCTCCGGTAATCATATTTTTTTTACTCATTTGTCCGTGCTTATGCCTTATATATGTTCTTTTTTGTTTTTTAAACCATCAACCTGCCCAGGGACTACAGTTGAAAATTAGCCTGTATGGCTAAATCTGGCACATTTACATGGTGCATCTAAGTTCTCATGTTTATTAATGTGCACTGTCCCTTTCTTAAATAAAATAAACCTTACACCTTAAAACCTTAACTTTACTGTAGCGTGTACTGAGATGTTGTATTTATAAAAGCCATAGATATAAAGATTATTTGTTTTATAGTATTTATTCACATTTATAAACATAAATATTGGTACTTATATTGTGTTTGTACTTATTTCCGTGGAAACAGCAGCCTCATCCTGCCTGCACCATTGAAACTAGTTCCAACCGGAAATAAGTTTAAACGTGATTAAGCATTAGGCTGATTCCAAGAGGCCCTCAATAGAACATAGGATTTATACGTTTTTTTTTTTTTTTAATTTTCAGTTATTAAAATTGAAATTAATAAAGAATATTTTATTGGTATATTCTGATTTTTTTCATGGAGCCCAAAATATCTTCCAGCATCCCTGCTTCCATTTATGCAGCTTTCTGAATGTCTTATATTCTGATTGTGGATATTATGAGTATTAAAATGTCTTTTCACTTATCGATAACATGGAGTTGTTGTTAGTTATAAAATTTGTAAAAAATAAATAAATAAAATAACCAGAATGGTAGAAGAACCAACCATCTTATTCTCCAACAGTGTGATATCTTCGTAATGCTGTCCTTTAGGTCCCTAAGTATTAAGTTTAATTTAGCATTCTAGAAATGTGCAGACCAAATACTTTTAGCATAAAAATGCTGAACCTTTAAAAGGCTAAACTTTCAGCATGAATAGGTGCTGTTCTTTTAGCTCACAGCTGTTGTTCGGGTTTTAGGCCCAGCTAATGCTTGGTATTAATGAATTCATTTTCTCCGTAATTTGTTTCAGTCAAATAATTAGGCTAATATAGTAATTGTTCAGCAGAGTCAAGTTGAGAAATGATTTTTTTTCATTCTGTTGAGTGAACTGATACAATTGCTGGAAGGATTCATTAAGAAAACAGACATTGGCTGATTGATTGTGATTTAATTTAGCATACATTTTTTATGTGACTGACACACACACACACACACACAAAGAGCATTTTGTGGGGTATGATGTAATACCGCACTGTACCCCGTATTTAGAACCCAGGCCTGCGGTCACAAAGCAGACACAACCCAACAACAACGTGTGAATCATCTTTTTGGGGGGTGCCTGGGAGACGATGAAGAAGAGCGACTATTTTTTCAGTGGTCTCCCAGAAATGCTCCACGCATTCCATACTGCATACCCAGCGAGCAAATATTACACACACCACGTAGCTATGAATGTTTAGTTGGAGCCCTTTGTGGCATAATTATGGGGTGAAGGCACAGTTTCCCAACCGTCCAAGTTTGTGCGCGCTCACACTGTGCAATCCTCATTAATATTGCAAGCCGTTTTAAATATTAATGGTAATTTTTTAATAGTAATTTTTTTTGTGTGCACCCGCTCTTCGGTGCCCATTACTGAGAAGTTTGTGAGATCCTACTTAATTTAGACGTTTAAAACGGGCTGTGACAGCTGCCTCTGAGGGGACGGTGGGTTAAAATGATTATGAAAAATAATCTTGCTCCTGGTTGCATTAATGAAGATTAAGTGAAAGGTTGCTCTCCGGCGTCTTTGCATATAAATGCCGTTCAGTGTCTCTAAAAGGGCTTGATTGTGTCCCTGCACTTTTGGGTGTAGAGCCAGTTCACCCGCGGCTGAACCTGCTTTCTCCGTCAGACAAATGCATGGAGTCCTGATTAGGCGGATGGAGCAGGGTATGGGCACCTAAAGCGAAGTGGCTCTCACACAATACCTCTCAAACAACACTTCAGAGTTCCTCTCACACTGTACCTCTCACATAGCACTTCAGAGTTCCTCTCACACAGCACTTCCATGATGAATGAGAAATTGCTGCCATCTTTTCAAGCAGAGAGTCCTGAGTACAGGACACACATTCTAAAACCAACATGAAAATGCATCCTTAGTGAATGGCTGCAGACTGGAGCGGAAGGTTCTAGGCATGTCATCGCATTTCAGAAAAAAAGTTTTTGGTACTGATGCTCTCCACATATATACGATTGGAGGCATGAAGTATCTAAACTGTGCGTGTGTGTTTGCTTGTGTATGTCTGTGTGTGTGTGTGTTTATATGTGAGCAGATGCATGTGGGTGTGTTTGTATGTGCATGGGTGCATGTGTGTGCAAATGCTTGTGTGTGTGTATGTGCGCACGTGTGAGTGGTTGTGTATGTGTGTGTTTGTGTGTGTGTGTGTTTGTGTGTGTGGCATGTATCGTATGTTTGTGTGGGGTGCATGTGAGTGCTGTGTATGGTTTTGTGTGTCGTTGGTGTGTGCATGTATGCGTATGTTTGTTGTGTGTGTGTGTGTGTGTGTGTGTGTGTGGTGTGCATGCACGTTCTGTACAGCCCCCTCCGCACCACTAATTCCCTCTGCTCCTGTAGCTGTGTAATCCCTCATTGTTTTGCTCTGATCAGTGCGAGCGTGGGGCTCCCATGCTGACTCTCAGGGGCTCCCAGGGGTGCGGGAGCAAGGCCTGATTAACATGTCAGAGCTCAGTGTTTGGCCTTGATACGCAATGAAGAGAATACCAAGGAGCCCGGCTCGGGCCTGGTCACTGCATCCACTGCCTGTGCAGATCACGTTCAGCTTATGCATTCCAACACATACAACCCATACACACACATACAAAAAAATACACACATCACACACATGCCCACACAACCACACAGCCCTACACACACAACATGCACGCACACAAACACACACAGCCCATTTGCGCGTACCCCGTCACATGCAATATGTATGATTTATTGTGGAATATTTAGTGTTTGTATTTGTGAATATGTGCAAAAATAAAAATGAAATCTTTTGTCTGTCTTTCCATAATGTATTTTTGGCAAAAATTCACTCTACTTAATAATCAGGAGTGTGTTCTATTAACGTGCTGTGGTTTGCAGAAGTGGCTCCTGCAAGAGATCTTTCTAAATAGGATATTAAACGTTTATAAAATAGCGGACTCCTTTTAAGTAGAATATTTTGGGCTAAAGAAGATTTTGCACTGCAATGTTTCTCAGCAGGCTGTGTAGTGAGGCTTGCATATTATTATTTATTTCAATATCCATATTTTAGGAATTTTTCAAGTGATATCACTAAAAAGAATAAGCAATATTCTATTTGTGAAGTACAGCTTGGAATAAACATGAATATATTTATCCTAGGTGTTCATGCACCCCTGGAAAGTTGTGTGCCCGCGCAGTCATAGTAGTTACTGTTAGATGTACAGTGTTAGTGTATGCAGTGCTAGAGGTGAGATATCTTTGTTTGTGCTGATATCTTTGCTTATGCTGTAAACACATTAATCTATTTCCCTGTTCCTCCCTTGCTTGGCTCTCTTCCAATAGACACCACCTCTTCCTGAAATGATTAATGTATTTAATAGCTTTAATTTGCCCAGGATGGCATTTTATGTGTTATTGCACTATATCCAGGCATTAGAGAGCATTTTCTGTGTATGTGAATATGTGTGCGCGTGCGTGTCTGTGTGTGTGTGTTCATGCGGGTGTGCGGGCACATTCGTTGTCTGGAGTTAAAATGAGTTTGAGCGCACTTCAGACTTTTTATTAGTTTGCCTGGAGTTTATGGTTTCCCCTCTGCTTTCTGAAGACACGTTACTTCATTAATAAGAGAATGCATAAATTATATATACACATATTATTTGTTTCAAGGGTATGCCAAGGTAAGTCGTTTTGACACTACCACACACATACGCACACGCTCGCGCACACACACACACACACACACACACACACACACACACAAAACAAGAATGTGTGAATATACTTATCTCAGAACGGACCCCCCTTTGACTCAGTTTGGGATGTCGATGCCACCGCTGTGCTCACGAGGTTTCTCCCACGGCGTGGTGCACTGACCGCCGCGCTCGAAGGGAGGCCCACACCAGTGTTTCATAAACGCACCATAGATATTCTACAGCGCAACAGTGTCTTACTTACGAATCAGCGCTCACAGATTCTTTCAGACATCGCGTTTTCACAATTGTCATCTACTGGAATTGACATGCTGAACCGTGCGGTTCAGAAACATGTAAAAGATGGAAGTGTTTCCGTTAAGGACGCTGGCGTTTTAACGTGAGTGCTCGCGCTTGCGCCGCGCCTGTGTATCTTTTCGTCGTTCACGTCACGCGCAGGGGCGATTTCAGTGGGCGTGTCTTCAAGACGCGCGTGTCGTACAGATTAACGAACGGATGAATAAAGGGGGCGTGGACGGACGCACGGCGGTTCTCCTTTAAACTGAATCCACCGGAGTGCTGGAGTTCGGTGGTTACGCCACAGACACAGATCTACCCCTCCCCCACCCCCAGCCCTCGCCGCACGCCCACGCCATGTTTTGGTGATTTATTCGTTCCCCGAGCGCGTCGACGCCGTAAGCGGCTCTTTGCTTAAGTGCACGGGACGAGCGTTTAGATCGCGTGATGTATGCGCGGTATGGAAATCTCAAACCGACGCAGCGACGGCCCAGGTCGTGAGTGATGGAACGGAGGATCTGCGGTCCTTAACGACGTGCGCATCTTAAAAAGGCAGCATGCATCAAAACAGAGTAATAGCCCGCAACGTGAAATATGCTAGGGTTTTTTTTTTTTAAAGTCATTTTTAAAGCGTGCTTTACTTCATTTGAGCAATTTCATCAGCCTGGAGCGCCGTGCTTTAGCCTCGGTGCGATAGCGTCCCGCTGGGCGCCCAGTCCACATGAATGCGAGCCATTTCAATATTTTTGTCATTTATGCAAGTCGCAGCAGCGCCGGAAATGATTTCTTTTTGATCTTATTTTTTTTTTATTCCGACAGGACACAATAGAAGCAACACACTCTGTGTGCTTCAGAGGCGTTGTGTCTGAGCTGTCAATTACGCTTTTCAACTTTCAACGGCAAACTTAATCAGTCATTTTCGTCGTGGCGCACGAAGCTTCTTCTTTTTTTTTTTTTTAAACGTGAAACAAAAGGAAGAACAAACGGCCCCACGCTACGCCGTTTGGCCGATCCGCGGTCCTGACCCGCGCCTTATTTCCGTCGGAAGCGTAGGAATTTCGCCAGCTGTGTGGGCCGCCGGTTTCTCGCCGCGGACTAATTAAATCTGTTGATATTCTATTTACGATCTATGTCTGTTTTCATTTTTTTTTCTTCTGGAAATTAACTGCAATTTGCAGTGTCTACACCGCAAATTAATTAACTGCATGAGGACATATTTTTCGAGAAATGAACAGTGATGCCGTGCAAATTCACTTCGCTGGCGATCCACCCAACCGCCACGCCTCCGACCGCCATCTGCAGTTTTTCACAATGTTTCATTGGGTACACCCAGACACGGACCGTTCTCTCGTTTTCATGGCAGTCTGCATTGCCGTTGTTCTCTGCCACTGGCGGTTTTCACCGTGATATCCACGCGCCACACGTTCTCCCGTTTCCTGCTCTCTCTTTCCTCTCCTCCATTTAGATTTCGCTGTTCCCGCCGTTCTCTCCTCGCCTTCTCAAAATTCCCTGCGCCCCCCTCCCTCCGATTCGTTGTCTTTTTTTCCTCACTTTCTCTTTCTGTCATTCCACCTTCAATCTCTTGCTCTGCCTGTACCACTCACCCCCTCTCCCCCTCCCTCTCTCCCTCACTCTCGCTCTCTATTAAATCCTAATAGGTTTGGCAGTTTTATTTTCACGGCAGTAGATAAAATCATTATTGTCATATTCTTCTTCCACAGCTGTCAGTGCCCCCACTGTGTGCGGTTATTTGTGAAGGGCCCTTAAGCAGTCGTGTTGGGGATTGATGGCCTCTCTCTGGCAGCTCAGTAACACTTTCAATCCAGGCAGGAGGCGGAGGTTAGATGGCAGATGCAGGCACCTCTCTCTATCCCCCGCGACCTCTCTGCCTGCCACCTCTCTCCCAGAACCCAGTGTACACCCACACACACACACACACACATATACATGCATATACACCTTCCCCCCACACACACACACACACATATACATGCATATACACCTTCCCCCCCCCACACACACACACACACATATACATGCATATACAACCCCCCTCTCACACAGTATGCATGCACATACACCCTCCCCCCACGCACCCATACATATGCATACACATATACACGCCCCCACTCACACGCACATATAGGCTACATGCATTTACAGCCATTTGAGAGGTGTACTGTCATGTTTGGATATCGGCAATGTATGGCTTTGAATTCACTATGTGAGGCACCCACATAACTTGCAACACAGACCACTCCTCATGATGTTGGCGCAAGTTTTGATTTAACAAGCTCAGCTGGGGATTTATAGGAGCACCGTGTAAGCATTTATTCTCAATTAAACATTAGCAGGTCTGTTTTCCTCCGGCCAGGATAATGAAGTGAAATCACGCCCAGCTACACCCCTTCACCACTTTCTGAGGCCCGATTCCTGGCGGACACAGACTTGCGTTTAATCAGAATCATAAATAAAACATGGGGAGGGGACCTGTGGGTTCGCGGGGGGGGGGGGGGTGTTTCAACGGCGCCCGGAGTGCGGGTGGTTCTCGGGCCACCGGGGGGGAAACTGCTTCAGACCCTCCAAACGGCGAGGAGTGCAGCTCATTAATTAAACGTTTTTTTTTGGCTCTGAGAAGCGGCTCCGGTGGAGTGACCTTTGACTGCGCTCATATGCATGCGATTAACCACGAAGCTGCGCAGGTTCTGCATGTCGGGCACAAACCCCGGGTAACACAGGCTCAGATCCAGGATATGAACCCCCAGGTAACACAGGCTCAGATACGGGGTATGGACCCCCAGGTAACACAGGCTCAGATACAGGGTATGGACCCCAGGTAACACAGGCTCAGATCCAGGGTATGGACCCCCAGGTAACACAGGCTCAGATGCAGGGTATGAACCTCAGGTAACGCAGGCTCAGATACAAGGTATGAACCTCAGGTAACGCAGGCTCAGATGCAGGGTATGAACCCCATGTAACACAGTCTCAGATGCAGGGTATGAACCCCAGATAACGCAGGTTCAGATGCATCGGTCCAGCAGTTCTACTGCAGCTTCCATAGCAGAGAACACAGAGCTCCATGTTAGACGTTTGTCATTGGGGACATCATTCATGGCCGATCCCCAGGGCGGGGAGGTACTGCTGGAGACCTGGCACTGGAGTCTTACCAGATAATATCAATTCTGCAGGAAAAATGATGGGGAAGTGATGGATAGCCTGGTTCCAGTCCCAATGAAATAGAGGAATTTCCATTTTTTCCCCTCCTTTCCTTTTTTTTCTTAGTTATATGCTGGCGCACCCTTTGGTGCTGTGCAGAGATGTGTCATAGGTGACAATGCCACTGATTGGCTTAATCATTGCTATGGTGATGATGAGTTCTTCTATGAGCTATTCATTTCTGCAATTTACAAAGCTTGTAGTTTACATTGGTTAGCATCATCATCATCATTATCATCATCACCATCACCATCACCATCACCATATAATCATTATTATTGTTACAAAATTATGAATCGTAACAATCCAGTCCCTGATAAAGAAAATCCTGGCTCATATTCTGTATTACTAAAAAGATATTCAGTTTGCAACAATCCATGCTTTTATTATCTGGCCTACAAAAAAGCCAGCACACGACTAAAAAATTTGATTAAGACTGTAGTCTAGACATTTCAGGTTGTTCTATAGTCGCGGCAAAAGCAGGGAATTGATCATTTGTTTGGATTCCACTTGAATTCTGCCTGAAAATGTTATATCAGCACAATGTGAACGTTGGCTGGACCATTTCCATTTAGGAAAAGCCAAATCTGTTATTTACCCCACATTTTACATTTGTTTTGATTATGCTGCTCCCCCCCTTACATCTTTGCATGTTTGTAGTTATTTACCTTTTTTCTTCTGTTAACAAAATTCATTTAAATATAATGAGAGAAAAAAAAAATCAATTGTCTGAAACTCCCACCGAGACACACTTTCGGTAATAAATGCAAAAACAAATAAGTGAATTAAATAATTATCTTGATTCCAAACAATTTACATAATATTGAACAAGAGTTAATTAACTTATAATAGCCCTCTCACGGCACAAACTTTGAGTTAAAAAAAAAAGAAATAAAAGAAATCCGAGGCATTCTCTCAAGTCTACTTTGCAGTTTCTTCTCCATTTAGCCAAGCCATCAGCTATTAAACAAATAAAAGTTAAACAAATCTGAATGTGAATGTCTTTTTGGAGACATAACATATTCATGAAGGGAGGCCACATCCCCCGAGCGCATTCGATGAAGCGATTTCATATGAAGGGGTCGCTACGGTACGACGCTCAAGACGTTAAATGTATTTACCTGCGCGCGGTACGCATTTCCATTGCCAGATTCCCGGTCCTTGGTTTCGGAAAAGGGAAATTCCGCTTCCGGAGGGCCAACTTTGCGATTCGTTTGGGGCGAGCGGAGGCCATCCATCAGCCTCGGAGGAGTTCCGCCGTCCCTCGCTCCGGAGCGCTTTGTTCTCCAGACTCTCGCGTTGTCGGAATAAATAGAACAGTCAGCACTCATTTCCTGGAACAGGCTCACAGGTGCACCCTTTGTCAAAAGCAAAAACCGAAGCAATTCAAAGACCTTCATCCTCCATTTCAGATCGAGGGAGAGATGACATGAACACATAAACGGAGGGTGGGGGGGAGGGGGTAAATGCAGCTCTAAATAAAATGAGTTTCTGCGTAGAATCTTGGATTTACAAAAGCAGTGTGTGGTTCTTTGGCCAATAAAAAAAAAGCCAGGAATCCTTTACTTTAGACAATGGCCAAGCCAGAAAAACATTACTTTGCCAAAAGGAAAGGACAGAAATGTTTTTCTTAGGCCATTGACCTCAATCAATATGGCTTCACCTCGGCCAATGACAAGACAAAGAGAAATTGCATTGGTCAGTGACCAGGTTAAAATGACGGTAATGCTTTACAATAAGGTCACATGAATTAGGCATTAACTAAGTTAATCAGTACAGATTTGTTAATTGATTTGTACATCATTAATTCATGTTAACAACCTCGTTAATACATAATGCCAGTTCAAATTGGAATAATAATTAAAAAAAACTGTTCATGACTTTGTTAATGGTTAACTAATTCTAAGCTTATCCTATGTTTTGATAATATATAAATAATCATGTACTAGTACCTTAGTTAATGTGTTTGTTAACTATTAAATAGTTTTCATGCTTAACGTATTTGTACGCCATTAATTCCTGTTAATAACTACAGTATTTAACGCCGATTCATGTGACCTTATTGTAACGCATTAGCAGAACGGCTTTCCGTTAAAGAGACTTTTCTTTCCGCGGCTCTCGTTTTTGAAACCGTTGAGATGTATTCCAAGGATGCCTTTTTGAACCTGTTGTGTCTCGTTATCCGCGATCCCTGCCAATTGTGTCCGTTATTCACCGTTTTGCAGGCGTGCGCTTCGACGTCTCTTCGCCTGCTTTCAAGCACGCGGGCGAAGGGGTATCTATACTGTCGGCCCGACAGTACCGACACGTCTAAGAAAGCAAAGTGATTTTTTTTTCTTCTTTTTTAGTTGTTTGGATTTCTGAAATAGTCACAAAAAGCACTGGCAAAAAACAATGTATGCAAGAGACGATACTTGCCTCTGGCAACGAGAAAGACGAGCGCACCGGGGAATTCAAGTTTTTTTTTTTTTGGCGTGCGTTCCTTCGGAGATTATGTCCACTGCTTTTATTTTTCCTTCACGTCCTTTTCACTTATTTATTTATTTATTTATTTATTTTTCCCGTTTATGAAGCTCTGATCGCAGAATTCACATGGGTATGAAGAAAATAACCGTATATAAAATGTAACTAGAATTTCACAGTTCCTAACTGTAAGTCTTTGGACATGTTTGTTTAAACGCATATTTATCAGCATGCAATGGTATATTTTGAATAAATATATGGTAACAACATATTGTTTGGAATAACGTAAGTGTTAATGATCAAAGTATTCCATTTGGGGCTTTGTATTGGATCATCACCAACATACTGTACTATAAAAAAATACATAGTGAATACATGAAGAAACATTGCTTGGGGCCAAAAGGGCATCACAATCTTTTTTTTAATATATGAAACAAGTGCTGTTTCATATAAATTAAACACAAAATGTACCCTCAACCTTACCTCTTTGCTAATCCTTTCTGCATGACCGACTTTCACCTAACATCGCTGAAGTTCATTTAAATTTAATCAGCACACGCGAAAAAGCAACCTGTAATTAGGGTCTTTTGCGCTTGAGGAAGCTAACAGTGCAGTTTTATCGCATGCAATGAAATGAACGTGTAATTGGCTTAATGATAACATTTGAGTTGTGTCGATTATATTATCTGTGAAACACATATTTTCTGACTGAGTGCGAAAGAAAATCATCCGCGTGTCGGCAGACGGCCTGTTTCTCATCGCTGCCCTGCAGTGTGTTGTCAGTGAGAGAAATCTGGTGCCATACATTAAAACCTGAGCATGACAGGCTAGCTTAGCTGCCTTCTTATATGGTAGTTTAATAAACGAAATGGTCCAGAAAAAAACATTGTGAAAAATGGTATTCTGTATGTTACATGTTATGGTATATGTAGGGTTTTATGTGTAGAATCTACGTGTGTGTGTGTGTGTGTGTGTGTGTGCCGGTGTGTATGTATACGTGTGCATATGTGTGGTGTCTGTGAATGCGTGTGTGCATGCATGTGTGTATAAATTCATGTGTGAGTGTGTGTGTGTGTGTGCATGCATGCGTCTGTGTGCATGTATGAATGTGAGTGTATGTGTCTGTGTGTATGTGCGTACGTGTGGTATGTGCATGTGTGCTACACACACACACTCACACACACACAGGCATACACACACATAAACACACACACACACACACACACAGATAGGAAGCGAGCGTCCTCTCCGTGTGGCCGAGTCCCTCCAGCTGGCTCCACTCCCCGTTACAGCCGCAGCCGAAAAGGCTTTGCATCCCCAAAGAACAAAACAATTAGTGCACTGTCAGCCCACGTCCGAGAGAGACAGACGTCTTCTCCCAGACTGCCTCCCTATCATCTGGGCACCACATGGCTCCTCATTAGGCTCTCACGCGTGCCGCATACGAGAACGCGCTCCAGGACGCTGGGGAAAAAACGCAAGATAGGGACGATAGTCCATGAAACGGGCAGGAGCGGCTCTGGCGTCTACCAGAGCTGCGGTCGCTGGAACGACAAACGTGAGCGGGGGGGGTACGATCTCTAAAATCGCATAGTTAGATCGAGGGGATAGTCTGTCGACTGGTAAATATCAAGAAAGTTTCAATGAGACAGTCTCCATAATGAAAAAAACTTTATGTCAGGCGGAGCCAAGAATATAGTCTGTCAAATTGGCAACATCAGCGCATGAAAATGGAGGCAGATAGTCTCTAAAATGTCATGCAGCAAGTCGGGCATCTGAAGAGGACAGTCTCAGGAATGGCAGACATCAGCTCAGGAAAGCACTGAATGAGAAACAGAAAATAGGATGAGGTAGTCTCTCAAATGAGATACAGTATCTCAGGCAGGAACAGGGGGGCTAGTCTTTCAAACAGCAAACAAACAGCAGCCCAGAAAAAAAGAAAAAAGAAAATAGATTATAATCTGTGAATTGGAAACAAATAGTACCTTGCTGTGCACTGCTTCTTCTATTTCAGGGTAATAACTGCTATTAGGCTCCCTGTTGGATCTGATTTGGTGTACCAGCCCTGTGGTACAGCGGCAGTTGGGTGTTAAGAGTCAGCCTGGAACATCCAATCACAAGCCGTTACTCATACATGCAGGTCACATAAAAAACAAAAAAAAAAAAAAAAAAAAACAATATTTCCCATCAGGCCCTCCGTCTCATCATCTCAGAAACATTTACCCGGCCGTTCTGCGCCATTTGCTAAATTCCAGGTTGGTTAATGACTGTATTTACTCTGCGAGGCCGGCGTGCGCTCGCTAGCGCTAGCGGTGAGGCGGGACCCCTGCGTCGGGGCGTCGGAGTCGGCCCAGCGTTAGCGCGCGGCCAGCAGAAAGCATTACGAACGCGCTCTCGGCATCACAGCTCCCGCACGACGGAGTCGCTCCGCGTTCGCTGCGGAACGGGAAAGCGCGCGAGGTTATCGCGCGTTAAAACAATGCGCACGCACGGATTTCATAAACGAGGAGCGCCTTCCTTTCTCTGTGCTGAAAAATACCTCGTCGTGCGGAGATCGGATTAGAGGCCCGCGCTCTGCGGCGGCGCCGCTAGCCGACGCGGAACGCACGCGTGTCTTACCTCGGCGTGGCGGGGGCGACGAGCGGCGAAGTCTCCGGCTTTCCAGATTTCGTTTGCGTGCGGCTCCCCCTTTCCATTCTTTTCATTTTGGCGGGAGCGCTGGGCGTCTTTGTTCCCCCCGCCTCCTTCTTTTGGCCGGGGTCCGCGCCGGTCGGCGCGCGGCTTCGTCTCTCGGCTCCGCGCGGACGGCGGGGCTGCGAGAGGCTCCGGGACGTCTCCGCGTCCGGCTCTCTCCGTTACTCCGAGGCTCGAGGCCGACCAGCACGTCCGCGGGGGGGCGGCGGCGGCAGGGCCCGCCGAACTCCCGTGACCCTGGGGTCACCGGTTTCAGTCCCCGATGAAAGCCACACTCGATAAGCGCATCCACCGAGCGAATGAATAATATAAACGACTGCGCACCAGAGTCAAAACAAGGAACGAAAAATGAAAAAATAAAAAAAAAACGGAAGAAACTTTTTCAATACGCCGTGCTGTTGACTAAACTAGCCCGATGCGGTCATCTGTTCTTGCATGTTTGTGGCATTTTTTTGTTCCTCTCCATTGATTTTTTTTAGCACATATTCCTATTCAGGCGAGCCTTGCATAATAACTTAATATTGCCTCTTTATACAGCCGGACATTTGCTGAAGTCACGCGGGTTAAGCACTTAAGTGTTGCTCAAGGACGCGACGGCACAATAGCAGCGCGGAGCGCATCTCCGGCACAAAACGCATAAAGGCGCATATTCAGCTCGCTGACTTCAGTGAATCGACTCTCGGTAAATAGAATATAGGGAGTCGGCGCTGTCAGAGGTAAATGGGAGCTACGCTTCTTTTCTCCATTGATCTCGCATCAATACTAATATCACTTCAACACGGCATCCGCGTCTCTCCTCCGCCAAGCTCTGTCGCCTGACGCCGCGATCTGAAGCCTGGATGTAATAATTAAGGTCTGAGAGAGATCTCTCGCAACCCTCGCACGACAGAATTAAGATTGAGAAAAACATGAACGCCTCTTTTTTTTTTACTGTATGGATTTCAAAACAAAACACATGCTGAAATCCAAGCCATTATCCACAGTTAATCTTTAATCTGTTTATTTAAAAAAAATAAAATAAAATAACGTCACCTTGGTGCTAATGCAGGTATAACGCTTTTCAATTTAGCCGGAGTGCCTGGGCTTCGCGTGTTTAGTATCGCTAATTCAGTTTTTCGCGCAGAAGCCTAAATTCTCCTTTAAACACATGGAGATTAATTGGGATCTCTCTCTCAGCTCAGATCCCCTCTGTCTCCCCCTGCTTGCCGTGGAACTGTCTCATCGCTTCAGTAGAAGTACCTCCACGCTCTTGCATTATTAAGACCCCGAATGGAGATCGTCTTAGATGAGACAGTCACCAGAGTGCATTTCACAAACTCATTAAAAAACTATTTAAAATACCGGCTCCCAGATTAACCATATGCACCGCCGTTAAACTGGTAATTTCCTCGGTAACCCTTTCCGCGCTCAGATCAATCCCCGATAAGTCCCGTGAAGCGCACATTTTCTGGATTAACCCGGTACTCTGGTAGAGACCAGTCCCCGGGGGAAAAAAAAAAAGAAAAACAGTTCCGTTTGACATCTGGTTCATTATCCTGTGTGCCGTGGAGTTAGTTATTGTTCTTTTTTTGAGTCAAAAGTATATAGCACAGCCTTGCATCAGCAAATCTTGTTAAAAAACCACCAAATTGGAGAAAACCAACCCCTCCACTTCTCCTGCCAAAAAAAAGAGAGAGAAAAGCTAATTTAATTCATTCAGAGCTGGCAGGGAAGGCATGCCATCTGATATTAGGGCTTTCTATTTTAATATCCTTTTTTACATTCTGAATAAACTTGGCCTTGCGGTTCTGTCTCTGGTTATTTGATTATTCATAGCAGATGCACTTATCCCGGGTTCCTCAACAACTTTTATAATTTCACACCGAATATTTACTGTAGCCTGTTTGTGGAGATGCATTTTGTACAGTCCAACGGAGGTACTTTCTGGCAGAAGCAGTCGATGTGAACTCTCTAACCTTCACCCCTCACGCACGCAAAGCTGGACAGAGGCTCTGGGTGCACAAACCCACATTGCGATTTTGAGGTTCTGAGCAGAGGACGGAGCTGCTGAACGAGACCCCAGACGTCGGTACTGGATTTTTGTGTCGTGAGGTTTCGGTCAGGATCGCGCTGCGCGTGTCGGACGCCTCCTGGCTCGGCTCGGCTCGGCTCGGCTCGGCTCGTCCCGTCCCGTCCGGGTCCCGGGCGCGGTTCCGTCCGGCGAGTCTTCGCCTCGGACCCGGGATTCCGTCTGCTGGAACGCGAGGGCCCCAGAGCGGAGCCGCTCCACAGAGCCGCAGATGCATCAGGGTCCATTCCAGTCCGTCGGCCATTATTCATGCATGACACCCACCGAGCTCCACACCTGAGCCGCGCACCTTCCACTCCTCAGATATACGGGCAGAGAATTTCATATTTGAAGTTATTTACCCCATCATTTGTTTTCATTTTTCCTGATGTGGGTCATTTGACAGTTTGGAGTAGTTTCTAATATTTCCCAAACAAACATACATTACAGTGACAGGGGTATTTCAACTGATGGATGGATGAAGGCCTTTTCTTTTTCCCTCAAAGCCTGTTTTAGGATATTTTTTATGATGACAATATTTCCGGGAATATATTTTTTCTGCAGAAATATTTCACGTGCCGTATTCTTTTTTTCCACCTTTGTGGCGGAAGAAATTGTACTTTAAAAATAACTGAAGATGATGTCACCGCTCGCTTCAAATTGCTTCTCCAGAAACAGTCCTTTATTCTTGTCTAAATATTGTAGTCTTAGTTCAACTTGTATTTGGCTTTCTCTTCATTTCCACCTTTAAATATAGCCAGCGAGAATCTTAACGCGAGCGCTTTCAGCTGAGTCTCTCTTTAATTCCTCTGCAAGTGTCATTTTATTCCGAAGACCTTTGAATTGGTAAATGAACTTGAATTAAATGGCGTCTCACTAAACACATCAGAGAGACCGTCCGCCAGACACGGAGGAGAAAGCCGTCTCGAAAGGAAATGTCATTGATTTGAAAGGTTGACTGAACCTGATTCCGAGACCACCAATGCGAGTTGCAATGTTTTGGGATCTAAATTTAAATGCCAAGACGTCCTCTTTTAGCCTGGAGGTCATTTTCTAATATATCACATTACTTTCCCCTCAACAGCTACACACTAACACTTGAATTCATTTTCAAGGCTGGTTATTTTAACCGTTCGTTTGAGACGCGCGAAAACAAAGACGTACACGTACCGCGGACCTTCACAGCGACGCGCGTGCACGTCCGCGCACACACACAACGACCTTGCGTACATCCGCACATGTAAAAGATTGGAAAAGCGCGCTGCGTTTTGAGATGGCGCTGCGATGGTGGTTTCCATGGAGATTCGCCCGACGTGCGACGGGTTTGAGCTCCGCCGCTTCTGTGACCCGCATACCTCTCTGGGACTGTTGCTTTTTGATTTCTTCTTCCAAACAACACACTTAATTACAGCGCGCCGCTAACAGACGCAGGTGGGATTTCGCGCAGGTAAACCCCGCCACAAAGCCCGTCCTGTGAGACGCAGGCCTTACGGGGGGGGCGAGGACGCAATCCGCTACTGAAGCTAAGCTAATGAAACTCGCTCACTGGGGGGACGGCTTGTTATTAATTCTTTGAAGCTCGAGCTTTAAACAGTCAGTCACCGTATAGCCAGGACTGAGCTTTGGAGCTGTGGATATAGAGAACAGCTATTGAATGCCGAGGATCACTGAGCTGGTATATGATCACATCAAGGACATGCTACTGCTTTACAAGTCACAGACTCAGAACTGGGAGGAAGTGCATTTTTATTATCACTATTTCTCATTTCTGTGCTCTACATGTCCTTTTTTCCTTTTTTATTTTTGCAGTTAATATGACAAGACAGTTACAGGAAGGAGGAATATACAATACGATGTAAAGTACAGCATAGCAACCATAAATAGCGTTAGAATCAACACATCATTCTTCGTATATACATATTTGCATATAGAGTATAAAGAACATGACATACATAACAGGGCAGACTTGACGGGATGGGACAGACAAGACCAAACAAACAGGGCTGGTGAGACAAGAAACTCTGCATTGTGATGTCTTGTTTGTTTATTTATAGCACAGATATGTTAGTCTTGAGTATTAGGGACCAATCGTGGAAAGAGGAATCAGCGCTGAAGGTATTGTGGCAGGGAGGGACCAGTGTTCAAAGGATTTAAAAAAAAAGAAATTCTATCTTTCAAGGATGCTGTGAGTTTCTCCAAATTTGAATGGCCTGTTAGCACACTGAGCCAATGATTTTGGGTTCTGTGAAGGATTAATACTGCATTATTTAATTAATTAATTAATTTATTTTTGGAATTACATTTCTCGATTGGAATTGATATTGATCTCTGTCTTTGAATGGCAGGCGTTTGTATATTTGAGGTAACGTTTTTGAGCACTGAGGGAGTGTAGCGTTAGTGGCGGGAAGTGAAAAATTAAGGTTTCGGATGCTGATGCTTTTCTCCACGACTTTTTCTTTATGACTGCATATACTGAGAGTAGCAGTGATCTGTTGTGTTATATTTTCCTTGGATGAGGATGTAGTTTGAAGGTCCAGTTGCTCTCCATGTCAAACATCAGTAACTAGGTAAACACTGTATGTACTTTTTATGCACAAAATTACAAGCACATATAATTGACATAACGAAGAATATTACTTTCCTATATTTTTTTACTCCAATAAGTTACAGCTATGTACTGTATATCATGGCTGCACATACATTTATTTAAATAATTTCTATGATATTTTAACTAAGGAGTAAAATCTGTGGGATGAAAAATATCAAACTTCAATATCACCATGACATATGATAATGCCTGAAAATTATTGAAAAGAAAATTAAAAACAGAAAAACTGATAAAATGATATGCGGTTGCTTTAAAAGCCGAAATAAGTCTGCAATGCACTGCCTGCATAGCTTGTATTTGTAAGAGGTTTGTGGTTGAATTATGCCAGGCCCTACTGGACTGAATTAAATATTTGATATATTATTTATGCCTTGACTCCAGTTCAATTTTCTTTATGAAGGATGCAGAACACTGGAAAAGTCTTCTGCTGCTACCTATTCTCTATTAACTATGGACCTTGCCAGCTTGTTTATATAACTGCTAAAATACATTCTGTATTCTCTCAATTTTCACTGCCCGTTCTGTATAATTTGCAAGTAGCTGGTTGTTAACCTTTTGCTGCATATGGCGAGTGCTAACTATATTTACAGCCAGTTCATCAGTTCTGAGTCTACCACGAGATAAACAAACTACGCCATACATGTGTGTATGTGCGTGCGTGCGTGCGTGCGTGCGTGCGTGCGTGCGTGCGTGCGTGCGTGCGTGCGTGCGTGCGTGCGTGCGTGTGGGTGCGTGCGTGCGTGTGTTTGCATGCACGTGTGTACACGTGTTTGTCTTCCTTACTGTGTACCTTATTATTCACTAACGCATGAAGGTTAAGCGTTTGTTTATCATGCAGGAATCACACACGGCCACAAGCTTCCACACGGGCACCTGTCAGCTTTCGTGGCGTCAGGCTTTTACACTTAAAGTGTTGATATCGTGGCAGAGCCCAAATGTGGGGTGGCATTTCTTTTCGCCCCTCGTTGCCCGCTGAAGAAGACTCAGAGACTGGAAGAGCTGGGATATTGATTGGATATTGATACACGCATGTACGCCAGGTGCTGCTGGGCTTGGATTAATGTGTCCTTCCCAAGGTACATTTCAGCACAGGTGTAAAGCAGCCATAACTTGTTCTTTGCCTTAATTGCATTAATTAGGGTGACCTTTGTGACCTTTCTGCTGCTGTTTCCCTTCTTTTCCAAACGTGACGACCGGTAAATTCAGTCAGAGTCTCTGCTGGGTCATCAGGAGAGGAGGGTATGATTGAGGGGAGAAGCTGTCTGAGCTCGTGCTTGCCCTGGAACAGTGAAAAACAGCCCAGGCGGCCCAGGCAGCTCTCTGTTGTTTCAGCAAGGCCAAGCCTGTAAAGTGTATGCCTTTCAGATGTACATTAAATGGACAGCTCTTTCCTGTCTTTAATTATGATGTAAGATCTACTTCCTCAATGCAATATTGGCTAGCCCTCTGGAGACAGGAGTGGAGTGTAAAACCTCAAATGTATATCGGCTAACAAAAGTGCTGGAAAGAGCTCTCACAGACCCATTCAGGCTGCCATTTTGATTTAGTCCAGGCTCTCTGACAACACATTGAAATGTGAGCCGCGCTACACCAACTGAGACTGAGTTTACATGTTCGCTAAAGCAATTCTTGCCGGTCATGACAAATAATACATCATTTTAGAAGGGCCACTTGCTTGACCCAATGCACTGTTTTTCTTTACTTTTCTGTTCAGTATACACTCGGTACCTGAGGAATGAAACCACCAAAACTGAAACCTAAGAAAAAGTGTATTCATTTCAAATAAATCGTCAGCAGCTGAAGTATAACTTCAGGTGTTGCAACTTTCAAACCAAATTTCAGGTAGCAGGCACACGTACCACAGCTCTTGATCTGTCTTTTCTGAGTGCTTTGATATCTGTCTACATCCACCCCTTTTTGCTTAGAGTCTGAAGATCAAGATGAGTGGATTCCAAGTTCAGTTCAGGTTGGGTCAATTTCTCAAACCTGGTTCTGACTCACCAGAAAAAGACTCCAAGCACTATCCTCCCCCTTATGTGCACAATCTAGAAAAAAAAAACCTTGACAACATCAAAGCCTCTGGAACTACTGGTCGCTACAAAACAAAACAAATATCGCCACAGGCAACAATTATGGGGTGTGAGCACAAGCAAACCACTCCAATGGGAAAAAAGTATGTGTGCACAAAAGCTTTTTTGGACATGTTTCTCTAATTCTATTGAACGTTCAGTGATTTTATGCTATTTCTGAAAACTTGAAGCCAACCATACATTTGCTGCATTCCAGCTTTGGACCCTGTGCATCCTAACTGGCTGGAACATCAACAAGGCGAGCCTTCTGGTGTATCGAACGCCAAAAATAGTTAACTGATGTCAATGCCTGCAAATTTGGCAGTTAAAAATGTTGAGAAAAGTGTTGAGATACTTTTGGAAAAAGAAAAAACTGCAAAAACAGTCAAAAACACAATTGTCTGCAATTTTTCATACATATCTCAGTATTAGCCACGTTTTATTTATGAAATTTTGCTAATGGAATATGATTAAATAAATTCTCTGGTTGCTGCACCTAGATACAAGCCTCCAGACTTTTTTTTAGCCTCTATGTCTTGTGCTGCTGGATAGTTTTGAAGAACCTCAGAACCCTTTCTTTTTCAGGTACTTCTGAACTATTGAGAATTTTTCTTGCTCAGAGCTGATTGATACTTATGGCCATTTTTTTAAACCAACTACTTTTCCTTTTTTTAAAAAACAGCAAAAATACATGTCTAAAATGTGATGGAATGAGCTTGATGGTTTGGACATATTTACATGCAATTTGGAGAAATAATCAAATGTGATTTGCAGAATGTGTAGATTGGATTGCACACACATAGGGAATAATCACATGATTTTGAATGTGTTGTGTGCACTGATTACAGGTGGTTTTTGTTGATTTTTATGATTGGAATTTCAGCTGGTTATTATTGTCACCAAGTGTCTGGTTTGTGCCGATAGCTATAGTGAGGAAATCAATATAAACTAATACAGGTCTTGCTGAAAGTCTATGATCATTTTATAGGAGTTTGTGGAATGAAGGAAAAAAACAAAAAAAAAAAAAAAACAAGAACAATTGGCTTCACTGCTTTGGCCCTTAATATGCAATACGTAAGTAAGTAAATAAATAAATAAATAAATAGCCAGACTCTGCTTAATTGCGTTATTCTTCAAATAGATTTTCTTTTAAAAATGCAAACACAAACCTTGAGTTCTCGCTTGTGAGATATAACAAAGGTATTGTTGCCGGAGCCATCACAATGTGCAGACATTAATTAGGGAATAATACAGCCAGGCGCATGAATGGGAGGGGGGAAATTCAAATCAAAATGAAAATAAAAAAAGATTCAAAATTGGACAACAAAACCGTGAAATAACAAAAATTACAGACAATTCAGATAGCAAAAACCATGAAATTATAAACTGACGCAAAAACAAAAGGCGAAACTAAGTTGCAAAGTACTCAGTCCTGAAAACCACATCTGCTGCATCTGTTAGATTTCTAAATTTCTAAGGTGAACCTGCCTCCTCTGCTGTAGCGTCCATGGCGTGTTCTGTGCAAGCCGAGAAGAGCACTTTGAATCTGTGCACAGCAGCTCAGATAAAAACCCAGTTATGAATGTCCCTGGCAGCTCATTCAGTTGAAGTGTTGTCAGATTTCCACATCACTGTCGTGCCATTAAGAAAGTGAGGAAGAAGTGAGAGGGCAACAGTAAAAAAAAAAAAACAAAAAAAAAACTGAGGATATATTCTTCCCATATCAAAGACCACCATCTTCACCTCAGGCAATAACAACTACCAGATATGTTCACTTCAGCATACACTAAAGCTTAGTTTACCCATATGGAAAAATGATATATGGAAATATGTGGGAACTACACGTATTTTAATATACATTTTAATACATACATGTATATTTAGCATATTATTTACATACATGTTTTGTCAATATATGTATTAATATATTTACATAGAATAATGTAATGAGGCGTTTCATACATGTATTACATAATATATTTAAGCACATTTTAATTTTCCTGCCATTTATTTAAATATATTTTCCTATGGTTATGTTGTGCTGTCCTCAGGATTGTCCAGTACCTTCTTTCCCACTGGCGCAAGTACGTAACTTCTATTTATATCACAGAACTACCAAATTCCCTTTGTTTTTATGTTCACCTCCATGAATCATGAACAGCTCCTACTGTAAGTCTTTTCCTCTTCCTCAGCCTCCTGTGTCAAGATGGCTGCCAGTCCGAGACGAAAGTTAGCGTGCGCTTCTGCAATATTCACCCTCTGCACACCACCTCCTAGATCAATACGTTGGGGGGGGGGAGGAGGTGGGGGGGCGTAACTGCAGTAAATGACAGAATTTCCAGCAGTTAGACCCACACTGTAACCTTCTCTTGCCTGATGGCTGAAGATAATTGAGGATAGGTTTGGTTAATACTTGGACAGGAGACCCCTTGGGAAAAAAATCAGGCTGCTGCAGGACATGGTGTAAGTGGGAATGACATAGGTCTCTAATAACCGGAATATTCCATGCTACGGACAACCCGAGCCGGCGTCCAGGCGTCGCGAGCTCGAAAAAAAGCATCTCCCACCGCTGCAAATGGGGCCTGTTTCTCATTGCCTTCAGTCAGCAGCTTCCCCGATAGCCTTTCCCACTGGCAGTCCAGAGCATGCACTGACTGCATCAAACAAGGGGAGCAAAGCCCTTTCATCTTTCCCACCAAGGCACCAATCATCCTTTGATACATCTCATTTGTCCTCCTCTCCTGTCGTCTTTTGGGGGGGGGGGGGGGGGGCGCGACCCGTCTTCCTGTCCGCCCCGCCCGGCTGCGCCTCGGCGGGCTTTTTTCGAGCGAGCGTTCCTCTCGCGCAGGTGGCATGTTTCCATGACGTCTCCTTAAAAAAAAATCATCCCTCGCCGTCTCGCTGAACTTGGCGTCGGCGTCCCGCGGAACCGTGAGAGCAGCCTCCAAGGCACCGGGCCTGTGCTCGAACCCGCGGTTTTTCAGTTTATCTTCAGCTTCTGTTTGGAAGTCAGCAGGGAGAAGTGCTGACAGAAAAGGCGCGATGTGAAACACTGTCCAGTTATGGATTCTCCCCCCCCCCAAGCCCTTCTGCTCGCTGCCACCCACCCCCGCCTGTTCGGTCCCTTCAGTTCATGTCTGTGTGTTTTCCGGAAAGTTCCAATTCCGAGAATGGGCCTAAAGGACAGGAATTTTTTTTTCAAGCAGAATTGCACAAACCTTCTGACTCTCTTTTCAAATGTCTGAATTTAAAGAACCTTATGGCAAAGAGGTTTGGCACGCAGAGTGGATGCTATTCCTGAGCCTTCATAAACTGCAAAATGTCTTTGAGAGACTGTACGTGGGTGGGGCTATTCCAGTTTTTTCCATTGTTTTGTTAATTACAGAACAGGCTTATAGCAGAAAAGTACAAGCAATTTAGTTAAGTTTAAACGAACCTTTTTGGCCACATTTCGGTAAAAGTATTAGTATAGTAAATGTATTAATTATTATTACTAGAAAAGTATTGCTTAATTAAGTGTCACTTCATTTGTAATAGGTTTGGGTCCCCCATTGTAAACCAGTCTGATATATAATTATACACCAGGACAACTGCTGGATTTCTATTTACTTCCAAGAAAGCACATAGGCTATACAGTGTGCACAATTACATTTACCGAAATCGTACTGACAATCTTAAATGAACTTTCCACGAGAACATTTGACTGAAGTTCGATGAGGTTGATGAGGTTTTTCTTTTCTTTCTCCAGATTCCAGATTGTATCGAATTTTCTATTGAATAATTTTACTTTGAAGTCAGGCACTTACATCATGAGAATCATGGGTTCATTAGTTTGTGTGAACACGAGGAATTTATGACAAGAGCATCTCTCCATTGCAGCGACATATAAAATCCATGAGTTGAGACTCAGGAGATGAGCATTCAGAATATTACAGCTATCACCAGTGCCCTTCTGCATGACTGGCTTTGCTACTTTTGAAAATAATTTATGCAAATTTTTTAATTAGTATATGAACTAGATAAATAGGAAGTTCTGAGACATTTCTTCGGCAGAACAACCTCCTTGACAACAATCTCGCTGGAGAATCAGTCAAAGAGAAGCCGGAGTGGAAGGTAATTAAATTCCACTCTGAGCTCCATTGTATCTCCTGGCGAGGAGAAGCTCTGAGAACAGAAGTCAGCAGGAAGGTATTAAATTATACCTAAAAAAAAATGATGACTTCAAAGCTCGGCTTTAGATCTCACATCTCAGCTTTACGTCAGCTATATTTGTAAGTAAACTGACGCAGTGTGCCAAAGAAATGTATTTTTTAAGTATTTGAAAATGAAAGCAAACTGTTTCTTAGTTTTGAAGTGATTGGTAAATATAAGCAGTATTTTTAGTATGCATTTGTTGCGGGCAGGACTCTGGAAACTATATTTTCTAACCTGTATTTTTGTAGAATTCCGTTAATGTCTCTAAGGCTGCTGTAGTCAAACGCGTAACAAGGCAATTGGCAGTGATTAAGTGCTGATTAATTACATAATGCAGAAACATTCACAATGAGTTTGGTGCAATCTAACAAGTTATCAGTTTAACTGATTGGATTGGAGTACAGCATTCTGATGGTGGAAGAGACAATGACATGCAGCAGACTGTTCTTAAGTGAATGCATACAGGGCGGGTCATTTTATAAGAATGGGTGTCATTCAAGCTGTCCATACTGCAGGCTTTTGCAATACAATGTCAATCAATAACAGATGACAGACAATGCATCTGTTATCTGTTGTACTCATTTTTCAAACATTTCAGAATGTTATTCACATTGCAAAACAAAAACAACAACAACAAAAAAGAATAGACGTCATATAATATCTACTGATATTTTTATTAATTCAGGTACAGCAATTAATGAAGACAGACCAACTGGCTTTTTGGGAAAGCTGTACTGACGTCCTGCTGCTGGCTCTGAAACCAGTCACCAAAGACAGCACGTTCCCTCGAAAAGACCAGTTTTGGGATCACTTCTCATTTACCGTATGTGGACTGAATCGTACCTGTAGGTCACATTGCTGTTCTACAGCGGATGGAAAGAGGAGTGACAAGAGGTGAATCGTGTCCGTTTCATCGTCTGACGCTCTCCGACCGTCACGAGCACACCCGATATTGTGCCGATGCGTTGCATGGAACGTACCAGCGAGCCCTAACTTAAACACCGTTTCCCAGGATCCTTTGTGAAGCCGCGCTGAGGGTCACAGGGTCAGTGCGTTGGCCGTTCTCACGCAGTTCAGCGGGCTAAACCGTCGAAATAAGCGCAACAGCTGCGCTCGCGATACCCCCAGAAGGCACGTGTGAAACGAGTCTGTCGTTCGATGAGTGGCTTGGAGGGGGTTGGGTGATGGGGACACCGGGGTGGTGGGGGGGGGGTTAGGAAGCGTGAGGGCCACGGGCGGGGCTCAGACTGATTTTGAAGTGAAGAGACAGCTGAGACCTAACATTGTCACACCCTGTCTCTGCGCTCTACCGGGACTTTCTGTGAACAGGGCTTAAGCAGATGGAGAGAAGTGTGTTTTTGTGTGTGTGTGTGTGTGTGTTTGGGTGTTTGTGTGTGTGTGTGTGCGCGTGTGTGTTTGAAATAAAGTCTGTGCTTGTGTGTGTCTGCATCTTTGGGTGTTTTAATATGTAAGTGTGCATGCATGAATGTATGCTTATTTGTGTGCCTGCATGTTTTGGTTTGTGCACCACTCTGCATGTATTTAAGTTTATTAGCATTATACATGCACATGCTGAATGTGTATGTGTTTTTTGGGAGTGTAAGTATGTATTGTACGTGCGTGTGTTTGTGTGTGTGTGTGTGCATGTGTACACGTGTATGTGTGTGTGTGTGTGTGTGTGTGTGTGTGTGTGTGTGTGTGTGTGTGTGTGTGTGTGTGTGTGTGTGTGTGTGTGTGTGTGTGTGTGTGTGTGTGTGTGTGTGTGTGTGTGTGTGTGCGCGCACACAGAAGATATTATTGTCAGTGGGTGGAGAGCTGAAAGCTTCACAGTGACTCGGTGCTCTCAGCCGCGGGGCCGTCCTCTTGGGGACCTCAGCCGGTCGCCCCATCCTCTATAATCTTTTGATTCCTCAGATCACTGATCAGCTGAGATCCACCTGGGAACGTCCCCCCCTTCTTTTTTTCTTTTTTTTACTGGCTGTGCGCCTGCGAACAGACCGGGACTAATGGGAAACTAAACAGAGGGGTAATTAATCGTCAGAACAAACAGCCCACGAGCGCGGAGCGCTGGGGCTGGCGTGGGACCGCGCGGAGATAAGGCTCCATATTTGTGTTTGTTTTGCCTTCGAAAATTAGCACAACCTTGAGGGAGCGAACGCATTCTGTGCGTGGGGCGTGGGGGGATGGGGGCGTGGCTGCGTTTGCGTGCGGTGTTAGCCGTGACCTCACTCTTCTCTCATCTCCGATCCGCGAGGAAGACCGCCGGTGAGGCCGAGTGCGGGACGGACGAGAATTCGGCCGTTCGCCGCCGCGGAGCGCGCTCGGAAGCCGACCTCTCGGCTCCGCGGACGTCAGTGGCAATCTCAGCCCCGGCGCCCGGAATTTTCCGTCACATTAGCGCGCAGGTGTAAATTAGCATAGAAATATGTGCATCTCATTTGTGTGTGTGTGTGTGTGTGTGTACATCTCACTGCTCCCCTATTTGGTGTCAGCAGAAACAGCATAATCTGCTGGAGTTTCGTTTAGAAGAAAAAAAAGATAAGAGATCGTAAGTGGGAGCAAGAGATAAAGAGAGAGAAACCAGAGGAGATATATATACATATATATATATATATATATATATATATATATATATATATATATAGGGATTGGAGGAGAGCAGGAGGGGGAGCGGTATATTTAAGTACCTTTGTCCCATTGCTGGTAATGATGTTTGACAGTATTTTGGCCCATTATGTTGCAGATCAATTGAAACTGTCTGGTGGCGAAGGAATATTTTCCAGGGAAAAGTATGTGAGATTACCAATTTATTTAAACAAATTTCTGTCTACTCTTCTCCTGATAAATCCTACCCCTTTAAGTAATGCTGTCATTTCTACCACGGTGGGAGATTTTGGGTGTCTTTTCTCAGGACCTGATTGGTTCTGATTAGGACCAGATGGGTATCTGGAGAATGAGCCTTGTGTGTAACACTCTCTGGCTGGCTTGAACTGGATCAATGCAAGATGTCTGTAATACGCTACAACGGATTTGCAATGAGGTCCAACCCTCCATTGTATGGAGCCTTGTATTTTGGTAAAAGGAGTCAAAACAAATAAACTGGGTCATTTCATATCTTGCTTTTTTATGCCTTCGCAAAAAGGTTATAACAATTAGAATGGCCTCCTATTTTTTTGGTGCCGCATTCTCAACAATGTAGGGCTGCATCAAACCAATTACCGGGCATAATTTTCATCAATATATTATACATGTTGCTAAATATACATAGTTATTATGCAATCACATTTTACAAGCAAATTTACTGCAAATCAAGAGCGGTGTTTTGAAGACGTGTTTTCTGAGGATGTCGTGCCTACGCATCAACATCTTGAAACTATCAGAACATGACTGAATAAGGTGAAGAGAGAAATAAGACAATATGTCAGCTTTACCCAATTAATCTCCTGAACAGATGATATGGACAAGGAAAGAAAAGAAAAAAAAACTCTCAGTCTGATTATTCTCTCTAGCTGTTCTCCACCAACCTTATCACAGCTAATTCCTGTTCATTATGGCCAATGGGTGGGCTATTATTCCAAGGTCTGCATGAGCCCTCAACAGAGCAATGAGGTAGTTATTAAGTGATTAATATGATTAAATATTTATTTTCCATTCTAATAATATATTAAGCCTACGTCATTTGGGTGCAGTGTGGCCTTCTTGGTGTATTACTGATTCATAGGAAGACAGAGCCACTGAACTGGACTTTCTGTTTTGTCAGTGATGGTATAAATTCCCAATTAATGTTTATATTGAAATTATGGAGATTCACAACATGAATGCAAAACAAATCAGTCTTTTTATTTGGCCATAAACTCCTATTGCAGACTGCTTGAAATTCAGAGAGGACAACATCCATATATTTTTGTCCGTAGAGAAGTCTATAAATACTGCTCTAATACGGTGGGCTTTGAAGAGAAATTTGAAGCAACATACTGTAACAGTTTTTTTTTTTTTTTTCATAATCTCACCTCTGTTGTTCCTCAAGCTAAAAATAGCAAGTGTGGATTGTTGTACTGCATTTTAATGCATTTTACTTGTGTATTTTTCTGAATTATGTGTGAGGTTAAAAACTAATTTTGTCAAATCCATAATATATAAGAATATATAATATCATAAATATCATAAAAGGATATATAGAATGCCATGGACAGGTATGTGCCCCCTTCCCTATTATAGTGCATGTTTGACACGCTAAATGTGTTCAGATCTGTTGACAAAATGTCATATTAGACAAGGGGAAACGGAGTAAACACAAAACACTTTTAAAAAATGTATTTAATGAAAAACGTTATCAAACACCTACATTACCCATGTGAAACAGTAATTGTCCCCTCAGTTGCTCAATCAACCAATTAACCAAATTTAAGTGATAATTACATTCAGCTGATTGAACACAGCCAGGCTTGATTGCAACCAGCCCTGTTGGATCTAAAATTGACTTATATTGAATCTTACCATCAAAATGCAGTGACCACAGAGTTTCTACAAGCACACTATGGCACAATCAAAGGAAATTCCAGAAGAGGAAAAAAGTTATTGAAATATATCAGTCTGGAAAGGGTTACACTTATGTATAAGGCTCTGGGACTCTACTGCACCACAGTGAGAGCCAGTATCTCCAAACGGAGAAACTTGGAACAGTGGGGAACCTTCCAGGGCCAGCCTGCCAAAAGTTCTCCAACGGTGCAGTGACATCTCATTCAGGAAGTCACTAAAGATCGCAGAAGAACATCCAAAGAACTGCAGGCCTCTCTAACCTCAGCTAAGATCAGTGTTCATGACTCCACAATAATGAAAAAGAGACAGGGCTAAAAGAAAAGAAACTGAAAGGAAACAAAATTAAGTTTTGGAGTGGCCTAAAAAAGGTGGCCTAAAGGATGTTTTATTATACTTTCACTGTTTCTCCATGCAGAAATAACAGCACATTATATACATATACATTACGTGTCTTGAAACGGAGGCACTATAATGTATATATATGGGGCATATTTGGGGCATATTAATGTTGTGCAAATTAAAGTAGTCATGTTTAGTACTTTGTCGCATGTCCTTTGCATGTAACGACTGCTTGAAACTCTGTGACCCACAGACATCACCAGGCGCTGAGTATCTTCTCTGGTGATGCTCTGCCAGGCCTGTACTGCAACCATCTTCAGCTCCTGCTTGTTATCAGCAGATTTGTCATCAGTGAAGACAAAATGACTTCTGCAGACAGTAATCACTGACACATTCATGCCTGCTTCCTAAAGACTTTCTGAAATGTCAGACAGGTGTTTGCGGGTTTTGTCTTCATTATGATAAGAATTCTTTGATCATTAACTGGAGAGGTCTCCTTAGCCTACCAGGCCCTTTTTACCGATTACCTAGCTCACCGGTGCTCACTTTCTTCTTAACGATCTTCCAAACAGTTGATTTTGGTATGCCTAAGGGTTGACCTCTGTCTGTTTCTTTTCTCTTATTTTACAGCCTCGTGATGGCTTCCTTGACTTTCATTGGCACAGTTCTGCATAAAAAAGTGCTGTAATTTCTACATGGTAAAACCCAAATGTACAAAATACCCCTGAAATGAAAGCTGAGAATTTGCACTTTAACCAACAGATGACGATAGAATTACATGTATAACTGACTTAGACTGACACATCGCATTATTAAAGGTGTCTTAGAAGCCTGTGAGGTCGCTCTCAGCCTCCAGTTCCCCACTTAATGTTTACTTCTGCATTCTAAGACATGAATCACGGTGTCCACCAAGGGTGATGGTGAAAATGTAGGAGGTTGTCATAGCTACCATGAGCACAGGAGTGAAAACAACCAAAGTGCATTGAACTCAGCATTTGCGCCTTTGGGCAAATCCAAAGCCATGAGAGAAAGAGAAAAAAAAATATTTAAAAAAAAGCCCTGTAGAAACACAATTATTGAAAACGGATTTCTTTGATCAATATTTGACAAGCATTATTGCTGTCAAGATGGGGCTGACAACCACAGCCTACGGCGTAGCCTCGACCCAGAATCCAATCATGCATCTCTCAGAGAGTTTTAGCAAAACATATGGTAGTCAAAGGGCAGCGAACAAGTTTAAAATATCCAGTGAGCACTTACGCAACAGCTTCTGCTGACTGCAGCAGTAACTTTGATGAAAGTACAATATCATTTGCAGCTCCAATAAGCCCTTGTGGGTAAAACAGGGGTCATTGGCATCTATATACATCCCTTCTTGTTTCTTCAGAGTTATTTTTCTCCCCATCACTTTTTTATGGGCATCAGAAGAACGTATTCGCATAAATGATAGGTGCAAACGAGTACTGAACTGAGCCTGATACAGTGTTGTGCTCATTAGATACATAAAGCCTGACTCCTATCAAACACTACTTGACAGATTCCCAAAGCTGTCACATTAAAAGGAGCTCTTAGTTGGAGTATAGACTCTGTAAATTAAGTACATATCTGAATTAGCCATGGTCTGCATATAGATCAGAATTAGTGGTGTGTGTGCGTGCGTGCGTACGTGTTTGCGTACGTGTGTGTGCGTGCGTGTGTGCGTTTTCATGGAAAACTTTTTACAGATGGCTGCGGCAAAATAAGTTGTATAACATCAAGGACAGTCAAGTAATCCCGACTAAGAGAGAAGCACAAAATGTACTTGAACATTTAAGTGTTTTTATGAATTTCTGCAGGAGAGTAGGAAAGGATTTGTCTCTGAGCTCCAAATAAATGCAGAGAAATGTTTTCAATACATTACAACAGCACCGAAGGGAGGCAGAAACCCTGATACTAAAAAACATTTCCAAATAAACAGTGGCTTCTCACAAACCGTTTCTGCAGCGAAGACCTTTAGGCAACGTTAAAGGACGAAAATGCAATGGATTCATTTCGTCTCGCTCTCTTGCTTATGAAGGAAAAACATTGTGATAGAAAGGAAGGTTTTTAATTTTCTATGAGCATATACTACCCTTCATTTCCACTAAAAATGAGACTGTTTGTTTAATGAGGAATTGGGTGTGTGAGTGTTTGTGTGTTGGGGGGGGGGGGTGAGTTGTGTTGCTAGTTCCTTCATTACTCTCAAAAATGCCATAGGGAGAAGAGCATAATTTGTTTGCAAACATATTTTTTCCCTTCCCAAGAATTTGAAATCACATTTGACAAAAGGCAGAAGGCAATGCTTATCTTGTTACTGGGGCTTTTAATTATTTTGAAAATTGTCCTCAGGAAGGCACAAAAACACTCAACGCAAGTCTTTGCGCTCGCCCTGCTATGGAACAATTGTTTCTTGTTGCATTTTTTTTTGATGTTCTGGAAAAAAAAATAGAAATGAAAAACCAGCCACACTTGTCCTTCCGATACCTACAGTAGGCAAGTTTCTGAAACTTAGTTGCTCCTTTCACAGAAAGGTTGCTCCAAATGGGTGCTACAGAGAAACTTTGAGACTGTTGCATTGAACAAGCTGGACCAGACAGACTCCGTAAAGCAGAGGGTATTGTATGAGCAGTTAAATACTTGAACACACCCCTGGATAAGACCTCAGGTCCACTTCTTTTAATGTTGAATGCTGGCCATTGATTTGTTACTGGAGATTGTTTCTATTGCCTTCTGCTGTCGGGGTGGACATTTTAACTACTAGGGTGCTGGAACAGGTGAAAGCCTAATGCATAACAGTGAAAACATGCACTGCAGACACCGTTACTGTTAAACCATCCTGCAAGCCAAGGGGCCATTAACTTGTATGGTATAATCTTTTGCAATATAAAGCATTTACATATTATTCAACTGAATCCCCCCCGCCCCATAAAAAAATAAAAAATTATTTTAGTGAAGTATTTTTGGTTTTTGTATTTTCATGGGTAACTAGATTTGTAATGCACCTTAAGTGTAAATGTGAGTATCTAATGTGAAATAATTTAAAAAAAAGATTAATTCTAAAAGGTACAAATTATTTAAAATAACTTTTAGAAGTTTCTGGAATATTTATGTTTTATTTTTGAGGTAGAATATTTCCTTTACAAAACAACATCCCATATACACAACCACGGGGAACATATTTTCAAAACATAAGGTCAAATAGGGATTTCTTGGTCTTTCATCATGTATAACTGTATACAATATTTATTTATTATTTGCATTTTCATTGCAAATGACCACTTCACCAAAACATAAATACATGATGGTAAATAAACGTCCTATTTTTTAAACCTTCAAAATGGCAGTAAGCTTTCTTAAATATAAACATATGTGACATAATTAGCTATGCCATTTAATAACCCTCTTACAATTTGAAATGACAATGATTTTTTTAAATTTTTGCTAATTAGCAACAAATTGGAATGAATGTATCTCCAAAACGTGTTCATTCTCACCTGGAGAAACTGTGATTCATTAGAGTTCATTAGCATATCTGCTCAGAAACACTTGTATGTGCCCACATAGAAAATAAAGTATGTGTGAAAATTATTCATACTCGGGTAACCTTCAAGCACAATGGAGACCTTTGAAGGAAGAGATTCAAAGTTCTCTGTAAAACTTCATTTAAATTCACACACTAAGACTTCCCTCCTATCATTGTATCCTGAGAATAAAACGCACACCTCCAGTTATGAGTATAAAATAAAGATTTAAAACCACGCGCTTGCTTCGGTAAATGCCTTGATATTCGCCTTACTCCCACCACTCGGAATCATGTTTATTTAAATTCAAATCCTTAAAAGAGGCTTTCTGTTAATATCATGCATAAATTCATACCATTCCTCTCGCGTGTTCTTTTCTTCTTGAATTAATGATATGTTCCATTACAGATCATCAATTGTGCCTGTTGTAATTCAGCCCTATTCAATCAAAAAAAAAAAAAAAAAACGTTTTTTGAGTCTTTCTTGACTAGAGAAGGCCTTGAGTGAAAAGTTATATTTAATGAAGGAAAGTTGTGCAAAGGGTCAAAGCCACTGGGATAGCAAACCTGGAAATGTGGCAACACCACAGTAATGATGTTCTATCCGGGGAATAAAATCCTTGCTGTTGTGAACGTATGTGGCTGAGGCTTTCGCAAGTCTCTGCCGACTATTGTGTGTTAACAGCTGACCATTGACCGGACACCAATTACTATTGACATTGTACTACTGACCGTCGGCCTTTGCCAATAAACTGCTGACTGCTGTCTTCTAAGTGGTGACTGCTGTGCATAGACTCCCGATGGCTGATGTGATGTTTGAATAATACCATGGCAACAACAACATTAGTTGTTCATATATGGAGGTGGAGGATCATTTCACAGATCTTGTAACAGATGCTCTTGTTATAGTACTTGTCTCTAAAATACCAATTCTAATATTCTGTATATATATATATATATATATATATAGTTTGGAGCGGACTCAAAAACAGTCACACTGTGTTTTTAATTTCTGTATGTGTATTTGTGCTTGTGTGCGTGCTTGTGCGCATATGTGTACATGCATGTGTGGGTGTATGAGTGGTCTTCCTGTATATATGAAAGCAAACCTTATTGATATTTTCACTAATATGTCATACACCATTGAGGTGGGAACAGGGAGAGCTCCTAATTTGCAGTCTTTTGACCATTTCAGATCAGGCCAGAACTGCTGACACTGACATGTCCGTCGGGTTATGATTTGATTGCTGCACTCGGCCGGGGAAAACAAGCATAAGAAAACTAACGTGCGTTTTCAGGAGTTGCCCTGCAAACATGTAAATGTATAACCGTGGTCCAAGTCAGTCCAGTTCATCCACATCTGTACGGTCCCATCTGTATGTGTCTCCTGTCCACTCGGTGTAATCTGAAATGAGAAATTAAGGAATCATTTTGAGTCTGGATGGCGAGCCCAACATGTTACGGTTTCAGGAAAGGGGAATTTCATTTAGGTCCAGAGGGTTTTCTGTAACCTGGGAAACGGCATCGCAGATAAAACAAGAATATAAAACAAGAACAAAACTACGCTTATGAGCCCGGTTCTGCACAAACTTTACCGTGGCATGTTTTCTTTTCTTTTTTTTAAAACAAATAAATAAGTAATTTTGGCTACAAATGCCTCAGTTGCCTCTTTAAAAATAAATAGTGTTACTAGATGCATGTTTCAATAACAAATATCTCAAATAAATTTGCTGCAATACAAACAAAATTATAATTCTGGGATTTCATTGAACTGTTATGATGTGCATGTATTTGAGCAGACACTGTAAAACTGAGCACTGATACATTGATATATTCATATTCATATTCTAACAAATATCAAAATATACCCCTCAGCGTATACTGCATACATATTTAATTTGTTTATTGTAAATAATATTTTCTTGAGTTAGGTATCCTGTCCTCACTACCAGACAATCAATCTTGTGTTTTTCAATTTAAGAAATGCTACAGATGTACAGATGTTCCACAAGGTAAAATAACTTTTTAAGCGATTACACAGGGGCTGAATTATGAATGAACTCTGCTGTATATGACTTATTTGATTTTTGATTGCTTGGGGAAAGAAATGAAGGGATTATTTGTTTTGTTTTTTGTGTGATTTTATCTCTCCTTAAAAAGACTTGTCTGAGCATTATGTTCAAAAAAAGTGCAATGCTAACTGCAACACCTTTAGAAAAGACAGGAAGGAATTCTTTCATACTGAGGACCGAAACATGGCTGGGTACTTGAATCTGTTTTTTTCCTTCCTATTTTCTGGTTTTGAGAGAAATATCTGGAAAGCTTTTAGGTTCATCTTCATCCTCCATTGCTGTACATGTTGCCTGGGGCAAACCTTACTTTTATTCTTTTTGGAAAGAAAATCCTCTTTAACAATGTACTACACTGCATGTCTGAGAGCTGTGAGGTTTCACCACCTTTAATGCTCATTTCTCAAACCAACCAAATTTTAGGCTGTTGTATGAGAAATCACTGATTTTTCACACATCGAACTTCTGCAATCAGAATATAATCCTAATAAAAGGATAGAAATTCCCGTCAAACACACACACACACACACGTGCACACACATACCCACACACAAACACACACACATATACAGACGGGTGACAAATTAAAGGACAAACCTGAATAAATGAGTAGACAAACATGATGAAGCCATAGGCATAGACAGAGATGACAGAACTGATAGACATACAGTAGTGTAGAGGGAGGGGGGGGATGGCAAAAGACAGAGCCCAGGCAAAACCCTAACCCTGAATACAGTAAAATGTCCATTGTTAATTCAACTGTAAAAGAGTTCATAAAAGTCTTAAGAGGGGCCATATGCACTCTGTAAGTGAATTTAACACTGAACACAATGTGCTCTCACCAGCTCTCAATTTAGCTCCGCCCATTGGGGCCTGGAACTGTTGAGGTAGGAAGCAATCCAGTTGATGACACTGGCACATTTCCCAGGCCTCTCAGGGAAGATGGCAGTATATAGTGGTCAACTATATCAAAGGCTGTAGCAAGTTTGAGGATGAACAGACCAGGGGAGAAGGAGACTGTCTATGAAGAGCGGAGGTCGTCACTAACCGAAGCCAGACTGGTGGGGATCCAGCAGGTCATTATTTAGGTGAAAGTGGAAAAAAAAATAGCTTGAGGGTTGTTAAAGATAACATGCTTGAGGGTTTTAGCTACATAATGAAGCAGAGAGATAGGGCAATAGTTCCGGATGGTAGAGGGGTCAAGAGCAAGTGGCTTTCTTGATCAGAAATGACACAAGTCTGTATGAAGGCTGGGAGACCACATCCAGTGGACAAAGGAGCACTTCATCAGACAGAAGATGAATGGTTAGGATGTCAGAAAAGATGGAGACCAGGGATAGAGATCGAGACAAAAGAGCATGCAGCTGAAGCACGAAACCGCAGGGCTTGAGAAATGAGAAAGCAGAAAGGGGGTGGAGTAATGAGTGGGAAGAGAGGGAGTGTAGTCTTGGGAGAGGAGAAGATGAGGTGCTGGAAGATGCTGCCTTTTCAAAGGAGCTGTACATGTCAGCAACTTTCCCTATTAAGAAGGCACTGAAGTCATCTGCAGCGAGAAGGAGGTGGGGAAGTGGGAGGCGGAGGGAGGGTTAGGAAGTGAGAAGAAAGTAGAGAAGAGTTTGAGAGGGCTAGGGGATGAGCTTTCAGTTTTTTTTTTGCGGTAAAAGTTAACCATAGCAACTTTGTGGGAGAAATTGAAATCCAGGGAGGAGGAACCAGTAGGTGGACAGGTCAGCAGGGTCTCCATATTTGTGCCATTTTCCCTCCACTGCCTGCAATTTGGCTCTGTCAGCGCAGCATGTGTCAGATAGCCATGGGCTATGAGAAGATGGCCTTGCAGGTGTGCAGACGAGGGGACAGTGGGAATCAAGAGTCGTGGAGAGGGAGACAGACCATCAGAGCGGGCTTGCCGCGGCATTAGTAAATAGCTGGGAGGAAGATTCGAGAGACGGAAGGGAGGCAGTGACACTGCATCACAGACTGGATGGAGAGAGGTTGTGGAGGGCGAGAGCCAGACTTCAGGAGTGGGGGTGGGTAGAGGAAAAAAGCGATGGGGAGAAAGGGTTAGAAAGTGATCGGAATTCAAAAGGGGTCACGGTGAGTTTGGAAGAGGTGAAATAAAGCTAGTGTCCCTCACTGCGAGTAAAGGGGGGGGAGGGTGTGGGGGGTGTGGGGGGTCGTGGGACAGTGAGGTCGTAGGAGTAGAGTAGATGGGAGACTCCGGCTGACTGGGGAACGTCACAAACTGGACGCTGAAGTCTCCCAGCAGAATCACCTGGGAGAGTCGTGCCACCTGGAAGAGAGTTGAGTAGGATGGTCAGCTCGTCAAGGAAGCTTCCCAGACGGACCCGAGGAAGGGTCAGTGACAGTCAGAGCACAAGAGTCAAAAGAAGAGATCGAAAAGTAAAGAAAGGAAGTAAACAGAAAACTTCCGAGAAGGGGGAGATCAGTTCCACCATTTCTGCCAGATGGCTGGGGAGTGTGGGGGAGGAGAAGGCTGAGAGAAGGTCGCTGGTGTAGCATCGTTGTCAGGGGTTGTCTTTTATACATCTTTCTCTGCTAGGCAGAGGAACTGGGGGATAATATTGCATAGACTATTTTCACTATATCACTATATCAATATGTATGTGTACATGTGTGTTTGTGCACATGCACACACACACACACACATGCTCGCACACACACACACATTATTCACACACACACGCACACACATTATTCGCACACACACGCACGCACACGCACGCACACACACACACACGCACACACACTTTTGAAGTTCAGTCCCATGCAAACATTTCACCGAGCTCCACAATGCAAAGTGAGTCTGGCTGAAATGAGTGAATGCCGTGAATGGTCGGTGAATGAGGTGCGCTTCATTTGAAAGTGGTTCAAGTGCCAGATTTATTTCGCCTTCCTCACAATTTAGAGTGCAGAAGTCAAATTTCTCTTCACTGACATCAATATTTCTTCTCATGTCTTAAATACATCAGGGCAGATGGACAAAAGAGTGGAGGTTTCCAGGGCAACATGAAAGCAAATCTATGAGCTTTGTAGGGACTGTGCATCAATAGGAATCCAGGCTTGTATTAAAGCAGGAAGGACACTCATTGGCTTCTTTTATTTTAAATGAAAATTGATGAATGTGGCAGGAAGAGCTGACAGAAAAGCTACAACTTTAAGACAGTGCCTTAATAGATCTGTCTGTCTATGTCTTCAGTACCTTCCCATCTACCGTGTGACCGCGTCTGCATGTATAACTGGGGAGGAAGGTATTGGCAATTTACAGCCTGTTATACAAGGACATGGCTTATTACTGATGCACTAATGTGTTATTGTACTACACAATTGCCTTTTTGCATTGCATTGAATTGCATTCTTAATAAATTCTAACATTTATATTTCTAAACCTTTTTAGCGTATATCCACAGTGACGGACATAACCTTTGAAATCAAAACTTATTTGAACTTAAAAAGATGAATATAATAATAGCCTGAAACACCGAACCGCTGGAGAGCACGCCGCGGGAAGGCGTTTCATTTGGTGTTTTTAAAAGGATTCGTGCTGCAGTCGCGCTAACGTTAACGCGCGACGCGTGGGCGTTCGCGGGGGTTGCCTTTGCGAGCGTAATCACCGGGCGAAATCAGACGCGCGAAAAAATAAAAGCGACTAAAATTCTTACTCCTTACGCTAAAGCGGCGCCAGATCTGACACCAGAGCAATTCGAGACTTTTTACACCAGCGGGAGCAGGCGCGAGACTATTTGCCCGGGAGTTAGTTAAGTGTGAGAGGGAAGTAACAGTCTGTCCTGGTTTAAGAAGCTGTGGGCGTCCCAGCATGCTTATTAAGTCCCCCCTGCCACACGGCGTCTACCTGTAGCGGATAATGGCTTGACACCCCCAGTCTGCTCTGCCACCCCTTCTTCACATGGCAGTGTTGACACAGGGAAGTGCACTGGCTTTGATTAAGCCCACCAGGGGACGTGTGCCATTTCTCTTTTGCCACTTTCCTCCGGGTAAATGGAAGGGGGGGCGGTGGATGGAGGGGGCAGTGGATGGAGGGGGGCGGTGGCAGCAAATTTGTTGCTGCAAACTTATAAATTGGAGCACAACAGGCAGTGCTGCTGTCTAATTTCGCATCTCTTGTCATGGAAACGCACCGAAAACAAGCGCGGGGGATGGGGGGGAGATAGCATCGGAATAGGCCAAAAAAAGAAAGCATTTCACTCGGTTGGTGTCGAAGGGATTGAGGATTCTTTGTGGCTTAACTGAGCAGGTGAATCAATGCGTTCACTCCGACCTCCATGCAATTAAGATGTACTGACAGAGGAGTGGGGGGGGGGGGGGTCATAGATCCGAGAGAACCCCTGCAATACATGCCAAGCTCGGGAGGGTGAGACAAAGACTGGGCTATGAGCAAAGATCTCCCAGTCGACCTGTCAATAAAATAAAACCACTGAAGAGCCCAAAATGTTTGGGTACGCATGGAATAGCTTAGAGAGGAATAAAAAAGGCCTTCCACTTTTTAACGAGCCTTAACCATGAACAGCATGACTAAATTTCATGTTCACCATTGCATTATGCAGTCTATGACCTGGGGGTATGTATCTCCTAAAACACCCTGTAAAACTGCGAGCTAACAGGCAGCTCTTTACGATGCGCTTGAATTCGGTAACTTTCGCGGCAGGCCCTGTATTAGACATCTCTCGGTCCTTTATGTTCCGGAATCCGGGACCCGGCTTCCTCCGTGACCTGCCGAACCTTGAAGGTAATATCCATGGAAATTCCGCGCAGCCGCCCGCGTGCTCTCCCCCCGGGGCGCGGGGCGCGAGAGAGAGGTCTCCCATCAAGCTGCAAATGAGAAATCAAAAACACAATGAAAGCCATTCCGCATGTGTTAGCTTTTCATCAACAGCGTGTTATTCCAGAGGTTTTCGGAGAAGAGTGAGCAGACACGATTTGGGGAGGGTGAGGTGGTGGACGTGGTGGTGGTGGTGGTGGTGGGGGGGGTGGTGGGGGTGGGGTATGGTGGTGGAGGAGGCAGAGGTGATACCTCTGAAACAGACTGAAATGGCACGATTGAGCAGTTTGCCACCTCCAATCAGTAATCTGCCAGTTCACTGGGCTTGCAGCAATCACAATGATTGTGTGCGTGTGTGTGTGTGTGTGTGTGTGTGTGTGTGTGTGTGTGTGTGTGTGTGTGTGTGTGTATGGGTGAGTGTGTGTGTGTGTGTGTGTACAGTATGTGTGTGTGTGTGTGTGTGTGTGTGTGTGTACAGTATGTGTGCAGGCATGTGTGTGTGTGGATGTGTGTGTGTGTGCGTGTACAGTATGTGTGCAGGCATGTGTGTGTGTGTCTGCATACGTGTGTGTGTGGATGTGTGTGTGTGTGTTTGCATCTGTGTGTGTGTGTGCGTGTGTGTGTGCAGGCCATTCTTCAAAACTCAGAGACTTTGATCGTTCTAACCATGTTTCTGGCTTCCTGCTAATTGCTCATTTAATGCGGAAACTCTGTAAGCTGCAGAAACAGCATGAGAGCGCATGCATCCCGGTGGCCGTGACCTCACTTGGAACGGCTCACCTCGGAGATACGTCTCCGCACATCACAGCACCGCCATCTGCATTGTTCTCTCCTCCTCCTCTGTGAACACGCGGAGTCTGCGATCCCTCAATTCAAGTAGCTGGATCATATCAGAGGGCATATCTTGAAAGGGGGATTGGTTTTCTGAGAGTGAGGTGACAGAGCCGGGAGGTGGGGGGGGGGGGGGTGAGTAAGGTGAGAAGGCAAAATAATAACGTTTCGCTGCCACATTCATCGAAGCGATAAAAGGATAGAGGCACTCAATGGGCTGGAACTGAAGGGTTTAACCCCAACCTGAAAACAATGTCCCCGGTGCTGTCTGCTGCCTGCCATCCAGCCCCTCACAGCAGTGCCAACGCGCCGCCTGGAATGCGCTCCCATTGTTCACTATCTCTCTATCCCTCTCACCTTGCGGCTTGCAGTCGACGGCTGTAGCACAGCGCAGTGCGAGCGCGCGTGTCCTGCCTAGTGTCTGATGACGGGTGCGTGCCCCGCGCCGTCGTGTCTGACTGCGGCGGGCGCACGGAAGCGCCGCTCTGTTCGCCGTTGGAACGCAGGCGCATTTTGGAAATGAAGTCCATGTCACCGGGTTCTCTTAAGGACACGATCAGAGACCCTAAACGGAGACGACTTATTTCAGTGTGTTAGCTGTGCGTCTGCTCGTGTGTATTGCGTGTGTGCATTGCTAGCGGTGCAGGTGGTGGTGGGTGTGTTTGTGTGTGTGTGTGTGTGTGCGTGCGTGTGTGTGTAGCTATATATGTGTGTGTCTCTGTGTGTGTTTGTGTGCGTGTGTGTATGTGTGTGCCTGTGTGTGTGGGGTGCATTGGTGCGTGATGTATGTTGTGGTGGTGCATAGTGAGTGTGTGTGTGTGTGTGTGTGGTGCAGTGAGTGGTTGTGGGGTAGCGTGTTGTGTGTGTGTGTCTGCGCGTGCGTGCGTGTTTAATTACCTCTGTGGACACAGAGTGTCTTCATACTGCTGGTTTGATGTTGAGTCAGGGATCGCTCTCAGGAGCATTCCTGGGCTGCAATGATGGACTGTTAATTGGAGTTCTTTAATTAGTGTGTGGATCTTTGAGAGATGTGCCCTGTTCTCTCCTTTCCACTGGAGTGGATTGCGAGGCTCAGAGCATCTCTGGCTTGCCTCGTCTGTGCTCAGGGACACCTTGATTGGTCCCGCTGCTTTTGCTCATCTCTATAAAGACAGCGGAGCAATGCAAGTTGTCTTTTTTTTTTTTCTCCCCCTTTTAACCCGCAGGAAAAAAAAGGAAAAGCTGCAGCACCTTTTCCCCCCCTCGCAGTGAGTGAACCATAACAGCGGAGCTGCCTTTTGCTTTCCTCGCGACTCGTGGCGGGAAAATGGCGGTTTGCTTATTGCGCGAAGACACCATAAAAATCATATGTTCCTTGATCCCCGGTGCCACTATTTGACGGTGAATAATTATGTAGACGGAAACAAAAACAGTTTGCTCACAGCTGAGTCTTAAACACGCTCCCCGTGTTAACATGACACACCTGGAAGACATAAAATATAATTTTAGCAAATGCTACTTGGTGAAAACGTGGCATGCTTTGGCATGACTGCAGTGCTTATAAAACCATATTAGCTAAGCCTCACAGTGTCACTGAGATGTGTGGTTTGAAAAAAAAAAAAAAGAAAGCTTTCATAACGGTCCTTTATGTTTTCCTTTTTTTAACGGATTAAATAATTAATCGCTTTGAATAATAAATGGAATGAAACAAAGAGGGAAGAGTTCTAAGAATATTTTCAAATCTGCATTTGCGTCTCACGTCATCTGCCAGTCGTTACCTACAATATGTTTTGGGTGCAATTAATGAAAAACGGTGTACGTGTGTCTTGTGCAGATATTAGCTTTCAGTGCAAGTTTTACTTATATATATATTATATATATATATAGACCTGACCTGTAGGTCCTCCTTCTTCGTATGGCTCAAATTCATTGGCTAAGGTCAAGCTTAGTGAGTCTATTTCCTCTCTTTCAGCTTGCAAAGGCATAGAGCTCTCGTCTCTGAGTCCGCATTTAAAAAAAAAAAAAAAAAACATCCTCAGTTTATGTAGGGGAAAAATGGAAAATAATTAATAATGCATGCGCGGGCATTTGGAATATCGCAAATGCCAATCTCTCAGTTAAGAGAGAGAGGTGGTAAACAGCAACAACACATTTCTAATTAAAAGTTTAGTCGTCATAAATTAAAGATCAGCAGCGGTGGTGCAATAGTAATGGCATTTGGGATATTGGGCGTTAACTGGGAAAAGATGATGAAAAGGAGTGGATGCCACTTACGCGGCTTTATGAAAGGGCAGAAGACACACACGCGTCCGCACTCCTCCCCTGCGAGTGTGTCCTGGCTATGCACTATGGACAATAATGCGTTCTTAAAAAATAATCAAATGCATCTCCTTTTAAACTGTGGTTTTGAATTCTGGGGAAATCTCATCAGGAATGATTATCGTATCAACAGAAAGATGACCTCAGCGGACATCAGCGAATCTGCAGCAGTGGAGGGCATGGCTCCTGTTTCTGTAAGACTGTGTACTGACTCAGTGGATGGTTAGAGAATGCTTACACATCTCCAGGCCAGTCTTATACCTCGCCTTACTGGTCCATTTTGCACAGTCAACATCGCGTGTGTCAACAAAGCACGACAACATTAAACTGTCTTTACAATACACTCTTATTAGCTTTTCCTCATTTTCACTGCAGTTTTACCTGCTAGCTTCATTCTTCATTTTTTTTATTTTTAAGTTGGAAAATATTAAAGGATATAAAGAGAAGTATAAAATAATTTTTAAAAGAGACAGGATAGGAACCCCCCCCACCCACACACACACACCAAATAGCATCATTCAAATCTGGGTCGATGCAGCAGAGTGAAACAATAAGTCGTCTCTCACTGGATATGGTCAGTAGCACCGCTCGAAGCCCACTCCCTTACATGACCACAGCTGGCCAACAGAAGGTGCTGCAGCACAGGAAAGAATACTAAAGCCCTCCGTTTGACAGGCAGTTCCATTTCATATGTCCAGCCTGTCCGACAGAAACACATTTTCTTTCCCTCTCTATTTTTCTTTCTCTCTCCCCTCCTCTCTGTCTTTCTTACTTTCTTTATTTCTCTCTCTCTCTCTCTCTCTCACACTCACACATAAACCAAAACTCACTCACTTTTTTCTTTCTCTCCTCTCTTCTCTTTCGTTCTGTCACCCACAATTGCACTTTGAGCTACATTTTATGTATGAAAAGTGCTATATATATATAAGCTTATTATTATTACTCACACACCCACACACATGCACCCCCACACACACACACGTGCATGTACACATGCACACGCACACACGCACACACACACTCACACACACATCCATTGCTAAAGCTAAGGATCAACGATGTGGCGAAGAATGCCAGCTTATTCCATCTGCCAGAAATAAGCCAGAGAGCAAGCTTCAGTTCCCCTCACAACAACAGCGCCACAGCCTAGGGGACCAGCAATTTGGCCTGGCTTTCTGAACTCCTGATCGGATACCTGTTTCCGACAGCGCTCGTGTAACCTTCCTGCTATTTATCAAGGTGTGGCATGTTCTCATAACTGTGTATTAGGGTATGAATCATTCATATCATACGCATTCCCTTAAATCGAACCCTCTGTCTTTTATTTTATTATGCGCCGGTGTGCCGCGATCGCCCAGCAGTCGCGTAGCTGCACTTGTGCAGGTGGGAATGAAAGGCCGGGGATCGCGGCTGAGCACCGCTAATGGCGGCTGAACTTTAATTCGCCCCCGCTTTTGTTAAATATAGCGGTTTTTTTTAGATTAGAGGCGCTTTGAACGCCGCGCCGTTTCATTGGCTGCCCCGCAGGACCGGGCGGCGTTCGAAAGGCGCCCGGCGGCTGGGCCTTTTCGAGGACGTCAAACCGCGGAAGGTTTTTTTTAGCCTTTGTCCGCCATCTGCTCCGCCGCGGTTCTCTTTCATTCGGCTCTCTGGAATGTTTTTTGGTTAGCCGTGCCTGCAGGATCGAGGCCCCAAAGAAAGAGCGGGTCTTATAAACAAATCAGGAGCTGCTGAGGTTGTGCTGGATGATGCCCTTCACCTTGGTAAAAACCCTCCTCATGGCCACTTCCTATCGTGCATGTTATTCCTGGAAAGTACCTTACTTTTAGTTATTTTTCCATGTGGAGCTATACTCACATACACGCGTGCACATGTATACATGTAAACACACACACGCATGCATGCACGCACGCATGCACGCACACACACACACACACACACCACACACATTTGTGCAGGCTTGTAAAATAAGGAATTTTGCATGTAGATGTATATGCAAAGCTTGTTGTTTGTCATTGTACTTGTGAGACATATTGCTGTTTGCTCAGGTAAGACCGTGAAATCAGAGGAATTATGTTCCATAAACACGATTTTATGTCTGGTAAAAAAAAAATCAATCTCAGTCAAGCACAAAATCATTTTTAAAAGGACATACTTCATCTTTGTGAAAAATCTACATTTACAACGGCAAAATAGATTTTTGTGGCATGCTAAAGACTTGAACTGTTTCTTCACAATCAGGGGTAGTTTTAGTAAATTTAAATCCTTAATTTGCTTTACAGCCTTCTAATGTAGCTCAGAATGAATGCAGGAAGCTCAAGGATAACTGCTCATTGTTTTAATTGCTGCAATACGACTGGGCAGATGTTCGCGGTAATGAATTGGTGTACTGTAGCAAGCAGACAAACCGCCGCAAACAGCCTCGTTTGCACAGACTGCGCGTCCCGCGTTCGCCCCGCATTTAGATTGCAATCGCCATTCAATTAAAACCCTCTCAAGCAAAAACTGCGCACTCGTCAACAAACAGTCACTTCAGGAACAGGGGCTAACAATGAGCTCTTAATTGGACGGGGGAAGAGCACTGTAATGGCTCTCTCAATGACATTGCGACTAAGGGGCCTTACGCGAAGGGGGGGGAGTTGGTGGGTGGGGGGGGCGGCGGGATGGGGGGGGGGACGGATTCCTCCAGCGCGTCACATCAGCCCTGATGAGGCGCCGCGGTTTTATCTCAACATTTCGGCGAACCCGATCACCGGTTACGCGAGCGAAGGCGCCGCCGAACTCTGTGCCGCCTGGCAGTGCCGTGGCGGACCGCGCGTCCCGCCCACGTCGGTCTCTCAAAGATGACACCAACGCGAGGGTCTGCAAATTAGCCACGTGAACCGTTGCCATTTCGATTTTTTTATTAAAAAAAATTTTATTTTTTTTTTCAAAGCGCCGTCCTCCTGAAAGGGAACCGAAGGAAACTGGGCGGGGAGTTTAGCGGGCGGCCGCGGCTCCCTCCCAGCGGAGCCCGGGGCTCCAGTTTCCGCTCCGCGCCACGTCGGCGCATAAAACCCTTAACTTACTTCACGTCAGACTCCTCCGGGGATCGTCCCAGCCGTCACAGCAGGTTTCCGTGCCGAGGAATGTGCACTGTCAAGCGGAAGTATCGCAGATCGTCTGTCGCTAGCCCACCGCTATGTTTATTTGTCTTGAACGTGTCGATGCACGTACCCTTGTACTCCTCCTAACAGAGTTTATGGTTACACCTTTTCCGCTTATGACCTTGAAAACCTTTAGTAATGTGCTCGTGTGTGTCTATCGATGTGTCAATGCAGTCGACACCTTTCTCTAAAAGTATGTGCAAAGCCTTGAATAAATGCCATTTAAAACCTTTTCTATGCATGATTTTCTGTTGAAAATTACCAAAAATGTTAAGTTATATTTATTTAGTCTTTAACTGTGAAAATGACATTGTGAACAAATGATTAATGTTTTTTTCACCAGAATAAATAAAGATATGCTTTATACATCAAATAGGAAAGTAGTCCAGTAGCAGTAGTACAAAGCTATGATTCTGTCCTTTTGAATGAAAAATCTATAATGTATCTGCATTAGACATGAATCTTTTGAATGAACGAATGAATCATTGAATCATCATATGAATGCATAAAGGTGCATAAAGGTGCATTTCTAAACGCACCAAGTGCTGAATCCAGATTGTTTTCAAACCTTCGACAAACACTAAACTTTTCGAGCCGATTCAACATGCCTGCCTCTGCCACTCACATTGATTTTAAGTAAATTACTGACTTCCACTAAATGTCCTGGCCTTGTTATCACAGTGATCTTTTAGCAGAGAGCAGCCCCACACTGTGCAAAATCACATTGTGCCACATACTGCTGCCACACACTTGAATTAGACATTGATTAATTGCGAATTAATAATGTAGGATTACACTAGTCCTCAGATAATGTACTGTACTATAAAGTGTGATATGTAACTACGTTTCATATTTATAAATTGTATAACATTTATTTATACATGCATTGATTTATCATTTTATTTTTGTCTTGAAACTCACATCTAATAAACCTTTTTTCGCATTAATTAACAGAAAAAAATAGGTAAGTTTTTACACTCAGAAATGGAGGTTAAGGGGGGAAAAGAACCTGAAACCGAACTGTCATTAGCCTAAAAACCTGTTTTTACTGTGAAATGATTACTGTGTTTTTTTCTCCAGCTGAATCATTTCACAGAGTTATTGTTTATATTTGTATAAAGTTTTCTTTACCTCTCAGTACTAAATTAAAGTTTTCCCACAACCTATGACTGCTAATCCTGGAATGAATTAATCCCTTACAACTGGGGAATTGGATGGTAGCCGAACTGTGGGCACAATGGGGAAATGCTCTTATCAAAAGTACAGCAAGCGGGAAAAAATGATTTACGGAATTCTGGCGTAAAAGGGATGGAAGAAATCCCCTCCGATGATTACCTTAACCCCCGAGGAGCCGGTTCTGCACGTGCCCAGTTCTGATGGAAACGCTGAACCATTGTTCAATTCCATTTTTGACCTTTTTGCTTCTGCAAGAGCCTTCTACAAGAACTTCACAAAGTAGATGAAAACCTAGATAATTATTATTATTATTATTATTATTTTAGACTTGCTGTAGAAATTGCCAAGGCATCGCCTGACAGATGAAAAAGACTAGTATGAAAGACAGCCTGCTTTTCAAAAGAATGAAACGGACGGAGGGAAAAATAGTAAAACAGAGGATGTGTGCAGCGGCCTCAATCCAGGAAATGGAGGGAAATAAAGGGAGCTGAAGGGTAGAAAAGGAAGAGAAGAGGAAGAGAGCGGAAAACGGGGGCTATCAGAGACGCACGCCCGCCACACGCGTGGGCTACAGCAGCACCGGCTGCTGCTTCCAGCCAGGAGAGGCAGGGAGGAGAGCGTGAGGGGAGAGGGAGGGGGGTGAGGTGGATTCCAGACTCAGGAGAAGCAGAACGGAGTGCGTGAGGGGAGAGGGAGGGGGGTGTGTCTGATTCCAGGCTCAGGAGAGCCAGGGAGGAGTGCGAGAGGTGAGAGAGAGGGTGGTATGGCTGGTTCCAGGCTCAGGAGAGGCAGGGAGAGGGAGGGGTGTGGGGTGGATTCCAGACTCAGGAGAAGCAGAAGGGAGTGCGAGAGGTGAGAGAGAGGGTGGTGTGGCTGCTTCCAAGCTCAGGATGGAAAGGCACGTCAGCAATGGTAAAGAGGGAATGGCTGGGCTCATAACTAATTCTCATTTCCTCTGACTCCCAGAATGCCAAAAACCCCCCCAAAAACCAAGAACTGCTCAGTGCCTTCCCACTGTTAGAGGCTCTGTTCAGACAGGAGATGAAGAGTAGGATTGCGGTGTCCGGAGGATTACGGTTGTAGCCACCCCATGCATCCATTCATCCGTCCATTATCAATACCCACTTGTTCTCGGTTGGGGTCGCGGGGGGTGCCGGAGCCTATCCCAGCATGCATTGGGCGAAAGGCAGGAATGCACCCTGGAGAGGCCGCCAGTCTATCGCAGGCCTCTGATTCAGACATTCCGTTTCTCCAGTCTGAGCAATCTCAGCACTGCCTCCTGCAGGAATCTGACATCACTTACAGTTGTGGGAGATGGTACCTTGCACTGTTGTCCCCAGCGAACGGTGACATTGAGGTAAGGGCTCTTGTATGTGACACCCTACAGTTATGACCCTGTCAAAGGGGATGTCATATAGCTATGGCTCCTGTGGACAGGTCAGGTCCCACAGTGGTGCTGGACGTTCACTACAAACGATCCTTTAGTGCAAACTAGTTTTTTTTTTTTCCATTTGAAGTAGTCAATATATGATGACATTAGCTTTCACCCATTTTGGGTTTCAAGAAGCCTCACTCTCCCAGTCCCATCTAAGAAAATCACATCATGTAAAAACAGATCATCATCTAAAGTACCATGGTAGGATGACTGGTAAATGGCTAAAGCACATCCATTCGATACAATCCATTTACGGTATAGCACCTGCACTTGGAAATAAGGAACCAGAGGACATTGCCTTTCAGCATGGTAGAAACTCTTCAAAGGTGCAAGTCCCAATGTCACACTTGCAGCAGGAATACTAAAAACATGAGATATTTGCCTTAATGGTATTCTCTTTACATTTTTTATGCAGCAAACAATCCAATCCCTAAGGACAAAATGCACTTGCTTAAAATAATTTAAATTAAAACATTTTCATTCCTAGTAAGGTCCCCAAAAATAATTCCACAATAATAAATAAATATGCACTTATTTTTGCTTATTATCAATACTTACATACGTGTAGTCCGTTTATTCAAGTGTGAGCTAACCTTATAAATGCCAGGTCTTTATCTTTCTCATGTCACGTTTTACGTTTATGGAGGAATCATGATATGCTGATCATGTAAATGTCACATTCCATCGAAAAAACAAACATCTCTCTGCTCTTTTGCTCTCTCTCTCTCTCTCTCCCTCTCCCTTTCTGTCTCTCATGCTCTCTCCCTGCCTCACTCTTTATCTATGCTCTTTATCTCTACACTTCCTGTTCTCTCTCTTTCAGCCTTTTCCCCCACTCTGTATTTCTCCCTCTCCCTATCTACTGTCTTTCTCTTGCAATTGTACCTCACTTCCCCTCCCTCTCTTCCCCCTCTCCATTTTCCTCTCACCTCCCCTCCATCTCTAGCCCCTCTCTGTCTTGCATTCCATCTCTCTCTCCCAAATCCATCTCTAGCCTTCGCCATCTCTCTCTCACTCCCCCTCCATCTCTAGCCCTCTGTCTCTCTCTCACTCCCCCTCCATCTCTAGCCCTCTGTCTCTCTCTCACTCCCCCTCCATCTCTAGCCCTCTGTCTCTCTCTCACTCCCCCTCCATCTCTAGCCCTCTGTCTCTCTCTCACTCCCCCTCCATCTCTAGCCCTCTGTCTCTCTCTCACTCCCCCTCCATCTCTAGCCCTCTGTCTCTCTCTCACTCCCCCTCCATCTCTAGCCCTCGTCTCTCTCTCACTCCCCCTCCATCTCTAGCCCTCTGTCTCTCCCTCACTCCCCCTCCATTTCTATCCCTTTGTCTCTCTCTCACTCGCTCTCCATCTCTAGCTCTCTCCCTCCCCTTCCATCCCTAGTTCTCTCTCTCTCTCTCTCACTCCCCCTAATTCTCTTGCGCTCTCTCTCTCACTCCCCTTCCATTCCTAGCTCTCTCTTTCTCTCTCTCCCTCCCTCCCTCCCTCCCTCCCTCCCCGCACCCCTCTGAGATGACAGGGGAGTGACACTGTACTTGACAGTACTTAATGCAGCTGTCAGTGGTCGGGGGGCAGCGGTGCAGGCACGCCGGAGATTATACAGATTCAAATGAGCCACAGCTGCGGAAAACAGGTCTGACACCCGTTGCATTGCTGACAGGGCCTGTGATTCACAGTGCCATTAATCTCGCATAAGATCTGCGCCGCTTTGTCTGGCTGAAGAGCGGGTCCTGTAGGAAATGAAGCTGGAAAACTTCTCCGAGCGTACAGCCGCGCTGCCTCCACAGCCCCCTACAGCTCAGCGTGCAGGTGCGGCTAAGGTGCTGCCGTCTCCGTCTGTGATTTTGGGAGCCGTGCTGTAACTGGCTGGCTGCTTAGCATGCAGACAGTACCGCAGGCTTGCCGACTAGTTCAAAACACTTACACAATAAATTTACTTTACTTTTGTAGAACCTTGAGTTATGGAGACAGGAAGTGCAAAACACAATTACACCTTATCTTGCTCCTAATTATCACTTATCCAAAAACTGTTATAATTAGGTGCCGGGCCATATGATAGCACAGTTGCTGAAAAAAATACACTCTAGGAAAGACAAGTTTCATGTAAAGATGGGGGAGAGCCAAATAAGTATGTGTATGAAGTGAAATATTGGCAATCCAAAATAGGAGATATGTATTGTTTGAAAAGCCAATGTAGAAAAAAAATGGATTTTGCAGATCTCGATTCCTGCTGCTTTAATATTGAAATATTATAGCTATGTGATTTGAAAATTTGGCTACCATAATGTAAGTATATAATTCCAGAAACAGATTCAACTTCTTAAAAAGGGTATATTTTCATGCCAAATTTTCAAAGCAGCGAACATTTGGGAGTTCAGAATGCCCACCATTCGTATCTCAGTGGGTCTGCGTTTCACATCGTGTCAGTATAAGGATAGTGAAATGCATTTTCCTGTCTGTTTCAGTGAAAGGACAGTCTGTTTACCTGACTGCTTATTCTGCATGTTCCCGCCAGGCTTAGCTCACCTGGTTCTGCTCATTTTCCATCCTCCCATTAACCCAGCCCATTAGCGCTTCGCTGGGAGCTGTGAAACAAGTTTGACGCCGCTGTTGGGTAGGAAACATAGTTTCGGCAGACTGTTATATGTAAACAACAATTTTGGCGGAACTGCGGAGAGGATCCTGGAATAAAGCTCATTTTCTGTAAGGCATAAAATTGTAAAACAAGCTCCGGTTACTCAGAAATGGATTCATAGTTCTGCACCTGACTCTTGCGTTCTTATTTTTGTCACGCATCTAAACTGCTTGAGTGTAACTTATGAGGTATAAATCTCAATCCATGTTGATAATCAGCAGTAAGAGATTCTTTCATTTTAAGTAAATATAGTCACGACAGCAGTTATGTTAAACAGCATAACATAGCGCAAAATGGTTTATTGAGATTATAAACCACATGTTTATAAACTTATAAGCATAAGCATTTAAAAATGTGCCACTACGGGATTCTTCTTTTGTTGTTTTGTTTGTTTTGTTTGAAAATATTCCAATACTGGTTCTAACCAATCACACTTTCATTATATGTATAATTTACCCTTTTAAAGATGGGATTGAATTTTAAAATATATTATTCAGCAAAATGTAAATATCTGGGGGCTTAATTAAACCACAGAATTGTCCAAAGCATACAGAAAGCAATCCTACGTAGCCAAAGCTTTAATAGGCAGTAATAAATAGCCAAAGAGAAAAGATATATCACATCTTTTTGCAATATAAATCCATACAGCACTATAAACATAGAAGAATCAAGTGACAGGACAAACAGTATCTTCAATATCTGACTTTGGGCCAATGTGACACATTTCAAACTAGTGGAGTCTTTGTTTGGGAAATGTTTGTTTGTTCTGTCACTCACATTGGAGAGCTGCACAGTTTTCTATAAACTTGCCGCAGCGTATACGGATAGTTCTTTTCATTCTGTGATCTGAGTTTTCTTGTTCTCGACTGCTTTTGGAGGCAAGGTGCTTGAGTGGCTGGTGTAAGAAAATCTACAGCCTGTGCTGTATATTAATGATGTCCTGAACTGTATGATTACAAAAAGAAAGGAACTGCAACAGCAGGAGGAGGAGCTGCATTGCTACCCATGATAATTCTAATAACTCATTTTACTCTCTTTGTTATTTACAGACCTCGGACATGGCTGTGTGCAAAGCATTAACATATTACCAAATACGCAAATCCATTAGTCATGCTTTAATTAGCATTCTGTCCTATTCACAGAAACACCTCTGTGTATCATTGATCTAAAAAAAAACTATCTCTGATTCACACAATGTTACTCGAGAGACAATGGGGATCGGCCAACCCTTCTCCAACACGTTTGCAAGACACAAGAGTGTATATTAGTCAGGGCAGCATATGTTGGGTTGTGTAGTCATGATCTTGCATACTTTAGTGACACTTGTTTAAAAAAAATACATTTTGTAAACACGGCGAGTGTTGTAAAGATGTCTGTTATATAATACGATTTCATATTTGTCACTTTCATATGTCATACCATATAATATATTTGTCAGGCTTCCCAGAACAAACAATCCGTGAAAACTCCAGAATGTTCCACAGCAATCAATTCCGCATTTAGGAACTGACATTTTGTTGCATAAACAGCTGATTCACTTTAATGATGCTGCTGTGTGCGGAACATGACATTCTTCTGTCTTGTTCTTATTTTTGCTGCTTTATTGCATGAAGGGGTTCGTGATTAACTGCATTCATTTGGGTTGCTTTGGAGTACACTTGTTTCAATAAATCAGTCCACTACTTCTGCAAGGTAAAACCCTGGCATCCCTGTGCGAACAAATTACAATAATAATAATAATAATAATAATAACAACAATAATAACGACGAAGACGACGACGACAACGACAACAACAACAACAACAATAATAATAATAATAAATAAATCAATCTTACATTAAACAAAATTAATCTTTTTTCTTTTGTGAATGATTATTGTTATAGCCAGGGGCAGCCTAGTAAACACAATCGCTCCCCAAAAAGTTCCTCCTAAAGCCGGGTAATGAAATCATGTCATTCTGGTCATGAACTTGAATGATTCGCTGCACATCACCGGCCCCCAAAACTAAATGAATTTAGCGAGATTCGATTTCCGCCGCGAGTTCTTAACATTGCAACAATGAAGACAAATTGCGCCAAACTTTAAATGCAATTTTCCCGCCAGTTTGTCGCTGAAGAAACCAGGCCCCCAAGGCCCCTGGCTGTCTGTCTCTGAGCCTGCCAACGTCTAACCGTCGGCTGCGTACGAGAACAAGGCCATCTTTATGATTGACTTGAACCGGTCATGTGTGGGGATATTATCCTGCGACTGGTGAATTGCATTCTACTGTGCACATTACACGAAACAGGAAATGCAATCCCGGGATGTGTTCGGTCTTGGCTGACTCGTAGTTAACCTCCGAACATGAGTCCTTCATAATATGTTGACGTAATTATCTTGTTGCGCATCACACTGCATATACGTGCTGTAATCAGCTCTTCACTGAACTCAACAGAGATCTCACATTTTAAAAAAAGATGCACACCAGTCCATTCATTGCCCACTGAACGTTATATATACTGTTCCAACACAAACATGCTCGAACACGCATACTTATTTTTGATAAATTAACATAGAATAAAAAATAAAAAAACAGACCTAGGGTAGCACTTTTTGAATGTAGCATATGCAGTGAACATTCTTTTTTTAATAAAAAATAAAAGAATAACAAATGAATGTTTGATACAGTAAATCTAACAAGACCTGTCAAATGTTTTTTAAAAACACCTTCTTCCTTGAATTTCTTCAAATGGCAAACTTACCACTTCATCATTCATCCTTATCCAGGAAACATCAACAGAACAGTTTTACAAATCAGTCTAGGGTAGATATATCCAAAAGCAACATTCTCACTGACTCTTGTCCACACATAAATGACCTCGCTAAAACATAACTCAACAAAAATATATTCGCAAAGAACAAGATCATAGTTAGTAATGAATCTTAGACCCTGCTTCCTCAGTAAAATTAATAAAATTGTAGAACTCAAAATCTAGTTGACCATGACAGGGTAATTCAGCCATTAAATTACACTACAAAGGAACTCTTCAGCAGAAGTGTAGATGGATGGCTTGCACAGTACTTGGCTTTGTCATATTTTACCATCTTTCCCTTCTTTATTGGCTTTAAACCTTGCATGCCTGTGAAGGCTAATTGTTATTTACCTAATGACAAAAATCTTGTTCATTTATTTTGAGAAGTGTGATCTCATTTCATTGTTTAGATCAGCAGGGAAGATTGACTCCCCTATACATAAACACACCATCAATGATCAGTCATTCTGTCAAACTCATCACCCCTCAGGCCTCTGTGTAGGCCCTCAGTGTAATCTCAGATTTGCACAATGTTAACGGAAATGTCCGACTGTAGAGCTTCTCCACCCTAGCTCTCTGGTGGTCGAACAAACTCACCCATTCCTCTACGAATCACTCAGTCACTGCCCATTTTCCACCGTGGTTTGAAGATCTCTTCAGACTCTGCCTTGACTAACTATAGCACAACACTCTGCTGAGCTACCACCAATTAAGTATCACTTTCGCATAACACTTATATCTTGTATCTTGATCTTCTCTCACTTTCATGCTGCACTAGTATCTTCATCTTGATGTTGAAGTTCTTTTATCATATCTCTTGTAATTATGCCTTACTTCTAGCTTAAGACTTAGCCACAACTTCACTGGCTTTACAAAGGCTTTACTATGTGAACTAGACCTGATGTTCATGGCTTTGGATAGCCGCTACTTCAGGAGAAATGCACTTTATCTGACACGTGTCTGCATTTGTTCCAGTGACCTTCGGTATAAAAAAAAGTCAAATAAAATGAAATTTCAGCCAATGAAATTCTGCTTTTCCCAGCTCCATAGGCTTCCACTGCTATACCATACCGACACTGTTACATTACATTCATTATTGCTTGATGGACATCCTCATCCATGGGCACTAGGGCGCTCAGTTTACACTCGACATATTGCCTATCCAGGTAGGAAGCTAAGCCACCCAGGACTCAAACCTGCAACTCTCCTTCCTGACCACGACATCGCACTGCCACTCATTTTTATTATTGCTTTTTTTTTTCGCCCCCCCCCCCCCACAATGCTCTGTTGACACACTGATACACTGTTATTACGCTTCTAAGCCCGGTGTTTTCTCTGTGGGGAGTGTGCCGTTCGCTCTGTACAGTTCTGCTTCAGGGAATCTCAATTCTGACCTCATTTTCTCCTCAGGGTCCCCCTCTTCTACGGCCCAATAGACAGATTGGTGTCTGCGACGGCGGTTCAGCTCTGCAAGATTCACACAGAGTCTTTTTCGTCCTCAAAAAGTGTGGGGAGCTTTGTATTGGCCAATAATGCCTCCTAAGTCTCACAAAACTACTCCAACACGCACTTACATAAATGGCCATTACCAAAGAACCTCGCAGTATATTAACAAAGAGAGACTCTGGAATCACGGACTGCACAGCGACGGGCTCCAACATTGATTTATTTCAATAACGGCGGACTGGATAAAAAAGGAATCCGATTGCTTGGCTGGCAGGTTCTGCCTCAGATTGCGCAGCTGGTACACCATGCTCTAAATTACTCATAAGAAGAACAGCAGAGCAATGTGAAGAGGGACAGTTAGGAATGAATTTGAGGAACGTAATACGAGATACAGAATGGGAGAGATTGCAGGGTTACAGTTTTCTGGCCTTTTTACAAAGGGCACAAGTTAAGCTTGGAAAAAAACAACAAAAAAAACCAAAACATTTTTCTTTGAAATTTTGTCATGCCGAAGTCTGAAACTTGCCCTTTTATCTCCCATATACCAAAAGTCGCCAAATTATGCAAACATTTGTTCATCCATTCGGTTGTTCATTTACAATTCATCACGAATTGATAATTTTGCAAAAAATACTCCCCCCATTCTTGTCACTTAATTATCACTCTCATTATAAGCTAAGGTTCTCATAGGGGGGCCCAGCTGTTGCATGGAGGACTATTTCCAGGGGACATTTTTGAAGTTTCAGCCACCCACGCCGTTTGACACTCCAGACCTTCTCACTGGCTCCAGACTGCTATCCTAATGGACCTTCTGTCTGCGCGCACGCGGCTTGGCTTGTAGCAGTGTTTCTGTGCCGGGCTGCCAGATCTCCCTGCGCTAATAATAATAATAATAATAATAATAATAATAATAACTAGACAGTTCCTGCAGAAATTGTGAAGTGTTGATGCTGCCAATGCAAAGTCGAATTTGTGCTGAACAGAGTGAACAGTGTTTGTAGTATGAGCAGTATTGTGTGTGCTAAAATATAAAGGCAATGAGGTGATTTGTGACACATATATGCAGAGCTAAATTAACTCTTCATCAAACTTGATGTGTGCTATGGTGTTTAAGGTGGTTGCTAGGGTTTTGCTAGGTGGTTGCTAAGGTGTTTTATGTGGTTGTTCGGGTGTTGCTAGGTAGTTGCTATGGTGTTTTACGTGGTTGCTAGGGTATTCTAGGTGGTAGCTAGGATGTTGCTAGGTGGTTGCTATGGAGTTCTAGGCGGTTGCTAAGGTGTTCTAGGTGGTTGCTGGTCACATGAACCTCAATACTTCACCCCCATCTCTCTGTCAGTCACATGATAAAAAAAATCAGCCCTTTATTAATGCTGCCCCCTCTGTCAGTCTCAGTGCAGTTTCGTCAGAGGCATTTAAAATTAGCAAGTGTTTATCAGTAATACTCATTTGACCATCCCTCACAATTTTTGTTTTTTTCACACGAATCGTCATTGAGCTCATTGAAAGTCTGCTGTCTAGTAACAGGAATAGCTTTAGCAACCGAGACAAACAAATCTTGTGACGTTACAACCTATCTTGTTCCAAGATGGCTGTGCCCTAGTGACTGCAAAAAAGCTTGGTTTTTTTTTATTATTGCAAACAGTTTCATGTCTTTATTTCACTGTTTCTTAAAGTTACCACCTTCACCTTGCATGGCTACTGTGTGTTAATATTAATTTACCTTTAGTTTATTGTCCTTTGAGAAATTTATGTTTCCTACAGCAATCATCAGATGCATAACAGAGAACCAACATAAACAATAACAACCACAACAGCAACAAACAACACATAAAGGTGTGCGTGTGTGTGTGTGCACGTGTGTGTATGTGTGTCTGTGTGTGTGTGTTCCAATATAGACGGAGGTACAGACATAATTGCTTCTGTTCTACACTCCAACACACAGTTTTAACATTAAACCACTGTAACTGGGGGACTGTGACAGGGGGAGCAAATGTACTTCATCCTTCTTTATAAGTGAAAAAATATTTTCATGAGTGGTAATGAAATGGAATCAGTACATTCCACAGAGATCGGTCATCAAAGTGTTTCCTTCCTGCTTGATGTCTTTCCTGCTTTGAGTTTTGTTCTTGGAACGGGAGGGCGGAATTCAGAGAAAGCACTCTCCGCTCCAACTTTATAATCAGCCCACAGAACGAGAAGCAAGTGCAGGAGCTCCGAAAATAGAGTAAAACAATCTGCCGTATACAGTATGGGGGCACGTGGGCTCTCTGCAATCACTGCATCCCAAAGGGCGGAGTGCGTTCTTTTGAAAAGCTTTTCCTTTTCCTGTGGCGTGAGCACGCACACACGCACACACGCACTCCCTTCGGTGCGTGCGCCGGGAGAACGCGCTTCTTGAGAAGCGCGTCGCGCCGCCTCCCCCAACAAAGTCCGTTTAGCGCTGCGCTTTTCTGATCTGAAATGGTGTCGGCTGGAGACGGATCAAATGCTGTTAGACTGCTTACCCCCCCCCCCCCCACACACACACACACACACCCCTGCAGGTGGTTCGTGCCGCATTTGTGAGAAACGCAACAAGAGGAAAAAATTTCTTTTTTGGGGGGGGTAGGGTTCAGGAAAGGGCTGCTCTGTGCCACGCACAGTCCCCCGCCAAACCGGGTGAACGTACCCCCCGTGCTGAGCGCGTGCTGCCATCAACATTCCGGTGAATTATTAATGCGTTTAGAAATAAATAAATAAAGAAACTCCAACATTCCTCAGACCCCAGCTCTGTCTCTCTCTCCAGATGGGACACACTCGCTTGCCAACCTTTCCGGATGCCCAGAGAAGCCATTACTGAAGTCTCCCGTCCAAATACCAAGCGAAAACGCAGGCGGTACTCAAGCACAAGAGGGAACAGAGGGAAGAAGGGGAAAAAACTGAGAATTTGATTTTTATTTATTTATTTTTTCTTCTGGCTTCAAACGCTGCTGTGTCAGTCACTCTTTCCCCGAGAATCACACCTTTTCTCACACCTGGAGAGAGCTGGTATTGAGCCCATCCCGTTTTTGGTGCGGATGCAAACGCAGAAACGCTCATTGAGGGTCTGCCTAGGTTTTATGCCACAATGGAGAGTTTTGAATGCTCCTAAACTTTTAGGACGGGCAGTGTTAAGGCAGGTAACTGCAAAGTCAAATAGTAAATTTTCACTAGTCCACAAATTGTGGAAACATTGTGCTTAACCCCTTCTTCTGTGGTTGTTTTTCAGAGCCGTTTTTGTCTGTAACAATGTTTTTGAAAAAGGCATGTTATTGACCATGCATGGTAATGGCATTATGTGAAAATCTGCAATTTGAAATAAAGTATGCAAGCCAAATAAATAAAAAATAATAATAAATCAAATAATAAAATAAATAAATAAATACTGGACAAAGAAATGCATGTTGAAGCTGATTATAAAATTCCCAACAGTAAGATACATTAGTCTGATCATTTATGTAGGTAACTAATACATAAAGGAAGGTATTATGATAATTACCTGCTTAACACAAATGATAATAATTTTCTCATTTTTTGATGTTATTTTTTTGGATTTAAATTTTATGTAATTCATTACATATTATATATTTATTTTGCCAAAAAGAGGAACGGTTGCATAATGTTGCATTATGTGTTGTATATGTTGGTTATGATGTCATCTCTGACACATGTCATCTGGTTTGCAAGCCCAGTGCCAATGACACAGTTGAAGGAGATCGCTTGCGATACATGTTTGATTCATAAGAGGGCTTGAGCCAAAACGAAACGCATTTCGCTCCTCTCGCATTTTGATATGTGACGGAGAAATCCTTTGAGGTCAGAAATGATGCAATCGCGCGGTGTCACGGCGCAATCCCTTTCAGTCCCTGAGCGCTCATAGCCTGCATTAGTATTCTCGAACCCGTTTCTGTTTTATTCTTCTTTTCTGCCCGGTTCCATTTCTGGGCCCTTCCCGCTGCCGTGACAACCTTCTGTCAGCTTGGGCGCGACGGTCGACTGGCATGTGTGGTCTCCGAGCCACGTGCGGTCAGGCTCCACGGGTTTCTTCATTTCGTAGCCCACCAGCAGAACTGCGTGGGCGTTTCCGTGGGAGCTGGTGCAGATAGGCCGGCGGCGCCCCGACTGTCTGGAGCACAGGTGTCAAACCCCAGTCCCGGAGGGGCCGCAGCGTCCGCCGGTTTTCGGGGTGTCCTCGGCGCGGGCGGTTTCATTTAAGCCTCTGATTGGCTGAGGAATCCACGCACACCTTGTTCTCGCGGCCTTAATTGGCAGCTGATTAAAAGGAAAACGCGAAATCTCGCAGACACCGTGGCCCCCCCTGGATTCAGTTTGACCCCCCCCTTTTCTGTTTGCGTTATTGTGTGTCAATGCAACTGGCATATTTGGCTGTCAAAACCAAAAGAAAATTAAAAATTAAAAACTAAAATAAAACAAAGTCTGGCGCTCATAAATCAAATAGAAATGTGGTAATTACCACAGTAACTAGAGAAGAAGAATTGACATCATGCAAACATACTTATTTATCACCTATACTTTGTAATATTTATCATTATCATTACGATGGTATGTATTGCCTCAATGATGATAAATTCATGCCGTGAATTGTCCTGTTGCGAGTTTTGGGTACCCTGTTTGTGCGCCCATGAATCATCGTTGCGATTGTACTGACTGCACAGTGCAAACTGAGCAGGGCTTTTGTGCCGTCGCAGGGCTTCTCCTCAGCGTCTGTGGAAAAAGTCGACCGGCGAAATCGTGGCTCAGGGCGGAGGGAGGGCGGTTAGGCGGACCGACCCCGACGGCGTGATCCGCAGCTCGCCCGACGCGTTCTGTTTTCTCTCAATCAGGCGAAGAGAGAATCACGATTCCTGTGACATTTTCTGGAACAAAAGAGGCGGCCATCGCAATCGGATCGTTACGGAGACGGGGACGAGAGAGCAGGCCGACCTCGCATTAAAGCATTTACATACAGATAAAAACGAGATAGGCGCTGTCATCCCGACGACTCGAAGTTCAGAATGTTGGAAAATAATTTATGCGTTATAGAACAGATCTCTGGATTGTATGATCTTTTTTTTAATTTTTTTTTTTTAAATCAAGCTCCTGCTCACTGCTTAAGAGAACGAGACCGCTGTCACCTGGAGAAAGAAAAAAAAATCGCATTCATTTTTTTTGCAGTTTATTAACCATATAAAATAACAAGTTTGCAATGAAATGCCACAGAAAATCATTCATGTAGCTCAGAAATTATGGCTGAAATCAGTGGCCATCTCTGGAAAATTGGATTCGGTTTCTCGTTCAGACGGGAGAAATGAAACGCATCAAATGGTGCTGGGGTGCGGAGTGAATGCTGCACTGCAGCGTTGCGTGTGTGCGTCTGAAGGGGCCGAGAAAGATTCGACCTGGAGAGAATGAACGTAGCACTTTACTAAACAGGCTGGAAAATTTTGTTCCATCCCTCTTTCACAAACCAGCAATTTTTTCTCCAGGGGTCCCTCAAACACAAAAAAATGATGTCCGACAACCCTGCGATTTGCTGCGGTTGTTTTGATTGGATTCCTGAGGAATACTGACCCCCCCCCACCCCCAACCCCACCCCACCTCCGTGCGGCAGGTTCATTAACACTCACAGTTAACTTCCGGAAGAATCCGAGTGTAATGTACAGTGGAGTGTAATGAAATGAAACCGAGGCAGTGTTTGCTTGGAAACGCCAGGTAGCATCTGCTCTGACATTTGCACCTTCACGGTGTGTCACGTCCTCTGAGCACAATCAGAGTTGTTATTTGTTTTGCCGGGGGGGGGGGGGGGTGAGACTAATTGCCAAGTGCCTGCGTCTTTATTACCCATAACTTGCTCTGGTAGAATCAACTTTTCCACTAACTATATAACATAATTTACTGATGGGGCAGGTGGGGTTAGGGGCTGGGGAACAAATGTGTCCCCCCAAAAGTCAAACTCACTCCTATACCCCTGCACAGACACACTACACTTTTCTTTCCCAAATACTCATCACTGTAGCCAGTGCTATTGGCATCTGATTAAAAAATCCTTGCATTCTCGATGACTCACTTTGGTGATCAGACACAAGCTCTTTCATATGCATTCACTGTGCACGAAGCCTGAAATTGATGCCTGAATGCAAATGCGAGAGACTGCCAAAAGTTCAATGCCGTTAGAAGCTCAGGGTAGAGAATGCCTACTGTAGTTGCTGTAGTTGGTAGGGCGGGGTGGGGGGTGTGTGTTCCTCCCTGTTGGTTTAGACCTAGACAGGTTTTCATTGCTGGGGGGCAAAGCGTTGTTTTTGAGCCTCACGGCAAGCTCAGTTTACGGGTAAGCCGGGCCCCTCTCAGTCTGTCACCGCTCCCCGAAGTGCCGTCTTCTCCCCTCGGAGGTAAGCGGGGCGCTGGGAGCTCGCGGATGACACCTGGAGCGTCCCGCAGCCGCTCGCGACGAAACACGCTCCCCGCGTCAGCTCTCATTGTCAGACGCCTAAGAAGCGGCCCGGCTGAGCCTCCCAGGCTAATCCTAAGTTTGAGGTTCACTTCCCCCACTTCCCCAGCTGGAATAAATACCTGTCCTTATTTGAGAGATAAGCGAGGCTTAGGGTTGTGTCCTCCTATTAAGATTCTGCCTTAATTATTTCCATCCCTGAACTGTCAAAGGCACTCTGTTTAAGAGGATCTTAGGAAATAAAGCTTCGAGTCCCGTGTAACCCAAGCAGGTGTCGGGCAACAAGTTAAATACGAGTCTATAGTTTCTATAGCCAAAGAAGGTCCATGGGTAAAAAAAAAAAAAAAAAAAAGAGAGCGCTCCTTTATTCCTCTCTGCTTTCTCCTTTCACATTCATTTCTGGAAGACGTATTGTTATTCAAGGTGAAGCAATGGTTTTGTAATATTCTTTCAACCATTGCAAGTCATTGCAATTCATTCCAAGGTGCCCAAGCTGTAGTTTAATCCATTTTCAGACTTCTTAAAAATAGAAAAAAAGACTGCAGTCGGTGGCTATTGCTGAGGAGGCTTTTTAAAACCTACAGTTTTTTGACATATGTCACTGTAAAAAGATTTTCACTGCAACATGTTTTAGTCATCCAAGACTATTGTATTATTAAAAAACAAGACCCGGTTAAAACCTAGTTTCGTTGCCCCGACAGGGAACCACAACACTAGTATATGGCTGGACCTAACACACGTGATTCGGCCGACCAATGGTGTAACTTCATCGGTCATTCACTCACTCAGTCACAGACATTCGCGTTTGTAGGGCTGGCCCCGCTGTTGCGGTCCAGCCAAAAAAAAATTTTTTAAACTTTTTTTTGTCACGTCTGCCAAATTGCTGAAAAGCATTAGTTTATGTCACAGGTGGACCAATCACACGTCAGCTGCACTCCACTGCTTGGCTTCTGGCCAGCCTCTGTAACTCTTACAAAATTCCACTTGCACTGTGGAAGAGGCCCACTCTTTGCCAGCATGTTGTTGCTTTTTTTTTGTTGTTGTAGTTTTCAGAGATCAGCATCTGGGTTCCTGTTCTGCCACCTGCTCCAGGTGTTTAGCCACAGGCTGATTACCTGCCGCAGGTGGTTTTGAGGTACGGTCAGCGTGCTACCACCATTGAGGGGAACGGATATCACCTTTTGTCCTAATCCTGTTTGACACCATTAACAAGTATTCCATCTTAGAGAAGGTTCATCCATTAGTAACTGTTTTTATACAGTACATGCATTTAATGCATCGCATCAAATGGTGCGGTCTTTATTCAATTAGCTCTAAAGCTTCACAGATGGCAGCAATGACACAGAGCTGACAGAATAACATAATCTTAGATGCCTTAACAATGCAGTTTACTCTGAAGATTTCTGGTATAGAAATGAATTACCTTTTTTTTTTCACTTCCTGGTTATGTTTAATATCGCCCACAAGCATCTCTACCTGCCAAGGTGTCGCTGACCTTTCTAAAATTGACTTTCCAGTCACGGAAGATTCTGTAAATAAATCAAAACTGCGGAAAAGTCACATCGCACATCGAGTTTTTCAGCAATTTATCACAGGGAGGAAACCCAGCCTATTAAAATAGCTTTTAATTAGAGCCAGCACATCGCGCTGAAGGTCTGAGTCAGCGCGGAATGTTCCGGGTCTCACGGAAGCAATCGAGAAGCTTGTTTAATAAACGGCCAACCAAACAGCGCAGGGTAATATGTGTTTATGTGATTGAGTTCAGTTCATTTCTGATTGAATCAAACACAACATTGCCCTTTATTTCTTATGAAATTGCATTTTGCAAAATACCATTAGGCACAATACAGTTCTCATATATATATATATATATATATATATATATATATATATATACACACACACAGGCTACTTTTGTGTATGCGTGTGTGTGTATATATACACACACACACACAGGCAACTTTTGTGTGTGTGTGTGTATACATACACACACACACACAGGCAACTTTTGCAACTGATAAAGTGGCATTAGCATGCCAGCTGGTCTCAATTGTTTTCTACGATAGCTCTCCTCCCCACCACTGACTGTGACTGACCAGGCTATTTATGTTTGAACGAGCTGCTTGCTGAAGACAGCAGTATCCCTCACAGGGTGGCACTGTCGATTGCTAATGGTTTCATGCCGGTCCACAGCCTGTTGCCGTTTGGTGTTCGCACTAGAGAGGTTAGGGTGCTGTGCTCGTAATCAGAAGGCCACGTGCTGGAACTCCAGGGCTGAGCCTTTTCAGGCTCTTCAAGTGCTTTCTGTCAATCTAAATCTCACCATCAGCGCGACTCAAGTCACTTGAGATGAGCGCGTCATCAAACACAATTAATATGGCTCAGCGCAAATAATAAGAAACGTGGCAATGTGAATCGGGTTTGAAATCCCGCTTTGATCAGAGTTGCGTCAAAAACAAAAGTCAATGGGTTATTGACAAGAAGTACGAGTCAGGCTAACCTGTTTTCTCATTAAAACGGGTTCAGGCGTAAGTCCTTTTGAGGCTCCTTTTTTTCACTGAGTGACAACGGCAACAGACAAGTTTGATGGCATGCACTCTCAAATTATCTCAGCCGTAGTGAGAAAAAAAATAAATACTTGCTTGCTCATGACTTTTCCCAAAATAAGTGCACTTCCGTCTGGAACACACTGTTCCTGCTACTTTCTGACTGCTATTTGTATATAAATGTGTTAGTACATCTGAAGATTTCGTCAGTGGATCGAGCCCTCCCCATCGGCCTCTGAAATGGGGGTTCTTGAACAAGCTGTGCTCGTCTCCAAAACCTTTCCATACTAACAGAAATTATCTGTGGGCAACATTCATTATCATGGTTTAAATATCTATTAATGTTAAATACTCTGAGCTATGGAACTGGACTGAAAGACTTGATGATGTGCTCATTGTAGTTAATTTAGCTTGTTCTCTATCTTTATTTCTGGACTGCATTCAGACAAAAACAACAAAACAACACCACTTTGCATTTGACAGAAAAGTACAGCAGCCCGTAAAGGTCTCTTTGATTTTGCTTGGAAATGCATTTTTTTAATGTTTTTGTAATGCTAAACCAAACTCGTAATATGTCAATTTGTGTGTTGTATTATGAATATCAAAATGACTTTGGAAAATGCCCCCGGGTATTATTGTTTATTAAATGCTTTAGCCAAGCATCTCAGCTGAGAAATGTCAGCGCATTCATTTCCCCGACATGTATAAGCAAAAAGTAATACAACAGGCTCAAAGGTAAATTGTAGTTAACGGAGAACATTAAAGAGTATGCAACACCCGGGTGTGTGTTTGCCTCGAAACAAGACCAAATACCAAGTATCAAGTTTTCTTTCCATTTCAACAGTCTGCATGACATGTTTTCTTTCCCAATGTGTGTGTGTGTTTGTTTGTTTGATTGTGTCTGTGGGTGTGTTGTGTGTGTGTGTTTGTGTTTGTTTGCCAGTGTCTGTGGTTGTGTGGTATGTGTGTGCGTGTGTGTGTTTTTTTGTGTGTGTATATGTCTGTGTGTTGGGAGGGAGAGTGAGTGAGAGACAGCGTCAGGGCGTGTAACGATTGTTTTTGGACATGGTTGACGTCTTGGATTTTTAGCAGCCGAGGCCTTTGAAAAGCGTGAAGCCCCTGATTTCTCCACAGATCCCAGACATGTTCCCCCCCCCCCCCCCCCACCCCCACCCCCGCAGCAGTGTGATACTCCCAGCCACCGGAGGAGTACTTGTTATCTCGCTCTATAAATTATTTCACGAAAGAGCAACGCACATCAAGTGTCCACACCTGGTTAATGTACGTCTCGCAGAGTAATGAACAGGCCCGGGCGATTCTCATTCTTCTCTCCGATGAAGGCGGCGCACAGAACACATCGCTTTTTACACCTGAGTGTGTCTGCTCCGGGCACCGAACTACACGGGCTGCCAGAGCGGGGAGAGAGACGCGGAGAAATCACGATTCCGTTGTTTTTCAGCCTTTAGCCGGCAGTGAAACAATGTTTTTGGGGAGAGGCCTGGGACACGTTCGCCGTCAATTTGGTCGACGTTACTTCAAAAACCGCCCACCCACCCGAACCATCGCTGATGATGTGATCGATGTATCATGAAAAACGAAACAGAAAAACAGACGATGCAGTTATTGATGTATTATAGATGCTCAAAGCCAAAATGTAGTTATTAATTTATTATAGATGCTCAGAAGCCCAAATGTTGTTTTTTAATGAATTATAGCCGTTCAAGAGTAACTACAAGCAGGTGTTTTGTAAAATGATTAATTAATTATGAACTATTGACATATTTGTCATGTGGGCATAAACATTCTATTTTATTTCTTTTAATTTTGTTGCATCCTATAAGGATACATTTTCAAGTAAGAATTGATACCGCAGCGGTGTGTGTTTCTGGTTGGACCAAGCCTACGAAAAACACCAGCCCTTCAAAAAAAAACAAGACATTGCATATATTAGCATTTTTAAATGTAACATTATGTTTGCAACAACGGGTACCTTAGACTTAGACCTTAGACACTTAGACCTTAGTGCAGAAACATGAAAGGTGTATTTGAGTGCGGACATGAATTCTGAATGACCCCGGAGGCTGAATACTTTACAGATGCCATGGCATTGAAGTCCTCCCTCTTTTCGGACTGGCACAAAGCATTTGGGCATGTTCATTTTGTGGGCACTCACCAAACATTTTCTGTTTGCTCATTTAAAAACAATAAAGCAATTCTTCTTTAAAAACAGCAAATGAGGTTTCTCACACACATACATGTAAATACATGCGCACACACACACACACACACACACACACACTCATATTTGTACCTTATATTGAGCATAATTTACACTCAGCTTGAATTTACACTGAAAATTTTCTTTGTTTTGAACCACACATACAAACAATTTGTAGACATTCAGCTCCTAATCAACCAACACAACCAGCATGAATTGATTTAAAAATCACCAAACCAACACAAAAGGATTTCATAATGATCAAGTCAACAATTATATCATTATAAAATGAACAAAACAGATTTCATCATTATCAAACAAAAACAAGTTCACTATATTAGTGAAACAAAACGGCAAAAAATATTAATAACCATCCAATGAAACACAATTATTTCATTATTATAAAATCAATGCAAAACAAATACATTATCATCAACCAAACACAAAACGATGTTCTCATCATCCACCAATGTGAAGCAAATTCATTATCAGCAAACCAACAAAAAATAATTTCTTCACCATCAATTCAGCACAGCATGATTATCTCACCACGAAACCAGTACAAATTCATTATTATCAGATGATGACATTGTGGATCAAGAGAAAGTTCACTTCACTCACAATTAATTTTAATGACAAGAGATAAAAGAAATGATTTTGTAAAAAAGTAGTGTTGATGGGTAGCCAGACACTGAACGGGAATTAGACACAGACACAGACACAGACACAGAATAAAGGACCAAATACTTACCCAGTGCCCATGAAGGCTATTGCAATTGTGTTGCATACTACTTATAGTGAATTTCAGTAAATGTGTATTATTATTATTATTATTTTTATTATACAGGTGGAGAGCAGACAACCTGCATCACAGTCCTGCTGAAATGGTGGTAAATTTAAGAATAACTGAAAAAGAAAAGCTTTATAGCTCTTGAACATAATTCACTCCCCTCTTATTTCCTGTCAACAAGTCTGTGATTTATTTGTCTGCTTCATTTCTCAGCCACAACAGTCACACTATCGCAAATACCCGGTGTGCGGCAGCGCTTTTCTCTGTTTATCAGTCACATGAAATTGCTTTCACATGGCGGGCCTATGTTAATTTACTAACTTTTTAGCAATTTAACATTTTGGTAGTTTTAAATAATTGTCGCAATTTTTTTTCCTACTACCTCATTTTAAAAGAAGATTAATGGGGTGCACAGATTAATGCCTAAGTAATGACATGCCTAATTAATGACAATTACAGGCCTTTTTATGTTCAATGCATAAAACAACACTCCACTTCCTTCGCATCGCTCAAATGGGCTCTGTGTGGCCTCTTGGGTGACCTGTCCTTCTGTAGCCTTTGCTATCAGTGACGTGGACACGCCCCTTTGCCCGGGAACCAATCCTAGTCCTTCCTGTGCCGAATGTGGCCACTAGCCTTGCAGGGGGAGAGGGAAGATTTCAGTGGGGGCGGTGCTACAATGGGCAGGCTCACGGGCGCCGAAGAGTCTCTTTAGCTGTGCGTTGAATGTAGCCCTCCCGTCCAATGGCCACACAGCTCAGCCGAACGAACACAAGCAGCGGCTGGCCTTTTGCTGTTGGAGCAATGGGCCAAATACAAATACAACTGGGCATTCAGGAACCAGGAGAAATAGGAGTTGCAACATAGCACAGAAATTGACTATTAAAAAAAAGATGAACTTCAGCTGGGGGAAAAAAATGATGGAAAATTGCTAATCCAGCTGTTTTATTGAGGGATCCACACCATTGCATGGAGCCGGTGCTCTCTCCCGTGACTCTCCTTAGGCAATGCTTTCAAACGATTATTGGTCTAAGAGGAACAGTCCCACAGATACCGAATGCTGGAGATGTTTAAAAAGCCATTCTTCGGTTTAGGATGCCCACGGAAAGCAGCTATAATGAGTTGCCCGAAGCTTCTCTGATATGATTTTCTACTGTTGAGCAATGGGACAGCCAGCGTGGCGTTCTCCTAAAGTTGCGTTGGTGTTCTGCTTTACTGTTACTTTTTTTTTTTTTTTTTTTTTACTTGTTTAGCAGGCATCCTTTTCCATAGTCCAGATTGTACAGGTGCACAGCATTTCATTTCCCCCTAACTACATTCAAACATCAGCATGTCTTACCTATTGAGATGCTCGAGAGCATCAGTGTCCCATCAGAAATGCAAACCGGCTGACGAGGCCAGCCCTATAGCTACTGCACAAAGCCATTTACATGCATAAGTGAAAGCCTAATCTTGAGGGAACCTCAGGGCCCAAGCCAGCTCCACTCCTCAGAGAACTCCACTCAGAATCTGCAAGAGATCACCTCGCCTCACCCCCTGTTCTTCGTCCTCCTCTATAATTAGAGCACGCTTCCGTTTTGTCCAATGAGCCGCGTTCTCCAATTAGTTTTTTTTTTCTCCTTTTCTTCTTTTCTCCCTTATTTGCGGGGGGAAAGGCAGTTTTATTCATCGTATTGAAAAGCGACGCACTTGAAGACGTCACATTTGCCTCAGCCTGATTTGCCTCGGTCCTGGAAGCTGAGCTAGCGATCGCAAAGGACCGGCCATTTTCTCCGGGATGTTCTCAGTACATTTGCAGCCTCTCTCTGCAGACGTGCGGATAATTTAAAGGGAGGGCGCACATTGCACATTCTGGAGATTGTACACAGCGTATGGGCGCATGCCTGCAGATTGTACCTGGTTATCACTGCACATCTAGGACGTGATGACCACCCTTCTCTCGGAGTGCAATAGGCAGCCATTTACATAAGTGTGTACGAGACGTGCGCTGTACTGCCAAGCATAGGGTCAAAATGGTAATTTCAAGCCGAGCAGCATCACCACACCCTGGCAAACGCAAGACATAGAAACACAGGGGAAAAATCCCCCCACCTGCCCCTCCAACAACAAATCCCGCACCCCACCCCCACCCCCCCCCCCAAATCTCACTCCTGGCTTCCATCGTTTGTATCAGCCAGTATTTGCGCCTTTTTGAAATATGTGGCTAGAAAGAGCCCAAGTCCTTTAATCTATAATGGAACAGACGTTATCATTATTGTTAAATAATGCACGGGGTGCTGGCATTAAGTATTAATAAGTTATTGAGTTGTATAGTTCTGGTGACCTGCCTGCAGGCACACTGTTGATTGTGAGCAAAAACCAACAAAAAAAAAAAAAAAGTGAGTAAGGGGAGAGTACGGATGCACACCTGTACTGTGTGTGAGACCATACAGTACTGTGCACTGAGTCTTACTACACTTCTATGTAGCTAAACGAAGCATATGGATAAACCAGACTACTGTGTCAGAGCCACTTGTGTACTGAGGAAGGATTTTACAATGGTTATGTACAAAGGAACAGTATATATAGAGTACAGTACTGACTAAGAAACATTTGAGTACTGTATGATGAGCAAGGTTTGCTAAGATTTGCTGTGTACGGGAAGAACATAGATTACCACAGTGCCACATAATAGACTCTAGAATACAGAGTACTGACTGAGGACTTTTTCTGTCTAACGGAGTCTGGATGTACTGTGGTATTGTGCAAGTGACAGGTATCAATACACTAGGCTTCTGTGCAAGGAATGAACAGGAGTCCTGCTAGTACCACCTCGGGCTGAAACCCTTCAAAGCTGGGGTTTCTGTGAGAAGTTCTGGAGAGGTGCTACGAGTTCAGCGACGTGCTACTGTGGTCCTACTGCACAGAGAGATGAAAACACACCGACGCGGTCCTACCAGATACCGCTGAAGTGCATTCCCGCAATGTGTTCAGACATGAGTCTCCTGCTGCCTCACTGGAGAAAGGATTCCATTGCGCATATTCTAAAACTGACCCCCTCTTTCCATATTCATAATTCACCACCATTACCATATTCCAACAACTCTCCCCACGCTAAGGAACATACATAATTTACAATATTTTTCCCCATAATCAATGTTTGCAGCAGCTCAACCCAAAAAAATCTGCTTTGTGTTTGTTTGTGAGGTTGTCTTACTACAAAACGAGCAGCAAAATAACAGCGGCTTTCGAGAAGCTGGAAAAAGAAAGGCCAACTATTATGTCCATGGTCATAGTGTACATTAGCACTGCTGTGGATGCCTAACTTCTAAACAAGCTAAGAAACTGACATCTCTTTATTTAGCCTTATCCCTCTCACAATTTAGTTGCATAGACTTCGCTAATGCTGGTAAACCAAATGCAAAAATCAAACCGTGGCTGACAATCAAGTCGTCGGTCTTTCATTCATATAGAGTAAACACCCGGCATAAAAAGTATTTGTTGGATGGCTTGTAAATTGAAAGCTTAAAAAGGGTTGCCTAGCAACAGAGGCCTGGTTGCCAACCAGAGCATTACTACCAATTACAGGGGGCTGAGAAAGTGGCGCACCTCTTTGGCTGGTAAATGTCACTTTCCTTGAAAAAAATATAAAGCTTTCAGACAGATCTAACGTGGCTCTGCCCCAATGGCTGCCATACATACAATGAACTCAGTCAGAGCGTATTTCAAATGCATGTGTACACACACACACACACACACACAAACACGCACACACAAAGACCCCCACACACACACACACACCCACACACACTCAGACACATGCACACACAAAGACCCCCACACACACACACACAAAAGTGCATATTATAGCTTTCTTAATTCTCAATTGTTCTTCACTGTGACATCGTCATCCAGTATGGATGCCGTTGTTGTTCTTTTATGTTTCTAAAAGTGACAAACAACCACAACTGGTACAAAAGTATCTTAAACAGAGAGAATGTTTCCTGCATTATTGACTGTTCAAAATTGTACTAGGCTCTCCCTTAGCTTGGAAGATCTGGGAAGAAACGGTGATGAATACTAATGACGCGAATGCTGGTGGACATTGAGCCTTTGGATATTAGATTTACTTTGCTTACTTGGAGAGAGAGTTTTCTTGGGGAACTAAGATCTTTGAGTATTATTGCTTTAAATTTCATCTGGGAGCACCGTCTCTGTTCTCCTCACAAGGTCTTGCGCGTTGTCAGAAGCAGGATATTAAGACAGTCTGGAGCCCAAAAACTACACCTCCCAGAAGGACAGGAGGCCAGTGTCAAGGTAACGGAATGACTGCCGGAGATGAGGGACAGGGAAGAGAGCATTGGCATTAACTGGAAAACCATGTGCAAAGTTCATACCTGAAATACCATCCACCTTGGTCTGTGCTCATCAGTTCAATTTTCAGTTCTAGTCACCAAATTTACATGTCATATTTGGCTCTCAAAATAATTGGCAATCAGGTTTTTTTTTCATGCACCTTAAAGGTGCAGCGTGTATGTTTTTTAGAACACTTTTGTTCATATTTGGGTCAATTTCCTTCATATTTCCACACTTCGTCTGGGTCTCATACAATGCTAGCCCTAACCCATATCCTATTTTGAACTAAATAAAATAAACATATAAGCGAGACCTTTCAGCCCGCCCATATCAACATGAGCGGGCTTTTCCAATAGCACAGGGTAAAATGTGGACGAATAAAGAGAATTGGTCATTATTTTGAGAATAAAAGTGGGAAAATTTAAAAATAGAAATTTTCCATACCATTTCTACAGTTGGAAATAAATAAATAAATATTTTTATGCATACCATTTGAATCAGGCTGGACACAGTGGTGAAAATCATTCACAGAATCAACAGACAGGCTGCAAAAGAATTATGGCAATTGCTAGTCTAAAATGAAAAAAACAAAAAAAACATTCAGCACTAAATTTGATTATGGCTTCCTGTGTCTGAAGAGTAAGCAAAATGAACACAATTCCATTCTTCCTGTCACTTAAGGTACTCACCGTGTAATTTGCATAACAAGCACCTTGATGGTTCATCTGTCCTTAGGAAAGGATTGTACTGATATTTTTTTTTTTTCCAGCATGTTCATATGCAAAGCAAGAGGGTTGTTGTTCCTCAAGTCTCCACAATAGCACAATTAGACACGTGGAATTTAACAGAAAAAAATGACAGTTTTGGGAATTTATACTTTTATACTTTATAATTGTACAGCAGTCATCGCCCCCCCCCCCCCCCAAATTCCATCACCTCTGTCACCTGGGGGTTTGATATATGTAAATGAAAGAAAGGAAACTGGCCACATCATTGTATTGCAGCTATTGAAGTTACAGAATAGTGCGAGGGACAAGTTTTCTTCTCAACCTATACAAATGGAACCAGATTCTGATCTACCTCAGGCTGAGAAGATTGGCAGGTTGCCAAGAGACAATGGGACGGTGAGGAAGAATTTGAAAATGGAAATGGTGAGGGTGCTTTTGTCGAGTGGCGAGAAGATTTCATCCTCGCGAGCTGTGGCATCATGTGATCAGCTCGCCTGTGCAGAGCCTTATCACAGAACCCCATCCCGGTTACGGGATTTGTGTGTTGCGGAAAACAACAGAACGCACCAACTTTAGAGTCTCTCCCCTGGAGAGATATCCTTTCTCGGGTTCCTCCCAGTCATCTTGACCCTAACTTTGTGTGGTCAAGGTATCGGAATCAGAGCCGGTTACATCGCGGTTCGCGTATTCAAACAACTCCCGGAGAGCTGCTCGAACCCTCCTGGGGGTTCAAACAAGCTTTTAATCATGGCTCAAAAACGGCCAGCGTACAGAAGTTTTTAATCATGACGGTCGAAATGCGAGGCGATGGCACGAGGGAGATATGTGTCCGCTTTCAAAAAAAAACGGCACAACGGAAGTGTGATTATGCCAGGATAATGAGACGTCTCATTATACAATGGATTTTGGAGCCCAACTTTCGCCTTGACTTGAGCCGGCCCCGTGCGTTATGAACAGGCAGGTGGGACACCTCGTTACTGAGCTTTAAGACGCCACCGCTATCTCGCCTTCTCTTTTTATCGCGATAATTAAAGGAAATGAAGCAAACTCGGATTTTTTTTAGGGCGATACGCCTTCGAACCCTGACCTCCGGTCCAGCCCACAGGCTATTCTCTGAGTGTAGAGTAAATGCTTACGTTCATCCCTTGCCTGTCAAATCAATCATGTAAATGTGAGTTTATTTGGTCGACGCCCACGCCGCATGATTCATGTTGTACCTCAGAATCCACTGACCCCACTACGTGCACTTGCTCACCAGCTTATGCCGTCTTTATACTCCTTTCTAATATTCCTGCATTACAGTAAATAGGCCCAAGCAGAGCCTGTTGGTGCTATAATTCAGCGTACTCCTGCGATAGCTGCTTCTTGTAGACCCCCAATTCCCACCAGGCCTGCTTTGAGTTACTGTCCAAATTACATTTTACATCTCCGTAAATGTGTGGAGCGAATCATTGTGATAACTGCCGTAATCTGAATATCAAAAAGAAAATTACATTCCCTCCCTTCTGTATGGTGAATTAAAATGCATTCATTTCTAACATATAAAAAGCTAGAAATTTTCAAATTCCACAAGTGTGAAACCACCGTCCAGTTAACAATAAATCTCAAAAATATTTTCTTTTCACCTGAATTGCAGTGTTTTTTTTTTCTTGTTTTTTTTTTACAGTGCCAGGTCTACAAAAACTGAAATGAATTATGCATTGTTCTAGCAGTCCAGCTCACGGTGTGTGGTGTTTGCCTGCACTGGGTCACTGAACAGTGGTTCTGAAACACACCTCAGTGTGAACACTTTTACACTAGACCCACCTGGAACCTCACTCTGTGACACAACAGGAAGAGAGTACCTTTTCCAGCCAATGGGTATGAGGAAACAATTTGGAATGCAGGCCAGCGCTGTGGACAGCTACCTCTTAGGGTCCGACACAGGACCACGGATGGCTATCCCTGACCTTTTGCGAGGGACTAGCTCTCAATGGCAAAAGAATATATATATTTTTTGGCAAACATTGATTCTACCCCGGCTCCCCCTTCGCTCCCCTTTTTGTTCTCTTGGATGAAAAAACAATTATAATAAGCTCGGGAGGTCATACTGTAGCTGAATGCCAATCTGCTCTCGGCCTTTTAAAATAATGTTTGCGGAACGAAAGGTCACTGGGACTGGCGTGGTTATTGAAACATTTTGAATAAAATTCATGTGCACTTTTAAAGGTCCTTTCAGACTATATTTTCTAAAGGCGGAGTGAGATAGATAAGAATCAGTTTAGTATCAAAGAGCAGAAACAAGTTTTTGTGGTTACCATGAACCAGAAAATCTCTCAACGCCGTGGCAATTACAGCCGATGTGTGCATACTGAATGCTTGCCACACGCTCGCTGCGTCCTCGGAGTTCACCCGTTTGGAATGGATTCATGTGCTTTTGCATTCCGGAAAAAAAAAAACAACAAAAAAAAAAACAACAACAGAGGAGCTGGTTTTAGGTTCTGAAAAAAGCTGCTGCTGTTATCCCATTTATAGACTCCTGATCCTCCTGCGCAGGTATAAATAATCTCCAAAATGCGTGCTTCACTGAAGAGTCCACAAATTGCTGATAAGACGCGTCTGCAATTCGGGAATCGGGGTACTTCAGACACAGACTGTGAAAATGTAATTATATTACTCAGCCATCTTTAAAAAAAAAAACTAATGATTTATGAAGTAAGGCATTTGCTATCAAATCTACCAAATATCCCTTCAGTTCTAATATTATAATATCAATTCTAAGGTGTTTATATAATTCTCAGAATTGTGGGTTCTAGTGCAAATAAGAAATGGTAATTAATTGTGGATTCTAATTAAAGTCAGTCAAATGCATCGGTTAGATAACTGTGCCTGCTTTTGTGTCTTTGATATGCTGGCTGGACAATATGCCAAGAAATGCATCATCAGGAACATATAGTACGACTGAAGATCTGTAGACACCAATAATAGATTATCCCACAGCTACTTGCCTTTCCAAACGAAAAAGTAGAATTGACTTGTGTGTTAATAGTGTTTGCATATTTAGAATGAAGCCCAAGAAACACTTTTACTGTGGAAGTTGCTCATATCTTAATGATTAGGATTCACTGCACGGTAAAATGTGGAGTGTTCAATAAACTAAGTGAATTTACACCGACAGAGTGCATTTCATCCCCAGTGGGCTCTGTTATTGAATTAGCACTGGCCATTTTACTGTGCACATTGGTCATTTAATCAATATACACCCAATTTTTATTAATTGTTCTGTTTCAAAATACTAAATGGAAGAACAAAAAAGGAAGCTTTATTCTGACTGTATAAGCAGCGACGTGGAATTGAGTTAACTTGAGTCAACAAAAAGCCTACTCAGCGGCTTCTTAACATGGTTGACTTATACCACCTGCGTCATATTTCCAATTGACATCACTGTCGATAAACAGCATGTTTTTGTTTTTACTAAAATCTTTATTTTTCCTTGCTAAAAAGGATGGTACTCTTACATTTCTTCGCTCTTACACACAGCGTACTTCTTACTCTTAGACAGTTTTAGCCACAGAAATGTATGCCCGTGTTCAAAGGTCCTCCATTAGACAAAATCCTTTTGAAAATGATGTAAGCATTGACTGAAAAATGGAACAAAATTTCACAAAAATTGGAATAGATGGATAACAAGGCTTAGCAAATGAAAAAGTACCTGGTGGTCAGTAAAAGCTTTTACGAAGTCTAGAGGGGACAGCTTGTTCAAAGGTTTGGAGAAATAAAATAAAATATAGCTATTTCAATACACCAAGAGCCAAAAACAATGAATTAACTTTCTTGATGCATTTTTACCAAATGAATCATTGAAATAAAGTTTATAATTGCTCTTTTAGCAGTCTGTCTATCAATATCCACAGGCTTTCCTTTCTTACTATCTGATTAAATTTTCCAATTCTGCTGGAAAAACAATGTATTGTAGACAAAAGTATTTTTAGAATCAGATGTCAGTGTTGTGAGGCCACAGAATAATAAAACAATCAGCAATGGCTCTGTAGGCTACTGAAAATGGCTGTTTCACATATGACTGTACTGAAAAGGGTTGTGTTTCAAATATGTGTATTGAAAATGCTGCGCTACAGATGTGTCTGTGCTAAAAAGTGCTCTGTTTCAGATGTGTCTGTGCTGAAAAGTGCTGTGCTTCAGATGTGTCTGTACTAGAAAGTGCTGTGCTTCAGATGTGTCTGTACTAGAAAGTGCTCTGTTTCAGAGCTGTCTGTACTGAAAAGTTGCCATAACAGTCCGGTAAGCTCCTTGCAAATGTGTGTGAGAAGGTTGCGTACCCATAATTCCTTCTCAGCCAAGATTATTCTCTGTTAATCTTTCGCCAGTGTCAGTGTACCACTCTTGACCTGTTAAACCCTCCGGTTGCTGAGTCTATTTGGAAGAACTTCATCTGGCGGGCATGAATCTAATAAATGTTTTTTGCGAGACTATCCTTGAACCTGCTCGTAGCTGTCCGTCCCTGTAGCTGCTCCAGGCTGGTCAACCTCCTGTATTTTAGCGCCAGAGAAGAGCCTCCTATCAAACCGGGGCGATCTGCAGCCGTTGGTGTGAATCAATTTTTAGCTCCGTGTCCCGAAGTGGTGTGAAAACAGCGCGGAGGAATGGCAAAGGAGAGAAAGGAGGACGCTTCTCGGTAAACGCAAGCGGCATCGACTCGCGAACAGAGCCTAATTATCGCGAGCGGACGTTAGGAGGGAACAAAGAGCCATTTTCAGTGCGCGCTATTTTAAGGAAATGCCCGCGTTTCGAAATGTGAAATTCAACACTTGCCATAAACGCGATAAAGAACATCCAAACGGAATCTGCACGCAGAAAGAAAGAAAAAAAAAACAAAACGCTTCAGTGCATGTGTTTTAATGCTTCTCTTTGCATTCTGACAAATGGCTATACGACTTGAATTGTTCTTTTCATAAAATCATTAAACAGATCATTCACCGCCAGCTTAATGAATCTTTTATAAAGAAGACATCGATACTTCCCAAGCACGTCTTCAATTAATCTTAGTGAAGACTGCTCTCTACCACAGCAAACATGGTGAGATAGAAGAGATCTGAAATCCTCTTCTTCACCAATATGATTCAAAAAAGGAAAGAAAATAATCCTCAAAATTAACATTCATATTCAGAAGTCAAATTAGTTATTCTTTTTTTTGGTTTTCCAGCTCCAGGGAGAAATCAATACATACTTCAAATACACATCCCATTCCTATTTAAAAATCACCATTAATAATTTCCAAATTAAGATTTGAAATCACTGCATTTGGTAATGTGTCCACTGTTATGGGAGAATGCTATTAAAACTCTACAAAATGTGAATCCCATGGAGAGCATGTAGTACATACAGATGCAGTATTTATGAAAGCATTGCTTGATGTGTCGTAATATTTTAGAGTGACTTCTCCTGGAAGCATAGGTTAAATTTCTGACATTTTGATGTTCATTGACTCTAAAGGACATGCAGAGAGTCTCTCTGATGTTGCTTTATAGGCTGAGTGCTACAGCTTCTTTGTATTCAGAGCACATATTGTGTCAAGTGTGGGCGGAAAAAAACAGATTACACTGTAAACACACAACGTAAGGCTGAATAAGCCCTGAGCATAAACACAGAGTGAGACCAGCACACTCACACACACACGCGCACTTACACATACGCACACACTCACACACACACACGCACTTACGCATACGCACACACTCACACACACACCCACGCACACACACACAAACACACACCCACACACTCACATACACACACACACACACATACACACACACACACAAACACACACCCACACACTCACACACACACACACACGACCAAACACACACACATACACGCACACACACACAAGCACACACCCACACACTCACATACACACACACAAACGACCAAACACACACACACACACACACGTACATGCATATACACCCATACACACTCATGAAATCACACTCACAGGACATATGCATACAGTACGTGCAGACATATATGCAATCATACATACATGCATACATACGCTCATACATACACGCACATACGTACATACATACGCATACACAGAGAAGTGGAAAATCCAGTTTCAGAAATTAAAGTCCTCGCTAGTATTTTGCTAATTAGCACAATTTTTCAGCCAGGAGGAACTAATTAGCGATATCAGCTGGAGGAGTTCGCGAGTAGCAGAAACACATCGCAGGACTTTTACTTTTTGACCCTCTTGGACTTTCCACCACATGTGCACTCACACACTGGTACACTGAGACAGGCACACAGAATACTTACAAAGACAAAAATACATGCAAGCAGAAAAGGTTCTTTGTTCATTTGAACAGTTTGAACTGTAATGCCTTTGAAGAAGAAGAAAAAGAAGAAGAAGATGAAGAAGAAGAATAAGATGAAGAAGAAGAAGAAGAAAAAGAAGAAAAAGAAGAAAAAGAAACAGCAGTAAAGGAACAGTACTGCGGAAGGAGGCTGCACTGACCCAGTGGCAGAGTGTGGGTGGGCTCTGTATGAATGTTGGCAAGTGGATGCCACACAATGACCTAGGGATGATTTCAGAGGCTGTTGGACCTTGTGCGAACCTCCATCTCAGATCCATCACATCAACCTTGGCTCGCTGGCACATCTCCGCAGCAACCGCGAGACAAAACAAATATCTGGAAACATGGAAAGAAAAGCCTACAAATACACCTTTCATTTCTCCTGTCGACCAATGGAATCGCAGACGTGTTACAGCGTTGAGGGTCTTTGAAGCTCGTGTTCCTACTGCAGCGGAATCGTTCAAAGGCGAGATGTAGCGGGGAATAAAATGTCTCGCGGCAATATCAGAATCTTATATGATGTATACATGCGCGGTGCCTGCGGATCTTCCTGCTGTTTCTCTTTGTCTGAAAGGAACCAAGCTGCTTCATTTTGTGCTGCGTCAGTATCCTTTCACTTCTCCCTCCTCCATCAATCAGGCAAATGGAAGACATGCCATTTCCCATAATGCCCCTGCCCAAGCCAATCAGAGGCCATTTCTCCCCTGGAGCCAGCACTCAGCCATTGAGATGGGCTCTGTTTGTCAGATGTAGACGGTGTGGTGCTCTTTACACGTCCACAGCGCTGTATCCTCCCTGCCTAATCACTTGTTTTTACTTTCATTCCCTCTGTTTCAACCTCTCTCTCGCTCTCGCTCTCGCTCTCTCTCTCTCGCTCTCTCTCTCTCTCTCTCTCTTTCTCCACCTCAAAAAGTATCTTTATTGAGGCTGAACAATCTTTAAAATTTTCAGCTTGTTTTCTAAGTTATTTTTTGCTTGACAAGTGAAACTGTCTTACCCCATTTCTTGTTTTGTTTTTGGTGTGAGCCGTCCTATCTGACACTATCTCTATTGCTCTATACATCTTCACCCGTTTTCAAAGATACATGGACACACTCGCACACATGCACGCAGACACACACACACACTCACGCGTGCATGCATGCTCACTCACACACCTTACTCACTTTTCTTCTTCCTCGTTTTCCCTTTTTCTCTGTCTAAGCGTGTGTGCTGGCAATGGGCCCATGACCTTCCGCATGGAAGTCTACCGCTATTCACCTACTGTTCCCGACTCCAATATCCTAGCAACAAGTAAAAGAACAGGGACAAACAAATGTGAGAAACTTGGTCCTATGCAGGGTGTACTCTCTAACATTGCTCCTCAGTGCAAATAGTGGTCTTCCTCTGCAGCGGAGGAAATCCTATTAACAGTTGGACTTGGGGGGTGGGTGGGGAGCAAGTGTACAATGCTATTGTTTTTTTTCGCCATCACATTTTTTTTTTTTTCCTTTTTTCATTTTCTCTTTGATGGAAGAGCATAAAAATGAAACCACTTTAACCTGTGCCTCTGGGTTCAGGATGGGACGCCATAATCAAATCATTACTTTTATTAACGTTCAGATGGCTTTTTAATAGAACCTCTTTATTATGTCATTTCTCATTCTATCTGTTTTGTGTCTTTCTTCCTCCGCCGTTTCTTTTTCGTATTTCCTGTGGAACCAGCCGGAGGGCTGCCGCCCTGCCGAGCGCGGCTCGATGTTTTACAGGAACTCAGGTTATGATTTTGTTTCTTATAATTCATTTTTTTCCGCGGCGGTGTTCCGTCTCAGATATCCAGAACGCGGTTTTCCCCTCCCTCTGTCCTTCGCTTCAAACTCACGCTATTTTCACCACCTGTTCTCTGGGTCCTTATCATTCACAAGGCCTGCCATTCTGGCTCTAATGATACTTGGATTTGCTTCATTTTTTTACCTTTGTAGTGCATTAATTATTTCAATTGTCATTTTAGTTTTTTTAGTGCCTAATAAAATGCTGATGCACATTGGGACATCTTCCTGACCTTTATAAGAAAATGCATATGTGACACGTGTTATTTCTCAGCAACAAGTACATAAGTACGGACAGTCAACTTGAAATAACAAACATTTCTTTCTCTTCTGCTCTAATACAAAAAAACTAACCATTGGCAAGAATTTATTAACTGTCCAAGGTCTGATGATATTATATATTTTCTAATATTTTATTTTGAAAATGATAAGGTTCTGGCTACTCTGATTCATCTATTGGTGATGTCATGGCCCACAAGGGCCTGTTGTATAAGAAAAATAAATAAATAAAAAACGGTTGAACTCAGGCAGTTGGAAAAGAGAGGTTTGTTATTAGAACAAGGGAGTTATGAAGGGTGCTACATGCATGTCAGTTCATCGGTTTATTCGTTTGTCATTTTCAACTAGGTTCCAAATAAATTCAAAATTTCTTATGAAAAGCTAGCTAGCTAGTCAAAATATACTAGACAGTAGATTAAATGGGATATGCACATTTTCATTTGCAAATTGGATTGTGGATAAGATTAGTCGGCTGACGCTCTGTATGCAGTTGAGTCAATGGACATGTAGTTCAGTGTATAGGCGAGACCATAGCAGGGTGTCGCTGAATTCGAAAATTGAGGGCCAGCTCCTGTCTTAAAACCCGGAGCAATCCGGTTGATTTCCAGATCATTATCCAATGTGCCAATCTGCGCAACTGTTAAACCTGTCCCCCTCACGGGGGCCGCGATGTGTCCGTGACGTTTGGGGGGGGCGCACTCTCTCTGCCTCATAACGAGGTGAAGGTGGCGACGAGCGGAGGATCTCCGGGACGCCGCCGGAGAACGAGGACTCAGGAATGAGGGGTGTCAAAAAAGCGGACTCTTCAGTCCGCTGCTCTGGCGTGGCAATCAGGCCCTTTTCCCGTGCAACCCCTCTGGGGTTAAATTTGAAGCCGCCGCTCGTCTGACAGCCCCGTGTCCGAAGGAGCCCAGGGGCCCGGCGGCTCATTTGGGGCCCCCCGGCCCACGCCCCCGCTCACGCCCCCGCCGTAAACCCGGTGGGGGGGGGCTCGCTGACACTCGTTGACGAGGTAGAGGAGCGCTTCGGCGGCGTCCGAGGTGGCAGCTAGCTGCTGTGAGGATCGGGAGGCCCTCGGTCTGTGTGTGGGGGTGGGGGGGGGGGGGGGGGGTGGCTGGTGACGGACATTAATCTCCCGAGGAAGGCCCTGGGGGTGGGAGAATAATTATGCCGTGTGATCTGGGATTTCTCAATCATCCTCAGCGCAAACTCAGGGAGGGGAGGGGGGGCGGGAAAGCCACTACTGTCATTTTTTCCTGCTTGTTAAACGAGGAGATTTATAGTTTTTCAGATTTTGAGAAGAGAGGACAGGAGTGACCAATTAAATACAAATTAAATGAGATTAAATAAAAAAGAGTTATGCGAAAACAAACAGAAGGCACTCTGACACCAGCTGAATTTTATAAAATCTCTAGGCAATTATACTACCAATCTGGCAGCAACGTTGGCCACACATCCATCTGCTTTGTGTTTTTTTTTCCTTCTAGTTTATGGTAGTATTATCACTGGTGCATATCTGAAATAAACGACAAGAATAATCAAACATCAGGGGAGCAAATTAACAACTATATAGTGAATTACAGCTGTACCCGTAAGGTTACAACGCAGCATAGGGCTTTGTTTTAACAGGATTTTATTTATTTGGTAGTTTGACCCCTTGATTACATTTTTCTCAAGTAGTTTATGTCCCTGCTGATTAGACTAAAAATTTGACAGCTTTCTTTGTTCTGCTCAAGTTGGAACTGACATTAATTCAAAGAAAAGTAGCTCACCCCCAAATATAGTTCTGATTTCACTCTCAGTTGGAAGCGAACTGTGAACTTTCAAGTTGCTAAGTGTCACGTTTCTTGAGTGGAAAAAAGAATATAAACAGTTATTATTCCTACATTAGCTCACGATAATTTCTCTTACAATGTTGAAAATCTCTTACAATTATTATAAACACCGGTTCCATGAACAACTCTTCAAGTTTTGATGAAAAACAAATCCACTCAATGATGCCAGTGCCATAGTTTAATAAGTATGCGATTTTCTATTACGAATCAGGAGCTGCCCGCAAAACACAACTCAATAAAATGCAGTGTGATTTTGTGAAACACCAATAACCTCTGGACTCTCTAGAGCAGGAGGGGTAACAATCTCCGAATCTCCGCTCCGGAATATTTATTTATTGGTAGATTTATATTGAAGACGGGAGCGGAGACGGTTTGGGAATTAAAGGGAATTGAAAGCTCAACTCAACACTTCTTATTAATCATTAGAATTCCTTGATGCACGCAGCAGTGGTCTCCAGCTGACAAGTGCTTCGAGTTGAGAAAAGCCAAACATTAAAATGCATTTCTTAAACAAGTGTTTCAGAAGTGGGATTTCACAAAATTGTTTCAGAGCTTCGCTGTTCGGCCCTCTGTAAACAGCTTAAGAAGACTAAGATATTACAGATAGCACGAGGAAGTCGTTTATTTCCTCGATTTAGCGCAAATCACTCCGTCCAAAGTTTGGAGGAAAAACAAAGTAACACAAAAGTCGAGTCAAATTAAGTCAGATAATTTCACAGCTGCAAGAGAATGCGTTTGCCTTCAAAAGTGGGACGTGGTAAACACACCAACATCGTTTGACGGCAATTTGCGATTTTCCCTCATAAATGGATCAATAATGGCTGCCAAATGACTGCATGCATTATGTGGTGGTAATGGCATGCAGATTTTAAACCAATCACAACACCTTGCTGCGGATCGCAGCGGTCTTTGGTTTACACGAGTGAATGATTGACGGCATGGGGTAGTGCTGCTAATTGTGGTGTTTATGAATCCTCATTTCCCCCCAGCACGGGCGTACGGCTTTACGTACGTCCCGCTTCGAGTGAGCGGCTTCTGTTTGCTGATTTTTTGTTGTGATTATTAATATGTGCATCTGTCTGCCTTCCATTGCCACCGCATCTGATGCCCTTCTTCTTCTTCTCCTCCTCAAAAGGTTTTAGAAAGTCTGACTTTGATCTGAGGTAAATAAATCCCCTGAATGATCACTTTGGCGGTACGACGTTACACACACTTTTACAAATGAGAGTGGCAGTATAAATTTCACATGAACTTATTACACTGTGTAACTTGAGGACGTCCTTTAACTAGATAGCTGACAGCAAGGAGGAATGGTGCCTTCAGTGAATTTAAGAAATTGTTATTAATTACACATGCGCTGCAAACTAATTAAGAAAATGTGAACTCTACGGCCCTCGTTCCGTTCTTATTGTGATTAGGGGGAGCCATTCATTCCTCCCACTAGTCAGCTTGTCAGCATTAATTTCTCTGCTGCACACTTTGGGGCTCTGGGTAATTCCTTTCTTCATAAAGTAAAAAAATAAAAAAACAGGAAGAATCTATAGCTTTGTACTCGCAATGCTCTGCTTAGTGGTTTAACTTGCGAAGAAGAATCCAGATTATTCTTGTTTATTAATGGCAAGCCTTTGAAATGTGTGCCTCTCTTAATTCATGACATAAATTTGAGAGGGAAATATATTTGGTCAATTCATCTCATATATGAAGACTTAAACGCAGGCATAGTCACAGACACACAGACACACACACACACACACACACATCCCATATATGAACACGTAAACACAGAAGCAGACACACAGACCCACACACACACACACACATACACACATGCGCACACACACATCCCATATATGAACACGTAAACACAGAAGCAGACACACAGACCCACACACACACACACATACACACATGCGCACACACACATCCCATATATTAACACGTAAAGACAGACACAGACACACACGCATACACACTCACGCGCACGCACACACAGACACACACACACACACACAGACACACACTCACAGCCTGGAACCTCTCTGGAAATGAGTGACGTGCAGTGACAGCTGTAGTCTGCCACAGTTTCTGAAGATTACTAGCCCGTGAAGGCTGTGAACACGCCGCAGACAGGAGAACACAAAGCCAGCCATACATCTGATTCGTCTGCTCGACTCCTTCTGAAGAAGACGAGCGACGCACCGCCATCCACTTCCCGCGCAGGTGGCGACACACTGGAGAGACAAAACAACAGAGGCCCAGTCTCAGAAAAAATATATATTTTTTTTTTCACATTCTGTTATCCTGTGAAACCCGCAGTTTAAACAACCTTTAAATTGGAACTGGAAGAAGTCGATAAGAAAAAAAAAATAGAACCCCGGGGGAAAACTACAGTACCCAGCACACACCTGGCTGATCTGTGAGTGATTAGTCTGTCCAACCAAACACCTTCCCCACAGATTATTGTTCTCTCATAGGGCAAAATGAGATGTCATTAAGCAGGTTTGAAACTGTGCGGAAAATTACCGTCCTCTCAAAACCCAAATTGTGAGGACATGTTCCTTTTCTTTCTCTCATTTTCAAAATATCTCATAGAGAGATCCTTATTGTTGCCAACAGTGGGACAGCCAGAGTCTTGTCATTAGGGCAATTTCTGTCTTTTGACACAGAATCCATTTAAACGCTTAAGACTGATCTTATTGGTTTCTTTGTGAATTTCTACGCAGGCGGCGGCGTGTCACTAAGCTAAGTGCTACCCGCTACACTGCCTTCATAGCCCTCGTGTTCGGCCCAGCCCAGCGGAGAAAAAAAACAGCAGCTCTCCTGTGTTTATCTCGGACGGAGTGATCTAACCTTTAAAGGTCCAAAAGCGTCGATGCCCTTACAGCACACGCTTTCATGAGGGATTGCGCCGACCCCCCAAATCTGATATCCTGTCCCGAGACCGCTTCAAAAGGATTCGGCGGATAATGAGGGGGACCTGGCCTTATCCCAGGGAAGGCACGCAAGGGCAATCGATGGACATTCGATCCCGGCGCTCGTTAATTAAAATGATTTCTTATTTTTGTTTCTCTATTGTGCGAGAAGAGAATGCAATCAGGGGAGATGCCCCTCTCGACTGTCCACCCAGCTCGAAGACCTGGCGCGCCCACCCACGCACCGTTTTCCCACGTCCGAGGTTCTCGTGCCTTCAAAAGGTCACCCTGGAAACCAAGACGGGCTGACCGCGGGAGCCAGCCCGCGCGATGTTATTATCGTTTACAGTGAGGCGGACGCCCACCGGGTCACGACCGCATAATTATTCAACGTCCGTGCGAGGTTCCCGCTTCCGTTACGCTGAGGTCACCGTTGGCGCCGCCTTAGCCGCGCATTAGCGTTTCTGTGAGCGTCCGCGCTATCTTAAAGGAGCTGGTTTTCAGCGGAACGCAGCCCCGAAGCTAGGCTGCGCTAGCGTTGCCAGGCGAGAGCCGCGCGTTTGAAAGACACGGTGAACTGCGGATGAACCGGCTCCAGCAGAGAGGCCGCGGCCTGGGAGTCTGACGGGGGAGCTGAGCAGATCCTTCCGCCCTGGCTACCCCCAGTCTCGATAAGCCGGCCAACCACAGCGCCTCCTTATGCTTCTCTGCGAACGGCGGCGCTCCTGCCGGGCACCCATGCACACTGGCACACACATGCATGCTCTCAATCAAATACACACACATACACACATACACACATACACACACTCTCAATCAAACACACACACACACTCTCAATCAAACACACACAGGCACACACATGCACACTGGCACACACATGCACACTCTCAATCAAACACACACAGGCACACACACGCATGCTCTCAATCAAACACACACACACACACACACACACACACTCTCAATCAAACACACACTGGCACACACATGCACACTGGCACACAGGCATGCTCTCAATCAAATACACACACACACACACACACACTCAATCAAACACACACACACACACACAAACACACATACACACACACACACACACACACACACACTCTCAATCAAACACACACAGGCACACACATGCACACTCTCAATCAAACACACACACACACACACACACACACACACTCACTCTCAATCAAACCCACAAACACACAAACACACACACACACACGCACTCTCAATCAAACACACACAGGCACACACATGCACACTCTCAATCAAACACACACACACACACACACTCTCAATCAAACACACACACACACTCAATCAAACACACACACACACACACACATGCACACTCTCAATCAAACACACAAACATACACACACACTCTCAATCAAACACACACTGGCTGACACACACAAGCACACTCTCAATCAAACACACAAACACACACATGCACACTCTCAATCAAACACACAAACACACACATGCACACTCAAACAAACACACAAAAACATGAGAAATCTTCCTCTCTATCTCTATCTCTCACACACAGGCACACACATTCACACAAACTCGCACACACACACACATGCACATACACATGCACATTCTCAAACACACAAACACACACACACATGCACACACAGACACATTCACACAAACTTGCCTGCTCTCCATCAAACACACAAACACATGAAAAGTCTTACTCTCTATCTCACACACACATACGCACACACACCCACAAACACAAGAAAACACACATCATTAAAAATAAAACAGTAATCTTTTTCTTCAGCGAAAGTCCCTTTTCCCTGTTTTCTTTTTTTTTTCTCTCTCTCTCGTCATAAGCTCTTGCTTTAAATCGTCTTTTCATCTCAGGCCGGGCCTCAGAGCACTATCTCCTTCACACATGTTTTTCTTTTTTCCTCCTTCTCTCTCTCTCTCTCTCCCTGGCAATCCTGCAGCAGTAATTACCAGTTCCTCGGGCTCCTGCGGGAAAACGCTCCTGTCCCCCCGTTCTCTCGCTCCGTCGTTTAATTCTGAGGAGCCGGCTCACCCTTCATTAACCCTTCCTCGAGCGGTCGACGCAGACGCGGACGTACGGACGTACGGACGGGCGGGCGGGCGGGCGGGGCGAAGCCGGCTAGGGAAAAGCGTGGCGCGACTGCGAACGCGCTCGGACCGCGCGCGGCTCCATGCATTTTTCATGATCACTTATTGATGTAGCGGCCTGGCGCGGCCCGGACGGGGCGTGTAATAAAAGTCATTCTTCATTATACCGCCTTTTCCGAAGGGTGGAGACGAAGAGGGAAAGTTTCCCCTCCGCTCTTGTGAAAGGATGATTTTTATAATGCGCGAGGAGAGAAACCGGCTCCCGACGTCTCCCTGAAATCTGCTGCTAATGTTTCCGGCGCTTGAAAAAAAAAGAGAGAAAGATAACTGTCAAAATAATTGGGTGCAAACAGTGCAGGGCTCGGAGAAATCTTATTTGAAAACATTGCAGCTTCAAGACTGCGTGGAGTGCTGGAATCCTAACCCGGGTGCAAGAATTCAGCTTTGAACCTCCGGCAAAGTACAGCTAACTCTTCTAATTCAATGCACCCCACCTCCTCAAACCCCCACCCCCACCCCTTCCGGAAAGACCTGCTTTTTCAGGCTGTTTCCCCCCCCTTATAGTTCGTAGACTTTCTTCTCAAGGGAACGCAGGACAGATATCCCATTGCCTATTGGGTGGGTCGGAGACAACCACTGTCATCTGAAAGACACATCAAACGATAGACTTTGAGTTAGACCCTTGCTCCAACATCACGTCAAAAGCTTGCTCACATGTTCATAATTGCACATGCTGGACTGACTGGCTATTCTTCACATTAGAAACAAAAATACTCAGCAAATGTATTCTCCAGTGTGCTCAACTTAACATAAAGAAAAGAAAGTCAAATCAAATCTTATGTGAATCTATTTTAATAGAAAGTTGCTATGGGAGTACACAGATATGAAGAAGCATGCTAAAGAGTTAAATGCTCAACCAGTAGTAAATAACAAGTGGAAAAATAGCCTATTAATAACATGGTTTATAATTCCACCTTTGGTATGACTGCAGGTAAGCATCTGCCTGCAACTTAAGTGCCAGATGCAAAAAGACGACACTGCTCCTCATTTGCAACGTTTAACAAGACGTTACCTATGCAACTGCTCCTGACTTATTTTTCAGCGTGCTTGCTACTATTTACCTGCTCCCTACCAGCAAATTTACACAATTAGCACTACGCAGCTCTTCTTTACCGCACCTGTATGGCTAGCAACGCATGCCGCTCCTTGTCTGTAACCCGTTACATCGGCACAGTGTCAATCTACGCACTTATGTTACAAAACGTCGTCTTGGCAACTCGATTATGAATTTATGGAATTGAGGATTGCTCTTCTGATTGGCTGCTTAATGCCTGCACAACCATGGAATACATTTGTTCACCAAATCAGCTGTGCTATGAGACTAGTAAGAGTTGCCTTAAGAAGACCAAGAGGAACTTCAGGAAGACCCTTTTTAATACACAAACGTGCTCAGTTTAAAGCCTGCTTTGCATTGCTTTCACTTCAAGGTTGATTATCTTGCCATAAAAAGTACCAGCATCACTGGGTACTAGTGCTTATGTAGCTGTAGAGGCTTCTTATAATAATAGTGTTAATGAACAGAGTAAATACTTCCAGGTCACGCTGGTGTCTAACCACATCATGGCTCCGTTAGACATTAGGAAAAAAAAGTAATTAAAAAAAAAAACCAAACTTCAATCTTGATATCAGTCTGTGTCACCTAAACTTTATTTTAATACGTATTCTGTGAGCCTTTTATGTGTCATAAGTACATTTAAAATCTGTTATTTCCTCTGTGTCCCTATTTAATATTCCAGCCAAATCCCCCGTAAAAAAAGAAATGTTCGTTCAAACAAAATAAGACATCTTTTGAGGGTAAATGTTTTGAAGTATCCACAATGATCCTCCCTCGTTTGAAGTGTGTTTAGAGGTTAGCACAAATCAGCAGCACACCCTTGAAACTGTTTTAAATGGTTTAATGATGTATGTAGCAACGAGGAAAGTGAGCATTTGGAAAGAACATCTGAACATGAAAACTGAATTTTAAATAGCTAGAATAGACTGAGGGCCAGAAAGCTGAACGAACACTGGGAGAGAAAGAACAAAATGGAGAGAGAAAGAGAGAGAGAGAGAGAAGAAGAAGAAGAAGAAGAAGAGCAGAAGAAATAGGAAAGATAAAGTAGGAGACTATGCAGAAGCCCTGCTTCTGTAAGGTGTGAGGCAAGTTTTATCCCCCAGGCTATAAATATATCTGGCAGAGTGTCATTGATATACTGAGTGGCTTTAAAAAACCTGCCATTCTGCTGCCTCAGATGCTTCAAGATTATAGCTAAAGAAAATTAAGAGGAGGAAATTCTACAGAGAAACATGGGAGAGATCATTCTGGAAAGCAAAGAGCTCAGAGATAAAAGGAAATCCATGCAACAATGCAGGAATGTTACATTAGTGCATACCTAATGGCAACCCACTTTCCTGCTGGCATTCTTTTTCAGAAACACTAGAGCACTGCATTGGCTTCACACACAGAGCCACACCCACGCACAAACACGTTTGCGCGGACGCATGCACACACACACACACACACACACACACACACACACGATCGTAGAAGCCCTCCACTGGGTGGAGCAAGTACAGAGGGGCTGTGAGGGTGGGGTACACACACACACACACACACCTAAACTGTCCCATGTGTCTAATATTGCTTTGTGTTCACACTAAAATGGAATAAAGAGGCAACGTCGAACTTTGATTTGCGTGGATCATTCAATATACCGAACACCTCTACCAAAAAAAAAAAATGGGGGAAAAAAAAACAGACAAAAAAGAATAAGAACAAATCCCTGGAAAGCAGAGATGATTTGAATACGCCCTGCAGCTGCGATTTTCACAGCAGACGTGAGTTTTGATGTAGAGGAGTGACACTTTTTACTGGGTTCTCTCATTTCAGGGTCGACTAATTTCTCCATTACTGGTGCACAATTATCGCAGCGTGACAGCGAATGCAAATACTTGGGGAGGGGGGCAAGGGGGGGGGCGGCGGGGGGTGGTGGGGGCGGTGGAGGCAACAAACCGCTCTGTGCCTGTTACCGAGGGAAGAGCTCAGGGTTCGAGGAGCGCTCTGAGGAACGCTGGCTCCCAGTCAGGGGGGCTGAGCGCTTAAAGATTGTGCCCCCCCCACTGAAGCTGCTAACGCGCGCGCCGCTCCCCGTCTCCCCACCAATGACGGATTACCATAATTCCTTTTAATGGTTAAACGCCTCTAATGACGAAAATGTTTTCTCCCATCCTTAGATGTTGCACACTGCGAACGGTTTCGTTTTCATAAGCTCGGAATGCCTTCGTATATACATATATATATGCTACGTTAAATCGTAGTAAACAATTGGAATGGACACTTCTGGATCTCACCGAGCACGTTGTCCTTGACTTGTCAATTTCTCCTTCGACAGGAGGTGGAAATTGCCTCTCGCCTGCTTCCTTCTGAAGTGCTACAACATAAATGTTTTCAGTCACTCCGTATGTGCAGAATATACAGTATATATAATATGAGAAGAACAAAGATCGGTCGTTTGGAGAAGTTTACCTATCCTTGCTGTTCTCTTGTAAATTCAGTATATTATAGTAGCATATAAAATATAAGATACTATAATTTTACTGTATTATGATGTATTTTGAAGTTTCTTTCTCCTGAGATAAATGTATTTATTTGTTTCCACTGCGGACCACAGTGGAAATACATTTGCATTTACTTTTAAGCATTCAGCAGATGCTTTTTCCCAGAGTGACTTACATAAGCACATAAATACAGGTTTAGCTAATCAAGAGTTCTGCTACTTAGTCATCGGGGTCACAGCCAATAGTATTAGTTAATTCATAATCGCACATCGTAAAATGTAATGCTCTAGCAGGTGGAAGAGGGAAACCGAGAATGTATTATTATTATTAGTAAGCAAATTGGTTAGGGGATATAGTTTTGAATTTAGCACAGATGCTAATGCAGATTCAGAGCTCAGCATTGGGTGAGTCAAGGTGCAGTTTAAACAGCTATTTCTTCAATCGTGCTTTCATACACAAGTCTCTGGGCTCATATATGCATACCATCTCTTATGCAGTGTAGCCATTGCACAACACAAAGCGGCTACCAATGCATGCAACTTCCCACTGGGTCCTTTTTATTCATAAATATCAATTACCCATCACAGGTCCATGATGGAGGGCTTTCAGCGGCACTTAGGACAACATTGACTTCACTTTGTGTTCCACTAGGGTTCAGGGCACATGGTGTGTGTGGGTGTTTGCGGGGCCATCACTATTGTGCTATTTTGAGTACAGTCATTACCGCAATGCCGCGCTAATAAGCATAGCATTGCTAGTCTCCTGTCAGGAAGTGGTAGTGCTTGTAGCTCTTTTACATGGCATCCATTTTAGGACTTTTAGCCTGCTAATGCTTGCAGAAAATATTCCTGTCCTTAAGTAACTCCCTTTGATCACATATGCAATTCACTGTTAAAACCACTTTGTTTAAAAAAAAAAAAAAAGGTAAAAAGTCGGGAAACTGTCAGGCGTGCTGGGTCAAGTCAGGCACACAATGTCCGCCAGTCTGGTGTTGAATGGGAATGGCGGGGAGTGATGGCACGGTCTAGTGAGGAGGTGAACCCTCTCCAAACGGGGAAAGGGGGTCAGGGGACCTGTACTTCCACAGCGCCCAGTGGCCCCCGGGGCCCTCAGCTTCCTCCGAAATCGTGTGCGCCGTTCCCGCTCTTATTTACCCCCCCCCCATTAAGGAGCTCTCCCAGGATGCCGAGCAGCATTTGTCTCCATTAACAATTTAGGTTAGAGGAAAGGGCTGGGCACATTCCGTGGCCCTGGGTGAGAACTTTCCACTCCTCTGATCCAATTACTGCAGAGTTCTGGCCTCGTGGAGAACGGAGCGAAGGATCGCTCACCGATGTGCCCAGCCTGTCAGATTCACGTGTGTGTGTGTGTGTGTGTGCGTGTGTGTGTAGGTGTGAGTGTGCGTGTGTGTGCGTGTCTGCAGGTGTATGTGTGTGTGCGCATGTGTTTGAGTGGGTGTGTGTGTGTGTGTGTGCGTGCGTGTGTGTGTGAGCAAGAGAGGGATTGAGAAACAGGCAGAGAGAGAAAAAAGTAGAGAGAGAGGTGTGTGCAAAAGAGAGAGGGTGTCTTCACAGAAAGAAGAAGATGAGAATGCAATTATAAATGTGTTACTAACGTATGATGTGACGGTGTGTGTGTGTGAGAGAGAGAGAGAGAGAGAGAGAGAGAGAGAACAGGACTGAGAAAAGTTAAAGAGAGTGGCGTGTGTGCAATAGAGAAAGGGTGCATTCACAGAAAGGAGAAGATATGAAGATGTGAATGCAATTATAAATGTGTAACTGCAGACTCACACAAGCACATAAATTGTCACCATTACTGCCGTTGTATCATATAATGTACATCAGACAGTCATGAGGTCATGCTGATTAAAGTACAAATTGGATTTGATGGTCATGGTATGTGTGTGTGCGTGTGCATGCTTGTGTGTGCTTGTGTGTGTGTGTGTGTGCGTCCATGCCTTTCAATTATTACTCACCTCTTGCCACTGCAGACTGCCTTGGTTCTATATCCTAGTGACATTTTCAGTCTCAAATAAAGCAGTCAGGATGGACACAAAAGGCAAATTGGTTTCCATTGTTTTATTATGTCTTCTGTCTTTAATAATTATAATCTTTATAAGTAAATTTAATTTCGTATTTACATTGCTATGAGTCATACTTGTACGCTAAACAAGTTACAGAAAGGTACAATACTTGAAGCAAAATGAAAAGGCCAACATTGTTCAACTTAAACCAGATTAAAGTGAAAAGATGTTCTCTTCATTCGTTTATTGTGCGCTTTATCAACACTTATTTTAAAATGTCAAACTTTGATTAAATTTTTCTTTAGAATGAGCAATGAGAGGACACAATGTGACCCAATTAAAATATCATTGAAATGATGAGAATTGTCTCTGATATTTCTTGACTTAATTCAATAACTTGTTCCTTGTCAAATACATCTGACTCCAAAAGCTAATTTCGCAAATGACAAATCAAAACATTACAGCGGAAATTATGCATTTATTTGCTGCAACCAAGGGGTGTTGTAACTGCAGTCAGTTTATTTCAAACACATTTCATTCTGTTGGTTCAACAATAAACTGATGAGCAGCTTAAATATAATTTGAATTGTGACATACAAATTCTTAAGCAATCACCTTCACAACCTGAAAACAGTCATAACCAACTGCCTACTCTCCTAACATAGTGCACACCACCAATGCACAGAGCACACTCTTCAAACACACTGAACACTCTCCTAACACTGCACACCATCAAGGTTGGCTGATGGAACATCAAGGACCATGATAGAAATAAGTCCAGGACTTTTTCGTGTTATCCTTGACAATTTCTTCACATGCAAGTCTTTTGATACATGTGTTTTAATTTTGTCAAATAAACTAAACTAAACACCATCAATGCACACTGCACCATCTCCTAATGCACTGCACACCATAATTACACACTGCACACTCTTCAAACACAGTGCACACTCTCCTAACGCACTGTACACCATAATTACACACTGCACACTTTCCGAACACACTGCACCCCATAATTAAAAGACTGCAAACTCTTCTCCAAACGCTGTCCTCACACACTGCACATGATCATTACACACCAAGAGGCATCTGACTGTCGGCTGCAGGAGGGCAGGGGCTGATAAACGCACGGCACCATGATATTTATACTGTTTTGTGCCAATAAATTGTTGTAATCTGCAGTCACACCTAGAGATGTGGGACAAACAAAAAAGAATTAACGAGCGATGCGAACCTCCACTGTGTGATGTGCCCCCCATACAGAAATAAGCATCTAATCACCAATATCATCAACAACATTTCAGAACACTCACACAGTGGGCGTACATTGGTTTATAAAGTACGCACATTCCATTTTTTTTAAAGGCAGGATTTATAATACAATCTCCCTTTTGTCACACCGATAGATGCTGGATTGCTTTAATTACTTATTTTTTTCTGCTATAATGTTTAATCAAATCAAAATGTGCCGCCTACAGCGTCTTGAATATTAACAAAAATGGCACCTGTGCCAATCAATTATGAAAGCCTGAAAAAAAAAAAAAAAACGGCTCCTTGCCTGGCTTGGCGCTCCGCTCCTAATGAGTGTGATCAGCGCTCGTTGTTCAGACAGTGACCCCTGCAGGATGTGATTAATCCAGCGCGGCCCCCAACTGACCTCAGGGCGAGCCACCTCCACGGGGGTCCCAGACAAAACGACGCCAAGCCTGCCAATGCCAACGCCCTCCCTGCGCCGCCCTGTTCTGCCAATGCCGAGGCCGTGCCTGGGCCACCGCGTTCTGCCAATGCCAAGCCCTCAGTCAGTCTCAGCTGTTCACTCACACAGGGGCAGAGAGTCTCTCGGAAGCACGCGCTGATCATGTGGTCCTTCTCTTCCGTAAGTCCAGAAGAAGACTTCTCTCAGATTCATCCTAGGTCTGGCGATTCCTCCAAGATTTATGGTAGGTATTGTAAGTCCTTCTCCTCAGATTGTAAAAAAAAAAAACACCCTTCAATGCATGTTTTCAGATTTAATTGTCAAATATTTAATTAAATAAGATACAATTCAAATGCTTAGTCTGCAGTTCAGAAGTAATTATTCATCAAAAATAAATTTGAGCCTTTAATCTTGAATTCAAAATAAATATTCAGCACAATAAATATCCATCCTATATCTTAAATATGTTTTTACCCAAGATGTAAACTGATATATTTAATGTATCAGAAAACTATGATTGTAGGGCATGATTATATTCAGAATTATATTAAAAAACACTTGTTGTCCATATAAATAAATGGATTATGACTCCTCAGTGCCACCGCTGGTGGTGCGGTAGGCTTTTCCTCATGGGATACGCTTTCTTTGGCTCTGGAGGCTGCGAGACAAATTCTCGCTGCTAGCTGTCGCGGGGTGCAGGAGACTGAGGCGTGCCGACATCATTGATGCTGGCAGAAAATGATCAAACTCCTTCCTGATGCACCTGTTGCCTAACAAGCGGCCGCCACTTCCAATTACCCCTCGCGAAACGTCTTAATAAGACGGCGGTGGCGAAGGCGCGTTCCTCTTGAATGTGGCAGAGGAAGCCTCTCTCCCCCGAGCACCTTCCATGGCCCCCGTCCCGGCTGCCACATGCTGTCAATGCGGCCGATGCGTTGTCAATTACTCAAGAAATTTAGCAGCAGACCGAGCTTTGGGCGCGTCATTCACAATGCTGGGTTTGTGGCATTTCTTGTGCTTTATTTACCAAGCGTTTTTTTTCAATGCGTTTTTTTCTTTGTCAGCTTTATAATGACGTGCCAATCTCTGCCTCTTGCAAACTGATTTTGCTCTGACCGGGGCTGTTTCAGACATCACACCTCCCCTGGGCGACTTGTATTCTGATTAACTTGTGGATTCAAAGAACTTTTGGGGTTGGCTCCCAATGTCCAATAATGGTCCAATAATGACGATCAGGCTTCATATAATTAAGGTATGCATACGGCTAACCTGTCTACAACTGTCAACTCTTACCAAAAACTTCAGACCGGTTATAATATCCAGACTGGTTCCAAAACAAAATAAAAAAAATGACAATTTAGTTATTCAGCAGATTCTCTTGGCCAGAATAACTTAGAAAGGCACGTTTCATATAGTGAATAACCACCACAAGGGCTATAAATACTATAAATTGCAGTAAGGGTATTAAATAGAAACATTGAGATCAAGCCAGAAGTTTTGATTAACTTTTTTTCAACACTAGTTGTTTAAAAAACGTATCTATAAATGCTGTACAATTTAAAACTTATATATTTTTAGATCATTTACATCAAATCTCAGGTCACAAAATAAATATTCAACTTGTTGCATTTGTTCATTTTCTAATAGTCCATGATTTAATGTTCTTGGACTCTTTTCCTAGTGAGCGCACTGAGGATGTGGACAGCTGCACTAATCTGGGGCAGTAATTGATCCAATTAAGTAAATTGGCCCAAAAAAAAGGTCAAACAGTAGGATGGAACAGAAACCAGAATTCTCACCATCCCTCCAAATTTGGGGACATCCTGCTCCTGTAGAGCTGCTCGGAGTACGGATTTGCCTATTTGCAGCGCCGCTGATGACTGGAGGCGTTTCCGCAGATCCTAACGTGCGATATTTCAATGAGCAGGTGACTGTCGCCCGGGAAACCAGGTGGCGTAATAATGATGCTTCATTTCCAAGACGCAGTTTCAGTTAGGCGGCGAAAGCCCTGGAGGGAAGGAAATAGAATCCACCCCCTCCACGATGGAAGTGACATCACACAACACACACACACACACAAAAAAAAACATAAGGCTTTACATCCAATCTTTCAATGTGTTATGACAACGTGCAGAAATTCTGAGTGCCTCCCAAAAGACCACAAGTCGTGTACATCGTAGGAAATTAGTCTGGGAGAAGAATGCAAGCTGAAAAGGCTAAAAAGGATGACCTGTCAATTGATGGTGTGATATTTCATATTTTTACATAATGATATTTGAATGTAGATCTTGTTTTCAATGCACAGGAGAATTGTGCGAGCGGATCAATCTATAGTTCAATTGCATAATAATTTGATATTAATACACATTTGATGTTGATTTAAAAATTGCATTTATTCCGCAGCTAAGGAGGTATTTTATAAATTAAACAGTGGAAATTAAAATAGTTTGATGGAGTTTGAAATATGTCAATGGAACATTTTAAGAATTTTAAGTGTTCTATAAATCATGCTGTAAGTGACATTATCCAGTTTTTAGTTCTTGCTTCATCCTACGCACTTATGTTGGCATTAATCAAGTTAAATTGTACTCACAAATTATTTGTTAATTTAATTACTTACATTATACATATTATTGCGCCTGGTACACTTACATTATTTAAAATACTTTGTTGAAATATAATGTGTGAGCGGTCACATAGTGATAGTATAATTCATTGATTTTGTGTTTTGTCTTTTACATAAGAAGCAACTGGGGAGTGCTGGAACCGCATTTATTTGCCTTTAGAAATGCATTCGGCTGTTCTATGAGTGAATTGGGGGCACTCGTAAGATCATATGGTTTTTAAGTGCACTGTTAGTTATGAGGGTTTTGGGAAACACCTTGAAAATTAACGATGCAAATTACAAGGCTTCTTGAGATGATCTTAGTGCTACGAGGGTCTGGGGAAAGGGGATGCTGGCTGTCTCAAAACCGTTTGCAACACTCTTTGGAGATAGTGCTCGTACTTTTCTTGGGGGTGTCAATATGCCAGATGGGTTTTTCCCACTGTAATGGCCATTTTGGTTGTGCTGCGACTGACAGAAGCTTAATTGTTCAAGCTGCAGTGCATTGGCCCATGTCACCTAGCCAAGCACATTTCCCAACTTCCAAACCTCCCTCTGGCCTGAAGGGAAGTCCAGTATTAACTAGCCTGCTTATTCTACTTTATTCATTTAATAACTCCTCTGTGTGGTCATGTAGTTATATTGTAGCTCAGTAACTCAGACATTAGCAGTTGTGTTTGCCGCTTGCTCTGAGGATCATTTCCCACAATGTGGACATGGAGGTTTGCAGCAATTGGACAATAAACACATTTACATTTCATTGCAAATGCCCCTCACACTACATTTTTTTTTTCTTTCTTTTTGAAAGCAGCCATGACCAGTATATTTTATTATTTTTATTTTTCACTCTAAAATGAACACTTAAAAATGCTTGAGAAAAGTTGAGGTGTGATGCATGTATGGAAGCTACATTTATGAGATTCTGTTCTGACCTCGGTATTCATATTTTAACCATTTAATCACTGCAGTGACAGGCCATGTCCTACAGTACATCATATGGTGAGAGTTGCCATGTGTCTCACAATGCTACACAACAATGATTTGTCAATGCAGCATCACCCACTGAGGTGATGAAATCAACATAATGCACTATTCATTTTACCATTTCCCCCCCCCCCACATATAACAAAAAAAAATTTCCCGTCACATTTAGCAAAAAGCATTTCTCCTACATTTATTATTTCTGAAATGACAGATGTAAATATTAAATGTGCTACCCCAAAACTATATATATATATATATGTGTGTGTGTGTGTGTGTGTGCGTGTGTGTGCGTGTGTGACAGTGCTACGACAGTGGATGTAGAAGAGTTTCAGTTGTTTTTGTACCACCTGAGTCATTTGGCTCATCGGCCAAATGGAGGACAGTTCGGTCAGGCAACGTTCTTCGGAAGCGCTTGATTGGGATGAGGAATTCATGAGAAGGTCTGTCAAAGGGAGACTACGTCATCAGTACCCATTTTGTGTTTCCCATGGGCTCTGTTCACCTGCGCGCCACGCAACCACAATCTTTCAAAATCAGGATTCTTGCCTTTAAACGGACATTAAAGGATCACAGTAGTCAATTAAATAACATGTTGTGCGTTTGAGGCGTTTGAGAAACCGAAATTATTGTCAGACAACTGCACAATATGACATTGCTATCCACTGAACCTTCGCACGGCTGCCCTGCGCTAAGCCAGGGGTAGCTAAGAGCAGATAGACAGACTGCATGCGTATTATGATCTCTGTTCAGACCAGAACTGTCATGTTAAGTGTGATATCGCACAAATCAAAATAAACGAGGCAAAAAGCAGACCATCTGCTTTTAGCTCTTTGATAAAAACAAAGCTGAAAGAACAGTGAACAACATACATACTGGCTCTCTGTCAGCCACATGAGAGGAAGAACAATAATCAACAACTCTCTTTGCCTTGACGCAGGGATGTTTCAATTGGCACTAGTGGTATACACTGCCCACACGGTGTGATAACTCACTTTACCACATTAAGGGCAGCAAAGGAGATGATCATTTTTCAAATGTTAATACATAAAAAAAAGTTTCATAGTAAATCTTTTGCATGTTTAGCTAAATGGTTCATACATTTAATTAAATATTTAACTAAATGTTCAATGTGCTTGGTTGAATGTTCACACATTTAGCTAAATCATTATACATAATTTAGCTGAATGTAAAAAAATAGCTAAATGGTGTATAATCATGTTCACAATTAGCAAACTGGCTATGACAATAGCGGATATGAGTTCAATTAGCTATCTTCACACACATCGTGGTACATGTCTGGAGACCGTCCTCAGTTGCTTAAGGTTTTAGCAGATACTAATGAAATGCTTGTGAACCGAGCTATTTCTGTTTTGGGTGAAACTTGAAGTCAAGGTGCGTGCAGATCTTGATGATGGACACCGGCTTTGTCCTTAAAGGCAAACTCCTTTTAAATCTAAAACAATTTAAATTGAAATGCATGTTTTTTTTAAGTTTCTGAACAGCAAATGTTTCCTTTAGAATTTTTCTGCAAGTAGGACATGGATTGTGTCATTTACCACCTACATTTCAACTAAGTTAGATAGCAGTTTGCTGCTTTATCGCAAGATGTCCGTTGTAACAAGTGAACTGGCAATGTGTAAAGGTGGAACAGAATCGCATGCAACAGACAGATATGCTTTTGATACAGATAGAAGAAGAACTGGAATCCACTTGATGCTATACAAGTGTCCAACATAAAAACTGAATTTAAGGATTAATTTCCCTTCAGGTTTTATGAAAACTGTCGAAATGAAAATTGCCGATTTCTTTTCTTGTATTTGGTACTTCCATCACACCATATGAAAAACACAACTGCTAAATGAAAACAGTTGTGGTAAGACAACTATAGCCAGTTTTATTGATATTAATCATTCTTGCTAGATTTAGATAACCATGCTTTTAACTTGCACAACTTCTGTTCTGCAGTTATTCTTTAAATAAGACATTTCAAAATGATGTCATGTTTGAACTGCTGCCACCCTGTGGAACACATTTTGCTGCACCTAATGTTTGCATAGTGACGTACAGAGTCTTTAATATCTTTAGGTTTATTGGAAAACACAGGCTAAGTCCCTAAGCATGTTACCATACAATTGTACTAGTAATAGGTAGGCTGCAATTGATTAAACTACTCTGCTCTCTGTTCAGTCCCATAGCTAATTATCAACACAATATGGGTGTCAGTGGGTTAAGTCAGCCTCTCATTGTACAGGAATTAACCAGTCAAATCAATGCGCCTCCGTACAATAGGGGTGTTAACACACTGTCCTCTATCAAGGTTGAGCCCTTTTTTTTAATTCAAAACAGTCCCAACAATCCCACCTGCACTGTAAGAAGGTGCATACATATATCTTACCTATCATTTTGGGGGTTTGGTTCCTGTACACTGTAGGCCTATATGTTCAGTAAATTGCAGCACACAATATTGAGTTCTCCAGCTTGGTCCCAGGCCCCCAGTGTATTCGCGTTTCTTTTCTTTCCAGTGACAGTTGAATCCCCTGAATCGTAATGAGCTTGTAATTGTTGTTAATTAGACACTTTTAATGTCTTTTGAGGAATAGATTTATCCTCTTAAGACCACATTAGAAATAATTATGTATGCCTTGAAGAATAACTGTCCCACATTCACACGGCAAGACTTTTAATCAGTCAGATCAGTCAGATGCCATAAAGCACTGTATGGAAAATTTAATGGAAAAAAAATAATAAATTCCATGGAGTCCTAATTGTGGAAAGTGTGGATTCCAGTCAGTGTGCCAAAACTTGTGGTATATGAATAGTTCAAAAGTAAATGTGAATGAGCCAAACCTGCACTTTGTTAATACATTTATAGGGAAAACTAATGTGAGAACTTAAACAAATTGTTTCAACAATCTTAATTTATCAAGAGATTGACGATATAAAACACTGCTTAAACAGGAGGGCTTGTGTTGAAATAATAATTCAACTCTACACAAGATATGAAATATGCATAAACAAACAAATATTTAGTTGTGATATCCACACATATCTCTTGGAGAGTAAAATGTGTAGTCAAAATCAAGAACCCAGCATGAAACTGATGTGAAAAGAATGAATTCAGCCATAAAGTGCAGTACCTCTCCTTCACAAAGGGGGCGTATTTGGGGGACAACACCACTGGCACTCACAGTTTGAGTATCAGTGAAGAGCAGTGGAATTAAAAAGGACAATATGTACGGTTAATGAAATAAAATAAAATTTGTAATAAAACAAAAAAAAACAAAACAGTAGTAATACCGTCAGTGCATACGATTACTGATATTGCTGATACTATTTATGTTATTATAGCTAATATTACTGATATTATCAGGCATTATCAATACTGTCCTTCCCACGGGCAAAGTTTCGGAGTAACATGTGCAAGCCTGACCAGGGACTGAACCTGGTCTGGGAACACAGCAGGTGCTCTTGTCGGGACACAGCCGGGAGGTTCGACCTACTTTAATGAGGGGGGCTTTGTCAAGCGGCACGGCCGTCGCCCGAAATAAAAGCGAAGCCGCGATGACGGTGCAGTTTCGCGGCTGGGCGATGCCGAGTCCAGCCCCTCGCGGCCGACCGGCATCGGGCGGTGCCCTGGCGAGACTGCGGCAGGTGTTGTGGTGCAGGTGGCGGCGTCGGGGCGGAGCATCTGTGCCGGGGGGGGGGGGGGGGGCAGCCTTATCTCTGCCCGTGTGAGACTGCGGCCAACGGCAGCTCGGTTGGCGGAGCGGACGGGTCACACGGAAGGAAACTGCAATCTGTTTTTAATTTACTGTGGATAGATCAGCGATTTTCGGAAGCTGTGTCCTAGATATAACTTTTAACAATACGGCATGCACTGCTTCCTGTTACAATGCCTTGCTGTACCAGCCTGGAAACAACCACGGAAACGTGTGGATGATTTTATTGATCTGGTCTGCCAGCCAACATTATCTGCGTGTCATCTGTGCCCTGTAGTGCTGTCAGTGGGCCGAGGCAGAACAGACACTCAGACAACAGAGGCATTGCAAGGATGAGAATGTTCAGCTTTAGCAAGGCTCAGTGTGCCAATGTCTTCCTGTATGAACTTGGACCCACAATCCACTCTGCACTGTAAGCTCTGTCAGCACAAGATCCACCCCACAGGATCCACTCCACACTGTGAGTGCTCTTAGCCTACTTGTGTGATCTGCTCCACGGGATCTACTCAACACTGTGAGTGCTCTTAGCATACTTATGTGATCTGCTCCACAGGATCTACTCAACACTGTGAGCGCTCTTAGTATACACATGTGATCTACTCCACAGGATCTATTCAACACTATAAGCACTCTTAGCTGACACACATGATCTACTCCGTGGGATCTACTCAACACTGTGAGCGCGCTTAGCATACACACGTGATCAACTCCACAGGATCTACTCCACGCTGTGAGCACCCTTAGCATATGTTTGTTATCTATTCCACAGGATCTACTTCACACTGTGAGCCCTCTTAGCATACACATGTGATCTACCTAACAGGATCCACCCCACAGTGTGAGCACTTTTAGCAGAAACAGTTGATATACTCCACAGGATCTATTCCACACTGTGAGTGGTCTTAGCATGCGCAAGTAATCTGTTCCATAGGATCGGCTGAACACTGCTGGCGGTGGAGGCGGGCTTTCCCCCTCTTTGCTCAAGAACACGTTGCGGTTTGCGAAAGGCGCTATACGGAACGCAGCCCGTCACCGCGAGCGCATCTGCACTCCGGCCGTGAGCCTTCCGGTCCCGGGGATGCCTGGTGCCGGGGCCCGGCACAGAGACTGCTCGAGTAGCACTCAGCCATTCCGTGTGTGCGGCGCCGACCTTCCCACAGCACTTCAAAGGGCCTTTTGAAAAGGGTCCACTCCGATCCCCTCTCTCTCTTCTCTTCTTCTCTCCTCTCTCTCCCCTCTCTCTCCTCTCTCTCTTTTCTCTCCCTCTGCTCTCTCTCAGCCTCTCTCTCTCTCGTCTCTCTCTCCTCTCTCTCTCTCTCTCTCTCTCTCTCTCGCCTCCTCGTTTCTGAAGACGCCTCGGAAAGCGCTCCTCGAATTTACATTCGCCAGGGTCCCGGCGCGCCATCGCCATCGCCCGTCCCGTCAAAGCCCCCGCTCCTATAGGCGGCCCTCCTTCGGTGCGCTTTGTTCGATTCGAGCGACGGCTAAGCGGCGTCGGGGGGAAGAAAAGGGCTGAACGAGAGCCGCCTCCGCCCAACGGCGGAAACCGCCGGCGTCCCGCGACGGACGCGAATGCTCGCTCTTCCTGTCTGTCCAAGCAGGAAGCACCCCCCCCCCTCCCCCCACGAAACTCAAACGCTGCCTCTCGTGGTGCGTCCCCGATGCTAGCGGCTAGCTCTGTTGTGTGGCGGCACCACCGCGGCGAGCCTCTCTTCGGCTGCAGTTTGATTTCCAGCCTGGCAGGGTAGGGGGGGATCTGCGAGCGGCTCAGACAGAATCGAACGTGGTCGATAGCGCGGCTCGGAGAAAGTCAAGTGGAAGCGGCGGGGTTGAAGACACCATTTACAATAACACCGGGGAAACTGACTCTCGGCCTCAGAGACATACCGTGTGAGGTGGCAGAAAGAGTGGCCACACAAACAGTTGCCCGCACACACACGCACCGTTCCTCTGCCCTTGAATTTTAGCCCTTCGGATACCCAGTCCTCCTCACTCCAATCACAGTGTGCTGCCCGGTAAATCGGCCTTTGCAGAAGTCTCACCTCTGCCATGTAGACCGGTCTCACGAACTGCATATATTTAGTCATTGCCTGACTACTGTTATCCTTCATTCAACAGAGAAAACTGACATGTGAAGGGTCAGCTGAGGACTTAAACACACGCAGCATGTTTCAGGTCCAATGAATATATCTTTCCATCGCCCAGTCTGGCTCTTCATATCTGTGTGTGTGTGTGTGTGTGCGTGTGTGTGTCTGTGTTTATGAACATTTCATACAGGGTACTACAAGTGTGAATCCTAATGTTCTTTGTTTTTGGAGTCTAAAGGAAACGATAAAGTCTCAGGGTTCAAAAACCTACTTCAGAATTCGCCTCCTAAAGGGATTCACCTCCTAAAGGAATCTCTTTAACAGATGGAATAAATCTGTGTTGATTATGCTTTACACATTTGAATAACAAGTTGTGTATTTAAAAAAAAAAAACACAGAAACAGCATGGGCCATTTACTTCAGCTTAGAGATGTATAAAAAACAGTCTGTGTAATTTCTCCAATATGAAATTCTCATGTGTAAGAATACACCAGGGTCCCTTAAACGGACTCTGCTGAAATTTCATTGTGGGCATTGTATTGCTGTTTTCTATCATGTGCTAGCTGCCCGGCAGTGTAAGGAAACCCACTCCATTGATTTTCAGCTTTGTGCCACATTTGTCAGCCTATATGAAAGTGGTTCATTTTTGGGGAGAAAACAATATCGCATTTTACAGTGCATTTGTTTTCAGCATGATGAGAGCAAAATGAAAATGTCTTCCTACATACTTAAACCCATTCTTTCCGCGTTGGCTGTGGGAATTCATTAGACGCAGTGCTCTCGCCAGCGATCCCCACTGACTAAATCACACTTTGCTCGCTTTTTGAAAGTTGCGATGATACTCTGTGCTCCAGAGGAGGGAGGGAGGGAGGGAGGGAGGGAGGGATGTGGAGAGAGAGCTAGATAGAGGGAGAGATAGGGGGAAGTACAGAGAGAGGCACAGGGATGCAGAGGATAGATATCAGTGTACGCTGGCAAACATGCATGCTTAATACATACGTTCACGTCAGAATATAAATAGCTTACTGTGGTAATTACAGCTTTTGTTTCAAGAATATCACATGGGTAACACTGTGCTATACATTGTGGAGGTATGACAGTAGCGAACTGCACATTTAGCATGTGTGTGCGTGTGTGTGTGTGTGTGTGTGTGCTCGTGCGTATGGATGTGTGTGTGTGGTGTGTGTGAGGGAGAGAGACAGAGATGCCTTATATTCTGTTTTGTTTCCGTATACAGCATGCTTTGGCAATTTGAAAACAGAATTATCATGCCAGTGATGCTAAATTGAAAATTAAATTGAAAATGAAAGAGAGTGAGACAGAAAAAAAGAGACAAGACATGCAGCCAAGAAAAGTGAAATGAACAGAGACAAACAGAGAGAGAGAGAGCGAGAAAGTGAGTGAGAGAGAGAGAGAGCGAGAGAGAGAGATGGAGAGAGAGAGCGAGAGAGGGAGAGAGAAACAGAGAGAGAGAGTGCATGTGAGAGAGAGAGAGAGCGAGAGAGGGAAAACAGTCACAGACGGAGAGTCTGCTCTAATGTTCTCTGCCGGGATCCAAAGCCTCTTTCTTGCCACCCTCCGAGCACTTCGAGCTTCCGATACGTCGCCGCGAAGAAGCAAAATCTTTTATCTGCCTGCATCCCCTAAGACAACACGCTGTTTAGTAAACGGAAGAGTTCTGCCAGGAGCCGGGATCACAATGTGCAGAGTTAATGACTACATTTATCAGGAGCTGGGGGAAACGATGGCACACTGAAATTACTCATAAGCTTTCACAGTGTGAGCATCATGACACGCCAAAGATGAAAATATGAGTTTATCATATTCATAGCCTCCTCGACAGGGCTAGTAAACAAAGTGCCCCCAAACCCCCCACCAAAAAAAAAAAAAAAAGGAAAAACTGTGCATGTCCCCATAATGCTCATATTTTTCAGTGTGAAATGCAATAAGCACAAGCCAAGAGTGTAAGTTCCAAATAGGCCCTCACTGAAGACCTGGGGGCTGCAGGCTGATGTGGTGGTGGAGGTGGTGGTGTGGGGGAGGGGGTGGTGGGGGTGTAACACCATTAATTTCATGAAACCACAAAAGATAACTCAGACTTTACCCATTTCAAATGAAACTCTGGGACAGCAAACATCTCAGCTCCGACTCTGGCAAGATGTGGAATTACAGGAACTCCCAGTGATCATAACCGTCACGACATGACAGACCAAAAAAAGAAAAGAGAGGCAGAAATCATCATGTCTTCTCAAGGTTTTTCAGAACAATGTAGAGACTCACTGTCATGGGTAATTCTTTCATTATTGGCACAAACCAATGATGTTTATGATACTGCATATATATATATATATATATATATATGTGTGTGTTTGTGTGTGTAAATATACACACACTCATCACAGATACACACATTCGCACACAAATCACACCTTCTCTGTTCATCTGTCTGATTTGATGTTCATTATCAAGTCAGGGCCGACAAACAGCGGTACAGACAAAAGGAATATCTCATCATTTGCATTCAGTATATTCAGGTCTACGCTGACATTTCAATTCCATTGGCTTAATTGACTCTGAGGTAATAAGAGCACAGCGTTGCTTAAATTGCTTCGGGTTGTCTGAAATAGCGGTTAACTCCCGAGTCCCCCCTCAGCGCGGAAACAAAACAAAACATACATTCCCCATATACTATAGCCTAATATTTCTATGATTACGTTTTTCAGGGATCCACTCTAAATACATTTTCTGTGTAATTTTGCATTCGACGGAAAGAGAGTGAGGCGTGGCTGAGGATTGTTGTTGGAGGGAAGTGCCTTCGTACTGTAATTATACAGAAAGCGAAGGCACTATGTTGGAATGCGAAGGGAGATGTGAACATGCAAATGTTCATGCGTCGCCAACTCGACCGGATTCGAGACTAAAAGCTGTCGTACGACGTGCGATGATCCCTCCATTAACGCTTAAATCATTCAACGGAACATGCCCCCTGTTAATGTCACCCACCAATCAAGTACCATTAAACACTGAAATATTTATCATCAATGTTCCGGCGTGGGGACTCTCTAATGCCGACCCTGTGGCTGGTCTTGAAAAAAAAAAAAAAAGTCAAGAGAAACGGACGGAGGGCCGCGTGTCGGCGGTTGGGTGGGTTGGGTGGGGGCAGGGTGGGGGTTGTCAGGGGGTTGTGAGGGGGTGTGTTTCACAGTTTATCAGCTCGGTCCTGCTTGTTCCCGTCTAGCTGCTGAGAGGAAGAGTGACGGCCGGAGGATTTACCTCAGGGCCGCTGGATCAGTCTGCCGTGATCTGCGAGAGCAAACGGCCATCTTTAAAACCCGCTGGCAGCTCCAAACCGCGGGATCTCTCACCCACAGAAGACGGTCCGGGCTTTTCAGGACAGTCGGAAAAATTGTAGCAACCCCACTGATACACACAAATATGTCCTTGCACACATATAACATGTACACGCACACGCAAATATATCTAGACAGTTATCCAGATATACAAACGCATATGCACACATAGAAATACATATAGATGATCACATATGTGTGCTGTCAAACAAATGCACACACAAAACACATGTAAAAACATCACTTGTATACTTAGGCACATATTACCACACATATACACACATAGAGGCAGACACTGTGTTTATAACTGGGCTATAACTATATGCCTATTCAAAACACACTCGCACACACACATGCATATACCTGTACATACGTGGGTGGACAGACACACACATGTGCACACACACACATGCACCCACAAGCACACGCACACACACACACACACACATATACACACGCACACAAACATGCATGCACACACACACAGATACACACGCACACAAACATGCATGCACACACACACACATACACACACACACACATAGACACATACTCACGCACACAAACATGCATGCACACCGCACACACACACACACACACACACACATACACACGCACAGGAACATGCATGCACTCACACACACACGCACATCCGCACACACATGCAAACACACGCTTAGGAGAGGGTTGCCCCTTTGGTATTCTCTGGGTGCGTTTGTCTCCAGCTGTCACATCAGTGTGAATTTGGGGAGGGTCAGAGTCTCACCAGGGCCTCCCATTTAGAGCCAGAACCACATTAAAAGCCATTAACCAGCAGCTTTGCTCTAAAGAGCCTCAATATGTCATCCTTCAGTTCTGTCCTACGTGGCCAGTGGGGGGGACTAAGTGACATTTTATGGCATCTTTGTTCGTTCTGCTGACTTGATGGAAATAGAATGAAGGGGGGTGTGGAGGAAAATGGGAGCAACGTTCTCTCTGCTCAGATGAATCACTCTGCTCATAACCATCACTGGATTGAACCAGGGCAAGCCCATGCTAAAAACCCCCAATTATGAAAATCAAGTCGCATTGTGTATTATGAAATCTATCATTGAAGTGGACTGGGATCTGATGACAATTTATTTTTACTTCCACTTTTAATATGATACTATGAAGGATTTTTTTTTACCTTGAAATTATTATAAAATAACTGTGCTCAGTCATATATCTATGATGCACTTTGGGCCCAATTTCAAAATCTGTGCTCCTCTGCCCGTATTTTTTCTTCTACGATGTGTTCAGGTTGTTTCTGGGCGTGACACTCTTTTCTGCGTGGGGAGGGGTGGGTGTGGCTACAGCACTTGTGGGGTGGAATCAGCTTTCAGCAGAGCATTTGTAACTATTGCGCTAGGCTATATATCGCAATGATGGAGGTATTGAAGTACAAGCACAGCGAAGCGAAACGACTAGTCGACAGGGCTCGTTCAATAGCCCGAGTCAACCTTTCAATTGCTTTTCCTCAATGGCGATGGCTATGGAAAAAAAAAGATTTTTAAAAGTAAAAACAGGATAAAAATTTTGGTGGGCAGTGTTGAGGATGGAGGAGGCAACTTCCTTAAACACAGAACCACAGCAAGGCTAAAATTCCTCCATAGTATGCCTGTGAATGTCACCAGTGTGCATTGGTTATGCGAACGGTACAGTATCAGTGCCATTCGGCTTGCTGTGAGGAAATTCTCCTGCCTGGATATCGCACACGCGCCAGGAGTTAGACGGGCTTCATTAAGGACTCTTCTGGAACTCAACGATATGCAGAGGAGTTTGTTTTTACAGTTTTATTTTGCAAATGTACCTGATGAAACACAAATTCATACACAGCCAGAATTGTTTTCCCAAATAAATTTCCACAAGTTATTTCCATATGGATATCTGATGTATTCATCCTTCTTCTTAGCCGTGTCCAAAATACTACTACTACTACTACTACTAGAAGAAGAAGAAGAATTGTTAGTTTTAGTGTTTGTGTGTGTGTGCGTGCATATGAGACTGTGTACGTGTGTGCGTTTGTCTGTGTGTGTGCATGTGTGTGTGCGTGTGTTTCTGTGCATGAGTGTGTTTGCGTGTGAGCGTGTGTGTATTTGTGTGTGCATGAGCATGTCTTTGTGCGTGTGTGCGTGCATGTGTGTGTGTCTTTGTGTCTGTGTGCGTGCGTGTGCACGCGTGCGTGTGTTCTGTGTGTGTGAACACAGGGAGGTGAGGGTGGAGGCAGGCCCGTGGAGGTGCAGCAGCGCTCTGAAGGGTGCGGGGAGCCCGGGGCGGTTTTGAGGAGCAGAGTAAAACCACATCCTGTACTGAGGGACGAAAGGGAAGCGCGGGCAGGAAGCCACGCGGCGGGGAAGGACAGATGGATGGACTTTTAATGACCACTCCAGAGACGGAGCCGAGCGGCACCTCGCGCACGCGCGCGCTCCTGATGTATTTTTCATAGAGCTTCCGTTCAGGAGCGGCGGCTCGGGGGGGAAGCGGCGCTTCGGTCTCCAGCAGGTGGGAAAAGGCCAGAGGAGCCGCGTGTCGTAAACACAGCCTTAAACCAAAGTGACGCTCTGCGTCCTCAACGCTGTCCTGTGCAGGGGGACTGCAGTAGCCATAACTGGCCTTTTACTGGGTAATAAAAAATTAAATAAAAAAACCCTCAGTTATAGGCGTTTATTTCAACGCTAATCACAACATCCTTCATTATCAAACATTGTCCCTTCAATGTCCTATAGGATTGATGCATACTTTATGAATTTCAGAAGTCTATTAAAGGATGTTTTAATACCGAATGGTCACACCTGGAATTAGAGATTTTTAAAAACTACAAATGATCACTTCCCCCTGTTTGTTCTCATGATTAAAGTTAGCCATGTCATTAGTTCTCTCCATGAATGGACTGAGTGAAGTTTTCACAATTTTTCAAATCATATCAGTTCCCTTGCCTTTGAGGCTTGGAGTGTTTCTGTCCCCTTAAAACTTCACATGGTGCACGGCTAAATATAGCTGACCTTTGCCCCTCGCCGGTAACAATCTGTTCCTGGTTTCCGTGGGGAAGGCTTCTCTTCCCCCCCCCCCCCCAATCAGAACGGAAAGTACAAAGATGTCCGTGTGGAGCCCGCCGGGCCCGTTGGGCTCACATGGCCGGTGGGAACGGGTTTCCGTGGGAACAATCTGGGGGACGGGACTTTTCCCAGGTTTCGTCACAGACGGGTCAAGCGGGCGGTCTCTATACAAGGAGGAAGTGGCGGGGGGCGGGGGCGTACGGGGGGTCGGAAAAACGATGGGGGTGAGGTGGGGGCCGGTCAAAGGATGTAGAGCATCGAGTGTGTTTATGTACAAAACATAAATGACTTCCCCTGGGAAGGAAACTATGCCAATTATTTCTTGGGGAAAAAAGGGAAGAAAAGAAAAGAAAAGGGAAAAAAAAGCCCTTGTTCTCACTGATTTCAATCATTATATGAAATATCCCTCAAAACAGTTGTTTTCAAACTGTGGAAATAAACATATATTCTCTCCTTTCAGGCAGGCTAGACTGATAAGGCCTGGGAAGAAAAGATAAGCTGTGATGAATTAGGATGTGTCTCTTCTTCTGCATGATTAAAAAGGAGTCAAGAGAGTCCATCATTCTCCTCTGGAGCCTCTTTAGCCTGGAAAAAAAAAAAAATCCAAGTAAAAATGCTTAATCAGTAGCAGCAGCAGAAGCTGTAGGGGGCGCCCTACCTCCTGCTGTTATGTTGTTATGCCGTAATGCTATTAAGCAGAGCAAGAGGCAGTTACAGTGGGACTGCTGTTGTTCTGACAGGAGGCAGGCAAACACACAGGCGAGGTCTGGCCTGACAGGGGATCTTTGTTAAGAAAATGCGTGTAGAGCGCAGAGGTGCTATTGCTGTCTTACCAGACTGAGCATAGTTACAAGTTACAGGTACAGGTATTCATGGAAAGAGGCTGTTTTACAGCACATTGCCATTACCCGGTTCAATGAAAACTGTTCACTTAAGTGTTTTTTTGGCATTTTAAATACATGTGACAGGAACACTTGAAAATTTCATTATCTCTTTTCGACACACAATGACACTTGTCTGATTTTTTTTTTTAAACGCTCGTAACCTGCACTCTTGTGAATAATTCTCTGTGATCCGCGCGGATAGTGAAAGAAGCTTCTCGGCCGCCCTTTGAAAACGCGCTCGATGCGCGCTGAGCCGGGGGTTCGCCGGCTGAGGTCAGCCCGCATTTCCATCCCGCTTTTCCAGAACGTTCCTCGGGCAGGCTTCCAGGCCGCGCGCAACCCCCGGCGCGGTCCGGTAATTACGGCTTTTTGGCGCGCCGCTGCTCTTTGGCTCGGCGGCCAGGTGCGCGGCTCCCCTCCCAGGCGACCCCGGGAAGCCGGAGCGCAACTTGACCGGTCACGAGCTCGCCGTCTCGGGGTCGTTCGCCGCAGCTGCGGAGCCCGTCGAAAAAGGTCGTTTGTAATCCGCTCCGAACCAGGTGTTTTATAGCTCTGTCCAAAAACCGGGACGCGGGCGCCCATTTGCAGCCATCGTCTGAAACCGGTACATTTATAACCTCGTGGAATCCGACCAGGTGTTTTATTGGCCGGGCTAGGCTCGGTCTCTAATAACTCATTAGAAGTGCCCGGTGTCTGCTCTGAATTGTCCTGTTGGGTTGGGCAAATCTGCACTTTGGCTGTCGTGCTTCTCGTCCATTAAATGACCTTCAGGATATTTGGCAGCTAGACCTCTTGGTCCTGACAGGATCAAGACGACAGCGAAGTGCCTGTTCATTGAATAGAGCACTTATGTAATCTGAATATTAAAATATTTAATATTCTGCATTGTGTGTTGTTCTGCACTGTGTGTACATTTTGTATTTTAGCTGCCCTCTCGATTGTGTATCGCAAGATCCCTTGAAAAAGAGTTGGGTTTCGCCAGTTAATGGGTTTTTCCCGGTTAAATAAAGGTGATAAATTAGGTGGGCTGGCGGTGGGTTGGAAACAGAGGAAAGCAATATATACTGTAATGCTCAACAATCAACCAAGCAAGGCAATCTAGTTAGCCGCGACGCAGTGAAAACGCTGCATCAGACTCTTCCGCGGCGTCCGTCTTCGCGCGGGCGTTCTTCGCCACGCTTACAGAGCAATGAAACATTTAGATTTACTGAAATAATGAGATGTGAGCGCGGACACAGTTTCCGCCCAGCGCGAATCCATAAACACACACTTCTGGGAAATTGACCGCTTCCCGAGATGATGAGAACTGGAGCTGGAGTGGTTTATTTAGACCGTGGAAGAGGACTGCGGGGGGAAATCGCTAAATGCGCTCGTCAGCTTGCGTTTTAATTAGGAATTAATATTTCATAAGACACATACATTTAGGAATGAAGTGCATATGCTTGTGTGTTCGGCTCCGCATCATCAAAGCGACGCTCATTTTCTCCTGAAGCTTTCGCTCGGGCCGTCTTCAGAGCCGAAGCGTAACCCTCCACCTCCAATACATAACCTTCAAGCCGGAAATGTAATTATAAGAATCGCATATGTAATCACGGATAAGGTGATGCATGACAGGCTTTTTTTGACACAGGCACACATACACACGCACACACACAAACACACATAAATACTTAGACACGCACACACACTATCGAACATTGGATGGTCTGCGCCAGTGTAGCAAACCGTACTAATACTTATTGCCGCTTCTCCGGCATACTTAGCATGCTCTTTGAGCGCTACCACAAGCAACGTCCCCTAAACGCAATCTAACTCCGCAACGTGTCCATTTCAAGACGCGCAGCAGAGAAAACCCGCAGACCCGCACGAGCAGTAAACGATAAATTATCTTTTCATTTCGGAGGGGCGCGCAGCGTATAATGTCCTGCCGTCTGTCGCAAAGCGAAACTTTATCGATTCGTCGAATGCGAGCGCGAAGTCATAAAACGGCTGAAGAATGAAAGTTTCAGCCGCCGGACTCGTGCCAGGGCACCGCGCCGCTAGCCGCCGTGGCGCTCATCGCGTCTCGTGCGCGCCCAGCTCTGACTCCTCTGGGAGGCCCGAGGTCGGCCTGCGCTGCCGTCTTTTCCGCGAGGGTGAGAGAGAGAGAAAGGCAGCCGCCGCGGAAAAACTCCTCATTTTCCTGCAGCGAGGCCGCGGCCCCCGCGCCAGACTGACAGACAGGTACACCGCTCCCCCCCCCCGCCCCCCTTTTTACCACGTTTGGCATTCTGAGTCCTGTCGTGTCGTGTCAGACAGGCTTGTCTCTCTGTGTGTGTGTGTGTGAGCTTCGGCTATCTATAACTGTTGACTTTACAGTCAAAGTTTCTTTGCCTTTTGTGTCTGAAACACAAACCTTGTCTGACTTTTTTGATTAGCAGCAGAACAGAACAGAACAGAGGAAAATAAACATTGTTATTCTGCGAGGAGCACGCTTGTTTATCGGCAGCTAAACGTTTACCGTGAGTCAACAGTAAAACTCACAAAGAAACAGGCGTTCCTTCCTGCAGAGGTATTAAGGTTCGACACGCACACACGCACCGGGGCGGCTGGACGGCTCATCCTGTTAAGGCACCGGTCCAGCGGATGGGATCCGTGGTCTGGTATTGAACCCGGACCATGCCAGCGCCTCGCAGGGCTATGCATAATTGGTGCGTCACCCTGGGATGGGAGGGTTTCGGCGGGCCAAGATGAAAATGTTTGTCTCCTGCAGTGCTGCATATAAAGTGTCTTCCTCTGACTCATGTCTGTGCCAGCCGGGGTTGTCGACTGCGAAGTGAAAACAAACGCCGTGCCGGTGAAATCACATTGTTGATTGACCTTTCCCCGACCGAGGTCACTATGATCACGGTAGCTTGAGCATAACTTGCCATAACTTTGGACAAAAAGGGGCAGAGAAGCATTTTAAAAGAACACAAAAAGTAAACGCAAACAGTGTCTCACCACATCCGCGTGCTCACGGCTCAAGGTACAGCATTCAGCACAGGCTCCAACACCAGTTACAAGAAGAATGACTGTAACACACTGCAATAATTAAAGAGATTAATTTAACATACAGCCATTATAATATCAAATTGCTGCAGGCAGGAAGGAGAGGAGCAGTTAAATTATTGGAGCACTTGGACGAGAAAAAAAAAAAATCTCCCACTGAAAATATACTGGAACTGTACTGCTTAAACTGTGTTTTTTTTGTCATCTGCCTATCAAGGACAAGCTTCAGTCTATGGAGCCCTGGAGTAATGGAGTATGCCTTCTTATTTAATGTATTCATTTTGACAATCTTATCTCAGTTAGCTCCTGTTCCTGGCAAACTGAAACACTGAACACATGAGGGCACTGGTGGTACTGTTTGATAGACATTCGTTGGTTTCATGTTTTTTTTCCCCCTCTTCCTCTAAATTTGATGTCGCTCTTCTATTTATTTTTTCACAGCAAAAAAATATTTATCGCACTGACGCACGAGAGGCAGTTTTATGTTGAAGTTCATGCTCGTTTCACAATTTTCGTGAAATATTCCGTGCTCAATGAGCCCTTAAATTAATCCATTAGTGGAGTTTTGTCTGACCAATAAATATGGATATAATGAACATGTAATGGGTTTGCCCAGAAAGCATCATGCAAGTGCAATACTAAAGCAATCAGATGGATCTATGATTGCTATGACTGTTTCTTAAGACTAATTGTTAAGTCACAGAACCACTTACTGATTCAATGTCTGTTGCCATTTCACTACAGTTTCAGACGCAGAAAAAATGGATTTTGCATTTTAGTAGCAATGAACAATTATTAATTAAACGATTAAAGGGGGGCGGGGGCGGGCGGCACAGTCTCCCTGTGTCCATCTGAGCCTCCCCCAGGTACCCCCCCCAGCCTCCCCCCACAGCCCAAAGACATGTAGTACAGGCCACCCTGTCCAGGGAATATTCCTGCCTCTTGTTGGGATGCTGGAATGGGATTCAGCCCTTCTGTGACCCCGGCCAGGAATAAGTGAGCTAGATAACGGATGGGTAATTAAATGGAAGCCTTTTTTGCGAAGGTGGTGAGGACAAGTGAACCTGTAAACTGGGTTTTAGGATACGCACGATGGGGTGGCTCTCTTCACCCACACGGAAATGTGTGTGTCTCTGTGTGTGTGTGTGCGTGCGTGACAGAAAGAGAGAGAGAGAGAGAGAGAGAGAGAGAGAGAGAGAATTCAGACCACACAGAAAGACTGTGAGGCTTCTGCGCCAGTTAAACCATTGCATGTGCCAGAGAAAAATGATATAAAATTCAAAGAGATTGTTCCCATGTCATCGTTAGCAATACTTGGCTTCCGGCCGAAAAAAAAAAAATGAACACATTATTTTATAACCATCAGCACTAAAGACCAAATTCTCCTAAAACAATTGCTTTGTACTGGTAAAACTGAGCAGCGGGTTTTGAGTTTTATGGTTCATTCTTTTTTTTTTTTCCTCTTGTATTCTTTATATATATATTTTATCACATCCAAATAGTTGTCTCACTGAAAATTCCCACACTACATCTGCAAGAGAAATGCAGTTCTAACAGCTCTGTATGTAAAGTGAGAGACTTGAAACTGTTCAGATATAGCCTCCCTGTGACAGATGTTTAAAAATCTCATCCTATGAGAATTTCAGGAATTTCAGAAATCATCGTAGGTATGATCATAGATGAAGATTTAGTGGAGGATTGGGGAGGCCCCGTTCCCCTCCAGTATTGAGGGAACATTAAATTGTACCCTCAATAATCAGTTAGATTGCACTGTGATACATTGCAAGCCATCAGAAACTACTTTAAATATTTAAAGCATCCTTCATTGCACAAACATGCTTTCCTCATACCACACGTCTCTCCCTTATTGGTTGAACTTGGTTGGACAGGGAAACATGACTCTCCAGAGGGCAACATTGGTCACCCCTGCTGGTTGACATTGTACAGGGGTGACACAGCCTTTTTTTCTATTGGCTTAACAGTGCAACATCGCCCTTCCCCATTGGCTGGCCTCACGGCCCTCCTTCGGTTTCAAGCACAGCTGAATGTACAGCCCTCCAACCTTTTATGCATTTCAGTCTGCCAATATCAGTAATCTCAATCTGAATGTCACCGTTGGCCTGAAGAAGAGAATAAAGGATTGGTCCAGTTTTGGGCAAACATTTATCTGTTTGCACGGTTGCAGTGCAACATGTTGTGCTACTTTAATATCAATCTCTGTGATGTTCTCACCCCCCCCCCCCCCCCCACCGAAACTCCCCAACAAAGCTACCTAACTTCCCCTCTCTCACAAGTATTGTCCACACTAAATGGGCTTTACCACCCGAGCGAGATTAGCTCTCTCATCTAAAAGACAAATGTTACACTTGGGTTCATGTTCAACTGGCAAGCCTGCAAAAGGTTTAATCAGATTTGCTCATAAGTTTCTAAATGTTGCACAAGTACCAATGCTGGTCTGTCCCACTAGATTAGGCTTCTCAGCACAAGACAGGCAAAATGATACGACATTAAGTGCTTTGAGGTTCCAATTTAACATCAGATTACAACCGTGATGAGAAATCATTTCAACAGTGCGGCAATACTCACCGCTCGACGCTCAAAGCTGATTTATTTAGTACACTGTTATTTCCCTTTGTAGTTTCACAGACTGTGAAAGAAATCATTCATGAGGGGCAAATAAAAAAATAAATAAAAAAAAGCCAAAAAAATATGAACACATCCATTTAGCGGTCAAGATCTGGCTTTTACTGCTGTATCACAGACGTAACGCTTCTGTCCTACACCCTGTGAATCAGTTCTATGCTGGAATGATTAGTCCTGGAAAACATTTAATTGCGGTTTGTGAAGTAAAATATTAATGGGAAAAGGGCTGATGTCTCCATGCTTCCTGCAAAAAAAGTAAATAATGGATGGCTTTCCTTCTGGTCTTTTTTAGATAGACGATTGGTCACATCTCTGGCTTGTGTACACACTTGCGATTATTTATGCAATCTACATTACATAATGGTAGGCCTGTTCTGTTGTGTGCAGAGGAGGGAATATATCAACGTGTACATGCTATTTCGCTTCTGGATTTCTTCACTGAAGATTGTCAAACTGTATTTTTATTTATTTATTTATTTTTTTTAGTTGGCAATAAATTCTGGACACCGTGCTACAATATTGTGGTTCTGCTCCCATCGCGAGAAAATATTGCTTGCTGTACATTCATAAAATGATGCCGGGGAAAGTGTGATCTTTCTGCCACGGCCGGATACGCTGCATAGTGACACATAATGGTGTTGTCGAATTTCCCTGACACTCCCTCTGTACAGACATAGCCGTTTGGCCCGCCTGGAGATTTGAGGTGACTGCAGCGGGGGGCACCTGTCAGTCAAATCCGCCATTATGCACCTATGACATCTCATCCTTAGAGCCGGAATGGAAGGACCGTCACAGGCTCTAACTGAAAACACGGGGGCTATGAACTTGCAGGAAACGATTTTATCCCCCCCACATACCCCATCCGCCCCCCCGCTCCCCACCCTCCCATCCCCCCGCCCCCTCTTGCAAGATCCACAGTACTGGCTGCTTTGATTCTGGTCCTTTATCCTGGTCCAAGGCTGAAAAATGTACTGATTTAAGAGAGGAGAAACAGTGCAAATCTCATAAAAAGTAGTAACATTTCAGGAAGCATTTTTTTTTTGTCCTTGAAGCCCAAATCTTTTAGTCAAATTCAAAATATCAAAAAAATAAAATAAAATAAAATCATACAAAATGTGCATTAGTGATATTTGCAGTTTGGCTGTAAAAGGGTACATTTCGAGTTTAGGGCGCGGTGAAGACATTTAATATGAAAAATCTGCGTAAGCCCTTCATTTTAATTTAGCGAGGCCCCTGCTACGCACACAAACAAGCGGTAATCCTAGCGCCCCGTGTCCTGCGGCGGGGCTCGACAGAGCCAGCGTGTCCACAGTGGCACGCCTGGGTGACTCGTGTTAGGTCAGGCAAGAAGTGCAAATAACACTTCATCAGACTAAATCCCAAGCTTCTGGGGCATTATGGGTAAATGGCACCGCAATGTCACCTAACATTTTCCATTTTGCCCTCTTATGCCATGGAAAATCAGCCACACGTGAACCATAACCAATATATATATATATATATATATATATATATATATATTCTCCCAGCTGGTAAGCCTGAGCAGCTTCTCAGGCGCTGTCTCAGGTTCTGTCACAGCTAGGGTACCAGTTCCCCTGGAAGTCATGTTCTGAGGCGTAGGCTCCTCCCCCTCCTCTCCTTAAGGAGAGGCAACAGAACGGCGTCACACGCATGGCTGGAGGTGCTGCGGGATGACATTTCAGAGAGCGGCCTCAGAATAAGGGTCAGTGACAGGATCAGTGCGCGAGGTGCCCCCGGGAGAGCCATCACCGGGGGGAGGGTGGGGGGTGGGGGATGGGGGGATGGGGGTGGGGTGGGGGGGGGGGAAATGTCACACGGACCTGCAGGACTCCCAGTCTGGGATGGTGCAGGCAAGGCGACACAGTCCAAAGAGAGCAACTTAGTCAGGGGAGAGAGAGAGGGGGAGGCAGAGAGAGAGAGAGAGTGTGTGTGTATGTGAGAGAAAGAGAGATTGAGAGAAAGAGAGGGTGTGTGTGTGTGTGCAAGAGAGAGAAAGAGAGAGAGAGTGAGTGAGAGAGGCAGAGAAAGAGTGTGTGTATATGTGTGTGTGAGAGAGAGTGTGTGTGTGTGTGTGAGAGAGAGAGAGGCAAAGGGAGAGAGAGGTAGAGAGAGAGAGAGAGAATGAGAAGAGACTCAGGGGGGAATCCACAAAAGGACTGTGATGCACCTGTTAAATCGTCGCAAGTACCAGAGAAAAGTGATGTATGATTCACAAAGCACTCGCAGTGGGTGGAAAGCGCCCAACACAACTGCACTATCAGGCAAATAGCGACGCTGCACGGTGTCTGGGTCCTGCGTATTTAAAGTGCGCTATCTGCATACATTTCAGCGCCAAAAATGACACGTTCTCACGAAAATGGGGCTCAATGTGCGATTCACAGAGATGATCTCAAATTGCCGCTCGCCGTGGGCTCGGATATTTTTAAGCCGACCTGAAACGGTAAGGCCGTGCAGTTGATTTATGTCACGCAATTCATTACACTACACTACAGGCATTTAGCAGGCGCTCTTATCCAGAGCGACTTGCACAACTTTTTACACAGCGTTTACATTGCATTCATTTATACAGCTGGATATGTACTGAAGCAATGCAGGTTAAGTGCTGTGCCTTGCTCAAGGGTACAACGGGGAATCAAACGTGCAACCTAGGTTACAAGCCCAGTTCCATACCCATTATACTCTACTGCCTCCCTCACAGTGCATAAACTTGTCAGTGACCGTGGTAGTTGCAAGAGGAAGACAGCATTAGTGTGTTAGGCATGCAAGAGAGCGGATCTCCTGTAAATTATTAATCATTACAGACACACTGGAATTGCCTGATGACAAAGAGGACACTGAAACTGTCCCCTGCAATTAGTTTTCTGTTATAATTTAAGTAGACCATCGCATCGTAAGGAGACATACTTCAACAACTCCCATAACCACGCTACTTAATATAAATCATTTATTCAAAATTGTTGTTCCAAGAAATCCATTCCAAATCCATCCAATCTATTTAAGAGGTCCATTTATTAGCCATTCAATTGACCTCCTTTCCCAGTGAAATCTAGATGTCAACAGGGGTGGAAATCTAGTTTGAGAAATGTTTTGACATAAACAGTAGGTTAACTCCAATATAGCTCAGGTTATTACCTGAAAATAGCCTGGCTACGTCCTAGACGGCTAGAAGACTTTCACTTTTCAACCAAATGTAGCCGGGTTTTCACCTGAATGCCAAGTTGGCGTTCACCACAAAAATATACACTGAGCTGTGATTCAATGATTCCTTTTTTAGTCGTTATTCTCTCTTTACTATTACCTGTGTGCCAGATTAAATTCTATCCTTTCTCAGCTTCAAAAATAAGTGTGAATAAAACCACACTTCATTTTTTCCCCCTTAAATGGGCAAATCTGCATTTGGCTGTTCTGCTTCTCGTTCACGGGGCGACCTTCAGTATATTTTTCAGCTAGATGTCCAGATTCCAATAGGTCACTTCAAGACCTTAGTGAAGTGCCTGTTCATTGAAGAGTGCACTTGTGTGAACTTGACTGTGTTTTTAATTTTTTTATATTCTGCTTTGTATATAATTTTGCACGGTATGGATTTTTGTTGCATTTCAGCTGTGCTTTGAATGGTATACCGCAGAGCCCCTTGAAAAAGAGACCACGGTCTCAATGGGTTTTCCCTGGTTCAATAAACATTAATTATTAAATAATACAACTGCTGCCCTTTTTTTTGCAACAACTAGTAAGGGTGTTACAGGTCTCCAAAACTAATTGTTGATCAAGTATGACCTCAACAGACTGTCTTTCTTGTAAAGGCAACCAGTTAGTCTGATAAGAATATGTCAGCTAGATGCAAACCATCATGTAAGCCATCAAAGGGATGTTCAAAACTGCCTCTTCATACAAATAATGCTCCAAAAATGTGTTTGCATTTTTTATTTTTATTTTTTATTTTTTTTTTTTACATTTACCAGCAGGCTTACATTTAACAGTATTTCCTGGGCATTAGTCATCCATTTCATATTCAAATCAAATAAGGTGTGATACAGTCCACATGACGTTGCTCTTGGTTGACCAGACAGGAGCAGCCCTTGTTGACGGAACCTCTTCTCCTCCCTTACACACTCCTCTGTGCGACTACGCCGGAAACTGGCTGTGGAGTTGGGAGGGCTCAAGACCAGACAGGGGGAACACATCGGTGGACTGAAAACCAGTGCTTTATCAGGCCATGTCACTTCACAGCCCCTTACATGTAATACTTAATTGGAAACAGTGAAAAGGAATTATCTGGGCTTGTAACCTTATAGGGTTCGATTGCCTGGGATACCCTTGAGCAAGTGACTGCAATTGAACTGCTTCACGAGCCATCCATCTATATAAATGAATGATATGTAAAGTTGTTAGCTCTGTAAGTCATACTAGCACAGGGTGTCTCCTAAGCAAGTAAGAATAATTGCTGTCTTTGTTATTTGTATTTGATTTTTTTTCTCACATGTTCAGAAATTTCACCTCAGTTTTATTGACTAAAACAAATGGTTCATGCCTTCTTCTTTGTATTTTAAGCAGTTTGATGATCTTAGAGGACGACATGCAATAGTAAAATTCTTGCAGATTTAGTGTTAAATGATCAAATGAGCACCAAGAAAAAAAAAATATATATTTTGTTTCAGTTTAATTATGGTTTAATGACATAGTTAGGGCATAGTGTATACATTCCAATGGGCTGCCGGTGGCCCAAGTTTAATTTAGTGGATCTTAAACTGTGTTTATACCTAAATTGCAGATTATAAAAGTAGAATGTGACTTTTTTTTCCTCCCTGGGTCAAAATAATTTTATTTTGTTACTTCCTGGGAAGTAACCACATTATAAAATCATGTAATTCACAAACTTTTTTGATTTGAATTTGAATTGTGTATTTGGACTTTGATCATTGGATCTGTAGGACAGCGGTTTTCACACAGTGTGCCACGCACCCTGGTGTGCTGTGTGGCAAGGTCAGGTGCGCCATTGAAATTTGAAGGACTCAATGTGTTTTTATATAGCCTCATAAAAAAATCAGTTTAAATGCACTGGCACTGCTTCTTAATAATTAAGAACGTTTGGACATAGTCACTTATTTATAACTTGGGGAATTACTTTATCTCAGGCCTTTGTCCATATTCTCAGTTTGATTATTTAGGAAATAAATTTGGTTTTGGGAGAGGGGGAGTTATTACTTTGCTGTACATCAATGGCACGATAGCATCACAACCGAAGAAATATTGTAACAATGACGTTGTTTGCATAACTTTTTAAAAAATTCACAGTTTTAAGTTTTTAGCGTATTACACAAAGGACAGATTTCTTAAACAGAGGCAAACAGCAAAAGAGCAGACAGACGGTCCACAGCGACCAAAAGCAAAAACTGTGAACGGACGGCATAATGAGATCTATCTCGCCTTTGGCTTTACTTGGACTGGGAATGCTAATTGCCCCCAATCCGAGTGTGTCATCTGCAAGGAGAAGCTGGCCAACGCAAATATGATGCCAAGCCAACCGAAGAGGCACGTAAACATCCTCATCACCAAAAAAAAAAAACAAAACATGGCCTTCTTCAAACGGTCAAGAGACCAGGATCAGCAACGGCAAGAGCGCATGCTCAGCTGTGTGAAGGTATCTGATATAGTAGAGGAGGCCACTTATTTAAAGTATTGAGCTTTTAATGGAGTAATGCTTTGTGTTATGTTTAGTTGGGCACATTTTATTTTGTATGTGTGTATGCGTGGGTGTGTGTGTGTGTGTGCCTGGTCCAGGTTATGTTTAGTTACACATATTTCAACACTGATTCCATGTAGAGTTCTTGCTCAATCCATTTCAGTACATATTTTTTGATAAATGATGTTATTGCCTGTTTGATTTTAATGACATCTATATACTGTGTTTTTTTTATAATCATTTGACAGTCTGGTGTGACTTATGTGCAATATGAGGCAAACCTTGCTAACAACATAATTATAAAATGTGTGACATTCTTCATAATAAATTGCTATGGCTTTAAGTTGGTGTGCCTTGAGGTTCTGGTTTGATATTTGGTGCGTCTTAGGCCCAAAAATATTGAAAACCACTATTTATATACCTCATTCACGATGCTAGAGGTACCTGTAGCTTAAAATGATTGCTATACATTGCTCGCGGGCTGTTTGTGTCTTTTTCTTGATTAATAATATGCCACAATGAATAATCTGCCAGTTCGCAATAAAGGCTAGTACAAAATGTCTTATTCATACAATCGGTGCATTTTCATGAGCAATCAACGTCTTCTGTTTTTAATGCCATGTAGATTATCTTATCTTTACATCATCAACAGTCCCTCGGTGCCAACATGGATAAATCAAGCAGTCTGAGGGTGATGGATCAAGGTTAATTCAGCCGCCTATATTTCCATTTCACGAACGGCAGTTCGGTGCATTCACTGTCAGCTGATTTGATCTGCATTTGTGCTGTTGATTTTCAAAATCTATCTGCCCACTTAACAGAAACCTTAGCGAAATCAGATATGGGAATGTAAGCTTACCTCTCTGTTGGGACGCTATGAAAATGACAGAGCTTTCCCTTCAGTATTCTTAGCTGGTTGTTAAAATATCTGACAGATCGAGAACTAGGGGCACACCCACCGTGATATAATGACGCAATATAAATAAGATCATAAATACCCATGATTCATTTTACAGCAAGTTTCTGCGTATCACTTGCTGTGCCACACAGCAAGCTGAAATAAAATAGGCCCGGAATCATACGCTGATGTTTGCTTCACATCCACACCTGTTCTGCGTTGTGCCTTCTACTGGTGTGAAAAAAAAAAACCTCATCGACTGCAGAGGTGGAAAGCCCAGAGGTCAGAAAGTGAAAGTCCTGCCATGCTTTTCATCCATCCGTGAACTCAGCCAGCTGATTTCGCTAATTAACTCTACCCCCTGGCTGAAGAACTGCGCTAATTAGCCAATCCAGGTGATTGGAACAAAATACCGGGGGGGGGGGGACTTTTTATTTTTCTGGATCCGTATTTTCCACCTCTGATCTACTGCCATTTTGAAAAAGCTTCCGCACCCGGGCCGCGTTTGAGTGACAGACGCGGCGCTTGTGCTGTTCCCACGCAGCCCTGGCATTCGCGCCGTAGCCCCGCCTTGAGATGTTGAGGTTGCGAATCCAGAAGAAATATCAACTGTCAAGCCTGAGTCGCGCGACCTTTTCCTTTTCCCTTTTTCCTTCTCCCTCGCCCGAAGTAAGAGAGAGGCAGTCTGATGGTCGCCGTGGCAATGTGTCAGGCGGAAAGCGGAGCTGTTACACCCGACATATTACTTCCGCGAAAGTTGGCCTTTGGGATATTAAAGAACTCACATTTATAGGAAGAACCAATGGAACATGTTAGTCGCTAAAGTAACATGAGTGCCAACTAGAAGATGAAGGACAACAGCACCAAAAATAAAAAATAAAAAAAAGGCCCAGCCGACTGACAGGTGACAGGACCTTTACTGTTGTGTGGAATACAGTGTATTTGTCGTGGCAAATATGCCGCCGCAAGAATTGTTTTCTGAGAACAAGGTAAAGGTCTGACCGGCCTGAACTTTCAAACGGTGTCTTTCTGGATAAGGTAATTTACTGGAGGATTAAATCAATAGCCAAAGCAATGACTTAAAACTTCTGTCTTAAAATGTCAAGCTACCAAGGCGATGTGCAGCGTTACTCTTGTGGGGGTGAGAGAGAGGGAGAGAGAGAAAGAGAGAACGAGAGAGAGAGAGAGAGAGAGAGAAGGACAGAGAAAGGGTACAGTATGAGCTTCAGAGTGCAAGAGAAATAGAAAGATAGTGAGGAAACAGGAGACGGGGCTGATGGTGTAGACATTTTGAGGTCCTGAAGGGCCTACGCCGGATTGGCTGTCGAGAATGTCACTCAGTGGTGTGGCAGCTAGGAGGGACAGAGTCAGAGAGCGAGAGAGTGAGAGAGAGAACAAGAGTGTGCGTGTGTGTGTGTGTGTGTGTGAGAGAGAGATCAATACTTTTATAAGATTTTATGCCTATTAAGTGTCATCAAATGAGGACTGATGTCAGAATTTTCACTGATTTAAACAAGAAATGATCAAAAACAATAATAAATAAAATCAAAGCACTGGATTATCAGATCAGAAATGGTTCTTTTTTGCCAGTGTTCTCTCCATATTCCACACTAATGCGCAATCGTCATTGCTCAATGAAAGGGCCAGTTGGTTTATAGAGATATTTCAGGCTGCCACAACCTAATATCCCAAATGAGAACACGAAGACAATTTCCTAATGTTCCTCCAAAGGTATTTATCTGCTAAGCCACTCAAAGGACAAAAACACTTCATTTTACATTCCTTGGAAATGTTTCGAACTGATTAGATACTGGCGATGCACATTTAGGTCTCACATATCTTTTATTTTTATTTTAGTGTCTTTGTCTCATTTTTATTGGGAATCTGTTTTGCAAGAGAGACCTGGGTAAACAGCAGCAAAAACAGTTTCAGACAAAGGCCAGCAGAAAGCCTCAATGGTACCATGGTACAATTTGCAGAAATGTAAAAAAAAAAAAAAAAACAACACCCAATCCATACAGTGAAAAGTGCACAAAAATGTCATCTTAACGGTTTAAACACTGAAAATCCCAAATTGCACTGCATTCCATGTCTTTGATCCTATCGCTAAGCTCATCCACTGTGACAGTCTCGTGAAGTTTCAGATCTTTTTGAAGTTCATTCCAAGTTGACGGAGCAGAAAACTAAAAAGATTTTTTTTTTTTTTTGTTATACAGCTGATTGCGTACCTTTGGTACAGTAAGTAAGCAAGATAGACACTAGCACGCATAAACAATAGTTGGCATTACTTAGCTGAATAATGTAGTCTAGTCAGAAACTAGTCTTATTCTGGCTTCAAAATAAAAACAAGAAATTTCTAAAGTAAAATCACTACAGCTTTAGGTTTTTTATTATTATTATTTTTTTAACAAATATTAAATGTGGGACTTAAAGGTAGGGCAAATATTGTTACATTTTTCCTAAAGAAAATGGGGGACGCATTTCTTAATAAAATTATGTGTATTGGGTTTTATCTGATCATTAGATTAATCTTTGCTTCATGGTGTTATTGTATAATGTGGCCATTATGCTATTGGGTAACAAAAACCAAAGCCTTGGATAGGTTTGTCCAGTGCATCAACAATGTCATTAAAACGTTCAATGCTACTGTGATTGTATGATGTTGTTTTCTGAAAGATATTTTATCCGAACTTTGAATAAATATCATTTTCATGTAAAAACTCATGTAATTAGTTTTAATTGGCAAGAACTGAAAGCTTAGACATTGGCCTGTAGTTAATTAGGTGTGTTGGTTCTCTTTAACATAGGAAGTAAATAGGTTTTCTTTTACCAGGAATAGCACTGGGTTCTAGGACGGGGTAGAAACAATAAGTTAAACTTTCAGCAGTAAAGTCAGGAGTGAGTTTCAAAAGATATGGATCTAAGTCATCAGAACCAGTGGGTGGTTTAAATCAACACCTTTGATGCCTTAAGGCACCTCTACAGATAACTGTGAAAAACAAAACAAAACATCTGTCCTTTTTCACCAAGTTATCATTAAAAGCCTCAGTTTGGATTTATGTTATGTGAGTTTGAGTTTCGTTATGTGAGTTTTATAAAGTTTAAAAAAAAGATTAAATACAATTCTCATTAAGGCGACACTAAATTTTTGATTTTTAAAAATCTCTGATCACATAAGGCTGTCCAAGTCAAGAATTACAATTTGCAGACAATTGTTTAATAGCTTTCCAAAATTTAAATGGGCTATTGAAATTTTCCATAGTGACGTTTAAATAGTGCTCAGAATTATCATTGTTAATGAAACAGGAACATTTGTTTCATTACTGCTGAATGTCCAGTCCAATCAGTTTAAAGACCCTGTGAAAACAATTAATTCTTGCATTCGTCCACAAGATAAGAATGTATATAACCATCTGTAAATATGTACAGGTGGCACTGAAATCATGACAAATTTACCACAGTGATGTCCACAGTGATGTGAATTATACTCTTTAACGGCCAGTGATGAAAACTGAATATTTTTACCTGCCGTCTTCATTCTCCTCCTTGTGAACTGTTTTCAAAGTTTGTTTTATCTGCAAAGTTGACAGCAGTCATTTTAATGAACAATTCATAATTAATTACACAGAAAAAAGAGCCTAATAAATGCTGATTTTAAAAGGTCATTTTTTGGAATATTAGAACGGACGATGACCCAGTAGCATAGCAAATTTTCCTTGGTTATTTACACAATATAATTATTAAAGATATGATTTAATTGCTAAATGACTAAGTATGATATCCTCTTGCATTAACCCAAACATCAAGATCTCCCCTCAAAACCAGGGATCTTCAAACCTTTTACAACCTTTACCACCATTTTACATTATTTTATAATAAGATGACAGTTTTATTAAAACGGGGCATTGCATTAGGAATCTTAATGTTTCCGATCCCAGAAATAGCACAATGGTCACTTGTATCCTTAAGGAAAATGTGGTGGTGGCATATTTGTGAGGAGCCTTTGTTAAAATTGAATCAATAAGGGTTGATTTCTCAGAGCTTGTTAGATTAGGAGGCCTAAATGCTTTGAGTTAAATAAGTAAGCTTCACATAGTAAGCCTTACAATCATGTGAGACAGGCTTTGGTCAATCCATGTTCAGATTGCCTCATGGTTGAGTTTTACCATGAGAAATTTTAGGGCCACCGATGTCTCAGAGGTCTATAACAACCAACAGTGAAATGACACCATTTGCTAACTCAGCATTCAAAGTAAGTAGTTAAGTAGTTATAATAATTTAAATACAGATTCAACCAATAATAAAGCTGTGTGGACCTGTTTGGTTTTCCAATAGACATACCTACTCTTTTTCTATGCACCAAACTATACGTATAACCACATACTATATGCATATGTCTTTGTTGGAAGCATATTTACTGAACAAAATATCCAATCTATTTTATTCAGATAACGTATTCTAGCCTTGTATGTTTGGTTCAGGGTTCATCTGGGGATTCCTGCATATCAAAAATACTTTGCAAATAAATAAATATAATAGCTGTACATCTTAGTTTTTTTTAATGATATGATCAGAAATATTAGATAAGATAAGAAAGAAATATTATGAAGAAGATATTCCTCTGGCTGCTGGGTACCTCACTCTGTAAAAGTGCCGCTTGCTCGGATGGAATCCGTCCCATGTCAGTGCCGACTGTGGCCGGCTGCCCTGCACACAATTGGGCTTTGTGTCACCCAAGGGATATACGGGAGGGATTACACTGCAGGGATAGCAGTGTTCATTGCTCAAGCAATCCCTGCCGGCTCTCCCGGTGCCGGGGGCTTGCTGTCTGTGCACATGTACGATTGGGTCACCTCTGTCCCCCACTCTGAACTTGTGCGACTTGTGGTGTTGAAAGAAGAAAATGTTTTAGAAGAGAACCGTGAGTTGCCTTCACTCTCCCAAGCCAGCAGCAGGGGGCCTACACGAGTACGTGGATTGGATATGGCAAAAAAAAAAAGAAGAAAAAAAAAAGATATTCCTCTGACAGAGAAAAGTAATCAGTCAATAGTAACAGCCTTTGAAAATGTTAGGAGACTAAAATGTTAACAGACTTTGAAATGTAAGTTCAGTGAAAGATTTGTAGGATGTAGAGATGGAGCTTGCCCACACAGATCAAAGACAGCAGGGCATGTTATCTGTGGGGAACACAAGGAATTATGGGATTCACTAACCGAACTTCACTTGCCATCTCCCATGCAAAAGAGAGTTATTAAACATTGTATTGCCTATTGAGACTTCATCCTGATCACTGTGGAGGAGTTCACTGGGCTTGTGAGAGTCTAATTTATGTTCACGGGCAGCTGGTGTTCACTGCTTATGGTAAACTATTCACGGCTCGGGTGTGGAAATGTACTGTAAACGTGGGTTGCCAGGTTGGGGTTGAACAGGAGAGCGGCCTGTCTGCACGCAGTGAGTGAACCCATTTTTATTACTGGCCATTTCCATGTATGAGTGCAGAGGAACAGTAGTTGGTGGTTGCCAGGTGGAGCATTTATTGTGGTTTCGCAGTCATTGGATAACAGATGTAGATGCTGCTTAAAAGGTTGAAAGGCCAATCAGGAACAAATAGACCAGTGGCAACACGTTCCTGGGTGCAGAGATGTCAGTGCGGATTGCTAGGTGGTGAGTGCTTCTGCAGGAGTTTACAGTCGGAAGGTCTAGGCTCAAAGTCTTGCCATAACCCCAAGGGTATACTGTAACTATGCATGGCTGACTCAATGTATAGTAGCACAAATACATGAAGCATTATCCCAAGTCTTTTAGTGCTTAAAGCAAACGGAGAGAAACATTAACAGGCACAGACACAGAACTTTGTAAACTGAAAGTTTCACTCTATCCATCAAGAGGAAAGCCAATAGAAAATTCCCCATCCCCTCCCCCTCCAAATCACTCAAACATTGAGAAGATATATCCCTGCATCAAGCCACTCAACAGCGAGAAGACACATTGCTGCCCTTCGGCATCTCAGGATGATTCCAAAGCGCACAACCCCCCAACCACAACCATCATCCCCCCCCCCCCCCACCATCACCCCCCAGTGCTTCTCTCCTGTTCCTGGTTCACCAAAGTAACTGCGATGACTAACGAAGAAAACTCTTCACCTGCTCTGCTGTACATCAATGCCAGCCGCTTATCAATCAGTCCCGCTGAGCTATTTGTAACAGGCCTTGGCGGGAGCCAGAGGAAGCTTCCTCGGCTCGTACAAGACAAGCTTGGCTGCGGACGCGCGTCGGCGCAGCCAGGTTTTTCGCGGCAGACAGATGCAATTTGTTGGACTCCATTAGAAAAGTAAGCATAAAGAGCAAACTCGCTCGACTGTGAAGCACCGGAGGAATTTATTCTACCTTTCCACTCCTCGCTCGCTGTCAATCAAAGCGGAAAGCGGGAGGAGGGAAAGTAGAAAAAAAAGAAGCATTACTGATAGCTAAGTGCAGGCCGAACTCTGACAGCACTCCCTCATTCAGATGCCTCCCTGCTTTCGAGAGCGTAACGCAGACAGACGGGGAGAAAGGTGAAGGCAGGCACTGGCTTCTGAGCCACTTCTTCCATGAGGCTTCCTGACTCCAGGATTCAGACATCCTTCTCTCTCCTCTCACACATACCAGGAGCATGCACAGTCAGAGAAATGGCTAAAATAACAAAGCGCAAATAAGTCCACTTTGGCTTCCAAAGCCAATCAGCCACATCGGCTATAGGTATTAACTTGTTTGCCAATCTTGTAAAAAGAAAACACGGACAAAAAACTTCATTCTGACACCGTAGAGATTTGCTGTACAAACAGAAGTTTACATCAATGGTACAAACTAAGTGTGAGAGGCAATGAAAATTGGTTCGCTCGAAAAATAATTGTAGCATCATTTGTAGCCTTAATTAAGTGGCTAAGGCTCCTTACATGTGTAAAAATTTAATCCCTTTTCTAAATCCCATATAATTTGATATGAATTAAATCACAGAAATGAGGATTCTCGCTCCCTATTTTTTTCCTTCAGAAAGGGTTTGATACGGGTGATTAGGTGAACGCAGCGTGAAAAAGCCAATTAAGATCGAGCCTTGCCATCGGAGTGCTCCCAGCGTTGGCAGAACTGCTCCGTAATCCATCCTTAATTCAGCAGTCGTCTTCGCCCAGATGGTCGCATTAAGGTGCGGGCAGAGGCGCAGCCGCTATCAAAGCCATCGGTCGCGAAGCGGCGGAGGCGCGCGACGAACGACCCGGGCGAGCCCCTCTGCACTCACATCCCGTCATCTTAAACTGCACCTTTAAAAAACAAACCCACTGGAGCCGCCACCGCTATCGCCGCTTAAATTCCACGCCCGTGCGCTGAACGCGTCGGTATGTAATCCGTTTAAGTACGTGGCACGCGGGTGTCGGGATCCAGTCCTGGAGGAGGGCCGCAGTGTTTGCTCGCTTTTCCTTTGTGTTTCGGCAACAGAGATTCATTTGAATTATCGATTGGCTAAAGAATCCGACACACCTCGCTCTCAGACTTAACAGGGTGCTAATTGAAAGGAATCCGCTAGTATCCGCAGACACAGAACTCACTCGAGATTGACATCCCTGACACAACAAACTTCGAAGCATCGACGCTGGGAGTAGAAGAGCAGCCTTGCGCGTAGTTCCTGCGCACGCAGCCATTTTATTATTTTTACATTTCATCGTTTTGAGTAGCACTGCAGGATTGATGTAAACTGCGTAGCTATGGCAGCACACATCTGATTGCTTGTTTGCAGCTGATTGCTTGTTTACTACACTTTGATTATGTGAAAATAATACACACATGTACACAGTCAAAGCGAGATCCAACAAAAACATCCAATTTTCAGTTCAATCTGCATCCCCCAGGAATGACAGGGTCATTCAATTCTACAGGCCAACTACGGAAACTGCTCCAGTGAATCTGGGGGGATTATTGCTGAGGCCAGAATTGTTTTCAAATGCAATGCAGTTCTCAGGTGATGCAATTTACTGAAGCCCTGTTCCTCAAAGTTTATTGAGAAGAAAAATCTTTATGATGTATTACATCCAACATTTTCATTGAAAAATAATCTTTACTGAAAGGCATTAATTGTGCTACAAAATCTTTTTTTTGGGTTATGTATTTCCCCAGGAACACATATTCACCAAAAAAAAAAAGCAAGTTAACATAATTTCCCAGAAATTCATTACTCAAAACTCTCCCCTGTTATTAATGTATTTGCATCGCTGTGAATTTACATCCACCACGCTAGAATGGTTTGCAAGTGTGGAAATGTGGGTGTGATTGTAGAATATTTCATGCATTTATGCTCTTCTAACTTCTGGTACAAATTGCAGGGGAAAGCCTTGATTAATAATGGGTTTACAAAAATGTCACTACTGCCAAAAGATAGTAGGCAAGAGGACATTGACATGATGAGGGCAGGAATGCCATTGCACTGCATTAAATTGCATTTATTCATTCATTGTCAATGGCAGTGTCAACGACCAGAGACAGTTTGGTGTGCGGTGGTCGATAATATCCCCGCTGGATTGCCAATACATTGACTCAAGATCAACTTGCGGCCAACAGCTACTAGGACAATTACATCACATGCAGACCTGGGTCAAATACGTATTTGTTTTGGGTTCAAATGCGTTTCTGTGCTCTATTGATCTGGCCTGCCGTAATTGACCCTGCCAATGTGACCAGAAGGCGAGGTTTGCACTTTTTGAGAGTATTTCATTGGTTCCAATACACCAGACAAGATCAGTAAAGCATAAAAAAGTAATTTAAAAAAAGCCTGCAAGTAACAGGCCATCTGACTTGAATGCTTGTAAGTTGTGACCATAGGAATTTTTCCTAGCGCTCCCATAAAATCCATATGACATGAACACAGCATTAAGCCGGCCTGGGCACAAAAACATCCTGAAAGGAACCTTCCAGAAACATATCGGCCCAGTGCTGCTGTTGAAATAAACTGGATTCTGTTTTCATAGCAGACATGGGGAGTGGAGCCATCCGTTCTGTGGCCGGAAAAGTGGACCGGTTCAGAGGCCAGACTATAACAGTATCAGCTGCAGTTCAACATGGAGATTGCAGTGATTCATGCTGACTCACTGACTGTGCAAATTTTCTCTCTCTTTTTTAAAACTTTTTGCTTTGGATGCGTGTTTGTGTACGTCAACATCCAAATTAATTACCAAACTATGTTTCCTCATAATGCTTAACAGTGATCATTAAAATTACGACACAACTTTAAATCCTTTTTTCACTGTGAAGGCCAAATTAGTGGAAATTAAAAGAGCAGAACGTGCTGTCCTAAAAAAACGCAGTTGTTGCAGAGGAAGAGAAAGAGCTTTCTGACAGTGTGTTTTCAGTCTACAGCCATGATAATCTCGATAAATTGCAAAAATTCGGCCCAGGAATAAAACTGAAAACAAAAAAAATGTGTTGAAGCTCTCCTCCACCGTTTCAAGTGCACAATTCAATTTTGCTCATTTTTAATTTTTACTGCAGTTTCCATGACAACAAGACTGTAATGCACTGACAATGAGGGGGGGGCATATGACTGTGAGGATTCACCTATAAGCACTGTTAGAATGCTACTCCATGCAGATAACTCTGCCATTCCTATGGACACTGATTCTGGATCAGTATCCATCATACACTGTGTACCTGAGGGTGGGGGGGGGGTGGTAGTGGTGGTGGGTTGTAGTTAATATTAGTCCCACAGTGCTCACCTGCACTTAGCTGACTGCAATGCTGAGGACAGAGTCTAATCAGGGAAAGCTTGATAGGACTCTCCAAGAATTCAACGGGGGTAGATGCACCTAATCAGAGAGGGCTCCCTAAAACCGTCCCAGAACCCCCTTCCCAGGAAGGGAGGGCATGCCAGCATCTAGTGCCGGGGCCAACGGTTCAGTCATGTCAGCCTTTCCAAAAGAGCGGAGGGGAACACAAGGAAAATAACAGCATAATAAAAAAATAATATATATATATATATAAATAAATAAATAAAATATCATAAACAGCACTGCTCCCTTCAGCACTCAGCCCTCCCATGTGTGGACACTTCATCGCCACGGCAACGTGTGCCAGTTGGACAGAATGCAGCTGTTTTTCGTTCAAAGGGAAAGGTCAGTTTCTCCAAACTACTGGAACATATTATTGTGCCATTATTTTCCCAGGGGTGGGGGCGGGTTGACTGTAGCCTCTGCGTTCTCGTTCTCTAAATGTCATTTCATTTGGAGCTGAGAATAGCAGTGGGTGGGGGGGAGGGGGCAGGTGGGGGGGGGCATTTGCGTTGGGGTTGGCTTTGTTGCTTTCAGTTTCCATAACTCCCAAAATAAAAGAAAAAACATTTTTAGCATTTAAAATAATTAATAATTGCATTGAAGACTAAAGTTCTTGTGATGTCGTGTGACCCTTCCAGTGCCTTTAATTCCATATACTAATAAGCTTTGTGCATGAGGCTACTCCAATTAACCTTTTTCTGTTTTCTGTGTTTTACTGCTCAACTGCATGGTGCAATAGGAAAATTATGCAAAGCCACACATTACATTTAGACACAAATTGGACAAAAAAAACCCCACTAAGCTGAGATATCAAGTTTTGGTAGCGCTGCAATGTCAGTATTAATGTACAGAGTAAGTGCAAACCCTTGCATATACCAAATATATACAAGAACTTTCAGTCAAGTTTCAGTCTGAATTTTAATGGGGGCCTCAACCAGCAGCACACCACAGGGAAAATGCAAACCGGTTAAAACACCGCAGGCATCTGCTGGAGGACGGATGATCAACTGCTGGGTGAAGGCGCGTCTGACAGCACCGGGTGTAAACCTGGCGTCGAAAACCAGACCATTAAGAGAGGCCACAAACCCCGTGTAACTCGTTCCATTGGCTGATCTGCCTCCCGCACTCTGCTCTTTTGGCTGATTAGGCCTTGTTCTATTGGCTGAGCCGACTGCTGCAGAGAGGAGGCGGACCAGACCTGATTTCTTTAGCTTAACAGGATTACAAGCTGGCTACAGTTGAGAGGCAGCTGTTTTTTCTTTTTTTCTTTTTTTTTTATCCAGACAACATTTCATTAAAAATTAGAAAAAATAAACCAATACCATTAACTAGTTGTTTCAGGGCAGTATTCAGGACGGTAAAGTGTTATACACACAGTTGGGTATTTGGGAACTGTGTAAGATTAGAATTATGCCAGGGTCCCTGGATTCTTCCAGAGAAAGAAAGTGGTGTTGAAAAAGTTGTTGATAAACAAGTGTTGGGGGGGGGATTTTGAGCATCACTGCTCCACTTTTATTTTGCTTAGTGGTTGGCATATATATATATATATATATTTGTTTTTTTAATTCAACGTGAAATTCTAGTTGTGATTGCTGTTAAATCTGTTTAACGCGGTATATCCAGGAATGCTGATGTTGCCTTGGGGATTATGTAAATTCCCGGGAATTATTAAATATTTATTTTATTTTTTGTAAGGATTTTTTTTTTTTTTAATTGTTTATTTATTTTTTTGTTTGATGCAGAGACCACTGCATGCTTTTGCAGAAATTGAATACACTTTCATTCTCTGTGGCTCAAACGACACACTGCTGTTGCACGGAACAAAGGACTGGAGCTCCTGATTCCCAGACTGTAACGCACAATGGCGATGCACTCACAGTGCAATGCACTGTTACACAACACTGCAGAAGTGCCCATTATGTTTCATGTTTTTAAAGGTAGTAGATACATTAGTACCATTACATAAATGTCCTACTTTTTTGTCTCGCCGGTTGTTAGTGCTTTTTTTTTTTTTTTTTTTGGTTCTTCCTAATGGCATGTTTCAGGACAACTCACATGTTTCACGACAAACTCTTTAAGAATTTCCGAAGGAGGATTCCACAGTGCAGAACTATACGTAAATAAATTTCAATAAAAGGAGCTCTGGTTTCTCTCGTGTAAAAAAAAAAAAAAAAAAACATTACCAGAAATGAGAATTTTAATAATGCCCAATGCCGACACATTAGATCTCAAAGAAAAAAAAGCATCTACATGTACTCAACGATTCCATTAAAAAAAAGTGCGCTTATCACTTTCAAAATTAAAGCGTGCAATTAAAAGTAGTGGCTTAGAAACACTGCATTATGGGCTGCTTACTGTTCCCTCTCTCCTCCACATAATGAGCTCCTAAACACCATTGTTAACTGCAACCGCTTTAATCAACACACAGTTATGCCTGTTTCAAGGAGAAGACAACCGTGTCTGATATTTTGGGGCGGGATGGGGAGTTGTGGAAAAGGTACGCTTAAAATAAATAAATAAATAAATAAATAAATAAATAAATAAATAAATAAATAAAAAGTTAGGGCTTAAACTCGTGAGAAATATCTCCTTTTCCTCGACTATTCGAAAGAGAGACAGAGATAGAGAGAGTGTGTGTGCATGTGAGAGAGAGAGACAGAAACAGACAGAGAGAGAGAGAGCGAGAGAGAGAGAGAGATGAGAATCAGTATTCTAACCCAAAGCAAGAATATGATTAATTGCCTGCCGGTGCGTTCCAGCCACATGACTAATAAGCCTAAACTTGAGTTCTCTATTCAAATGTTTTTTTTTTTCATTCCCAGCATATGTATGCTAATACTTTTTTCTTACGTCTGAACCGCATTAGAATTATCCACAGAAAATTGAATTTTGATAGTTACATACGTAAGTATGAAACCCATTTCAAATATAGGTTAATTTATTATTATAATAAAAAATAAAAAAAACTCCTCTGTCTGCAGCTATTTGATAGGGTAAGCAAATATGGTTTCTGAAAGTTTTTCATTTTTTCCTTTTCCATTTCTGCTCGGTGGCGGGTGAATTCGGAACGGGGTGGGGGGGGGGGGGAGGTTTCATCAGCCCAGCGCTCAGACGCATTACTGGGATAAACGCTTTGCTTCGGGGTCATTACGGGACGGACGAAGCCTCGCGCGTCCGTCTGCGGATCGGTGAAGTGAGGACGAACGCCGCGCGAGCGTGCGATTGGTGTCTGGCGCCAGGATGCAGCGCGTCCGCTCGTTTCCACGCTGCGAGTGCTCTCCTCATGAATATTCATATCAATAAGCTGGCCTGTTGCAAAACGTTTTTTTTTTCAATTATTTTTATTTGAGGTCTGTGAACCTTTAACAGCCGGCAAATATTTGAGTATTATATTTAATAAACAGACACATAACACCTGCCTCGCATTCTGTCAAATGACAAAGTATGACTAGCAGCCATTTGACGTCAACACCATTAAAAAAAATAATCTTTTTGAAGCTGAAAGGACAAATGTCAGCACATCTGCATAATGTTAGTCTTTATTATTATAATAATATTAATCTTTATTATAATGAATATTGAACCACGATCCACCATGATCAGAGACTGTTTCAAAGATCAGTGGCCTTGCTGAGCTGTACTTCTTTTAATAGTTAGAATGAACTCAACGGTCTCACGGTGGAGATAACTTGTTTTCTAACAGACAACATGCGTTGATATAAAGGAATACAGGCCATGTACTTTATACCATCCATCCATTATGCAACCCACTTATTCCTAGTCAGGGTCACGGGGTGTCTGGAGCCTATCCCAGCATGCATTGGGCGAAAGGCAGGAATACACGCTGGACAGGTCACCAGTCCATCACAGGGCGCACGCACACTATTCACTCACAGTTTAAATTCTCCAATTAACCCAACCTTGTGTTTGGACTGTGGGAGGAAAGCGGAGTACCCAGAGGAAACCGCACAGGCACTGAGAACATGCAAACTCCACACAGAAGGGCCCCTGCTGGGATTTGAACCAAGGACCTTCTCGCTGTTAGGCAACAGTGTTCCTCTCACCCATATACTGTGTACAGACATTGAATCTATTTTTATGTGTGGCAGTGCATGTGGCGTGTGTGTGTATGTGTGCTTGTGCGTGTATGTATGTGTGGGCATGTGTGTGTGTGTGTTTGTGTGGTCTAACACATGCCTGCTCCCTCCTGTGTTCGGTGAGTGCGTGTCCGGTGGTTCTTGACTTCGCAGGGTTGGATACTGACTCAGTTGCAGCTCATGGCGGGAGCACATTATGTCACTCAGCGTGTAAACGGGCAGTTCTCTCAATCGCTGGGGGCTGCTTCCAAAAACGCTCATCTGTCCCTCCACCCTGACCTCACAACCCCTCCCAGCACCCCTTCCCAAGAACAGCACGCTTTTAAATTTATCCTTTAAAGTCAGCTAAGCTTTCAGGTGATACCATGTATCAGGACTGTGCCGCAACCCAGCAACCCAGCAACCAGCTCCTTTGAGCGGTTGGTTGCGTGACATGTACGTGCCTGTGACCCAGCGCGGCGATACGCACACGCGCGTGTTCCCAAACAACTTTCCTTCGCTGAGTGCCTGTGTTTACGGAGATGAGGAAAGACACTAATTGCTGCCCGCGCGTTAATTGCCGTTGCGGTTGTGAACCGCTTGCCGATTCGCAAAGGCAGACGTTGTAACGCACGGTTTCACGATAGCCCTGCCGGCTGAGTCGCGTTGCGTTGCGTTGACAGCTCGACGTTCTCCTGCCGGGGGGGACCAAAGCGGACAGGAAGCCGTGCGACGTGGGGACAGGCAGATCCCTGTCAGGTGACGGCCGCCGCTTTTCATTCCCCGTGCGCGAGCGAGTCACTCATCTCCACTACAATCATCCCTCCATTCTATCCAGTGGGTTTTTATCTTCTCTCCACCGGGTAATTAGTTTCCTTAGCGTCACCATGGCAACAAAGCACTGTGCCTACCTTGCACCCATTATTTCTGAAAACTGTTAGCGGGGTGGGGTGGGGTGACAAGGGGGAGGGGGGGGGGGGGGTGATGGGGGGGACTCTTTCTACAGACACACTGAACCAAGGGATCAAAGCACACAGATGACTCCAGCTTACATGCCCACAGTCCCCTCGCAGGCGCTGCCGCTGTGTGTAGCTTACATGAAGTAAAATCCCACAAAGGACTTGATCAGAACATTATGTGTGCGTGAGTGTCCTTGTGAACTATGACGGACGGTGTGTGTGTGTGTGTGTGTGAGCATGTGTGTGTGCATGCGTGTGTGTGTGTGAGAGAGAGTGTGTGTGTGTGTGTGTGCATGTGTGTCTGTGTGAGCATGTGTGTGCGTGTGTGTGTGTGTGAGCATGTGTGTGTGTGTGTGTGAGAGAGAGTGTGTGTGTGTGTGTGCATGTGTGTCTGTGTGTGTGTACTGTATGTGCATGTTCCTTGTTTAATACCGTGCCTCACCTCACACTGTATATGATATGTGTTGGGTCTGACGTACAGCACGTGTTTCTGTCTCTCAGCATAGAGGGATGCCGACTGAATCTCTTTGGTCTCTCCGAACGGCCACCGCGAGACGAGCAGAACTCTCGCGCGCGCGCGGCCTCTTCACCTCCGCTGTGTGTTTTCCGCCGGACGCGTCTGCTCGTCAGCGCTCTCGAACCCGTTCCCGGCACGCTCCCGCGGACAGACGGGGCTCCGCTCCGCGCTCTCCTCCGCCTCCCTCGCGGGTGGCGCGGCGGGGGCTCAGGCGGTGTCAAAGCAAATTAGGCTCTTTAAATCCACACGTCGGAGCAGGAAGTTTCAGCGAGTTCACTTAGCGCCCCGGAACATTGCCGAAGAAAACATCAAGTTTATGAAACGTGTCAGTTTAGTGTGGGGAAAAAAAAAGAGGCGCGCGGAAAAGGCTTAAATCCACCAAAACCCCGCAGAGAGCAGCGACTCCACATACATCCAATTAGACTGCATATTTTAAAGTGAAGCCTTATCAAGCACTGCATCTCAAAAATGTTTTTTATCCTCCCCTCTCACACCCACAAGTGCATGTGACACTCGTCTGGGGAACGTCACCCTCCCTCGTCACCCTGTATCCCCCAGGTAATGCCATCTCTCCCGTACGAGCAATGCTGTTGTTGATACTTCTTTTAAACCTTAAGGTTAACCCTTTAGACCACAAATACGTCATTAGAATGTTCTTACATGAACATTCTAGTGCTGATGCAACAAAGACTACTGGTAATGGAATTGAAAGCAGTGGAGTTCTAGAACATTATTGAAAAAGCATTGCAAAAAAACCTACTCTTCAAAGGGTTAAATATTTTATTGTGTTCCTGTTTTCTAGCATATTCTATTTCAAGGCCTTCCATCATGCATTGACAGGGGAAGATTGCATTATGATTAGATATTTTATCAGAACACCAGGAAGAGAATTTGGGTGAGTCAGAAGCTGGCTGCCGACATCCCATCATGTCGTTCCGGTACTCTTCTGGGAAAGTTCTGGTGCAGCGCAGACATTTTTGTTCGTATGAGCCCATAATTGCAGACCCAGTCCCCTGTCCCCTGAACTGGAGACAGTGATTGACCAAAAGCAGATAATGTGGGTGTGTGGCTGTCATTTTGCCCTGCGCTGACCCTGGATAAGCTTTTTTTTTTCATCTAATGGTTAGGGTCAGGGAGAGAGCTGTTCAGTTGTCAGGGGCTAAAAGTAATTGCTACCACAGCGAGGAGAACAACAGCGAGGAGAGGACTGAGCGCGCTCTATAATGAGGGCTCTGAGCACGCTCCGTGGTGAGGAGCGCACTGAGCGCGCTCCGCGGTGAGGGCGGCCACTGAGCGCGCTCCTCGGCGAGCGGGAGATGTATGGGGGATATTTAATCATGTCGCGCGAGCAGTTGGTCCAGCGCCGCAGCAGATGCCACACAATGAGAGTGTGATTAATCCAGGAGGAGCGGGACCGGCGGGGGGGGAAGGCGGACGGGGGAACTACAGGGCCACAGATCACGCCGCTGACATCTGAGGGCCGACCAACAGCTGGGGAGCGGCGTGTCACCAGACGGGATCTCTGCTTCCTGCCGAGCGTCGTTCGCCAACCTTCTGTTTTTCCCTGTAATTCCCCAACTCCACCCAAATACCCCCCCCCGCCCCGCCCGCTCGTCCCCGCCCACCCCGCGTGGCGGAACACGGACACCTGCCCTGCGAGAGGAGGTACCGGCTCGCACCTCTGCGTCAGACAGAGGGGAACAGCCTGCTCGGAGCGCGGGGAAGCGCAGAGATAGCGCCGAGCTTGTACAGTATGAACGACTCCCTAAGCAATACCCCCCCCGCCCCCCGCCCCCCTCATACCCCTATTGGGAGGCAAACAGGAGCGCTCCACCATAAATGCCCATATGATAATAATCTCGCTATAATACGCCATTATCTGGCTCCATGTGTGCATTAGAATGATGGAGGTATGAGCCTCTTCAGCATTTGAGTACTGTTTGCATGCCAAAACTGTTGCTGTTGTTTGCTGGAATGTGAGCAGATATTAGCATGCAAAAGTGTACAGTAAGCACTGGTTTTTTTCTGCTGGATGCTAATTTATGCTGTTATTGCATGTCTGGAATCGCCTGTCTTCTGGCTTCTGTGATACTGCATTTAATTTATTACAAACACAGACAGCCCATCTGAAAATCATGAAAAGTCATCTGAGCGTACCGTTTTCGCTGGGAATACAAAGGAAATACAATCAATTATTAGGAAGCATGACTGTGTAAGCTTTAATGCTCACATGCATCATATTTATAATCAGATGACAGCCAAGTCGGAAAGCCATCATTTATGAGACAAAATGAATTTCTCGCAATTATAGCCATACACATTTCTCCACTGTTGTTTGGCATGAACGCTCACTAGAAAACGTATATCCATAGAGATCTGGTTCACTCAATATAATGCGCTCATGTTTAATCACTATAGCCACTATGCTTAACACTATTGCTATATTTAATTTAAGATTTCTCTTTAAAACTCACTAATGGTGCCTGAACAACTAAATGCCCCTTGATGAGATCACAGCCATTCCTTCGATGGTTTATGTAATGAATAAATGAGCCATTCGGTGACATCACACTGCTGCGGCAGTGTCAACTGAATTAGACCCCGATGTGGCAGTAAAATATGCTCTGATGTTTACAGCATATATCTGCTGCATTTTTGCATGCTCCTGAAACAGACGATTTCTCAAATTTCAGGCAAAATCAATTCATATCTTACAAGATGGCCTTTAAACAGTCATTACTTTTTCATATTTAATGATGAGAAAATGGGAAAGAGTGGACTCTATATAGTGCCATCTGTAAGATCACAAATATGTGATTACAATGCACTTAACTAAAAATATAAAATATTGATGTAAAAGTCGCAGCTGATAATTGAAAGCAATGGAGTTTGAACATTGACACAGAATTTAAAAAATTAAAAAAAACATACCAAAAAAACCTACTCTTCAAAGGGTTAATACTGATGTATCATAAATGTCTTGCAAATGAAGAGAAATGGGTGTGGAGTGGACATATGGAGACTGAGCACTAGGTGGCAGTATAAAGCAGGGTCAGTTTGCATTGGGTCTCTGGCTGAAAGCCAAGACTTCTGCTCTCTCTCTCTCTCTCTCTCAATCTCCCTCTCTCGCTCTTTCCTATCTGGCTCTCTCTTTGCTTTGCAATGACATCCTTATGGAAACTTCTGAAAATCAAACATTAAGAAGCAAAGTGGTGAAAACCACACAAAAATGCAAAAGATGTTAACAGGCAAACACTTGCAAACACGTACACACAGAAATTTTTTAATTGAGGCTGAGGCAATTATTCAAAGGTCTCTCCACTCTTTAGTACACAAACCTATTTCAGTTTCGGTGCTGAGGAGAATGAAAGTGCAAAAGAATATATGTCGCAGCCTGCATAGTTATTATCCTCCATTATTGCTATAATTATTAATTTGCGTTGTTGACGGTCTTACCAAGGATGGTTCAAATCCTCATCATATTTCACATACCATCCATTTTCACAGCTGGATTTGCACTGGAGTAATTCAGGTTCAGCATAATACTGAAGGGAATTACTGGGATGCCTAAACAGATATTTATGAGCACAACTACTGGTTATAAACCAACCCCCTGCGTGGGTGCATATGTGTGTGTGTGTGCGTGTGTATGCTTGTGTGAGGTTATGTGTGTGTGAACATGAGTGTCTGCGTGTATGTGTGTGTGTGTGCGTGTGTGTGTGTATGCTTGTGTGAGGCTATGCATGTGTGAACTTGAGTGTCTGCGTGTGTGTTTGTGAGTGTGTGGGTGTGTGTGTGTGTACATGTATCTGCGCGCTTCTTGGGGACTGTCTGAAATAATCCTGTGTTGATGATTTATATGGAGTGTGTTGATGTAGTGGTACAGGGGGGGTTTCAATTAGAGTTCTTTCAGGCGGCAGTGGAAACATCAACCGTTGCCCAAAACTGCATTTGGGGATCACTTACAGCCCGAGCCCCCCGGTGCCTAACCTTTTCCGCTCAGCCGGGGGATCAGTCAGAGAGGATGTGCACAAACAAAACGGCCACGTGGGAAACGGCGACAGGACGCGGAGCGCCTGACCTCTCTCTCTCCGGCTCGCTCGGCCGGACGCTGCGCCTCTGCTGCCCCGCGAGAACGCCCCCCGGACCTCTCCCACGGCCCCCACCCCCCCGGGGGCGCACGTTTCTGGGGTGCGATCCGAATGCTTTCCCGCGCAAAAACGTCCCTCAGCGCTAATTACACACAGGGGGTGAATCGATGGACGAGCGGTTAGCGGGAGCTGAAATACTGGAGGAGCCCGGGACGCTAGCGCATTAGCCAGAGCAACAGACGTTACACCGTAATCAATCCCGCCTTACAAATTGGGTTAAGTAGGGAAGCGTGGCGGGATTTCTTTTATTTTTTTCATTTCCTGTACATTACACGGGTCAATACGCTCCGGAGAGGTGCAAATGGAAGACTGATCTTTGGCCTCGGGAAGAAGTGCAGCGCGGAATTCTTATCCAATCAAAGAACTAAACGAGATTATGGCCATATCAATTTACACCTGCCTGCCAGGCAGACGGTAGAGGCCTAGATTGGGCTTGAGACAAAACTGAAACCCAGACACATACACACACACACACACACAAACACTGTCTGACTTCGCACCCTCCAAACTCTTTTATTGCAAGTGCAGCTTTCACAAATGCTTAGAAAACAGCCACCTTTATCAACCGAGTGACACAAAATAATTAAAAAATATATTAGCATGATTTATGTTTAAAGTTCAACTGATTTTAATTAATTCAGTAGCCTGTGAATAAGCATTATTACTAACACAAATTACTCTGACAGAGATTTATGCTGTAAAAGTAACAGCAGACCCCATTATACACTGTTATAATCTATCATGTCTTTAAAATGCAATTAAGCATTATTAGGCTAATGGTAGAATACAATTTGGTAAGGAAAATGTAATAAGTTTAAAATTAAAACAAACTAAACTTGAATGTTACAGTAGAAGGGAAAGAATAAGCAAGGTTTGATATAATCAAAAGTAACATTAATCAATTATACTGTGAAAATGTAATTGCTATTTAAATGTAATAGGTAAATGTGAATATAGGAATGGTGAATTGCTTTCATCTCATGTATGAATAATTTCTTTGCTGTGTACAATCACTCAGGGAAGACTACAGAAATAACAAAACCACAGCCACGAACAGTAGAGGCTGTTGTTTCACAGTGAAAGCTCCCACTAAACACACACACCCCCTGACAGAAGAGCAAACATGCAATATGCAACTAAACACATACAGTATATGAAGAGAAAGACATGCTATGATCTTTCTCTCTCTCTTTTTCTCTTTCTGTCTCTCTCTCTCTCTCTCTCTCTATCTCACTCTCACTCACACACACACAAGCATGTTCACACAAGAACTCACACATGCACGCACGCATGCATGCCCACACATACCCATACACACACACCTACGTGCATGTTCACTCACAAGAACTCACACATGCATGCACACCTGAACACACACACCTGCATACACACACACACACACACACACAGAAATGCCCGCTCAAGCCCACTGTGCCTGACGGCTGGAAGGACAGACTGCTCCCTCGCTGATGGATGGATTGTCAGGAAAAGCAGGAAGGACACACAAAAGACTGAGCTGTCAGAATGGATGGATATTTGCTCGGTGACTCTCAGGACAGCGGTGACAGACAGGCCCCCTGTGAGTCACATGGTAAAAGGGCCTCACCGAGCAGAGGGCCTGTCTCAACAAGAGTGAGTGATGTCATCGCCCGGAGCCCTGCCGGAGCACTCCGGGGCTTCCACACGCATCGTTTCTGAGGCCGCTGACAGAACCGCGACGGCGGAGGGCGAACCGATTAGGCCGGACGCCTGGAGGAGCCCGTCGCCCATGGCAACAAGTCCCGCCATCGGAGTGACCTGTGACCCCGTGGAGGGCGTCGCCAGCCCTCTTTGAGGATTGCGGTTATACACCTCCGGGGTCCGCGCTCCTCCTTTTCGCATGTGACCTGACTCAACTCCGCATATGGCCTGACCTTGCTCCTCTGATGTCGGCCTTGCTGGTCGCCCCCGACTTCGTTCATTAGCATCTGGTAGCGGTGGCGAACTCGCTGACCCCAAATCTGTGCCGTTGGTAGGAGCCTGTGACGCTGCACTGAAAGTCACGCGGGACACCGCTAACGTTCTTGGCTCTGATTAATTTGGGATTATTATAACGAATTACGTCCTTGAAGTCGTTAAACCTTTGGGGCCGTCTAAGTACAAAAACCCAGTCAGAAAATGCGAGCGAAACAATAGCAGTTTGAAAAGAAAGCATAGCTGAATGATGTGTGCTGGTGTTTTAATCATGCAAATGCATGCAAAGTAAGACGCAGGTGGTCAATGCCTACCTCTGTAATGTGCTGAAGGATTGATTGTAGACCAGCCAATCGGGGTGCTGAATTGAATTTAGATTAAATTAAGGTTAAAGGTCAAACAGTACATTATGTTATTAGAATGCTCTCAATATGTATAAGAAAAAAACTAAGGTTTGACAGTTCTCAAAAAATCATCACAAGTTTCATCTGGGGGAACCAAAAGGCGCAAAGTTCTCACAAAAGACTCACTTTCACTCCAAATGAAGGTGGTCTGAATCTCCCAAAGTTCGATTTCTACTATCTGGCAATTGGCACAATACAAACTAGAGATTGGTTCACATCAAATTCAACAAAAGAATGGGCTCAAATAGAAAAAGATTGCAGACACACTGGCGCTACCCTAAATCATTTATAGTCCAGCAATTCTCATCCCGGAGGCCTGGCTGAAACTCCATTTGAAACCTCATTTAAAATAATGAAATCCTGCTGGAAAACAACAGATCTCAATTAACACATCCAAGCCAATCATTTATCCGATATGGAATAACCGCACCTTTAACATACGCAAGAAGCCACTCGGTTGGACAGCGTGGAAGGAACATGGAATCATCTCCTTACAGTAATTAAAAGATGCTGGGTAATATATGAAAATAAATTCTTGCAATTTGATTGATTGATAACAATAGTGTAGATGAAATCCCTCCAAAATAATTACTAAACAATACAAATTAAAAATGGAATCATAACAAAATCTATAATAATTTAGACTCTTGCAGACTGCAAATATGAAACTGAACTATCAAGACTGTGGATTGGAGCCAGTGACAAAGCATCCACCAACTACAACATCCTAATCAGTTAAGGAAACACACATCATTCACTCATACAATCATACCTATTGGCAATCTAGACTCTCCAATTGGCCAAACATGCCTGTATTCAGACTGTGGGAAGAAGCCTGTGTATCTGGAGCAAACCCACACAGACACAGGGAGAGCATGCATTCTACCAACTACCCCACCTTACTGCCCTGTTTATCTGCCCTCACAGTTCAAAATATTATCGAACCCCAGAAATGCTGCACATTATGGAACTGCACATTAATACAATCAATATGGAATACTGGAAGAAGCTATCCCTTAGATCATTTGAATGTATAAGTAGCATTTTTACCCTCTGCATGCATTTTCAGTGACCTATGACCTATGCAATACAAACATTTCACTACCTAAAAAAAAGCATTTTCTTAACCATACAGTATCTGTCAAAAAAAAAAAAATGATATAAAATATTAATTTATATAAATATTTAAACTCATTCCTAAGGACGAGATTGAGCCGTACATACCATTGTATAGGGCGAAGGTAAGCGAAGCCGTATCAGCAATAAAGATAAAAAAAAAAATAGTCTTGTCTGAAGAACCATCTAGAACAATATCTGCAGCACTGGGGACCAATAGAAGAATATCTGCAATCTAGACACATACATGCCGTACCACTTCTTCCCAGGTAATAACTCTTTTAGCACTGCATCTATTTTTTCCCTTTCTGTACTTTCAATCTTCTTTTTTTCTTTCCCTTTCACATTGCCATTGTCTATTTGTTTCTTTTCAGTGTACATTTAGCTGTTTTGCTTTTGTTTACAGATACAGTTGAGAATGACAATTATTGTGTTTATCAGCTACTTTGCACAGTTCCTGCTTATGACCCGTGGATGCACCACCAGTTCTCTTGTACTCTTTCTTGTGTGTGTAGCTGATGGTAACACTGATATTTTCAGTGGTACTTTAATTACTGAAAGCCAGTGCGCTCCTATCTTTTACTATTGCCAAAGGGTTAAAGCATTTCAAGTGTTTGACACGGGTCTGATTAATCCATAATCTAACTATGGCTGACGGCCATCATCTCATTCAAAGCAGCTGTGTGCACCAAGAGCAGTGTTGCATATCAACGGGAATTAATGACAGTGGTCAATTTTCCTATTAATTTTATGTTAATAACATTTGATTAAGGGGTTAATAAAAGTGTAACAAATTTGGCCATGTTCGCTAGCCATTTGCAGGGTTTAAATGCATAGCAAATGCTAAAGTAGCACGACTTTTACCGTAAGCATTTACCGTACGTGAACTGTGTCACTGGCAGCATTGCTGAGTTTTGAAAGGTTAGCCTTCTGCATACGTAATCTTATCAGAACTGAAGTGAGGCTGCAAATAATTGGCAGGCGGCATGCAAATAAACGGGGACTGAGAGCGAAGCGCTGGCCCCTGAGCGCAGTGGTACTGTGAGTGCTACTCTCTGCGCGACTAAACGTACAGTAAGTGATGCGCTCACACACACGGTCACCTGTGTAAGTAAAGCTACCGTGCTACAGTTCACTGTTCACATTGCACTATAGCTAAATTACGACAGCGTACATGGAGACGTGTCACTAACCATCCTGTCTAACGTAGCCCTCTCTCCAGTGTGTTTGCTGTTACGGTACTACGCATGGTAGCAGCGTTCTTTTAATAAGGGATGAGGCATGTAGGGTGGTGGGTGTGGGATGGTAGCGTGGGGGTGGGGGGTGAGGGGGGGGGGGGTGCGTATTCCTCCAGGGATGAGACCGCGTTAGGTTTTCCCCCCACTGGAGTTGCATGCTGTTCCTTAAAATGTTGTGTCATTTTTATCCATACCAACACGGGTTAATGTCTCAGCAGTTGCGTAACTGTCCTATTGTCTAGTCTTCTGCTGTGCTCCAAAGCCAAATAATCTGATTTGCTTTGAGATAGAGGCATGAAAAAAATGTTTCATTTTTTAGTGATCGAGGACATGAATGCTGGCATTTAAGATCATTTACGAGGATCCTTTTTGAGAATCAGTTACAGTTTACAAAACTGTATTTTCCACAGCATTCCAAGTGTCTGTCTATATGGCTCAATGTATGTACAGTATGTGTGCACGTACTGTATGTATGCATGTACCTATGTTTTTTAAATTTCATTCACTGGTATATTGTCACATACTTTCATTTTGAGTTTAAATAAAGGGAGAAACGATCTGTGATTTTGACCTGGTCATAAGAATCTCTCACAGCCCACTAAACATGGATGTTATTCAGTCAAAACATTAATTTTAATGCGATTCTGTCTGGATAATTGAGATAACGTGGGCGTAAGCTGAAGTGGAACCAAAATCGGAGTAATTAATAGCTTGTACACCACATTAATTTTAAGACCTTGAAAGCCTCTATGGAAAGCCAGAAGAATACTTGGAAATTTGTTCCTTTGGACTGTTACCCGTGGAGGAATGATTTAATGGTTAACACCAGAACAAAATGAAAAAAGCCAAATATCACAACGGGGAATTATCAGTAAATTATTAACTGCAAAACCACTTACTTAAAAAAAGATGTCTGATTTCACCTTTGGAACAAGTCAAAGCTTGTCAGATGATTAATATATATATATAGGGAAGGAGATGGCCATTGTTTTGACTGTCACAAAGAGCTTCAGCTACTTCAGTTTTCACAAGTAGGGGCCAATGGGATGTGGTGAAGAGGTGGCCATGCCTGGCAAACAGTCCCCTCCTCAGAAACAGCACTTGAGCGAACACAAGCTCACATCCCCAGTCCTTTACCCACAACACCCCCCAGGTGAACAGCCAATGGCCATCCTGGGCCAAGAAACTCAGTGAGGATAGGTTTTTTTTTTTTTTTGTTCCTTTTATTTTTTTTTTTGCTGAAGTGTCATACATTAAGCAAAGCTGAGAGCACGATATTTCATCCTTAAACTGTTCTGAGAGGCTAGTGTCAGGGCGCTCATAAATCAGTCTGTCCGGCTCCCCGTCGCCCTCGCCGCCCAGGTGCGATGGCTGCTTCGGGATGACAGGGATGACTAGTGGCCCGAATCTTCGGCACTCTCCCGGACACTCCATCAGCCGGGCCTAATAAAGACCGCCAGCGCCCCGCGCCCAGCGTCCCGCGCCCCGCATCCCGCGCTGGTCCCTCCCTTGGTCCAGAGGGGCCCGTTTGCGCAACGCGCCTGCGGCTGCCCCCGGTAGGGAATTGGGAGATGAATCTCCATCAACGCCGTCCGTCCGTCCGTCTGTTAGCCTGCGTATAAGCCTATTTGTCGGTCTGCTGCCATATTCATCAGTCAGTCTGTCTGCCTGTCTCTCCGTTAGCCTACGTATAAGCCTATTTGTCTGTCTGCCTGCCTGCCCATCTGCCTGCCTGCCCGTCTGTCTGTGTGTCTGTTAGCCTGCGTATAAGCCTATTTGTCTGTCTGCCACCATATTCATCAGTCTGTCTGTCCGTCTGTCTGCCTCTCTGTCAGTCTGCCTGTCGATCTGCCTGTTTGTCTACTGTATCTACGCACTGTTCAACATAGGATCTAAGACTTAGGAAACTGAACACTGCCCACAGGAGCAGTTCATTTCTCAGCAGCTGCATGCAATACGGTTTTGGGAATGACCAAACGCTGCTCTCCGGGTGCAGCGAAAGGGTCAGTGAGCAGAAAGGGGGAACGTGGAGTTTACCTCCCAGAGCGAGGGGCCGGGAGGACTAAAATTGGCTGAGAGACCCTTCGGGCAGGGAGAGCCAGGTTGAGTAAACTTTACCGCGTGATCTTTAGCAGCGAAAGAAAATGAAAAAAAAAATATGATGGATAATATGTTTTTGCCAAAGACATCTAGCAGATAATCAGTTCTGTGTTGCAGTTCTGGTTCTGGGTATCAATACATCATTCTAATAAGTAAAATCTGCAAGCGCCAATTAGTGCATGTCATGTTTGCCTGTGTAAGTGAATAATTATCCAATTTAAAAAGCCGCTGAAGGTAAGTGCGTGCAGGGGACTGTCGTGTTCGTTATTAATTTTGTACTTTGATGCAGAATAAAGTAATTAAGACTGAAAATACACATGTTTGTAATGCTTGTAGCTCATTAACCAGTATTACTCCGTTCTTTGGGCTGCAGTGGGAGCTCTAAGGCTAGGAGTCAATGCGGAAGCGGTGCTGCAGGTGGCATTAGCTAGCGGGCACCGTGACGTCCCGGTGTAAACCGTGCGACTCATTACCAGCTACTTAGCCGGGGTGTTAAAACGCACCCAGGGTAACGTTAACGAGAGGATAGCGTTAAGTTAGCTCAACGCAGGCCTCGCTTTCCGATTCAGACGAGCCGGGCCGTTTGTGATCGATATGTTCATCTCTACGCTTGGGCTTGTGTAGTGCCGACGTTGACAGGGTCACATCATGTTTGTACAGCTAAACGCGACAACTGTCCTTCACTTTTGTGTGGCGCCCTCTGACGTGACGCATGGAAATTACGCCTGGTGTTAGTTTACCTCGGACCTGTGTGTGAAGTCGCCCACAGACCTTGTCCTTGTTAACGTGCGTACATCCTGGTCCCGTCTGTACCCAGCCAGCCTATGTCCGGTTGACCCGCGCGCCGGCTGCATGTGATTGGCCGGCTCGCTGCTGGTCTGCGTGTAATTGGCCGGCTCGCTGCTGGTCTGCGTGTAATTGGCCCCGTGTCAGCGGCTGGCGGAGGTCGTGTCCCCTGCAGCCGAACAGTGGTGGGCGGAGCCACCGTTGAGTGGCAGCGAGATGAATCGGGCTGGATAGATTGTGTTCTTTAATTGGCAATTAGTTTTAATGAGTGGTTTAATTTTAATGAGCGCCTTTGTCTTAAGAAATGGCCGCTGCTTTCCTTCCTGTCCCCCCCCCCCACCCCCACCCCCCTCCTTGTCGTCCAGCGCTTCTTACTTTAGCCAGCTATCATGCAATCGGAGGTGAAGGGGGAGGGGTGGGGATCCCTCTCTCCCTCAGGGCATGTGTGGCGGTAACTGACTCGTGCAATGACCCCCCCGCCAATCCCCCCCCCCCCCCAAACTGACCCCTCTTCCCTTCATACTACCCCTCCGCCTTTTATACCCCGTGTCCGTCCTGCTTAGTTAATGAAGCCATGATTCTCAAAGTATTCAAATTTATTCCATCTATAACGATTTCTGGCCGATAGCTATACCCTCAATTAGATTATACAGGGATCTTTTCTTTGGTGCTGGAGAAGAAAAAGACTTATGACCTGCCCGGCAGTGGATGTTTGATATAAATCGTGCTAATGGTCTTAATTCTTCTAAGTGCAGTGGAATGGAGCACGTTGGGACGGGGCCACGGACAGCCCAAGAGAAACGGGACATTTCACAGTATTTAACTCCCGTAGAAATGAAGAGGACGAGAGATCTAATGGATTAACCGCGATTCGCTGCCCATCACACGGAAAATCCAGAAATCTGAGGAAAACGCTCAAAGAAAATCACTTGATCATCTATCATATGTGTGACTGAGATTGATCAAAGCCATGCTGTTCCTGTGCGTATGTTCTATAATGATTCAGAAATGTGTTAAAGTTCACTGTGCTTACGTCCATTTCAGTGAAAGTCCATTTCAAAATGGGTGGCAGAAGATAGAAGATCATTAAATTATAGCAAAGATGAAGGGACGAGTACTTCAGCCAAAAAAAAAACAAGAAATCACACTTCCAAACAGTTGTCTTTTTACATTAATCTCCTTATTGTTCTCAGTTGTCAATAATGAACTTGTCTCTGCACAGTAAAACGAGTTAAATTTACCCCAGAGCCGGAAAATATGTCTTGTTGTTCAACAGAAATGCGTTCTGACAGTCTTTTGTGAAATGTCATGTTTTTCTGCATGCTAAAACGATCATAGGGGGCTTTATTTGCGACCGGCAGATTTCAGTGAATTGTGTGAAAACAGGAAAGCAGGGGATTTGAAACTTTAAAGGGCTGGGCCCGATCAGAGTCTTCTTTCATCACATTTAGCTCCTACTGATGTCAAATCTCCCAAACAGCTGATTTAATTGTTATGGATTATGGCTGAGTTTAGGCAGTGAATTAATGACAGATTGCTTAAACTCAGATCACATCACAGGAGGACAGAGTGAGAAGGAAAGAGAGAGGAAGGGAGGGGATGAAATAAAGCAAGGAGGGGGTGTGGTGCAGAGTGTTGGGTAGAGAAAATGGGGGGGGGGGCATTTAATGAAGCTGTGACATTAATATGGTTTAGCACTGAGAGGATTAGCTTAAACAATGATGATGGTGTATCATGCATGCTAATGCTATTGACAGGATTAGACAAAAGAACCTTCCTCGTCATTCTTTTGAAGGAGGGGTGGTGGAATGACTGCTGACTGCTGTCTGGCGGCTGCAAATTGCGCACCAGAATCCAGTAAATATTTGCGCGCTTCCCAAAGCAAGGCTTCCGCAGCTTTCACAGTGGCTGTGGTTAACAGATAAATTAATAAAACGTCCTGGACACTGGACCACATAAATGCAGGCCTGAGACCTGCGCCGTGTGTCACGGTCTGTCGGAAAACAGCTGAGCAGAGCCGATAGGAACATGGTGATTAGTGCAGGGGGGGAATTGCTGGTATCGTACTGACCCTGTGGTTGTAACAAGGAACGCTGACCGTAGCAATGCATCAAACGCAAGAAAGCCACCAGCAGAGAAATGAAAACCGCAATATTACGATTGTTATGACCGTGGTGGACAGCCGAGTCGCGACTTATATAAGCCTATTTTCCTTTATTTGCGTGTTTATCGTTCAAGAAGGGTACGCACAAAGCCAGTGCCGTTTTGACACAAAGGAGGAGAAAAAAAGCATCATATGAACTCAAGGTTTTTTTGTGAGAAAAAAAAAAGAAGAAAGTTCCATTATACGTGACCTGCTGCAAGTCATTATCAAAAAGGAGAGCAAATCATATTTCCTCCAAGGTCGGACCTGAGCTTGCCTGTCAGTAATCTGCTCTCTGTCTTTTTAATAATGGGCGGAAAAAACATCCTTCTGCCAAGCGGTAATTGGCTTCGGGAAGCATACAATCTGTGTGGCAAAAGGTTATTTCCTCTATAAAGACGGTCTAACAACAGGTGCTCTCCTGCACCTGTGGTCTCCACCTTGCTTTTGAAAAGCACGAAAGAGCTTTTTTCTGAAAAAAAAAAAAACTATATGCATTATTAATTTTTTTTCGGGGTGAAATAATGATGAAATAATTTTTTTTTAAAAAAGGTTTTTTTTTTTCGCTAGCGTTTGAGTTGTTCGCACGGCGTGGAGCAGCTGTCTTTTGAAACCGCCGCTGTTTTCTTTGCGGAGCGTCGCGCACGGATCGCAAAGCGGCGATTATATCGTTATTACATTATTAGCCTCTCGGTCTGCTGTGAGTCGTTATCGTTCGTTTCATGCCGCCGAAAACGCGCGGGAGGCCTCGTGGCCCGGAACCCCGCGAGCCTGCGAGCTGGGGTCTCACGCTCCCATCGTTAATAGCTCAAATTCGGCTCGGGGAAATAGCCGCCGCATTGACCCCATTGATGGGCGCTAGCACTCCGAGCTAAACGAACCATGTTGGATTTCACTCGACCCGTACGGACGTCCGAGGGCAGCGGGGGGGGGGGTTGTTGGGTGTGGGGGTGGGGTGTGGGGTGTGGGGGGGGGGGGGATATTCCCATTGATAATTTGTCCGCTTTAATGACCGCTAGATTGTGATAAAGCACCGGAACAAACGACCTGTTTACTAGGTGGTCCGGCTTCATGCCTAAATGCATTCGTCATTGTTGCCGCGATTGTTCTCGTCCCCCGGAACGTTCCGAGTCTATTTATTACCTCTGAGAGCAGGAGAAACGCACATAATGATATTGGACCGCAACGTTGCCCCGAGCTGACAAAGAAACAAAATAATGATGGAATGGTAATCTTTCCACTCTCATGAAAGCAACTATGAGCAGTGATCAAATGTACATTTAAAAGCAATTTGGTGGTTTTCGAAAGGGTACAGCCGACATTTTGTTCCAGCGAGCCAATGCAATCAAAACCCATGATTGTTGTTATCGTCAATACAAAGAAATGGAATATCTAAGTAAATATCTGTTCTGTTTGGACGGTGCTCGTACTGAATACAGAGGAGACAGTGATATTAGTGTATTGGGATGGGGTAGGGAGGCAGCACAGACAGCCTTCGATGATCTCATTCACATGAAAACCCTTTCGTTGCCTTTCGTCTGACAAATCACACCATCAGCCAAAGAAGGGGAAAAAAACACTTGCTATTTAGAAATTAAAATAATTGTACTGTACCACAGAAATATAATATTTGCTGTATGTCTGAACAAGAGAGAGAGAGAAAAAAAAGTGTAACCACATTGAAAAAACTAATTGCTGTTCTGCAGGCTCTCAATATACTTCAGAGTGACACGTTGAACATTGTACCTTGATATGCCAAATAGAATAGCAAGAGTGATGTATACTGAGCGAGGACAGAAAAGTAATCACTTTGATTTCAAATAAACAATGCAAACCCTTGAGCCTAAAAAAAATACAATAAGTCTTTTTAAAGACACCAGCAGAAAAATGTCTCTTCCATATTGTTTCTTTAAAGCTAAGCTCACTGTTCCTGTAACACCCCCCCGCCCACTGTGCCTGTACCCACCACCCCCTCCCCCCCCCCCCCACCCATACAGCTTGGGAGGGGCTCTGCCTCAGAACTTTCTGATTGATTTAGACATCTTTCAAACTGCCTCCTTTGCGTTTTCACAGTGATCAATCGCCAGCATCCATGACAGAATGGTTAATCTGATTAACTCACATTCTCGATGCGCAGGAAGGAACGGTGCTTTCATTATGCTTCATGAAGTCCGTTTAGAGAGTTTGTGAGTCATAAAATGGAGCAGTGTTTTTTTCTTCCTCTCCAGTATACCCTCCCATATGTGAGACTTGAAGAAAATGCTCTAAAAATAGGATAATTTATATTAAAACTGCCGACCTATACAATTCCTTTACACATTTGTTGCGGTGCACACTCTTTAATAAATCCATTGGGAAGTTTATTTACTGTAGAAGGAAATAAGCATAACATTTTCAGTTGAATTGAATGCCATGCTAAAATGTTGTGTCAAAGCTTCTAAAGAAACATTTAGAATACAAAACTATAACAAAGATTTGACTAACACCGGATGAACATGATGAAAGCGTGATGAAGAAGTATGCCACTGCCTTGGTAGTTGCGCTTGATCAAAACTCCACCCCCCGCGAGTGATTGGCAGGTTCTCTTATGGCCCGAGTCTTTGTGCACAGCGGTGGTACAGCTCTGTACAAAGTGCAAATGAAAGCTGACCATTGTAGCACCCAACATCTCCAGTGATGAGTCTTACAGTATGTCAGAAAATTAATGAAGAATGTATTTATATTGCAGCTTTGCAATGTATTATAGCAATGCATTTCCCTACACAGGCTGCTAGTGGCGTGATTTGTCTTATGTGGGCTAGCTGTGTGTGATGTTGTTCAATATGCATGCATAATTGAACAATAGCTTGACTGCTAACCTTAGCATTCATTGTTTATGCTGCTTTTGGACTCCCTCAGCTCTCTCCGCCAACCAAAAGCCAGATCGACGTTGACTTTTGTTTTCCCCCTGACTTATCATTCATCTTTTGAGATGGATATCGGGGTTTCTTGGGTCTAGTGCAGGTTGGGCTTGGCTGGCTCTCGGGTGAAGCCACGTGCTTACCAATAAAGTCAGCCATTTTATCACTGTAACTCGAACTGACAACTGGCTGCGCATTTTATTTTGACCATAAAATATATTTGAAAATTAAAAATTCCTAGTCAATGTTAATTTTATGTAGTACCTTTCAAGCCATTTTAAATATAAATGCATAGTTTATTCATAATTGTGATGTTGTTGGCATGTTTATATGTGATATGCCTGGAACATTTTTCAGTGAGAGAGCTTGGTTGGATCATGTGCTCTAAGATGGTTGTAATGAGTTCTAAGATCTAAAACGGTAGCCTGCTCCGATGTTCTCCTGCTCCTCCTGCTAATCAGCACGCGAAACATGAAGAATGTTTCAACTTGACTTTTTGGGTGGGTTTATTTTTTGCTTCTGCAGCTGTTCCAATCGACCGTTGGTTGGAGACAGCAGTAATTAAAAGCCAATTACTCCATTTATGTGGGTGATTAAGGAGCCTGTGAGTTTTGGAGGAAAGGAAATGGGTGTCATCTCCCATGGGGAGATGGGATAATCACATGATCCGAAACCACACATTACCATGCCCAAATCAATGGAAATTTGTTATAGGAAGGAACAGCAGTGTGGAGCTCCCTTTGAAAGAGGCTGTGACAGAGGAGGGGGTGAGGGCGGGCGGGCGGGTGGGTGGGTGGGTGTTACTGTACGGGCCTGTGGTTTTAAATGGATGGGAAGATCCATGGCACAATGCTCCTGTAGTGTGGGAGTACTGGAGGAACTAGAATCCAGGCTGGTCTAGACTGCTCTCCATAAGAGATCAGGGGAAGTGCGATGATATATTTAATGAACTGCTCGTCCGCGAAGCTGCAAACCGACGCTCATGCTAGCGTCTTAACAGCTTTCTGTATGCTGGCTGTGGTTCCTAATGCAGAGCACTGAGACACACTGCCATGCTTGTATCTGAACAAGCAATGTACACTTCCGTCCAGTGAAATCCCAATTGAAATATCATTGTGAAGATGTCAACAGGTGCTTCCACGTGCCTATACCTTTGTCTAGGCAAGTACCGATGAGCAATATGTATCCAATTAAGAAAATGTAATAAACAAGGTAAGTGTTCCCGTTAAGCCCATTTCCATTTCTGAATTTGAATTAAGAAGAAAACATAAATTCTTTTTTTTTTTTTCCCATGGCTTGACCAATTCATAAAAATGTTATATTCCTGGTGTTTTTTTTTTTTTTTTTTTTTTTTTTTTAACAATCATATTTATCAGTATTTTTATATGGATGGTCATGTGAAGAAATTTTCTGGTAAAGTGGCACAAAAGTTTTTCTTTGAGGAGGACGATGGAGGATTACATTTTTTTGGGCATTTCCTTTAGTTTCTTTGGTAAGTTCTTTGAGATAAATGTTTTTATATTTGTATATGACATCAGAAAACACTCAAAAAATTTATGTTGTTAGCAGTTAGCCTTCTTCTCATATCACCATAGAAACACTAGTGACATAGCATTGTGTAGTGCAACGACATAATAGATTCTGTTTGAAGCATTTACATGTATTTAATTTGATGCAACTGTTTTACATTTATTTAATATGAACTAAAAATATGAATGTGAAAAAAAGCATTTATCTCAGGTGGAAATATTTGGTACAGAACCATAGAAAGCACTGCTCCCATATAGAATGCAAATAAAGCATCTGTAAATGTAATCAGTACTAACGTTGCATAGTGCAGGAGCCTATTTTCTTTTACTTTATTAGTACACAAAATTGTTCTCTAAATGTCTTTTCATTTGAATTCATTAACCATGAAAGGCTTCCAGTTAAGCCCATGCTCCTATTAAGCCAAACTGATCAGAATGTATTGAAATACATGGTAGGATAACTACAGTTTAATTCCACTAGCATACACGGAACTTAAAATAAACAGAAGTAAACACAATTTACTATGTATGGTTTGTTATGCTATCCACTGTCATTACATTATTAAAGTACTGTATATTATCTGGTGATTGATGTTAACCATTGAAATACGGTCCATCAACAATTTCTCTACATTGGACTACAGACACACTAATGACTTGCTAATAGATCATCCTTACTGACACCCTCCACAGTGGACACCTGCCCAGGTGACCAATCCTACACACACACACACACACAGAGACAAACACACTTGAGCAGTTCTTGCATTGTAATTAATCCAGGTAATGTAAAAGATGCAAATCACTCTTTTACACAAATTCATTTCAGGGCAGTCCATCATTCTGGGAGATTACATTCAAATGCATAGCCCAAATGCAAAATCACTTCCAAAAAAAAAAAAATACAACAGAGATTAGAAGCAAACAGTGGAAATGAAACTAATCATTCTTTACTCAGAACTACAAACAAAAAAGAACATCCTTTCTAGGCTTGTAAAAGCAACAGTGAAGATGGTGACAATACTGTCTGTCCCCCCAAACCCCCCCCCCCCGACCCCCCCGGTAGAAGCGGGTGAATGTAAATGCGGTGGATTAGGCTGTGGATGCAGGGAAAACAGCTGTCATTACCGGCCCTGTGTGAGAGAGGTGTCTAAAGTGTAACTGAACGGAAATGAGAGGATAATGGGAATGAATAATGAGAACGCATGAGAACCGGCTGCACAGTTCACTGGGCGTAAAAGGGAATCGTTTTGCTAATTCTGAGCCGCTGCTTCCACTGAAATTGCGGGGGGAAAAAATGAGAAAAAAAAAAAAAACCCCAAGTTACATAAAATAATTCCTCTTGTTATTTTAGATTAGCTCCTAATGGCACTCGTCCTCCCTCCTCCACAGGTTTAATTTTAGATCCCATCTCCCGGGCCCCGACGTGTGATAACACATTTGATTTAAAACAGGGAGGTGGCTGAATACCAAACGCGCTTCCTCGGCGCACCGGGATTCAAAATGCAACCCTGGGACAGGAGAATCTCCTTCGTCTGGAGCTGTCCGATGCCCTGAAAACCCTTTTCAGGAAGTCAGGGTTGGCTGATGTTGCCTGTATGGTTTCAGAGGTTAGCATCATAACCGGCCTGATCCAATAAGCAACACACTGTAAATTTAGCTTAGCGACTTGCGACTGGCAGGCCCTGTACTGTAGTTGTTCTTAAAAAAAGATATTAAAAAAAAATAATTATAACACAATTTTTATGACATTTGTATTTTGTTTTTAGTGAGATAAAAAAAAGCCATATTGAGTAAAATAAACAAATAATTTCCATTTTCCAACAAGAGAAGCAAAATCGAGCTAGTTTGGAAGGGAATGGGCAGAAAGGTCGAGGAGAAGCAACCCACCATCGCAGCACATCTGTGGGAACTTCTACAGCAGTGTTGGGCGGAACTTTCTGAACCATATGACCGCTCTTGTAGAAAAGGTTTCATGAATATGCTCATATTACTGCAACAGTTGGCTTTTTGAAAATTTTTTGCAATTATTTTAATAAAAAAGGTGTTTATTTCTTTATTTATCTTTGAAGATTGTGGGTGTACTAAAACTTAACTGTCTTAGTACTTTTTTGTTTTTAAAAACTTTAGGTATAGAAGAATTAAATTAATTTAAGTACATTTATTGAACAGCGGACCCTACAGTCTAGGTTCTTCTTCTTGGCCCATTTTACTTACACTACAGCTCAGAGATGTTAGGCTATTGTGCCTGCAGTTTTAAATAAAACTTAAGTTAGATAAGATTTTAGTCAATTTAACTGCTTCTCCACCTCCCTCCCACCCTTCCATCTCGCACTTTGGGAAATGATTGTGTAGACTTAGTAATTAAAGCCACAGGGGACTATTTTGAGGGAAGTTGTCTAAGATTATTTTTGAAGTAAAAGTTGTCTTTGTGTGTTATTGTGGGTAGAAATTGAATGGAAATGTTTGTACTGTATGTTGGTCTGCTACTCAATAAATGCACTTAAATTGACTGAATTCTTCTTTACCTAAAGTTGAAAAAAACAAACAAGAAATTTGAGGATGCCTAATACTTTTATATAATGTTGGGTTGGGTGGGACCCTAAAAGTCTTGGGTCAGCACTGACTGTCATTATGTTGTATGGGGGTTGTGGGGATGATATTTACCTCACAGGTGAATACTTACTCTTGCTAACATTCAAGTGGAAAAATCTTTCATTCTTGACAACTGTGTATGACCAACTGTCGGAGGACCATATGAGGTATTGAGGTGAATTTCCTTTTGGTTTTTCAGTTCAGTAAATTATTTGAAATGAAATTCATAAATAAAAATATCTATATATATATATATATCCTTAGCACTTAAGAATAGATTCCAATTAATGAATGGAATTTCAATTGCCTGCATTGAAATGGAATTAACCACAATGCTGGTGTGTGAGCATAGTCCAATGCGTAGTCCAATATGGTACCTTCTTTTTGCTGAAATTTTATTCTTTGTGCCATTGAATGCATTCTAATAAGAGCTGTATACGACAATTAATTCGATCAGAATAATATTCAAAAGGCTTGCTACCAAAGCTATTCAAAGACAGGCACCAGATAAATCCCCTTATGTGGAATGCCATCTCTCTGGATATAGGAAGCAATCATTCTCCTTCACTGATCTTGATGCTGTACTCATACTGCAAAATGTAGACAGAAACAAATTATGCAATAATTGTATTTATACTGAGTAAAAGACAACAGATTCCAGCAGATTTTTTGTTGTTGACAAAAATCATTCTTAATTTTTTATATTTCAAAATATAGCTTCTACCACAAAAATATACAGAGTTTACCATGCAAATGACTGCCACCTATTTGTGTTAGCCTCCTGTATCGATTATTTATAAAGCATCAAAAAAAAAAAACAAACAAAAAAAACATTAAGTTACATATTACAATCAATTTAAATGTGATTTTCTAAATTTAAAGCAATTTGAAAAGTTGCAAAGGATGATAATTGCAGTTAATTGCACACTGCAGTCTAACCTTAAAGCTATGCAATGTTTCCCTAGCTTTATATGAAAGACAGCAAAATATTTTTCAATGCATGAGATGCATCTTACTTAAAGGCGTAACATGCAGGATTTTCTTCATTGAAATTATTACAAAATAACCATTATCAGTCGTGTCTATGATGTGCTGGCGATCTCTATCTTTGCACATGTTTACTGAAACTGTGCAGGCTAGCTATATCATGCTAGCAGGTGAACTTTCAAAAATTTATTATTGAGAACAACAACGGTGCCAAAATTATTATTAAAAAATATACTTAGACAGTGTATAGACAGTGTTCTTGACTGTGAGGATCGACTAGCTGTGGGGCTGAGCACAGACTGTTTGGAGGGGGACATGCTGGCTATAGCCTTTGTACCACGCTGTGTGAGATGGAGGGAACTGCAGAACAGGGGAGGGGGGTGGGGGTGGGTGATCACAAAGGGCACCTGTCATTTAACAAAAAATTCACTGCAGCCAAAAGGGCACTTTTGCTGTCTCAGGCATATGCTCCAGCATATGCTGGTGTCTATCAATGCACATGCCAGTCCAGCTACATTGCACAAAACAAGTTTTGTTGGTGTATGAGTGTGTGTGTGTGTGCGTGTGTGTGTGTGTGTATGTGTGTGTGTCACATCGTCAAGCTTTGCTCTGCTGCACCAACATCTATTTCAGACTGGCTGAGATTCCACTGAACTTGCTGGCGGATAGGCCTGGCACACATAAGGACAGGGCTAGGAGTGTGGCTCGTGAAACATCTGTGAGTGCCATGGCAGACAAAATCAAATGAGAAAATAATAGATGTCCCCACAATGTGACAGAAAAATGAAGGGGTGGACACCTCAGACCAAAATACATCCTCACCCTCGCTCCTTCACTTTTTAAAAAATATTTACGATATGACCAAGTACCTCCTATGCTTACCGAAATCTGAATCATAGCAGTATTTCAGCTCAGAGATGAAAATACATGAAGAAGAAGCAGCGAAGCAGCCCTTTATTACACCCCAAATACACTAGCTGCACAAATACGGATCAAAGTTATTCTTCACCGGAACCATTGTTGCCAACTTGGCACCTTATTCGCGAGATTTAGTGACTTTTCAGTACGACTTCATTTCTCAAAAGCAAATAATGACAAATCTTGCTTTTATTGGCTATCGGAGGCATTGTAATCATTGAGATTTTCGAGGCATTAAGGATTATTGGCACCACGAATGAGCGGGGAAGAGTCAGGGAGAGCAGTCAACCACAGCTGCCCAGTGAGCAGCCACTGCCAGGAAGCTAGTGTTTGCCCTAGTGCCAACCACCCCTGGGGTCTACTCTCACATTCTCAAAACCCCCCAAAGCCCCCGCCCCCCATTCCCTGCTCTGGGATCACAATCTGAACCCATTTTGCTACCATTCTATTTGCGTAAAATTGAATGCAAGTTTCCCGAACAGTTTTTGAAAATATCTCTCCTTTTTCTATTATTTTCTTTATTCTATTTCAGCTCTTTGCTGTCATCCAGTGTGCCAGAAACGCCCACTACGTCTCTCCAACACGTTAGTGAACGAGGACATCTCATGCATGGCTTGTCTTAGTTTATTTCTTACATATGTGGGAGAAAATAAAAAATAAAAAAAAACGGAGAAGTGATGCAATATCTGTTTTTAAAATTGATTCTCTTTAAATCCTTACAAATGAAGTACAGAAGACGTCACCGAATCCAGGCTCTTAGCCTAAGAACCCGTGGCAAGGTTAAGGGCTCGCAGAGTGTCGATATCACAGGAGCAGTTATTGTATTACGAATGTGCCCCTCGTCTTTCCAAATAAGAAGCCCCATCAATCAAGCCTGACAGCGGGTTCTTAGCCTGTCACACTGGCTTTTCCCTGCAATCTGTAGATTTCAATTTAGCGGGAAAATTGCTAATCTGATTCCGGCTTAACCTGGTTAGAAGCTGCATTTTCTGCAACGGGAGGAGGCTGTCAATGCCCCGGCCAGCCAGTAGGATATCGCCTTTGGAGTGGGAAGGGGCAGGGAGTGTCCCATGGCCTGCTGTGGAGCGAGAGATAATGTCACGCTACTTTCCCAACATCTGTACACTCTCCGAAAAAAAAAATGTTCTCTGTGGCTTGTCTTCTTACGGGAACCCTGTTTTATTTCTTAACGGAGCCCTCTGTGGTGGGTGTTAAATGGGTAAAAGCTCCCAGATTGAACCATTTTGCTTGACGGCGAACCCTTGAACTAGACAAAAGGTTCCTCTATGGAGACACAGAGGAGCCTTTTGGAACCCTTTCTTCTGAGAGTTCTGAGAGTGTAGTCCTCTCTGTCTGTCTGTCTGTCTACCCTTAGTTTCAGCTTCACTGCCAGCTGAGCTAGGTCTGCCTTTACGCCACAATTCCACTGACAGTACATCTCTGTCTGTCTGTCTGTCTGTCTTTTCCCCTTATTCTCGATAGTGCTTCAGGTTCCCTGTCTGTATGTCTGTATCACTGAGCTGTGATTGACAGCTGAAACCTGTCTGTTGTGCTCTGCAAACACAGCATAGCTGATGGCAGAGCTCTGTCTGTCTGTCTTTTCCTAGAATCACTGACTTGGGAAATATGTCTGTTTGGCCCATATCACTGACAGTAGAGATCTGTGATTGTGTCTGCCTATCAATCTGCTTGCTCTGCAGTATCAGTGACAGCTCAGATCGTGCTTGAATGGTCGTAATTATTAAGCTATGCACATTTCCATTGCCTGAAATGACTCCCTAACGTCATCCTGACAAATAAATAGTTTACCCACCCTCCTCACTACACAACTGATGCATCCTCTGCACTGCACTACAGACACACACTCCACACTACAGTACAGACACACACTCCGCACTGAATTACTAACACTCCTCTGCTCTCCAACATCACTGAAACTGAATCACTGAAATCATCTTTTTTTTTTAAACTCCCACAGGTTCCCTTGGGTCATTGGTTCTCATTGACATAGTTCTTTTCTTTTGCTCCATTACAAAACAATCAAATACAAAAGTAATGATGAATGTGAAGAAATTCACTGTTGTAGATTTGAAGAAGTTTCATTAAAACCAGTGCGTTTATTACCAACTCACAGCTGTTAGACATTGAATTCATTATGTGAACAGGTAGACATTGACAGACATAGACGAGAGAGTTTGACAAAGAGGACGGACATATGTCTTGATCGACGGAGGGGCGACACACACACACGCAGACAGATCAATAGCCTCGTTCGGAATTTCTTTTGTTTGCACCAAATCCTTTTGGAAGGGGCGGGGGGGTGGGGGGGGGGGCGGTGGAAGTTCTCTCCAGCTCGTCCTTCCCACAAAACAATTAACGGAAACAGCTTTAGACAGATGCAAATCACCTCATTAACTCCGGGCTTTAATCTATTCCACTGAAAACATCTGCTGGCTCTGCCCATCTGTGCCAGGCACAGTAAAGCTGGTGGACTGTGGCTGGCAGGAAGCTGTCTGCCCGTTCCTACAAGTGCCAAGGCGCGGCGCGCGGCGTAATGAACGCGGCGCTCCGGAGCCGGCCGTAAAGAAGCCGCCGCCGCGCTCGGAGAAAAAACGTTTAAAGCGTTCCGACGCGTTCCGGCGAGCGCTAGCTCCTTAGAGATGTTAGCGTCGTTCTGCTTCCTTCAGTTCGGCCTGGTGTTCTCTCACCTGAGGAGATTGGGAGAGGCTGCTTGGCTGTGTGAGGTATGGTTCTCTCTCACCTGAAGAGAATGGGAGGCTGCTTGGTTGTGTGAGGTATGGTTCTCTCTCACCTGAGGAGATTGAGAGGCTGCTTGGTTGTGTGAGGTCTGGTTCTCCCTCACCTGAAGAGATTGGGAGAGGCTGCTTGGTTGTGTGAGGTCTGGTTCTCCCTCACCTGAAGAGAATGGGAGGCTGCTTGGTTGTGTGAGGTATGGTTCTCTCTCACCTGAGGAGATTGGGAGGCTGCTTGGTTGTGTGAGGTCTGGTTCTCTCTTACCTGAGGAGATTGGGAGGCTGCTTGGTTGGGAAACTGCTTGGTTGTGTGAGGTCTGGTTCTCTCTCACCTGAGGAGATTGGGAGGCTGCTTGGGTGTGTGAGGTATGATTCTCCCTCACCTGAGGAGATTGGGAGAGGCTGCTTGGTTGGGAAACTGCTTGGTTGTGTGAGGTCTGGTTCTCTCTCACCTGAGGAGATTGGGAGGCTGCTTGGGTGTGTGAGGTATGATTCTCCCTCACCTGAGGAGATTGGGAGAGGCTGCTTGGTTGGGAAACTGCTTGGTTGTGTGAGGTCCGGTTCTCCCTCACCTGAAGAGATTGAGAGGCTGCTTGGTTGTGTAAGGTCTGGTTCTCCCTCACCTGAAGAGATTGGGAGGCTGCTTGGTTGTGTGAGGTCTGGTTCTCTCTTACCTGACGAGATTGGGAGGCTGCTTGGTTGTGTGAGGTCTGGTTCTCTCACCTGAAGAGATTGGGAGGCTGCTTGGTTGTGTGAGGTCTGGTTCTCTCTTACCTGATGAGGTTGGGAGGCTGCTTGGTTGTGTGAGGTCTGGTTCTCTCTCACCTGAAGAGATTGGGAGGCTGCTTGGTTGTGTGAGGTCTGGTTCTCTCTCACCTGAAGAGATTGGGAGGCTGCTTGGTTGTGTGAGGTCTGGTTCTCTCTCACCTGAGGAGATTGGGAGGCTGCTTGGTTGTGTGAGGTCTGGTTCTCCCTCACCTGAAGAGATTGGGAGGCTGCTTGGTTGTGTGAGGTCTGGTTCTCTCACCTGAAGAGTTGGGAGGCTGCTTGGTTGTGTGAGTCTGTTCTCTCACCTGAAGAGATTGGGAGGCTGCTTGGTTGTGTGAGGTCTGGTTCTCTCACCTGAAGAGATTGGGAGGCTGCTTGGTTGTGTGTGAGGTCTGGTTCTTCTACCTGAGGAGATTGGGAGGCTGCTTGGTGTGTGAGGTCTGGTTCTCTCTTACCTGAGGAGATTGGGGAGGCTGCTTGGCTGTGTGAGGTCTGGTTCTCTCTCACCTGAAGAGATTGGGAGGCTGCTTGGTTGTGTGAGGTCTGGTTCTCTCTCACCTGAGGAGATTGAGAGGCTGCTTGGTTGTGTGAGGTCTGGTTCTCCCTCACCTGAAGAGATTGGGAGGCTGCTTGGTTGTGTGAGGTCTGGTTCTCTCACCTGAAGAGATTGGGAGGCTGCTTGGTTGTGTGAGGTCTGGTTCTCTCTCACCTGAAGAGATTGGGAGGCTGCTTGGTTGTGTGAGGTCTGGTTCTCCTCACCTGAAGAGATTGGGAGGCTGCTTGGTTGTGTGAGTCTGTTCTCTACTGATGGGGTGGAGTGCTGTTGTGGGTCTGGTTTCTCTCACCTGAAGAGGTTGGACGCTGCTTGGTATGTGTGAGGTCTGGTCTCTCTACACCTAAGAGATTGGAGGCTGCTTGGTGTGTGAGTTGGTTCTCCTCACCTGAAAGATGGAGGTGCTGGTGTGTGAGGCTGGGAGGTCTGGCGCCTGTTCCACTTGCAGAGTGCTCGCCTCCTGATCGCAAGCACCAGCGGCGGTCAGCACACACCCTGGGGCGTCTGCTCAGTTCTGCCTCAACACGCAATGTATAGAGTACACACACACACAGACACACACACACACACGCAAGTGCGCACACACCCACGCACCCCCACAAACACACACACACACACACACACAAGCATACACATACACCCCCACACAACACACACACACACACACACACACACACACACAGTGCACACACCCACGCACCCCACAAACACACATACGCGCACACACACACAAGCATACACATAACCCCCCACACAAACACACACACACACTCACACACAGCTCACACATACACAAAAACACACACATGCTCAAACACATGTATGAAGAAATAAGCGTGCACATAAGCGTGTGCACACACACACACACACACACACACACAAAGCAACAGACATCAAAACACGCGACACAAATCAGCGCGACACACTGATTTCACAGAGTACAGCGTCAATGCAGGGAGAACACAGTGTGGAGTAAAAACAGCTGCGGCACTCGGATTTGTAACTAATGTGAATTATCTGTTTAATCCCAGCCACCGTGAGGACGACCAGATACACAAATAAGCCTTTAATCTCAACTCTTGTGTTGTTCTTTCACTGAAAGGATTACTTTCCTTGTTTTGTTGAAAGGCATTGTGACAGGCAGAAGTAGATTCCGTTCCAGGTCCTTGTTTGCAAGAATAAATGGGGATTAGTTTCAGTAATGAACTATTAATTTAAAAAAATAATAATAATAACGATTAATTTATCACACAAAAAAACGTGCGGTGTGGTAATAGCGAAATCGCGGGGAAAGCAGAGGACGTTCTCATCGGAAGGCAGCTTTTGATAAGCAGCTTTTGATAAGTTATTCTGGTCTGTGAGCACTGAGGGCCCTTTAAGGATGTGGCCGTTATTCATCTAATGAGTGAAATACATTTATGCAGAGGAGGGATCAAAATGCTTAATGTCTTATTACGGTCTCGGCGATGGCTCCAGGTGAAACGGCGCTTATTGGGATGTCTGGCCACTGAAATGAGAGAATGAGCAGGAGCCCCTTATTAAAATCTGCGTGCCCCACCGTTCTTTGGCTTTGTCCCGCTGTTAAAAATTAGCTTCCTGCGCACAGGCCCGGCCATTTCTACTGCCCACAGGCTCTATTTAATTCCCTTTTTAGTTTTTTAAATCCAGAGAATGCCCTGCAAATATTACCATGCCAGAATCACAGCGTCGCAGGTGTCTGCAGCGGCACGAAGACCTTCTTCTGCCTGCCGTTAAACGATGCAGGTTCCTCTTCTGAAATGAAATCATTCCAATCTGCATAACTGAGACTTCTGACTGAGTACGCCCCATGGGTGCAGACAGAAGCAGCTGAACCCTCTTCTCTCTCTCTCTCTCTCTCTCTCTCTCTCATTCTCTCTCTGTCTTATTCTCTTGCTCTCTCATTCTTTATCATTCTCTCTCTCTGTCTCATTATCTTTCTCTCTCATTCTTTCTCGTTCTCTCCTGCATTCTGTTTCTCACATTCTCTCTCTCTGTATCCCTCTCACTGTCTCAATCTTTTTTATTTCTTTTTTTCCTTTCCTTACTTTACTCTCTATTGATCTGAGTTTCAAACTCTTTCACTCACAAGCTGCCTGTGACTGTATCCCTCTACACTTCCCCATTACACTGCATCCAGTCCTTTTTTTGTCGTCTGTACTCTTGTCCCTTCCTTTTTTTCATGTGCACATCTCTTTTCCCCTATTTTGTCTTTCTTTCCGACTCCCTTCATATCTGCTTCCTTCCCCTATCCTCCCACTCCCTCCCTCTTCTTTTCTCACCCTCTGTATCTTTCTATCACTCTGTTTTCCTCCCTCTCTCCCTCCCTCCCTATCTCACTATGTACTCTCTCTTTGTACTCCCTCCACCCATCGGTATGCCTCTTCCTCCCTTTCGCTCTCCATCCCACTCACTCTCCCTCTGGGGTCTGGTGGAGGTGCATTGTGGGAATAGCAATGCTCTCACGCTCTTGACCCCTGGGAAACGTGATGGGATCTGAATTCACAGCTGGTCATACATATGAAAAGCCCTCAGAGTAAAGCAGAGACAGACAGAGGGAGGGAAGGAGGGAGGGAGGGAGGGAGGCAGGGAGGGAGTGTGATCTCCTAGCCTTCTCCTCCTGTCTCCATGTCCGCACCCCAATTCCACACTGCACCTCTACCCCACCGACACGATCGGACCCCTTCTTACTCAGCCTCCACCTGACACACGGCATAGGACCCCACCACTGTACCCCCACCACCAAACTCTACACCTAATTTCCACCTGACCCCTCACACACACACCCCAAATCTCACCCAACCCCTCACACACAACCCTAATCTCCACCGATCCCTCTCACGCACACACACATAAAACATACACCCCTAATCTCTACCCAACCCCCTCACACACACACACACACACACACACACAGACACACACACACCCTAATCTCCACCAGACCCCATGCATACTGAACCCACGCATTCCCGCAGTCGACCTCCACCCCAACACACGGACCCCATCCCCAGAACGGCTCTTGCATCGCCGCGGAAACCGCGTCCGCGCGGACGAGTGCGGCGCGAACGAATTCTGCGGAGTGCGGGGCACGCCGGGGTCTGGCAAGGAAAGCGGAAAATTAGCCCACTCCTCCATTTCCATCCTTCAGCCATCCCCCTCTTTATTTCCCCAGGGCGTGCTTCCCTCTCCCCCTCCCTCTCTTTGTGTTATGATTGCAGGGGAGCCAATGGAACAAGCCTGTGAGAAGCACAGAAAACAATCGGAGGGCAATTTTGCACTAATAGTCCTGCGGTCAGTATGGAGAGGCGTATCAGCATTGGGGAGTGGGGGGGGGGGCGGTCCACAGAGCCCTCCATCTTATTGACTCCTGCAAAATTATATCAGTTTTTTTTTTTTAGAATATTACATATTTATCTGTTTATCTAGAGCTGGGGGTTGCGTATAGCACCTGGGAGCAGAGAGTTTCTTCAAAGCTGCGCAGTTAAAGATTCTGCTTGAACCGCAGCAACGTCCCCCCCTCCCCCAAACCCTCCCCCCCCCACACACACACAAACCCCGCCCCCTCCACACCACCACCCCACCCCCCCTCCACACACACACAAAGGCCCCCCCCCCGCCCCCTCCTCACACACACACACACACACACACACAAACACCCGCCCCCTCCACACACACACACACCACAAACACACAAACACCCGCCCCCTCCGAGGCCTGTTTCAGCCTTCCTGTGTTCCCAAATGCTTTGTGCCTGTTTGCTACCTAATCCCTCTCCCAAAAGTAATTCTTTTTGCAGCCAAATAGACCACTGATAGGCCCCAGTGTACCATCCGACCGAGGCCCTAAATTTTCTAATTGGCACCTTTCCAGTGTCGCTTGTGACAAATTGCGAAACCTGTGCTTGTTTCCTGAACCCTGTGTAAAATTGTAAAATGAATCTTTTTGTGTGTGTGTGTGTGCGTGTGTGTGTGTGTGTGCGCCTTTTTTCTAAGCCAGGTGTCCACCGCCATTCTGCAGATTGCCCAGGGCGACACGCGCTGCGAGAACATAATTAATAATCAAACGCGCAGGAATCGCTGAAAAAAAACCCCCAAAAAAACGAACTCCGGCGGCACGAAGACCGCCGCGGCGAAACAGGTGCGCTTTTCTGGCCCGAGACGGACGGCTCGGTGGGGCGAAGGAGGGGGGCGTAAAACCGACGCCGCCGGAGCCGCGAGAGGGGCGATTAGCGCGTGCCACGCCCGGCCGGACACGCCGACGCCCCTCCGACCGGCCTCCGGAGTTTCAGCGGGGCCGCCACGCCGCCTCCGCTTTTACGAGTCCGAGCACACGCACGCCCCCTTTCCCTCCCGCGCCCGCCCCGCTACAGATGCTCGGGACGTTTCCCTCTCGCTGGCAGCGCCCCGCGTTATGTCTCTCACGCTGGCGCCCCATATGCGACTGTTTTTTCCTCTTTAGCTCCTGCCACCGGGAGTCTGACGCTTAACAGTCTGGAACAGAACGTATATACGCGCACACACACTGGGCGCTCTTCCTCACCGCTTTCGTCTGCGCCCTAAAGGGGCTTAAAGAATTTATTTCTTTGACATTTCGGGGACCCCCCCCCCTTTCCGTATCTGCGACATGCACTTTACTCAAGTCGGGTCTTTGGAGCAGGACGATGTGAATACTCAACTGTTTCTCCCACGGTGGGTGTTTGTGATTATACACGAGAAAGCCACCAAAAATAAAAAAGAGTCCCTTTCTTAACAGCGGTGAGAAAACAGGACGTCTGTCATCCTGGAAAGCGAGTCTCGCACTGCCAGCTGTTTCAGTGGAAGTGAAAAAGCCAAAATAACGAATATCTAATAATGAATGTCCCTGCATGAGCTCCGGGGTTAGCACCTTGCCACACACACTTTCATAACTACATTTGTGAGACCCAGCCATTCTACCGCCCTGACGGCAGGCACCAAACAGTGCAGCTAGACACACCTTTTTAAATCCGTGTAAATATTCAAACCAATTAAAGCCTCGAAAGATAAGCAGGGGGAAAAAAAAAAAAAAAACGAGTGAGGATAGAGATTACGTGAAACAAAATGGCGGTGAGGGGCTTGTTTGAAAGTCTGGCCCTGCCCGTAAGTACAGAGTTGGTCCAAGTTTCTTTGCTAAGAAGGCAATCAAGGCGCAGCTACCTGCCAGGACAGGACAGCATGCCACTGTAGGATCGTTACCCATAATCACTGCTTCAGTGCATTAGAGATGGTGGGGAATCTTTGCTGTTGCGCACCGCGGTCAAAGTTGGCTTTAGGGGCTGGCAGAGGCTCAGTTTTGAGGTTCAATGTGCGGGTAAGAGCACACACCAATAATCTGTCATTGTCACTCTGTCAAATAATGATCAAATATATGCAGAACTCAATCAGATCCCAACCAAACATTCTACAAACTCCATCCAGCTACGATCAGAGCCCTAGGAAAATATGATCACATATGGTGCACACTAAACCTTCACTGGGCCCAAACCAATCATGATAAGTATCAGTTGACTGCCCAGTCCTGTACACAAAACCTAGTACTTTCATGATCACCTGCACAACAAGCTTCGTCCAATCATGGACACACACACGCTACACCCCAACGGATCTGCATTAGAGACATATGAATCTACATCAACTCATGACCAGACGTGTCATCCCTCCCTGTCCAATTATATTCAAGTATGCTAATGACTCAAAATTTGCCCTTTACACAGAAGTGCAAGGGCTGTCATTGTGTAATACAATGAGAGTCAAAGTGATGCGATATTATGCCGATGTCCCGATTGCACAAGGAAATATGAGAAAAGATGTCATTCAGCTAACTTTTATTTTAAGGCTCGGCAAAGTCATCTCGACTGTGTCCCTCTTTTTCTGCCAGTTTCCTGAAGGGGGAAGCCAGTGGGTCCTGTGTGATCAGGATTACAGGTTCCTACAGAGCTGCCTGGGTGCTCCTACCTAAACTGAGGTCATTGCTTTGAGATCACATGGTTTCAACTCATTGAACTCTTAGGTCCACTCTTTTCACTTTTATACACTGAGGAATTCATAGCTAATATATAAATGCTTTTTTGTTTTCTTTTTTTTTTTTGGAAAAAGGGGACTCTTTATTGGATGCTTTGGGTTTGCTGTTAAATAAAACCCCTGATGCATAATTAATTGCTTGTATATTTAGACTCCACATGATACATTTCCTGTCATATTGATACCCAGGATGCAATGCTGGTGGGCAACTCCTTGAAATGATAATCTTCCAGGGGGCGGAGAACTGCTTCTTCCCCTTTCGGTGGCAGGAACCCCCATCACCCACCCACAGCATCCCCTTTCCACCCCCCACTCCACACCCACACCCACCCCCCCCCATTCCCCCAACCCCTTTCTTGAAAGGGAAAGAAACAAAAAAAAGGAGATAAAATTACAGTGCGGAGCGTTTACGGTGACAAACCTAACATGACAGGGAAATGGGAAAACGAGGCGCTCTCTGCCTCTCCTGCCTAAAGAGATTTAAATAATAAAACGCGTTGGGCTGTGAACAAACAGGATGATTATGGCCTGCAGTCCCAGCGCCGTTCCCCTTTCCCCGCCGCCTGTCCGGCGCTCTGAACCGGAAACCGGGCGCGCGCGCTCCCGCTCGGAGTCCCCGGCCGATCCGGAGCGCCTCCGCCGTTTCCCGAATAAAAATAAAAATAAAAAAAAAACTAAAGAAGAAGAATAATCGTAATAAAATCAAAGCCGCAGAGAAACAAAAGAAAAGGAAGACGGGATGTGAATTACTGCTCTGAAAAGTCTGGGCGCTGTTTGCATGTGGAAGAGTGGAGATTGATCTGGCGCACGCAAGCCCCTTTGGCTAGAATAGATATGAGACCCGGGGAAGAAGACAACAATATAAAACACAAGAAAACCGAAGATCCTAAAGCGAAAAATCTCGACTCCATTTTTGAAGTTGAACGCAAACAGACAGTACACATCGCAGTGGAATGAATCCTTTAAACACATTATTTGTTGACAGCTTTAAATTATGTATGAGTTGTTATTCAAAACAAACATTGATAAAGTAGCTTTCAGTGGGGAGGGAAAAATGTCTTAGAGATGACAATAGAACCTTTTTTCTTTAAAAAAAAAAAAAGCAACAATAGAAATACGAGTAAATATTAGTCATAATTTGATTGATCTTATCTTAAAATCACCACCACATTTTCAGACAGCACCGGAATTCATACATGGAATGAATATTGCCAATGTTTACAATGAACAGAGGAGGAAATATTTATCTTTGCAAATCAATACATGAACCATTTTTTTGGGTCATATTTCCGAAGCTAAATGCTACACCCTCAAAAGCACAGCTCTGTTCAAAATAATGATAAATAAATAATATACAAATAAGAAAAATTCTACAAAAATGCAACAGGAATTCTTTCTATAATCATCTGCTATCCTGACATTGTCTGGGACACTTAAATCAATCAATTTGAATTGTCTGAAATCGATTTTCTTTTTCTTTTAAAGTTTTCTTCTAACGGAAAATAATACAATTTAATCTTGAGTCTGTAATGTGTGATGCCGAGACTTTTCAAAGGCAATGAAAAATGTGTTCACCTTCGACCTGGAGCACTGGCTGTTTGCAGACATCATCAGCACAGATTGAGTTGAACTCCGAGAAACAATATTTGTCTAAATGAAAAAAGTCGAAATTGTAGCCCGAGAAATGGGAGGTCAGGACACTAAACTCAGCCTGAGCAGCGGCAAAATGCCACGAGTGTGTATCGTTTTTTATTTTTTATTTTTTTTCATTTTTGAAGAACGGGGGAAACCCCTGCAGTAGTTTAGTAGTTTATTTGATGTCACTTCCTGTTTTTTGTCACTTCCTGTCAGTTGGAGCAGCTGTGTAAACGCTTGCCGGTGAATACCCTGCTCTGCCTGCCACGATTTAGAGGCCAGAGGAACGGTAGCCTGGTGCTCCATAACTCTGTGCGGGGGCGATTTATGAGAACCAGGAGTGCCGAGGACATTTATTCATAAAGCATTCATAAATAAAACACGGAGGGCTCGATTTGCCCGCACGTGACAGCCGGGTCGGCGTGGGAATTATTCCCGCAGACAGGAAGTGATGGAGGACGCGTCAGTCAGATCCCGGCAGATCGGGCGGTGGGAACGTCCGGTGGTGGGAGTGGCTGAGGTGGTGTCCCTGACGCACGTTTGCATGTTGACTTCACGTTGCTGCTCAAAATGTTCCTCCCGAACTCAGTCTGACCAACCGAGTAAGATTTAAAAGCATTGACCTTTTCAGGAACATTCAATACAAATGCTTTAGGGTAATGGGCAATTGGATATTCGATTATGCTGCAGAGACACGTGCAAAGTTATTCACTCCTTCTCCTTCTCTCTCTCTCTCTCTCTCTCTCTCTCTCTCTCTCTCACACAAACACACACACACACCTCAGTGAACATTGTTGCAGTGAAAAGTCGGTTAAATGCCATCTAGCCATTCAGGTGTCTACATTTAGTTGAAAAGTGAAAGTTTTTTAGCCAGACCAGAGGGAGCAGAGTTAGGGGGAAGGATTTGGACTGCTGGACCGATGGGTGTGGGCATGCTGGGAGATGAAGTGTTCATGCTCGGCTTGAGCACAAGCGACAACAATTAACTGGACTCACAGTACTCACAGTTCCCCCAACGGAGTGGTCACACGCTGCAAGACGGGTGTCAGCCCGTAGCTGCAAGACAGCCTCGCTCACCTACTGGGGGTGCAGGGAATTTCGAACCCCTCACCGATTTCCAAGCGCCCTCCCCTCTCCTTTCGGCGGCGCACAATTGGAAGCCTACTTTCGGGCCCTTGCTGTGAGTGTCCTGGGGTAACGCGGGGCTCTGTGGCTGTGCTAAGCACCAGGCTGTGGAGATGGCGGGAATCCGATAAAGGAGAGCTCTCCCCCTCGCCGCTCGTGAGACAGAATGGCTGTCCCTGGAGCCGGTATTGATCTCTGATACCTCACCAGTAATGGGGCAGCCTTAATTAGCTGGTGAATAACAGGGGCACGTACGGTACAGTGGTACATGACATTCTCAAAGGGACAGCAGTGCTCCTCAAGTGAACCCACCTCCACGCGAAGACACACACGCACGCTAGCACACACACCCACACACACATACACACACACACACACGCATGTATGCACACACACATACACAAGCACACTGACACACACATGCACACACACACATTCACCCACACACGCGCATGTATTAACACACACATACACACGCACACTGGCACACACATGCACACACACACACACACACTGAGTGGTCGGACGAAAAAAGAAATTAAGAAAAAAAAATGGTACGGCACTAAAATTGGACTCCAGAATAAGGCACTCGCATGGCATTGAGAGATTATGTGCCATTTGCGGCAATTTCCTGTCAATAAATCCAATCTGCTCCACACAGATGTACACGACAACGAGCACGTTCTGTTGTCCGAGGCCAAGCGAGAGTGAAGTGAACGGAACTGCGGCAGGCTAAAGCCAAAGTGGGGGAGGGGGGGGTGGTTGGGAGAAGAGTTCCAGAGCTTTCTCTTCCCCCGCCTGCACTCTCCGCAGAGCGGTTGTTGCCCAGCGACGCCTCAGGTCTCCGTCGGACAGGTGATGTCAGCAGCCAGCGCGTCCGCGGCTTCCCAGATGGCGGATAAACGGGCGGCTGCCGAGCGGACAGATCTGCTCTCCGTCAGCCCCCCCCCTCTCCACGGCGTGAGCGGGCGCGCGGCAGTGCCAGCGACCGGCGCCGCCGGGCCCGCCTCGTTACCGCCCTGCGCCGACGACAAAAAAAAACAACTTCCTCTCTCTAAACGCCTGTGCATCTGTTCCAAAACAGCCCGGCGCATTTCCCTGCGTGAGCCGTCCAAAACAGGTAGGCACCGGGAGGAGAAGGCTCCGGCTTCGCCAGACGAGAAAGGCACGGGCTCTCACGCCCAACAACACTTTCGCTCGTGCAGTTACCTAAACCGGCTCGTCGTCCTGGAACGTGTCCTGCGCCGTCCGATCGTAAAGTCGATAACGAACGCAACGCGCGACCTTTCACCACCGAAATATTCACGTTGATGAAAGCGGCCGACTGCATTCATCAGTCATTGCGTCGGATTGCATATTTATCGATACGGTTTACCCCGATAAACGTCCCTTTTTTGATTCCGCATGCTATTTTCAACTTTATGAATTGCGCGTATAAATTTACATTTTAATAGTCGGCGCCTATATGCAAAGCGCAGTCGAAGCATATTTTGTATTAATTATGAAAATGCATTCCGGGCATGGATGTCCAGATGCCTTTTGGCAATCAGAGTTTTAATAAATGTTCAAAAGATGTGGTGCCAGTTATTTGCAACTTGGGTCTCGCGGGACCCCTCCATCTGCCTATCCTAAATGCGTTTGGAGAGGGATGGCTCTCACCGCCCAATTTGCATTTTCAGCAAAATAACAAGCCGGCGTCAGGCCACGTTCCTCACAGAGTGGGAGATACCCCAAGCCAGCTCGGGACTATCCCTAGACCCATCCACATAAGCCCACATTAATGCAAGGCTAAACAACGGCTGTTGACCAGGACAAAAACGCACGCTAGCCCATTTCCTCCTGAGTGGATCGATGCTTGGGTCCGTGCGTTAAACAACTTGGATCGATCATTTACAATAAACCCGAGACCTAAAATCGAATCATTTCAGACCAAGCTTCAAAGTCCATTCATAAATTCCACACCAAGGAATTCCTCTCTGCGATCGCAGACAGAAAAAGGACGGACGGATCGACAGGGCAATCGCAGAACCTCAACACGGCCGGCCAGCGTCTGGCTTAAATAAGCTTGTTCCGTGGTGCTGTCGTGATCAGCTGGCTCGACGGCTGCGTGCTGAGCTCGAGACGTTTGCAGGAACACGGACGAGGAAAGCCGAGGTAAACTTTTTGAGAAGTTGATTCTGAGTTCTGTATGAGCAGACTGAACAGATTTTCAGCATCTGCCACTGTTGAGCACGAGGATGATTTCCAGGGGTGCGTGATCTTTGCAGATTCAACAGCAAGAATAATTCTGCCGAGCCTAGTTAAAACCTGTCGTGTTTTTATTCATTTATTTATTTATTTTCGTTTTTTTTACCATGAAAGGAGCGATCCTTTGAAAAAGACCAGCGTGGAATAGTTGAAAGAATCATTAGTGGTAAAGACCAAAAGAGATAGGCTGCAATTACCCCCAGGGATCTGCCTGAAATTGCAATTCATTTCCCACCCATCAATTTCTGCAGATTTCACAGTGACAGAACTTTAATACGGAAGTACATGTGTTTATGCACTGCCCATTGCTGTGAACAAGTGTGTGTATGTGTGTGGTGTGTGTACGTACGTGTGCAAGTGTGTGTGTCTGTTTGTGTGTGTGTGTACGTGTGTGTGAGTGGGCTTACACGTGTGTGTGTGTGTGTGTGTGTCAGTGGGTGTACGTGGGTGTGTGTGTCTGTGTGTACGTGTGTGTGTGTGTGTGTGGGTGTACATGCGCGTGCATGTTCATGCATGTATGTCCATGCATGCTTGCATTTGCATGTGCATGCCTTAGGGCTGAGCTGCTGCGCGGGCCCTTGAAGGACTTCTCTCCACAGCTCACAGCAGCAGGCCGATCCTCCGGAGTTTCAGACTCCATTTCCAGCCATTGTCTTCCTGATGCGCACTTCCCCTTTTTGATTGAGTTTCCGTGTTTTTGGGTCCGGGGGACGCGGCGCGCCGCGTTTTCCGGCTGTGAAGCTCCCGCGTTTCCCTGTGCTGAAGGGGGCCCTCCCGGTCCCCCATCTCACAGGAGGAGCATGTCTCAGCCTGCACATCAAGGGGGGAAGATGGACTGGACTGGGAAAACGGCTCCTCGTAATGCAACTATAAATGCGCTTCAGGCGGTGAGCATTTTCTTCATGGATGAAACAGCTTTAGCACCCTCCCCCCCCCTCCCAGACACGCACACATACACACATGAACACACACACACACACACAGACACACACAGACACACTTCTCTCTTTTGTCTCAGGAGCCACAGCACAAAACCGCACGACTCTTTCATGTAATGACTTTTTCTGAGTTCATTTTCTGCGCTGGTATTTTCTGACTCACTTTCAATTTTTACTGCAAGATCAGTTTGCTCCCACATTCATTCCAGCAAATGGCAGCTGTATTGTGTGCAGCTGACCAATCCGAGGGCTATTCACAAGCTTTGAAGGGATTGTTCACTTTTCTGGGATTTTCTGATGTTACTTCAGTTTTTTTTTTAAATGGGCCCAGACAGTTTTTGTGTGCTATGAAGGGTATTTTAGATATTTACAGGACTTTCTGACAATCTTTCGGCTTTACATTGGCTGCTATAGGGCATTTAGGGGTCTGTGGTTTAAAGCAAGTAAGGAATCAGAAAATCAGCCGAGAAAGCTAGCAGATTGTCAGAAAACATAACATCCTTCACTGAACACAAAAACCATCTGGGCCAATCAAAAACATACACTAGAACAGAAATAATATCACAGGCACATTATGAGCAAAAGTCCCTTTTTGAAAAAAAAAACAGAAAAAAAAGACAAACAAAACAGATGGAGCCTTTATGAACAGTGTCAACATTTTATCTAATATTACACAGCATGAGTGGTAGTGATGTCATCTTATAGATCTGTTGTTAAACAGACCAATTAAGCAAATCTTTCAGCAATTGTATCTTAGCTAAATGTTCAGGGCAGTGTCAGACTTAGTGTTCGGTAATGTCCAGGGGTCAGTGTCTGATGCAGTACCTGAGTTTGCGTGCCACGCTCTGCTTTTAGCGAACCACGGCCTTTGTGCGGTGAGGACGCGGGCACCTGGCACCAGCTGGACAGCCGGTGGGCCTCGCCCACTCAACGTGTGTCCGATGAGACGGATGATTGGTCATCTGACATGGAGACTTTTCCACAGTGTAATTCATCAGGTGCCTCTGCTGCTGGGAGGCGGGCAGGAACCTCACTAGAGCCAGCTGGCACTAACTTTCTGCTAGAGGAACAAGGACAGGGGGACCAAAAGCCATATATGTGTACAGGAGTTGGACTGTTGACCAGTGGGGTTTGACAGAAATATTTAGGGTACTTTTATTTTGAAATATTTCTGTCCTGAACTTGCGGTCTGACAAGCTGCAAATAGAAGCACAGCATGATTCCACTTAATGTGTTTTTTTTTTTTTTTTTTTTGGGGGGGGGGGGGGTCAACAGAGTTCAAGGGGTAACCCTGAAAAGACCCCCGGGATGTACTGACACAAATCACAGTGACCAAGGACACTGCAAGTGTGAAAGAGGACAGAGGGGTGAACACTAATCGTAACGAGAGGACTTTTCGAGTTTACTAAAGGACACTGGGATGCACAGTCACCAGGGAGAGAGGACTACAGCACAGCAAGGATCCAGCGCTATAGGTGCAGTGACTCAACAATACTGAGCAGCGATTTAGAAATGGGGACAGACTACAGAATGATTCAGTGAAAAGCATATTCTCTCTCTCTCTCTCTCTCTCTCTCTATATATATATATATATATATATGTGTGCGTGTGTGTGTACCTGCCCCCTTCCTGATTTCCTCTGTTATTGCATATTTGTCACACTGAATGGTTTCCGATCTTTAGAAAAAATGTAATATTAGACAAAAGGAAACTGAGTAAACATTAAATTAATTAAATTCAACTTTTTTATTTAATGAAAAAAGTTGAATTTAATGAATAAAACACCACTGTGAAAAAATAATTGCCCCTTCAGTTACTCAATAAACCAATCAGCCAAATTTAATTGGTAGTTTCAGCTGATTGAACACAGCCAGGCTTGATTGCAGCCAGCCCTGTTGAATTTAAGCCTCACTCATATTGACCCTTACCATCAGAGTGAAGTAGTCACCAGATTTTCTACAAGCATACTATGCCACGATCAAAGGAAATTCCAGAAGAGATGATAAAAATATCACTGAACGACTACTTGCTAGTCAAAAATTCAAACCATCCAAAGACTGCAGACCTCTCGTGCGAAATATAGCTCTCTTATACTTGCAGTAAAAAGCAATTAATCTCATCAAAACACGTGAAATTGTCCAACTTTGATAAAAGGGGGCTGTGTATAAAAAAATGCTGTAATTTCTACATTTCAACCAAAATGTATTAAAGTACCCTTTAATAAAAGCTGAGAATGCTCTTTAAACACATACGAACTGTTTGATTACTACATAATTACTTATGTACAAGTACAATTATGTATAAATACAGAGCTGAATCAAGAAAAAAAATGCCTTTGTCCCGAACATTGTGGCGCTCAATATATATATATATATATTTATATATATACAGCAAAAAGAGAGAGGGAGTGAAAATCTAATTACATTTTATTATTGTTTTCAGGGTGGTAAACCTGAAATATTGTCGCCTCCCCCCCCCCCCCCCCCCCCCCCGGTTCTGTTTAGAGATAGTGCTAACGAGTCAAGCAGATTCCAGTGGATTCCTGTCAGGAGTTTAGCAGGTGACCCCAATTTTGAGCAAAACCGGCGCAATTATTTTAATTGATATGGTTCCTTGCATTGTATCACAACACCTTTTTTCCCCTTCAAAGCACACTGACAGCCCCTGTAGAAAACATCCTTATTAAACGATGGCATCACTAAAGCATTAATGATTCGCACCCAGTCATTTCTGTCCATATTTATTCTTCATTGGAATAAATCACAGAGCCGTTACATGGTAATTTTCGGAGAAAGAAAAACGCTATTTTATTTTACTAGTTGATTATCTAAACATCCTTTCGGCCAGTGTCACTTTCTCAGTCGTGTGCTTGTCTCTGTATCGGCGTCCGGCATCTGGTTTCCGCTGGCCTTTGGAAAGCTACTCACGTCGTGCTTGTGCACACTCTTGTCGTTCACAAACTCCCACCATCATCCACATTTCCGCCCGTAAATTCAGAACTATCCACTTTCAGAGCTCGGAGAGGGTACGCCGGGCACTACAGCGAATGCGGAGAACACTGCCAGGGCGTTCGGGTTCCACGACAGCAGAATAAACAAAAGCAAGATGTGATGGGTGTGTGGACATGGCGACTCAACCCAATGCGTACGACTGACAGATATACAGGTTCTTCTTTGTTCTCCCGATAACTTCACAACTCTTTCGTGACGCCTTATCTCTGACTAGTATGGCGGCTGTTAAATAGTTAACTTTTTGCCAGCTTATAACGAACGCAGGTTAATTGATGATAATGAGGTGCAGTCCACTTCACGCTGTAGGCTTCTGGAATCTCAGGCAAAGTCTGCGAGCGAAACAATCTGGGAGCAATTTTGGCATCGAGCTAAACGGCTTTATGAAAATAAGTAACTCATTAGCACACAATTCCAAAGGGTCACTGTGAGCCCTGCAAGACGAAGTTTATTGTGTTTAGTCTTTGGCAAGATATTATTTAAACTCTCCTTCTCCCCACACAAATATTTCATTCCGAGCAGCATGCTGAACATAAGGAATGGGGCCCCTTAGGTGCTATATTTGGGCACTGCACAGTTTCTTTCATTTGCCTTTAGACACCATCAGCTCTTATCCACAGTCTATTCATTATTATTATTATTATTATTATTATTATTATTATTATTATTATAGCATTTTTAAAGTCCAATGCTAAGAGATATGAGTGTTTGTTAATGTGCACTTTGTTTAATTAGCTAATTTTGTTCAACTTCAAAATAGTAGCAATTACCCTAAAAGTGACCGGGAAGGTATTAACGGCAGGTAAGCTATTTACAGATTATTGGGGGGAGGGTGGAGGGTGGAAGGTGGCTTGTCCCAATGTCACCCACCTCTCAACATCTGTCACAGAGCCCCTGTTCTGTCAGGATCCTGGGCCTCTACTACTCCAGGCTACTGAAAAAAAGCTCTAATTAGCACAGTCTGTCCTACCAGGTACACTTTTAACACCTCTGTCACATTCACAGCAAAGTGTCAGCTCAGTACAGCTCAGGTTTACCATGCGACTGATTTAAATATGACCTTAAAGGAACTTTTCTCTATATTTTGAAATGATGATGACAATGATAATTAGCATTATAATTATTATTATCATTTAACCCCCCCTTTAGAGGACAGCTTTATTTCAGTATGACAGCATGACACATTTTAAATATAAAACAATTAAAAAATAAAACATCATTCACAAATGCGTCACGTAGCCCCTGAGTGAGTTTCAATTGATCCTGCTCTTACTACGATCCAGGCTTGGAAGAAATGCCAACTATTTGAACTGTCTGATTTTAGTACATATTTACATATTGATCACATTGGGAACAAAGGTCATCTCAGTAAGAGATTTTTTTAGAAAGAACAATCTCAGATTTAGAGAGAAGTCTTAAAGATACTTATTTTGTATTATTAATGATATTGTATTGTTATTATTATTATTATTATTATTATTATAGTGAACACAGAAAATAGAAAGATAAGACTAAGGAGAGGACAACAGAAGCTACTGTTTGACTGATTTAACATTACAGAGCATTTCATCACATGGAAACTAAGTGTTCTGCAGCAGTGAAGTAGATTCTCAGTTATGCGGCTGCAGTGGGAGGCCTTTCCTTGTTTAATGGACAGATTATTGGATGAAAAATGTTTGTGCTGGTGGACAGCCATGAGGTGCCCATCCAATCTGAGGGTAGGGGCCGGGGGTGGTGCGGTGGGGGCTGGTTAGGGTTGCAGGGGGTCGGGAAGTGGGGGTCAGGCCTGCTGAAGCATCTGCCTCTGGCTCAGGACAGCCCACGCGTGTGGCGAACTGCTAATGGCACTTTTTCTCCGTGACCCTGGCCGCAGGAAGGCACGCTCGACTGGTCGATTTCCCGATGCCCATAATCACGGTCACGGGGTTGCGCTTTCCATGAAATTAGGACGCGCCGGTGTCGTGGGGGTTGATGGGACGTGGAGTCACGCATAAATTTCGGATGCGTTTGATTGAAATAGTTACATAAGACCTTGAGTCTGAGACCTTCGGTGTAATTATGATCTATTTTTTTGCATTGCAGCAGGTACACTCCAAATAACAGCAGAGTGTTACCTGACTGTGCGGTGAGATATGGGAATTAGCCCTTCTGGAATGCGTAGCATTTAGGTGTTGATTGCTGGGAGGGTTTCTGGCGCCGCTAATAGAATTGTTATCGCGGGGAGCGCGGCGTTAGAAGCTTCAGCTATTTCACAAACTGTTGAAAGAGGTGAACGAGTTCAAAAAAATAAAAAAAATATCCAGCATCAGCACGTCTGAGGACGTAGCAGCCCTATTAGCGGGCTCGTCCATTAGTTTCATTTAGCATCGGAAGTCAGCAGTCGCTAGCCAGATGGTGAGATGCCGTGAGCTCAGGCTGGCATTGCGGGCTGCCAAACCTGGGCCAAACTGACATCGCTGGGAACAGAGAACACAAATTGGTACGGCTTCTGTGAGGCCTCTGAGAAAAAAAGGCCCTTTTTGTTCCAAACTACAGGGGAAAATCCATAGCTTTCTAAGCCCTGCCACCTTTGGCTGTCTACCAGAACTCATTGTGGGATGCTTGACAAAGCTGGAGAAAAAAAAAAATATCGCCCAAAAAGAGAAGAAAATTCCAGCAGACGACAGAAACGGCTTTGAGGCATGATTTTTTTTTTGTTGCAGTTACTGATTTTCTTTTCTTTCTGGAACCATCCACCCATTCCAACAGATTAGAAAGGACTCTTCAACAAAAATAATTTTTTCATTTACTTTTTTGAAAAAGTAGAAAAGATTCATTGTACGTGACCCATTAAAAGCAACTGAAAATGTTATGTGTTTAATGAATAATGCAGATCATTTTTATAATAACAACACTTTCACAAGTTTTATGATTCTAGATTCAAGGGAACCTCAATGATGTCATTCATTATTAAGAATGTGTGTCTTTTCAATTCTTCTCCCAAAGCCACTCCTACATCTGCTGTTGCCCCTCCCACTTTTACCTTCACATCAGATCCTCTTCACTCTCCTCATCCCGTTTCTGTTTACTGTCAAATCCCTGACAACAACTGTAGAGAAACACTGATCCTCCCACTCGGATTTTACTGCTTTAAACCGTTCTCTTATTTTGAAGGGAAGTACTCGGTGTGACCCCCACCTTCCCCCCTTTCAGCTGATCCCAGGAGCACTGAGAAAAACACAGCGGAATCGCTTCAGGCAATATCGACGAATATAGAGACTGTGTTGATGGAACAAAGTGGCACTCAAATTGAGACATTTGGCAGCAATGAACATGTCTAGCAAGTATGAAAAATAAAAATAATAAAAGTGCTAGCTTATGACACATTTAACAAAAAAAATACATAAATCAAGAGAAGAGACAAAAGAAAATACGGCAAGGAAAACCCCCAGCGACTCCTCTTTGCTCAAAAGTGACTTTCTTTTTTTTTTTTTTGGAGGGTGATCCAACAGCTTCCTGTGCCGAAAAAACAGCGCCTCCAGGTAGGAGTCGTTAGAGATAACAGCGCGGCGTTCTCGACCGCGGGGCCCATATCTCTCACGGCAAGTGCACTCCTGAGCGCGTCTTGCCGGAGCACCACCGCCGTGCTGCCGCCCCCCCCCCCCCCCCCCCACACCCCCCCGAAAAAAAGCCTACGGGGCCCCCCGCTCCGAAAACGAGCCCCGCTCCGCCCATTCTGTACGCAGATAGGCCGGGTGCCTCCATTACCGCGAGTAAACACACTCATCACGGTAAATGGTGTGGACGCCTCCCCGCGCCGGCCCTTTAAAAAAAAAAAAAGAAAAAAAAACTTTTTTTTCGGCGTTTCCCAGCGATGCCGGGAGCTCCGCGCGGAAGGCGTCGGCCGATTGTGGAAGGCGGAATGCTCTCGGTCCGAGCGGGAACGCGACGGACCGGGTCGCCCGACGGGCTGACTCGCGCACGGCCTCTCGCTCGGGGGGGGGGGGGGGGGGGTCGAGGTGTCAGTCCTCTGTCTGCTGAGTCCACCCAAAAAAAAAAGGTCCCATTTTAAATGGATGTGAACAGTAGTTTGTGTTTAGGCCCGTAGCACTGGCAGGTCACTTAAGGGCCTAGGCCAGGGATCTCTGCAGGCTTGTGTTACATCAGGGAGGTGTCAATGGACCTACAACATCTCCACCACTGCCTTCAGCTCAGCTGCAGCGCAAGTGTGTTATGAGGTCTCTGCTGAGGCCCACCCGTCCGCCCGTATCTGTTCAGCAACGAAAGAATGCTCCACGACCTTGCGCCGGAGTTGCATCTAAGTCGGATTTCCAACGCACAAAGGAACTGATGCATGATATCCGGCACAGCTGACCTCTTCAGCTATGCGCTCTTATTAATGGGCAGAACATTAAGTCTGTGGAGGAGTGTAAACAACTTGTTATTATGTGATGCACAGTAATGAACCAGACAGTCAAATTCTGTTTTCACGCGATATCTTCTCAGCCATTTCAACAAGTTTTCCAGCTACACAGATTGTGAAATGTATTTTGGCTGCTATGTCTTACCAGCTCCCAGCTCATTAACTAGCAATATCATGAACCATAATATTTATGATATTCTGTAAAAGCTTAGTAAACATTAGCTTACGAATTCAATGAATGAATGAATTAATCAGTCAATCAATTTGCCAATTGATATTTATTTTATTTAATGCCATTTTCTTTTAAATCGGGAAGTCACACACTGATTCACAGTGGAAATTTTCCAAGGGGGTGGGTGGTTGGCGGTATATGTGGACATTAGCAGGCTGTTATCAGCCATTAGGCTATTAGGTAATGCATTTTTAATACTTGTTTTGTCTTATACACATTTTATTAGATTTTCATATACTGTATAGACATACTGAATATTATTCATGCAGCATTATGTCTTTATCTGACTATCATAGTAAGAACAGTAAAAGAGCAGTAGGTTAAGCAGTCAAGAGAAGTCTTTCTTTTGAATGTTCTGAGTTACCTGCATTCTCAGGTCTGCTTTTATTTAGGAAGAGTACGTGACTCTAATCTCCTTCTCCCTTTGATTCTCTATTCTCTATTTTTGCTTTGTTTATCACCGACTCACCCTAATGTAACGCAAGATAATCAAGTTTATGGTGGCACATTTACCCATGGAATGTATTTTGTGTGTGTGTGTGTGTGTGTGTGTGTGTGTGTGTGTGAGAGAGAGAGAGCGAGAGAGAGTGAGAGAAAGAGCGTGGGTGTGTGCGCGAAACTAAAAATAATGTTTTCTTTTATTAAGGTGAACACGAGCAGAACAACAGTACAACATTCCTGTCTGCCAGGTCACAGCTCTGACACGGCTCTCCTTCTCGCGCTGACTTCCTGTCTGGTTTGACGCACTCACCTCTGCCAGTCATTTTCATCTGCCTGTCACGGGCCAATCACGGCTGCTCGCGAGGCCTGCGAGGATGTCATCGAGCGAACAGCATAACGAAAGAAAAAAAAAAGACCATTTTCTTTCAGCAGCAGCTCAAGACTGCTGTCTCACGCCAGCGAATACGTTAAAGGCTGAGGGTGAACCGCGGCCGTGAGACGTTTACTGGACCGCGCTAGGCGCTAATTTGACGGTCTGTAACGTTGCGCTGTGTTGCGTGATGCGTCGGTCGCCCGGTTGTGGAACAGTAGCCGGACTCTACCCAGTTTAACCCACCGGAGGTGTGAAGTTCGAGAGGCGCGCTCCGGATGGCTCGCCGGGAGTCGGAAGAGGGGGCACGCTTTACGTAATTGCAGTGTTTTTATGAGTCACGATGTCTTCGCATTCAAATGAGGTGTAAAATATGTTTTCTGTGCCCGCGTCATAAACGGATGTAAGAGGCACGTCTGAGGGACGCACGCTCCACATAATTGCGCGTTGCCAGCATCACATTATTCACCATCAATAAATCTGACAGACACTAACTGCACAGAGAGAATATTAAAATTCATCTCATTTCTCTCCTAATGAGCCTAATTACCTTTACCGGTAGAAAACTGTTTCATGAACGCCATTTTTTTTCTTCTCCTCCGCTGTGGAAGCGAGCTGTGGCAGTTAGTTTGGGCTTTGGTTGAAAAAAAGAAGAACAAGAAGAAGAAGAAACAAAAAGAGTTGTCCCAAAAGGTGACCCTGTAGTTAGAGTGTCACAGAAACCCCCCCACCCCCTACACCCCACCCCACTTCCACCCTCACCCCTAACAGACAGGCCTGCAAACCAGTGGCCCCCGATGACAAGAGAGAATTCTGACACCTCCTAACTAGCCAAGTGTAAAGCTCATGCCGTTTGAGTTGCCAGGAAAATAATTGGGCAAAGTTTCATGCAAATATCATCGTGCAGCGGAAATAAAGGTGGGATCTGTTCATTCATGCATGTGACAACTTGAGCCCTCGTTGGTACGCTTAGAATAATCAAACACCCACAATACATGGCTGGGGGAAAAAATGGCTTTATATTTGATATCAACGGAATTAAACCAGCACGTGTTGACATGCATGTGTTAGACAGAGATGTAGAGGGGATCTGGATGGGGTGAGGGGGGGATTGGGGGGGGGGGGGATTGCAAATAAGACACACGGCATGGGAAGTACAACCTTCACACAGAGGTAAAAGGTTCAGAATCCACGCCAGCAGCAGCCAAATGCAAACTATAGTCCCCCACCCCCCGACTCTGAGTCCTCCAACAACATGCACGCGAATGACACAGACAACCCTACCGACAACTAAAACAATGCACAAATGCTATTACAAAGGATTAGACACACAGGGGAATGTGTGGAACTAGATAAGAGGGGGAAAAAAAGAAAAATATACACAAAACCCCCACAACAAAAGGAGACGCAAACACAGGCTAATTGAAATATGAAATTATTAATCCAAAGCCCATGTTTACAGTCGAGGTTACGGGCGTATAAATACTATCCGCAGACAACTTAAGCATGTGTAGAATTCGGATTTTAATATGTAGATACAGAATGTGCGGTTGGAGACGCAAAGTAAGATTCCACGCCTCGTTTGCCTGTCAGTCTGCCAGTAGCTGGGCGCCCTACTGAAAATTTGACTTAGTCAAATAAAACAAACCTGCTTGAGGCTCATGAACTGCACTCCAGGGCATAGAGGACTCAGACATTTTTTTCCACCAGTTGCTGAAACTTAATGTAATACCCAATCATCTTTATGACAACCTTTTGGCCTATAGTGGGACATAAGCCATGCTTGGTATTATTTAAATAACAGTTGGAGTTTAAATTGAAGTTCATTTAAATTAAAATATTTAATCATTCATTATTCAATCATTTTTTATTTTCTTTGATTTTTTTTTTACATTGAACTGTTTTTCATTACTGAGTCCTCAAGTGTGCCCTGGGACGAGATAAGTGCACCCCTGTGCAGCTGAGCATCAGGTCCTGCAGCAAAGCTGATCCCTGAAGCTTTCACAGCACTGCAAAGCTGATCCCTGAAGCTTTTACAGCACTGCAACGCTGATCCCTGAAGCTTTTACTGCACTGCAAAGCTGAACCCTGAAGCTTTTACAGCACTCAAAGCTGATCCCTGAAGCTTTTACAGCACTGCAAAGCTGATCCCTGAAGCTTTTACAGCACTGCAAAGCTGATCCCTGAAGCTTTTACAGCACTGCAACGCTGATCCCTGAAGCTTTTACAGCACTCAAAGCTGATCCCTGAAGCTTTTACAGCACTGCACATCTGAATCCTGAAGCTTTTGCAGCAGTGCGAAGCTGATCCCTGGAGCTTTTACAGCACTGTAAAGCTGATCCCTACACTGTAAAGCTGACCCCTGAAGCTTTTACAACACTGCATAGCTGATCCCTGAAGCTTTTATAGCACTGTGAAGCTGATCCCTGAAGCTTTTACTCCTCTGCGAGACTGCTCCATGAAGCTTTTACAAGACTGCAAGGCTAACCCCTGGATCTTTTCAACACTGCAGAGCTGCACCCGGAAGCTTTTCAATCCCACAGAGCTGACTGTTAGAGCTTTTCAATACTGCAGAGCAGAATTCTCAAGCTTTTACAACACTGTGAAATGAAAAGCATAAGCTTCTGCAGTGCGTCATTAAAAAAAGGGAAAAAAAAAACAAACAAGCAAAGAACCGACAGTAACCTAACCTAGCAATATAGTATAATGAACGAGTCCTTGTAGATTTCGCATGAACAAGCTGGTATTGCTCGAGGACAATAAAAACAGGTAGTACAGAAGGTAGGTCAGCAACCTGCACTGAATGTGCAGATTATCTTCCTCTGAAAAAGATGAATGGCGGAGGACGGAAGAAATAATATGTACAAATCAATATGTAAAACATTTTGAAACTAGATGTTTTTAAAAAAGAAAACTAAACATGTCTGCCAAACACACGGAAACCAAATCACATTGGCAAAATGAAACAAATTAGAGGTGGCATCTGTTCTCTGTATAATGAGCCCTGCATTTGAAATGCCATCCCAGTGGTATGATCATAATATGGAGGGGGCGGAGACTGTAACCAGGACTCTTACAATGGGGTCCACACCACAGCAAATCCATTACGCACAAATGTAAAAGAAGCCAGTTGCCTTGTGCACATGGATAATTATCTGTGCACTCTTTTGTGGCATTTTCCTGTAAGCAGATGTACAGACAATGGATTGTTTCCTTGATAAGCGGAAAACCTGTAGAAAATCCTTTTCTGGAAGGTTCCAGGAAGAAGACATTCGAGAAACGCTGCTTCGAATGGTGGAACAAAAAAAAAAAAAGTGAAAAGGACAAAGGGAAAAAGAAAGACGAAGTCAATGCACAGTGGGCTGAAAAATGAACACAGCAACTATTTCTATTGTGCGGAGTTCTGTTTTGGTGCTCTTCTCAGCCCTAGCAAGATGACAAACCGTGCAAGAAATGAAACAAGAAAAATAAAACATATGTTTCAAAGGGTCTCAAATCAACAGTAATTAAGTGCAATTAACAAGACATTCATTTTCAACACAAACAAAAGGCACAATGATTTGGCTGCTTCATTTTAATTATGACTCACACCTTCCTGCTGCACCTGATGATAATGATGTTTGTATTTGAACAAGACTTTATTGGGGATAAATAATGACTGCAGGTTTAGCTTTTGAAATGCATTACACAGGTGTAGAAAGTCCTTTTCGGAAAAACACATTCTAAAACACCGTCCAAGTCCAACATTCTTGCAAGAAAGCAGCTTGAGCTAAGAAAGTAGAACTGTCCTTGGTCCTGAAATAGCTGTGCATAAGGAGCAGCTAGAGAAGGGGGGGGGCAGACACTGTAGCTGTCTGTGGAGGTGGTGCTGAAATAACAGAACACACAGCTGACGAGTTCAGAACCGGCCCGTAAACCATTCCGCCCAAATCCTGCTATTTAGATTTGCGCAATCGCCCGTGGCAGTAGTCAAATTTGAGGGTGTCCCGAATGTAACTTATAACCTCGAATAACCCGCGCTATCCCAAGATCCTTTTCTTCGTTTGCTGCGCCTACGCTGCGGCGGTGAAATTCTGGAGAGGGCGGCGTCTGAAGGACGACATTTATCAGCCCCCTCCGCCGTTCGATGCCTCATCGCGAGCGGCCCTCGTTTTGATTTCGGGAAGATCGTCGTAACGAGAGGCGATCTTTTAAACGGCGCGCTCCTGGAGGGGGGTTTAGGGATGGGCTCTCAGCGTGGCGCGCTCGCGCGGCGCAGAGCGGCGTTGGGCGTAGCTTCGGGCGGCTTTGATTAATGCCCGGCGTGACAGCAAGCAGGTGGCGCCGGAGAGCGCAGGCATCAATCTGCGACGCGCGGGCTGAGACCCCGAAAAACCGGTTTCCGCGGGCGCGAGGAACCGTCGGCTCGCCTCCTGTCGGGAGCGGGCCGACTCTCTCTCCCGGAGACGAGAAGGCTCGCCGTCGCGTGACGGTAGCGACTGAGACTGACTGCTGCGGCCGCACGCAACGAACAGGCACGAGAATTTGCCTAATTAGTTTCAGCGAGGATTCCGCAGACAGCGTCTTGTTGCCTAGTCACTCCGCCAGCCTCGTTACCGTTGAGCCGGCTCGGCCCGTGGGGCGAAGGCTTCTCTGCAGACAGCTGACCGGACTCAAAAGCGCGCTTTATTTTCGCTTGTCGGCCCCGCCGTCGTAATCTCCTAGTTGTCATAACATCGTCAGTTTGCGAGGCAACACCTGTAAAACAAAGCGGAGGCAAACTCTACTGGAAGCGAGCGGACTAATTATCTGAGCTTGTAATGACAAATTGATTGGCGTGTTTTCGCTCCGCGGGCTCTGCTCCAATCGGATCTCCTCACCGAAGAGCGCGCACACCCACAGTCAGGTGCTTATCGCCCCGCAGGTGACTGCATGCTGGGAACACTGGAGCTGAGAGAGAGAGAGAGAGAGAGAGTACGCACGCTCTACTCCCCTCCCCTCCTCTTCCTCTCCTCTGCTCTCCTCTCAGAAAATCGCTCCCTCTGAGTGGACTGCTAACAGAGAGAGGGAGCCAGCAGAGAGGAGACTGTGAAGGGGAAGAGAAGGAGAGAGATAAGGGCTAGAGAGTGCAGAAGGGAGAGGATATAGATAGAGGAGTGTGTGTGACTGCGTGGGTGTGTGTGTGTGTAAGTCTGCGTATGCATGTGAATGTGTGTCTGTCTGTACGTGTGGGTGATAGTGACAGAGAGATAGGGAAAGAGAAAGAGAGAGAGAGATGTGCGAGGTGCATGCATATTCAAGATGGTGTGTTTGCGTGCGAGATTGTGAGAGATAAAGAAGCAGGGGATTGAGTCTCAGACAGAGGGGGAAGGACAGAGGAACAGGGAGTGGGGGAGAGAGAGAGAACGATTGAAAGGGAGAGAAACAGAGAGGGAGAGAGAAAAATATCAGAGAGAGAGAGAGAAGGAAATCAGGTCTGAACTGTCAGGCAGTTCTGAGTCAAGCTCCGAGATTAGCCTTTGTGTTGGTCGAGTGAAGTGCTCCCGCTGTGCGCCCAGGCTCTGATAGCCGCCGTCGCCCTGTTGATATAACCTCAGGTGTCCTGTCGAGGTGACGGGAGATGGGATTCAGACTCTCTTAAAGTCGCCTGTGTCGGGGAGAGGCCCCGTCGAACGGCGCCCTTATCGACGCGCGTTCTCATTAGCAGGTCGCCTCACGGCCATTTTCTCCACCGGCAGACCCCATCCCCCCCCCCCCCACCCCCCCGCCTGGGGCGCTTCCGAACTGGACGGACTTTGAGGGGAGCGTGACAAACGCAGGGCGTGGCAAAAAGAAAACGAGCACCACGATCGCCGGGAATCCTGCTGACGCTCGTCCGAGGACCAGCCCTGGAGTCTCATTCATCTAACGGCATACACCGTAGCGTGACAGAACGTTAATAATTCCCCTTAATTCTAAAACTGTGATGCAAGCAAATACTGTCAATACTAAGAGGCGCACAGCAATCTTAGAATCATAGTTTAAGTAACATAATGCGCCGGCAATGGCCTGTCATGTGACCCTTTCATCCACCTGACCTACAACATAAGCATGCATCCCCTTGGACTGTTTGAATTTTTCTTGAAGCTCCCTGGCGTTGTATGATATAAAAATAAACAATCCATTTGGGGCACAAGCATCTGATGGAATATAAATAGAAATATGGTACGAAGTACCAACAGACAGCAACGTGTGCAATGAACTGAAGAGAAAAAATAAATAATTATATTTACACTCAGAAGAGTGAGGTAGGTCATTATTTAGTCAGATTTTCCCCAGGACAGATATAGCAACTATAAATAAATGTTTTTAATTTCCTTTTTTGTCATCGTGGCAGCTGCTTTCTGCTTAGCCAGCATCTAAAACACACTTTCAGTCCAAATGCGGAGATGTGATTAATGAGTACAGAGATAGCACTGCGTCTCTCCTGCTCTCCCCCCCACCCCCTCCTGCCCCCCCACCCCCACCCCAGTCACATTCTCACTATTTCACTCGGTCTTCCTCTCCCTCTTCACATGCAAACATGCTATAATAAAGAAACACACTCCCCAGACTTTACAAAACCTCTCTCTCGCTCTCTCTCTCTCACACACACACACACACACACACACATACAAACATGCTATTATAAAGAAACACACTCTCAACTCCCTCCCCCTCTCTCTCTTTCTCTCTCTCTCTCTCTCTCTCTCTCGCTCACACACACGCACACACACACACAGATTATTCCCCAGAGTGAATCACTCTTTGTATGCCTAATCATTTATTGTTGGTGGTCCCATTGTCCTTGTCCTTGGGTGGTACGCACAAGCATGTGTCCTTTGAAACACATGCAGCAGTGTATTTTTTTCACTCTGCATCTGAGATCTGCAGGCTCTGACACAGCTGAACAGGTGCATTATGGGCACCTAAGTAATCAGTGGGATGGTTATTCAGCAGTGAGGCTGACTGAAATCCTCTCTCCATGGGCAACACTCCTGACCACAGTCACTCTATATGTGGACACATTGTAGCATGTAATATAAATGTCAATTACACTTTTTTCTTATGAATGCATGCATCAAATTATTATTATTATTATTATTATTATTATTATTAATAGTAATAAATGTATTATTATTATTATTATTATTATTATTATTATAAGATAGTAGGTACATGATGCATTTTGCCAGTGCTCATTTTTGATGAAAAATGACCAATCGCAGTCACGCGGTTTTATTGTTCCCATTCCCCATTAGGACAGAACGGACCACACCGAACATGAACGGGTCGTTTCCAGCCGCAGCACAAGCCCGAGAGAAATCCTTCCGCAGGCGTTCGTCTGAACCGGAGGCGGAGCGCGCCGCCGATTCGGGTTCGCAGTCATCCGCTTGCCCTGGAACAGAATTATTAAAATGTGGCCGGTAATAGCATTACAGAGGAGTGACAGGAGAGGGCAGGGATGAAAGGTGCGATCTGACATTCGCTAAAACAGGGGAGCGCGCCAGCGAGCCAATTAAAGTCCCAGCGAAGGAGCCGCTTCCTCCGGCCCGTCAGAGGGAGAGCACAGATCATGTTCTTTACTACAGAGAGACCTTTCAGTGACAGGCATGCCACACGCTCTTAAAGTGAAACCTGTCACCACACACAGACTCTCGCTCTCTGTCTCACACACACATGCGCGCACACACATGGGCACACACACACTCACACACACGCACACGTACATGCGCACACACACACTCACACACACGCACACGCACATGCGCACACACACACACACACACACACACTCACACACACCCGTACACATGCACACACACACACACACACACACACATAGACAGACACACACCTACACGCACATGCACACACAGACACACACAAACACACACACACATGCCATGTGGACAGTCTCGTGCACATATACATATAGTTTCACATACTCACACATATACATAAGCTTTAGACACGTGCATGCACACACACATGCACACCCTCAAAACCAAAATTATCCATGCTCACACACTCTCATACACATTTTACTATAGTCTCACCCCAAAGTCTCATGTACACACAGACACACAAATACACACACATTACCGCAAACCCAGGAGGGTGTTGCAAAGGTAGTAATATGGTAATCAATCTTTCAGAGAAGAAACGCCTTCTCTTTCATCATATTGACCGACACACAAGCCCTACTTTCATTACATATCATTTCAGCGCTGATAGATTTTCACCCTGATTTAACACGGACTAGAGGTATGCTGGCCCTGAAGGAGAGAGGATCAAGTTTCTGGTGTCAGATATCTTCCTTCATTTCAGGGTATCGTTTTTCTTTGCAAATGATCAAATTCAGGCTGGCCAATTTTTTTTTCCAGGACTATTCCAAAGCATATAATTACACAAAGACTCATTCACTTGCAAAGACTGAATTCAGAACATTCCGATGTCTGGTTTGAATAGCTGAAATTCTGGCGTCGTGTAGGATTTGTCTACATACATGCGCAATTTTGGCATATACATGCCGAACAGCGAGGTATCATAATTATCCTATCACGCTAATGAGTTATTTCAACATACTCTCAAGAAACTGATAATCGGCTGACTGCATCTGCTGTCGCGTGAAAATGAGAAAAATTTGAAAATGACTTTTTAGCATCGCCCCTGTTTGCCAAGAAGCGCGCGTGTTTTTTCTCCTGCAAAGCTGTGATTTGTGACTTTAATATACACTCCTACACCGAGATTACAGGTTGCTAACCCCATTCTAACAGCCATCCTGTCCTTGTTGTTTGTTATTTTTAACCAACTGTATTTGTTTAGGACACGCTTCCAGTTTCATGTAATCACGAGAGCAAACGCTCGGATTGTTCGCTTCACGGCTATGGGCATCACCGTTGATCAATCAAGCTAAAGTGGCTTGGTTGGTGCATTTGTTTGTGGATTTGTGTTGTGTGTGTATGTGTGTGTGTACATGTGCGTGTGTGTGTACACGTGGGTGTGTGTGTGTGTGTGTGTGTGTGTGTGACTTTTTGGGGCCCTGCGTTTAAAGAACATTATGATAGTTTCATACACTGTTATGGAATTCAATTGAATGTTTCTTTTTGCACAGCTGCAGTAATAAAAATGGTAATGTGTCTCTGGCACACGGGTCCTGCTCCCACTCTCTCTTCTCTACAAATATTCAATCAACTACTCTAGAGGGCCCTTTCTAACTGTGCAGTGCACACAAACACACGCACGCACGCACGCACACACGTATGCACGCACGCACGCACGCACACACACACGTATGCACGCATGCAGCACGACACGGCACACCACTCACACAAACGCATCGCACACACAGCACGGATGCACGCACGTCACACACGAACACACACGTTGCCGACTGCAGCATGCACCACGCACATGAGCACGCATCACGCAGCACGCACGCACATGGACACACGCACTCACACACACACGTATGCACGCACGCACGCACGCACACGGACACACGCACGCACACACACACGCACGCACGCACGCACGCACACACAAACACACGCACTCACACACACACGTATGCACGCACGCATGCACGCACACACGGACACACGCACGCACACACATGCATGCAAAAGCATGCACATACATGCATGCACAAAAGCACGCGCACACACATACATGCACACAAAACACAAAGGTGCAAAACACAAATGCACTCAAGAGTATGAAAAAGTGAAGTGCATTTCCACTGTACAGCTAAAGAATCTTTCCGTTTCTGTGCCTGATCTTTGCAGATGGCGCGATAAGAAGGTAATTGGCAAAACCGTACTGATCAGTCTCATTGACTAGTGACTCAATTTTCCCTCCAATGTAACCTTTGTAAGCAAACACCCCCCGCCGCCCCCCCAGCGGGTGACAGCAGAGACAGATATCAGCAGGAACTCCTTACGTTAACATGACAGTCTTGGATCAGGGACCGCGACTGTGATTGATTGATATTTAACCCTCTGCTTCCAAATCACATTACGCAGGCAATCAATTTGAACACTTTCCATACTGCAGCATTTGCTGAAGCACTGATTGTTAAAGTACACTTATATACTTTCGTACTTAAGCACACATAAAAGTATGTGCGCTTGAGTACATCCTCAAGCACACATACTTGCACGCGGACGCATTCGAACACACATACTGTAGACAAACTTTTTTTAAACTGCATTCCGTCTTGGCCCTGCTCATTAAGCACCAAACCATTTCCCTGATGAACAGCGGAAACAAATATGCAAAAGCCCTGGATCGCTTCTTTACGCTGCGTTTAATATTTCAATGAGACTCCTAATAACAAGCCAGGGGTTTCCAGAAGAGAGGCGCATCAGTGCGCTAATATTCCCCCTTTGATTCATTACTTTTTTCATGAAATATGGAATGACGGCAACCTCCTCCTTAAGCACATAAATCCTCCAATTAGAACGTGCGCGAAGTGTCCGACCGGCGCAGGGTATCAGGAGTCAGTAACGAGAGAGAGAGAGAGAGGCACGCTGTCGATACATGCTGAGCTGAGAGAGAGAGAGAGAGAGGGAGAGAGGGGGAGAGACGGAGAGAGAGACATGCTGTCAATACATGCTGAGCTGAGGAAGAGAGGAAGAGAGAGAGAGAGAGAGAGAGAGACAGAGAGAGAGACATGCTGTCAATACATGCTGAGCTGAGAGAGAGAGAGAGAGAGAGAGAGAGAGAGAGAGGGGGAGTCACATAGTGGAATTTAGTTAATAATTCTGAAAGAAACATCTTTGAGCCATACTTCCAAATGAATAAACGGGCCTGGTACTGCTTCTGCAGAGGCAGTGTGGCTGTGATCAGTTGTTGTGGGATCATTTGGGAAATATTTTGGTTGTCAGCTCCTCCTTCCTCACTGCTCTCCACCGCGCTGGCTGCTGGTGCATCATGGGTATCTGGATTAGTCTGGCGGCCCCTGAATCTTACCCAGACTTCTCTGGGGCCACAGAAGGCCGGAGACGAGCCTCGTAATGCCTGCCCATGATTGGCTCAGATTTTCTGCGTATCACTTTATTTCTGAAAAACGGACGCTGCGTTTCAGTGATTCGCACATAAATACGATTGCATTTTGTTATTTTACAAATGTATGTGTGGATATAGTTGAAATGGTATGTACTATAATTTCATATATTTACACAACAATTTCCAACAGATTAATTCAATATACTTCAGATTTACTCAGTTGACATACCCAGTCACATTCCGACGACAAAAAAAATACTTTGCTTGCGATGAAAAATTTATATCTCAAATTCACATCTGAGGATTTCTAATTAGTCAGTTCAACTAATGCTTTCATTTTTAAAATGTGTTATATAATATAGAAAATGATTCCTCAAAAACAGGGGTGTCAAACTCCAGTCTTGGAAGGCCACAGTACATTCTGGGTTTTGATTTGCTTCAGCATGAGTGACCAGTCAGTCAGTCCGTGATTGGCTGAAGAGTCCACACGCCTCATTCTCAAGGCCTTAGTTGACTGCTGATTGAAAGAAAACCATAACTACCCGCAGATACTGTGGCCCTCCAGGACTGGATTTTGACAACCTTGCTTCAGAAAGAGGCACATTTTTTAATTGACTCAATTGTAAACTGACGGGAAAAATCAGAGAGGGTCTAACTGCAGAAAACACGGCCATCTGGTTTCTGAAGTTCTATGACAAAGAAAATTGCAACAAATTACCTACATGTGTAAAAATAATTTTAAGAAGAAAAAACAAAACAAAATGATGGTGATGCTAAAATGCGTGTTTTCACCACTGATCAAGAGATTAACAAACACCAGATTAAACAGCATGTATGCTTGCACATTAAGGCCACTTTATTGATGGTATATGCGATGTATAAGAAATAGGGACAATGATATCAATGACACACATGCATATGTGAGGTAAATACATAAGGCATTCATAAGCAAACATAATGTAGTATGTGTGATAGAGGTATTCGAAACCTAGAGTATACAATGCAACCGGCACACAAAGGTAATGGATCTGTTGTACACATAATGTGCAAGTGAAAGAGGCATACAGCTATGGTATTTGAAATAGGTATATGGTTATGGTATACATAATGTATGAGTGCCTGCAGATGGTTCTTTCATCTTCCATTCACACCCTGTTTAAAGATACATTTAACCTGCCAGTTCTTTTCTACAGCTGTTCCCTCCAATTAACCAAATATCTCTGCACATCGCACATCCTACATTTCCCCTGGTGTAGGCTCGAAGGAGGAGATCCTTTTGAGGAAAGAGGTAGAGCTCGGGTCCTGTGATCAGGTGTTGCTAATGAGCGCCGCTGCCCCCTAGAGGAGGACGGCGGCACGGCGTGGGACGGTGGCCGCGGCTTTGAGAACAGAGAGAAGGCGGGACTTCCCTCGGGGGGGGGGGGGGGCACGACCGCTGCAGAACAGTCGACGGTCAGGGTTGTTGATCAGCTCGGTGATCACGCGCACGTGCGGCGCACGGCGTCACCCGTACGCGCGGGCGTAAGAACGAGCGCGTGGCGCGTCTCTGACCGCCGTGCTGCGCCTTGCCCGGAGCCTGCGGGGCGTTTCTGAAGTCTGGGCTGAAGCCGGAAGACCCGCTCTGTCTAGAAGGCCCTTTTCATGTCCCTCCTTGGCATTTGAAAGCACTTAACAAAGGATCCTCTGCTCGCTCTCCTACTGGGCGCCGGTGCACAGTTCGCCCTCTGAAAAATAGCCCTTAATTGGGACTCCAGGCACGTGACGCGGCCGGCGGGGAAGCAGACGGCCCGAGACCGCAGAAATTAGCCTTATTAAAAACGTGGAGCCCGGCGACGCTTGACCCGGGACCCGGGGCCCGGCGGGGCACCGAGGCGGGGCACCGAGGCGCAGGGGCTGCTCCGCGGCGATAAGGCACGATGGCGGGAGCGTTCGGTCGTGCGGGGAGCCGCTGACTCATCACCGGCAGGGCGGGTGGGGAGGCCGGCGGGGGCCGCTGGCTCGCCACCGGCGCGGCGCCGGCCGGAGAAGGCCAGAGAAGGCCGCCACGGTAGGGGGCGGCTTGAGGACAGCCTGGCTCCTCTCGGCTGGCCCGAAACCATCGTCCGCAGGTCCCGGGTCTCCCAGAGACGACCTCCTCTCATCCATCTTTTCCTCCGCTTCGCGAGTTTCCCCGGTGTTTCGTGGAAAACCCGGACGATGTCTGGAGAGGGTGATATCTGAAGAGGAGAAAGGGCCAGACGGCCAGGGCGGGGGGCTCTGCAGGAGCTGTTACACGGAGACCACGGGGGGGGGGGGACCATCGGGGCATCAGGCTTGGGTCCTGAAGGCAAATTTGTTTTCTCCTGCTTCTGCTGTGCAGCTCATTGGTGGCTAAAGCAGGCAGGCTGCTGTATGCATCCCCCCCCCAACACACACACACACACGCGCGCTGTGACTGTCCAAAAAAAACAACAGCGATTCATGCCCCGGAGCCAGGCTGCGCTGTCACTCGCAAATAGAAATTGAGGAGAGGTGTAATGGAGTCTGGCAGGACGGAGGTGTGCTCTGTGTTCTCAAACAGGACGGAGGCCCAAAGCAGGAGGCGCGGATGTCAGGCTTCCGATCGCCAAAGAGGAACGGATTCAGGCACAAAATTCAGCTACAAGCTGTTACCAGGGCCGGTGCACTGTGTACCATAGCAAAGAGTACATACGTAACAGCAATACTCCATATTGATCTCCACCCAGTTCCTGGAGATCTACAGTCCAGTAGGTTTTCACTCCGTCTCTAACAAAGCACACCTCATTCAACAGCTAGAGATCTCGTTGAGCTGCTAACTAGTAGAATCAGGTGTGCCACATTAGGGTTGAAATGAAAACCCACAGGACCAAAGATCTTCTGGAACAGGGTTTTGGAACCATTGCTGTACCAGCGAAAAAATTCCTAATTCCTAATTATAATAATATTTTTAAAAAGCCTAAATATATTGCAGTAAAAAGTGTAACATAGTTTGGGTCAATTCAATTTCAATTCAGGCCATTCAGAAAATGTGTTTTGATTAACTTTATGGGCATTTTACAATTAATAATAATAAATTGCCTCAGAATTGTCTGCTTCCCCAGTATACCGCACACACTATCGACAGAAACAAAATGTGTACTATATATACACACAAACTGCACGGGTGACACTGAAGTTGATGCACAAAGTCAAAGACAAGCAAAGAAACAAAGATCTAAATGCAAACAACATGGCTACACCTGACAGTACCTCCAAGAAAACACGCGTGCAGACAAAATGCAACATCTGTCTCGACGGTCCTTCGGTTCCACAGCTCTGTTCTATAACTCTCTCTCGCGGTTCTGCATCAAGGGGGTAACGTGATAATACCCTGGGGAACTGGGTGAGCAGTGAGCTGAGGTTCAACTTTCTGCCCGCCCACCCCCTCCCCACACACTCTACGCAGGGCCAATCAGAATAAAGGGCATTACTGACTGATAGACATGCTGTATTTACTGTACTAATGGCTCATCATACACACTTCAATGACTGGAACCTTTCTCAACCGAGCGTGCTGTGTGTCGGTGTGCGTGCACGTGTGTGTGTGTGTGTGTGAGAGAGGGTGAGAGAGAGAGAAGAAATCCAGTATAGACAGTATATTATTATTATTATTATTTTTTTGTTTTAATTATTCGCACAAGGAAAACATACGAACAGCCAGAGACAACAGCAGCTACAAACTGATTGTGCAGGTGAGAAAATGCCCTAAAGGGCTACGAGTGAATCAGATGAATCAATAAATGATAATAACAACAAAAGAGAAAAAAATAAGCCTAAAATTTTAAAAGCAACCACCTTCAAGGAGAAATTCAAGATGAAATTTTTTTTCTTTTTTTTTTTAATTATACAATTAGGACAAGCTTTTATCCTGTCCGGGGCTATTAAAAGGTCATCAGCTAATGATTCAACAACATTCTTCAAATGAACTCGCATTATCCTAGCTCATGGCATTAGGCCTTCAATAAAGACACAAATGAATGGGACGTATCCTCGCGTAGTTTTTCTGGGTGCCTGACACTCACTGACTCACCAAGTTGATGTTTTCCCAAGATTTCGCGGGCACTCTCGCTGAACTTGAATAGATAATTGACCGGGGAACAAATAAGACGATCGCTTCTTTTAACCGGGACGACGTTGAGTTGTTTGCCCGCTAAAGCCCTGTGACAAACCCTAATGGAAAAGGAGCGAGCTCTGGCCGAAGGGGTAGGAACAGAGGGGAGGGGGGGAGAGAGGACGGTCCTCCGATTCCAGAGCGGCGTTCTCCAGCCCGGGCGCTCCCAATTAGAGCCCACGGGCCGCTCGGCCCCCCGCCCGGCCCCCGCCGGCCCCCGCCGGCCCCCGCCGGCCCCCGCTCGGCCGAGCGAGACTAAACAGGGCTCAAATCGCACTCCACGCCATCGAGATTGACCTTTGAGTGACAATGTATTTGGCACTCATTAGCCAGCCAACTAGCCCTTAATAAAAGCAATTCGCTCTCCATTGATTGAGATCTTCTATTATCTCCCGCCGTCCTGTCAGTAGTTATCTCGCAATGCAAATGGTCCGAAACGCCGTTCTCTCTTCTCTTCTCTTTTTTTTCTTCTTCTCCTTTTCTTTTCCAGGGGTGACATTTAAAATCCATGGGCTATGGGGATATCTGCGGAAGGAAGGAGAGATTGATTGTGACAGTGGTTTCATCTGTGCAATTGAGATCTTGGTTCACTGAGTGGCTATGCGTGTGTGTGTGTGTGTGTGTGTGTGTACGTGCGCAACTGCTCTAGACAGAGCCTGTGTTTCATGTGCAAATTCTTGGGATAAAGGCCATGATCTTTATAGCGCTACTCTGGAGAGAGGCTGTTTTTCTTGTGCCGACTCTACAAGGAGGCTGTTTCCTGTGCTAATTCTACATTAAGACGCAGTTTCCTTTTTTCTTGCCCCAGACGTAGCATGTGTTCCCTGTCCTAATGCTCTATAGCAGTGGTAACCAACGTCTAGAGATCTACCATCTTGTAGGTTTTCATTTCAACCCTAATTGGGCACACCTGACTCTACTAATTAGCAGCTCATTGTGATTGTGAATGAAATGTGCTTTGCTTGGGTCAGAGTGAAAAACTACAGGACGGTCCATCTCCATGAAACAGGGTTGGTTACCACTGCCTCATAGAGATGCTGTTATCTGTGGTACTGCCCTAGAAGGATGCTGTGTTTCCTGTGGTTATGCTATATAAAGAGGCCGTTTCCTGTCAAACAGCCCTGGACAGAGCCTGTCTTTCTGGTGCTAACAGAAGTACTCCCAGTGCAAAAAGCTCCACAAAGAGGCTTGGTTCTCTGGGGAAACATACAGGAGAGAGGCTGTGTTCTCTGGGGGAACGCTCGGGACAGAGGCTGTGTTTTCTGCTGGTGATGGAGCCATCGCTCTTCCAGTGCTCTATGGACACAGCAAAGGCAAATGGATCTCACTTAATTGTGGCAGGCTGTTTCTAATTAAGTGGTAGAGGATAGAGCTTGCTAGGAGAAAAGCTATACCACCGGCCCAAAACACACTCATATATAAAAACCGTAATACCAGACACCATGTTGAGGAAGACAGACCAGTGGCACTCTGTTATAATTACAGGCTAATAACTGCAATCAGTCACCTATTCCTGTGAAGCTCTGGCCTTTCAGATGGTCCAGTCTGAGGTTTTTTATTTATTTATTTATTTTGCTTTCGGTTGTCATGGAAAAGAGAGAGAGAGACAGTGGCTTTAATTTGGCCTGATGCATCAGCATCTCAGCACATTAACTGTGGGTCATCAAGCTTATGAAACCACTCTTCTCTGAAGTACTCCCTCCAAATAGATAGTTATTCTAAAAATGCACACTGTGACATTAGAAAGTATAGGAAGAAGTGTAGAAATTTTTTTAATATGTTTTATGATTTCAGACTAGTGCAGCCATTGAAGAATGCAGAAGCAGGGTGTTTGATGCTTAGAACAACTAATCACCAGACAAAAACTTTTTTTTTTCCTTTTTTTTTGCCACTTTCCAAATCTCATTCCCCAGCCTTCGCTTTGAGGATATTGTAGCCTTTAAAAAAAGGAGAGAATGCGGAATTTGCCGGAATAATTAGAAAGCATGTGTTAATAAAAATGCTCCTCTCAAGCTGAACACAAAACAGCTTTTGACCCGACGCATTATCCTCTAGTCACACATTCTTTTCTGCGTTTGAATGCCTGCAAATTAAAAATCCGTTTGCGTGAAATTTGAAAACGTCGACCACTCTTAGTAAAGATGCACGTCTTATTCTCAGCCCTGTTTCCAGCTCTCTGCTTCATACGAAAAAAAAAAAAAAAGTTTTAAGGATGCATCGGCCTTCGGTGGGGAAAAATAGTAAAAAAAGAATGAAGTTCTAATTTTCATGTGTTTAATAAGGTGTTAAGACGCATGAAAATGTTAGGTAAATCTAATATAAGTTACATCTCAGGGATGAATATTTTTAACATGCTTTTAATAACAGTAATGTCTCTACAAATGCTTCAAAGAAATAGAAACTTAATCTTAAAAAGATTTATTATGAAGCACTATGGACAATACTGGTGAGCTCTAATTGATGTGAGTGTTAGGTTGGATACATTTCTGATTGAGGGTTATCTCATAGGAGTTGAGAAGTTATAAATCAATTCTATGTTTTGCAAACCTCTGCAAGTACTGATCCCCATCCTAGGACAATTTGTTTGACATCAAATTTCAGTTTTACACTGTATAAGTTGCAAATTAAGGTTTTGTGTTAAAAATTACATTGTCTCTGTATTGCATTTATGTGGGTTCTATGGATTAGAAATTACTCCAAACAAAAGTATCGGTTGTTTCCTGCTGAACACTCCACTAATAGTTTGTGCTGCTTGTGAACTGGTACCTCGTTATTGGAGAAAAGCCGTGCATCCACCTCTGAGATAGATAACTCATAAGACTTGATATTTTTATAGCCATCCGGCATCACTGTGGTACAATAAACACATTTAATTATATATTTCTGTTAGCAAACACTCCGCTCGCACCATATCTGCACGCGAACACAAAGCAATCACTGGGGTAAACTGCCATTATTGAATCGACAGCTCGGTACCACCTGACTAATTAGAGGCTGAGGCAGCACACATAGCATACCCCAGGGAACGACGCAGAAAGTTCAGCCATCCAGTTAAAAATGAGCTCATTTCCATTCGCACAATTAAAGCTTCTTCAAGGGTTAAAATAAGGAGCGGGATAGCAAGGGCTTGGACCACGGCCAGGATGACGTGGGTTCGAAACCCGCCTTTGGATGCGGCTGAACCCCCCCCCCCCCCCGTGCGTCCCACTTAACCTCGATCATCAGATGCGGAGGAAGGCCGAGCGATGGAGGCAGTCCGTTGCCATGGTGTGGGGGGGGGGGGATGCCGGGGGTGACGGACGCGTGTGCCAGGCCCTCGACAGACCAGGGAGCGGCCGCCTCTCCGCGGGGCGCCGCCCGTTTCCCGGAACCGACGGAAGGGAAATGAAGTCTTGTTTACGAGGCGGCTCTGATGGCGAATGCGGAGCGAAGAGGCAAGTGGCAGTCGCAGGTCGCCCGAAAGCAGGCTGCTGGAAGTGTCTACACGATTGACTAAGTGAAAACATATGGCGCCGGGCGGCCCAAGGGACAGCTGCCGCTCCAGAAGATGCTATCGCACGCGCGCTACCACACCCCCCCCCCCCCCCCCTCTCCTCTCCTCTCCTCCCCCCATCCCGCTCCTCCCCCCCCCCCCGCCCTCAGTTTCCAGTCGGCTGGCTGGTAATTGAACTGGAGGTGGAATCCACAGAAGACTCGGTGATGGGGTCAGAGACGAAGGCGCGGGGAGACGGCGGCTGTTTAATCGCGGGGCGATTCACCCGCTAAACCGGGGCGTCGCCATCGTCCCCGCGTCTGTCAATTTGGCCAATTATGCCCGCGAGAAACACAATATTCTGGATGTTCAGCCAATTATACAAAATAATAATTAGAGTGGCAATTAAACTCGATGCCTGCTCTTCTCCGCAGACAAAAGAGCACACGGCCTGATAATGCGCTCTCTTCAACCGCCAGTTTATCGCGATCATCACAAACGCTTTCTGATACGCTTCTGCGTTCGAGGTGGCGGGCGGCACGCAGCGCAGGACGCCATCCGGTTGTGTGACTTCATTTCCTGGTCCGCCGTAGACCCGCATTACGGTAAACGTAGCAGAAGGTCTGGTTTGCCACCACCTTGTCTGCCCTCAAACCTTCCCAAAGGCCAAAAAAAAAAACAAACAAAAACAACTCTTGTTTCTTTCTACGGCGCTCTCAGAAATATTCCACAAGCTGCAGTGCTGCTGCACGTCGACGTTCTGAATCGAATCAGACCCAGCCACTGGAGGAACACGCTGTTACAGTACACTGTCTCCGTCTTTGTCTTTCTCTCCTTATTCTATTATTAATTATTATATATTATTAATCCGACCGGTCGGTTACCCGTCATATTCTGTGAAGGCACCCAGAGAACACGGCCCCGGAATATTCTCTTTGGGCACCGTGTTTTCCTGAACTTAGAATTGAGACAGCGGCGGGTGACAGCACAACGCCAGCCCATACGTTTATAAATGGCGGTTTGCGAGTCGTTCCCTCGGTAAATAATCACCCCTCTCTCTGCCGTCGCCCGCCGCGCGGTCTCCGTTCGGTGACAGGCGTGAGCCTCTCTTTCAGGACGCGCTCCCGTGGCAACAGCGAGGGGAGCGTCGGCGGCGGCGGCGGCGGCGGCGATGCCTCTCGTATCCGGAGCCTGTTACAGCGGAAGACGAGAGAAACCCCCCCGCAGCGAGGCAAGTCTCTCCCTGCCTAATTTGAAACCCCCCGCGTTAGCGGATCATGTTAGCATCTGCCGGAGGATGACGTGACTGTAAACATGGCGCGGGGCTCAGCGTCCCAACCGGGGGGGAAGAGCAGGCAGATCAGAGGTGCGCGCAAAAACAGATGGCTCCCCCATATTAAAAAAAAGAGAAAAAAACATGCTTCCCAGCTAAACGGCTTAATTTCCCAAGCTTGGTTTCCCGGAAAAACCCGTCTGCAGTGCATCTCGGTGGAATCCTGCGGCCCCACCCCTCCCCAGAAAACCAGCAGCCCTCCATCACCACCCCCTCCCCCCCTCCCCCCCTCCCACAGCCTTCTGAGATTTGGGCATGTGTCTAATCCAGCCCTTCTCTCTTGAGTTTTTCCCATCACGTTTGCAAGGGCTGTTGAGCATTGCAAAAACAACGGGGACCATTTTGCGGTGTGCGCATATGTGTGTGTGTGTGTGTGAGAGAGAAAATACCTAGAGGGAGCCTTAATTATGAGACATTAAAAAATACACCTGTACTTTGGCCCCTCCTCCATCACAGAAATCTGTTTATACACTTCCTACATGAAATATCACAAACAGAAAACATTTCACCCACTTACTGTTTCAAACTTCACAAAAACAAACCAAAAAAACTCTCATTAATATATGATTGATATTAAATTTATATTTACATTTTTTAAACCCGAACTGTGACAGTACATCACCCGGAAGACTTGTAACTGGAGCAGGAAGTCTAAAACTCTATTAACACACTGCTTTCATCAGGCAGTGAAGAGTATATTGTAAAAATAATTGTTTAAAAAAAAACTGTGCTTTGGTCACTCCGTACTCTATTGCAAGAGTATTGCACCACCACCATGGAATGAAGGCCCCAAAAGCTAAAGCTTTTATTTGTCACACACGCACACACACACACACACACACACACACACACACACACACACACAATATCTAACAGCATTTGTGCATTCATTTTGCAATACAAATGCAAGACAAAAAAAGGAACAGCACAGCAATCAGCATGCTGCACGTCAGAGGATACAGAAATAACTGGTGTAAACTCTGCTGTCAAATGCTTACCAAGTTCACAACTTTCAGAAATCAGGTCTACATAAACCAGGTGCTGATTCAGGACCTGTCCAGACAGGGGGGGTGATTTGCTGCGATACGCCGGTGAATCTCATGAACAGTGCAATACCTGGGGAAGTGAGGTAATGGACTGCATATTCCTGCGCTATAAATTCCCAGCAGACCACGGCACATTGCTTCTCTGTGTCAAGGAACACAAAGACAAAATCACAACCTGTCACGGGGTACCCAGATTTACCGCGGGCCGGATATAAACGACAAACACCGGCGCTCCTAATAGGCCGCTGCCTCTCCCGCTTCCCCGTCCCACCGCGGACACCCTCCGCAGCTTCATAAGGATGAATGCTTGGCAGAGGCGCCGGGGTCACGTGACTCGGCCCAAACGCAAAACTCCGAGGGCGTTATCAATCACGTAAGAACAGGATATAAAACGCGCAGCCTCCCCACTACGTCTTCAGGAGCCGACCCTTATCCCCGAGCAAAGCAATCAAGGACCCCGGCGCTCTCAGCAGAAATGACTCCTCAGTAAATAACACAGGAGCATTAGCAAAGTAATGCCGCCTGAGCGTCAAACGTTAATTAAAAAACAAGAATGCTAATGAACTGCGGAATCAAACCATGTTTTATACAAACGCAAATAGTGTAATTACTCAAAAACAATAATAAAGAATAACAATAATTATTTTGAAGCCTCCACCCTGCGTTAATATTCATTAGTGCTCACGGATGAAAACTTGCCATGGGAACGTTTGTGTGTTTTGGGAGAACTGTGATCTTTAAAAGGAGCACTAGTGCTTATTAGACGGGGATGGGGAGGGGTACTGGGGACCGGGAGAGCACACAGCATGACCCGTCCCAGCCAAAAATAACATCATCAACCTGCACCAATCAACAGGAAATACATGCTAAAATATACACTTCAAGTGTGATCAAAATGCTTTTAATTAACTGAGCATGCATAATGGTGTTTTTCGGGGGCAGCCAACTGATTCGTTCCGATGAAATATTCACCAGATAAGGCGTTCTATACAATGACTATGAGAGAACTTTCGGCTGAAGTGAACCATTATTAATTTTCATGAATAAATAATTTCTTCATGCATTAAAAACACTCTTAATTAGGATATTTGTCTTTCTGCCCTTTTAAACATACCAGACCAGTGTAATCGAAATCAATCTTTTTTTCTGTGAATTTTCTTCCCTGCACATACAAAACACATAGATGGGTTTTAAAAAGTAATTTTCCACTGGGCCAGAGCTCGTCCTGTCCGTGAAAACCACAGAATAATAACCCGAAAATGGCCTCATGTCAGCTACTCTCAAACTGAATTTTCTGTACCATTCTGAGCACCATTTTAGCATAATCAAAGTACATTAAACATTTCCTTGTGCAGTATTTGCAAGCGTATGTACTGTACAAATGCATGCAAAACCTTGGCCACTTGACGGTAGACTGCTAAAATAACTAAAGTCTACCCTGTGGCAGTTTTTGTCGCACCTACTTTCAATAAATACAAAGTCAAACAAGACAGCTTGATTGAACTGTCAAACTGTATAAACGTATCAGACATGCACTGTAGCAAAGCTACTGCTATACAGCTGAGAACAATGCACCGTGCTTTAATCACTGTCTATTCCACATCAATGTCGTCAAAACAAATTTTCGCAAAAGTCAGGAAAATGCGAAGACAGTAAAAAAAAAAAAAGAAAAGAAAGAAAAGCTCACATTAAACTGTGCCACTCAAGAACAAAATGAGAGGTGTTACTCTGTTTCCTTGGTTACAAACATTTGCATTTTTGTGAGATCACTTCACACCTCTTATTGTATCTGACAGCGCAGACAATTCCCAGGAGTAGCTCAGCATCAGCAGTAAGCAATATGTGGCAAAACACGCTCGCGAAATGCAGAAACATCGTGAGCGCGTGCCCTTCCTTCATTCGAAGAAATCTGTGTATTACCCGACGCATTCGGTGGCGAATGCACGTTCGAGACTCCGAAAAGAACAGACACCTGAACCGACAGACTGAAGTAGCCAGCCATTTATTTTCTGGAGGATATTGACGGCTAAGAAAAGCGGATTATTTTGCTGTAAATGCCAGTTGATGTGCGTCACGTTCCTGACTGTTCACATTGGCGGCATCAAACAAACAACAGCTGTTTTTCCAGCCAGGCAAAATGCAAAACTGCTCTTAAGACTCGCATAGATTAAATGATTTTTTTAAAACTCGCACTTCCAAAGTGTTCTGTCTCGATGGCCAGATGGGCTGTTTCTATTTTTAACTTACTGCTCTCCGTATAACTCGCCGGCAGAGTTTTTACATTTGGACGGCGCTGCGATTGATTTGTCTGGCTCAGACTTTGAAATATGTATGGCCGGCCTACTCTCCTGGCAGTTATAACAAGACCTGCAGACGGACAGGCAGGTATCCAGAAGACTCCCTCAATTATGCAACCGGCGCCGTCCGGGGGGATCGTGTGTGTCCGACGTGATTGATTCGGTATCAACAAGCAGAGGGGAACGGATTCATGCACAAGGACGGGGGGGGGGGGGGGGGTCCGAATCTCAAGTGCGGACCTGATGTTTCCGTTGATTTGATTTGATGTGGGAATTCTTCCCGCGCGCGCTCCTGCCTCAATCCAGCGCCAGCGTCTACTTAATGTGACACCGCATACATTATTCGCGATCTCATCCCGCATGGAAATGCGTGTTGAGCAAACAGGGACGGCGTCTGAACATTTGGCCGCCGGGGTTGGCGTTCGGTAAATGATTCACGCATTTCCAGTCGTAAAAGGAAACTTTAAATTAGGCGCCATTTCGTGTCTTCTGCCGTTGCCTATAAAATGCACTGCAGAAATCTTTGTGAATGTTTGACCCAATCCATAACCAGTACAGAGCAGAAATGCAGGCCCTGTACAGCACAGACAAGGCATCACCTTCACACATTCAATTGACTGCTTTATGACCACAACCAATTTTTAGTAATGAGAATTGTTATGAAAATAAATAAATAAATAAATAAATGTCAAATTTCTGCACACTTCCAAAGTGATGGAAAACATTACAGCAGTAAGGCAAGCCAAGAAAATATACTTGTTTACTCCAAAATCATTTTTAAGACATGGTTAAAAAAATCATCAAATCATTTTTTTTAAAATCATGTTTGCTCTGGGTTCTTTATGCCTCAAACAAACAACCAAAAAAGAGATTTAAATTGAAAAAGGTCAGCGGATGTGGGCATAAGCTGTATGTGAGCCATATGGGTAATATTATCGGAGACATAGAGTAAACCACACTTTGCATGTGCTTGTGTACAGGACCAGACATTTCAGGTTTCTCATGGTCTGACTTGATGTCTTGCCGGGAGCCTTGGGCTCAGTGCAAACATGGAGAGACGGGCCCTGGTTATGAGCACCGATGATGGAGGCGGGCAGGGACTCTGTACCATCCAACAGGAAGCGCACTGGGGATGCGACGACGATCAGTCGGCATAAGCCGAAGTCCCATATTCGCACGCCCGAGAAAGAGCCTGAAGCAGAACTCAAACCCATCTCAATATTACGGGCTTTTCTATTCTCTGTGCTATTTATGATTGTGAGCCAGGACGATATGCATATCCGATAAATTGGCGGTTTCCTCTAAACCCGGTGATAAATTCTGTCGCTGTATTCCATTCCAGAAGATTTTCAGACATTCGTGCGAACGCTGTAATTGCAGAAGACTAACCAGACATTCCAGGACACTAGAATTGTCAGCACTCAACAATATAGGACAATATATCGACTGAATTATTTCTAACCCTTTCAGCTACATCTGTTACCTTGAGCATTGAGGTAACATATTTGTGATGATATGCAATAATATGGCCTTTATTCATCTGTCTCCACTGGTGACAAAAATTGTGGATTTTTAAATTCTATATTATTATCGGGTGCTTATAACAAGACATTCAGATAGTTGCTACAGTATGTTAAAGGCAATTTTGAAGCATAGGTTTTCTCTCACCTGTGTGTAATGGGTGTAATTAATATTGTAGAACTAAACATGAAACTCTCTTATGCATACGTTAATCACAGGCCTTATTTTCTGCAGAAAACAAAATCCCTCTGGGGAGAAAAAGCATTGGAAATTTGCTGAGGAAACCCATGGCTCAAAAATGCAAACTCACTTCTGTGTTTCAGGACTAAAACATATAAGACTAGCCTATTATTATTATTATTATTAGTAGTAGTAGTATAAGAAGAAGAAGAAGAAGAAAAAACATCTCAGCTTAAGTATTGGTCTTGCCTACATGGGCCTGGCTGGTGGCCACCCATGTTAGTAGAAGAGATTGCTAGATACTTCAAGAAATAATTTTAAGTCAATGATTAAGTATTAAAAAAATTTTAAAAAATAAATAAATAATAATGAAGAAATAATGAAAACTGCACCAAATTATATATTCATAAAAGCAATGACAGTAATACATTTAATAGTCAAAAACCAAGAACATGTCCTTAAAAGCAAGAACATGAAGAATTAATAATTGGACGACTGGAGCATGTAATTGGAAAGGTAATTAAGAAGAAAAAGCAAAAGATGACGAAGCAGGAGAAGAAGTGGAAGAAAAGAAGAAGAAACACAATTATGTTAAGGGCTCTATCGCATGGCTGTGAGATGGTATATCCAAAATCTGTGTTTACATGCGCCCCTTGGGAACAGAAATTAATGTTTTTGGGAGAGAGCCTGTTGTCATTATGGTACAGTAATTTCTGTGGAAAGCCTAAAAAAGCACCAAACTCTTATTGCATTATGGGGCACACCACCCTGCCACCATATAGGTAGATGATTACACATTTCTGATCTAGTTTTCAGATTTTTACTTATTAAAGCAGATATGTCAATATGATATATAGCTATATGATATACTGTATATGCAGCTGGTTGATGGTATAAATTCCCTTTTGGGACCGTGTGAGGCCTACTTCACTGAAAAACATAGTAAGGCCTCCCTTAAAAAAATATATTCCCTTTGTTCTATTTTCAGGGGTGTAATTGTGATCATGGCCTGCTCAGATGTATTACTGTAATAACAAGCTCTTAAGATGATATTTAATGCTGTTTCAGAGAATGTTTGAATCCTCGAAAAAGCCCTAGTGACCTCTGAAGTGTTGGGCACATTTTGCCTGAAATGAAACCCTGTAAGGTGCAGTACCTTTTGAAAAGCACTGTGTGTTGAAAAGCACTGCTATTGCAAAGGTCAAGCAAGAGTGTTGTGACATTCTTGTTTCAATTTTGATAAAAAAAATTTTTTTGCATTATCTTCTTTTACTGTCACTTAAGACATAGTCTCTTGCCTGGAATGTATTTCACGATTTCTTTTCGGGTAGGTTCTCAAACGTGTCCTCGAGCAGCCACATTTACCATCGCATAATAGCAGACTGCTGTACATGTGGAGTGCGCACATTTTATGTATACAAGGCGATAGACAACAACTGCAGATGGCACTGAAATACGATCTCCCCACCATCTGCGAATTTCCGCTTCCTTTACAAGATGAACAATAACACTCTGAAAGCAACACTTAGACGACGCAAGCCAACATTCTGCAATATGCTGGAAATATTCACCAAACAACATTATGCAGCTGACAGCAATTTCTTCACCGGCACTCACAGAATTTCCATATCTCAATACCTCTGCAAGGCAACACATCATTGTCGGTTAAATCAGCCCCAAATTAAACTCGTCTTCAGAGCGGCCTGAATGATGTTATCTTTAAAACAACTGACGGGAGCTCATTGCCTTCTTTACCGAAAAGGCCTTCTGGTCAAAATATTGAGCCCAAAAGGCTGGTCTATTTAGTCATTATAAACTAATGAGTGTCTGGGAATGTCACCCTGGCAGAGTAAATATTAGCAGAGACTCTTCTTTTGCAATGTAAATGAATTTGTGTATTTATACTGACATGTTTTATGATTACACAGTATACCCCCTCTCCCCATCCACTCATTCCTTGCCACAAGAGTGGAATGAATAATAAAACAGAAGTGACAAAGCTTGCAAAACAAAGACAAAAAAAGATCACAAAATTCCTCAAGTTGGAAATAATAAAAAAAAGCTTCCGTTAAAAAAAAAAATGAAGAAAATTCACAGATTCTGTTCCATAGCTGTGGAGATATTACCAGATACAAAACTCGCTGTATGAACAGATAAGTCATTGTGGGATGCTGGGTATTTTTGGAGCAAGGTGGGCAGAGCCTGTTAATTGGTAGAGGGAGATGTGAAGTTCAGTTAAACAACAGGAGCAAAGAACCAGCTGGAACCTGTTTAGTAAGTGGAGCTCTTTATTTTGCAATGTTTTGAATTCAGTCTGTCTGAAACCATTGGAAAATTGCCTACAGCTTCTTTGAATGGGTGTTTAAGGAGGGAAAATTGCATCAACATTAAATGCCGGTTTAACTTTTAGCATTAGGTAGACCATTCCCTAGTGGGTAAGCTGACCACCACACAAAAAGATGGTTAATCAAAAAGGAGAGAATGAAATAATGATCTGGAACAAAGTTACTAATAATACAAGCTGTTATTTCCAAGTGATTTATGGAATACATTATTTAGGAATGAGGAATTAGCCTAGAACAAAATGTCTGCCATTTGTAATATTGCAAGCCAGGCTGCTGGTATTGTATACTCACTCCTTATATTTAGGGGTCCAAGCACCGCAGGTGCTGGAAACCTATTGGGATTGTTCTGGGTTTTATATTTATTTGTATGCCCTAAAAGTGTTTGCACTGCAAAACCTGTACATCACAGAACAACCAAATTTGGTCGGTAGGTAGGTTCCCATTCTAACCCAGTACAAAACGTACCTAGATTGGCCAGATGGGGGCCCTATAGGAAGAAGCTACATTTTTTAGGTTAAAAACCTTTGAACTGTTTTGCCTATTGTCATTATTTTTATTTTAAATTTTTAACTAAGATTCCCTGGCTCATGCCAATCAAATTTACCTCAAGGACCAATAAAGTCCACCATATTTTTGAAAAACATTTAAAATTCTTCTTCTCCAACAAAAAATATTGTTCCATCAAGTTCCATCAACATTCTATACAGATATTTGTGTCTGTGAGTGTGCGTGTGCAGGAGAGAAGAAGTGTGTGAGAGCGTGTCTCCATGCTCCAGTCAACCCTGAGCTCCCTTGCCGCACTGTAAAACTCTGTCGCGGATCTCGATTGAGTCCACGTTCCCCTCTGACTCCTGTCAGACGGACGCCGTCCTCTCGCGCTGGGCCAGTTCCGCCGCGGCGGTCCGCAAAATTCCGCAGTCTGCCCCGTCGTCTGAAAACTCGAAACGAAACAAAACAAAACAAAAAACAAAACGCCGAACGCCGAACCGGAGCTCGAGGAGGAGGAGGACAGCCGGCCAGGGACTGAGGCAGGGCGCGCGCGCTACCTGACTCCTTAATCCAGCCGGGGGGGATCGCCGATGATCCGGCGCTTTCCGCCGTGAGATTACAGAGCCGCGCGGGGGCTTGTGAAGCCACGCTCCGTCTCCCCCCCCCCGGCAGAACCCTTCCTCGCTCCGCGCCTCTCCGCAGATAATCCCCCGCCTGGGCGAGCCTTCCGAGGGCCTCGTCCAGCCTCGCTCTCTGCATAGTCACACCCTGCCCCTTCACACACACACACACGTAGGAAAATTAGCAGCTGCTGTCAAAGAAAGAGTACATAAAAAAAAAAGGTGTAATATATTACAATATACGGAGGGTATACTATAAATATTCAACCTGTCAATTAAAGAAAAATGTATTGCGTGAATGTCTTTTGAACTATATTGCACTGAGGCAAGAACCTTTAAAAAAAAACATAGCAAGAGTAAGGCCTAACATTGTTGTGGCAATGATGGCTTTCTCAAGCTTTCTAAACAGTTGAGAAGAAGCAGAAGAAGTGGAGCTATTTTGTTCAGGTGACGTCCAGTCCTCGCGAGAGCAGTTGACTCATCAATGAACACCGCATGTAGATAAACAAGTGCGCCAGAAGAGCAGTTCAGCTGCAGTTCAACAAATATTCAAAAATTCCTACCCAAAAAAAAAAAAAAAGAAAAAAAAAAGGGAGATGGGCTCTTGGAGCTGTAGATGTGCATGGAGCTGCATTAGAATTCAGAGGGAATAATTCACAGGAGTCACTGACAGAGACTGCACTCTCCAGCAAAGGTCAGCATACTTCCTGAAAAATGCGTAAAGGGGAAGAAAGAGAGGGATGAGGAAGGGCTGGAAGAGAGCACTATAAATTACACAGGCCTACTAGTGCTTCTCGAAGAACTGGAGGGGGATGAGGACGACAAAACCACTACCACCTCAGTCAACACAAATATACAGAATGAGAATGACATATATAAATCAGTATCAGCTTCTGCTGCTTTCCAACTACATGCACAAAAATTAGTCAGGGTATAGTACTATAATCAACTTCAGACTCTTCGCACTGAACACTAAAGCTGATCGTGAGTCTTTTCGTGCTCAAGTTCAAGCGTGCTATGTTTCCAAGCAAGTGGTTTTGCCAAAATATCAAGACCTTGAAAGGGACTTAACGCATCACTTTATCTCCAAGTGCCAGTATAATGACATCATTCTGTCACTATGAGTGGCTGAATTATGGCGTTGCTCCATCGCATTATATTACATTACAGTCACTTAGCAGACACTTTGAATCAGAGTGATGTTCGAAAGTGTAGAACATCAGTGTAAGTCCCAGGAACATTACTGTGATATCACCAAGAAGGCACAGAAGGCCCGGGGAGCCATGGTGGAATCTGAAGAGGTCTTTAGCTCGTGTCTGAAGAAGGGCAGGGTTTCTGCTCTTCTGACTGTAGTGGGAAGCTTATTTCGCCACCAAGCAGATATAGGTAGGAGGGATATACAGTAAGAAGGTGACCATGGGGACTTTGTAGATTAAACCAAGAAACCATGCAACTGAAACTAGGAGCTGGAAGCATTAATATGTTGTAATATAGAGCCATATCAATATTGGGGATATTGTGAAAGTCTTAATGCAGACACAATTATTTTAATATCCGCCATAAATGTTGTCCAGTTTTATCTCTGCTGGAGTGAAAGAAAACAACTTATAAAAAATAGTAATAAAAATAATAAAAATACAATAAAATGTTTTTTTTTGTTTTTAGTGGTTTTCAATTTGACATGCACTCTGAAACCCATTATGCATGTTTTTCATAAATTCAACTTAATATTATAGATTGTGGATTTAGGCATATTTATAGACCCCTTGTATATGACAAGACATGTAATTATCTGTAGTAATGCATAAACACATTTCCACTTTTTATAAGCGTATTAGGAGATTAGGGCTTTAAAATGGCTTATGCATGGTTGTCTGTTTAGGAGCTACAGGCTTGGGCTCCTGTGGGTGAAATAACGCTTTCTATTTTAATATTTATTCTTTTAAAATTTATCCTGCGTAACTTTTCACTTAAATACACTGGCGTGCATCGAAGAGCATTTACAACTTTATTTTTATTTTTTTAACCTTTGTACCTTCTTTTTATGAATTTTTTTGCACCCCCCTCTCCATCTCTCTCTCTCTCTCTCTCCTCTCTCTTTCTCTCTCTCCTTCCTATGGGATTTAGTACCTATCTCCAGAGGTTACAGAGAGGGGAGAGTTTTATGTTAGAGGAAACCCTGTGTTCCAGCCCTGTGCCTCCACTCTGGTCTCCACCGTAGTTCTCGCTGTGCGAGCCGCTTTCCGTAAGGCACGTGTCGCCGGTGTCTCATTATTTAGGTGATGGAGAGCGGGCAGGTGCCGGAGAGGTAGCCCGGCCCTAAGGGGCGAACCTCATACGAAGGAACGCGTGCGGGGGGCGAGGAGGTGGGGGACTCTCGGAGACGGAGGGGTTTGGAACACCTGCAGTTTGAAAAGTAAAATTATCGATTGTGCTGGAGGACTTATGGGACACGTCTCTGAATGCCTGAGGCTCAGTCCCCATCCTCAGGGCTGACAAACAAACCCCCCCCCCCCCCCGCTTCTCAAGCGAACAGGAGACCTTCAGGTTTCACATACGATTGCAATGCATCCAGCAACATGGTTAGCAAATTCAATACAGCAGCGCCTGGAGGACCAGCATAGAATAGAGGATTCCATTTGTTTTGCCCCCTTGATGGCTCGGGCTAGCATTTGCCGGTATTAAGCAGTTGGCTGTGGCTCCCAGAGCTGTCATAACCATGACCGGTTTTGATCCTCAAGTTTCACAAATCAGAACAAGAGGGAAAGTTGTGTGATGATGCTATGGCTATCAAGGAAGCAGTGCTTGCAATACTAACACGGTTTGAGTTTGCTTTTTACAAGCTAACTCATAATTGAATTTGGCACGGCTATGGTGAATACCGTTGCTTGAATGCTATTCAGATATGTTTGTTGTTCCGGTGTGTTTATAAATGCAAATGCATGTTTGTATGTTTCCTGTCATGATATTTCTTCTAGCTTTGTTTTGGTTTATTAACATTTTTGGCTCTTTTAGGTATTCACATTTAGTCTACATTTCTTCATTCTAGAAAGAGCTGATGTATTCACAGAGTAGATTAATAGTACTAGATATGTAAATAATCCCGCTCTTTAGCTACAGTTGCTCATAAAAAGGCTTTTAAAAGGCAAAGTCAAATGGGTGACTCTCTCAACTCGTAACTCGTATTATTATTGAATGGTTAGGTGCCTGGACTTGATTTTTAAAAGCTGTCTGGGCATCAGCCCATCAGTAAAACGATGGCTGCGCCCGCATTAAAATTCCCCCAGTGCTGTACAGGCACTGTCCGCTAGTTTAACCAATCAGACGGCATTCTGGAGCTGGCATGATAAACAGTCAACAGCGTTGGTCATATGTACAACATAGAAAAGCTGTGTTTCAATAAGACCCTTACCGCCCCCAACCCCCAACCCCCACTTCACCATAATTAACCAGAAACTTCCTCCCTCTCCTCAGAAATCAAAGGTCACCAACTCTAATCATTCCGATCGCAAATTGCGAATTATACTTGATTCCGCTGCGACTCAGCCGATAACCGTTTGTTGATTGCTCGAGAGTGGCGGGACTGCACCTGCTGACTGCATCGTTTGTTAGCTCTGATTCTGTGGCCGCTGGGGACTGGGGCCATTCCGCCCCTTAACGTTTTACGCTCCGAACAGTCGTGCCTTTGAGGTCTTTCTTTTAACCTCACGCCTTCTGTTTTGAGACTGCAATTGCTCTATTACCGTTATAGCCATAGCAATATTGCACATGTTAATTCACAGGCGCTGAAAGAATCGGTTTCCTTTTTAATGAATACATTCCTGGTTCAGTGTCTCCATTCCCGTGGTAATGATAATATTCCTTATATGGGAATCTCATAGTTTAATCTCATTTCAGATTAGTATGTGGGACATCCCAGGTGGCGCATCCTGTTAAAGACCCACATCTAGGTTCAGTCGGCATTTGTGCTTAAATTTGACTCATTGAATTAAATGCAATTGCCAGGTTTATTCCTCACAAAAGCCGTTTGGTGAGTACATTTTGGGAATTTGCTTGCCAGACTGCGTTTGTATAGACAAGGAAACGTGCATGTGGTCATGAGCCAAAGAGAAAAATGAATGTGGCTTCAATCTAGGCCCTAGTCTTTGACCAATGACACATTTTATAGTATAGAAACATATCCTGACCATGGTAGTGCTTCCCGTGGTTGGTGGATAAAATTGACCATAGCATCACACAGGGAAGTCATGTTTTTTATTTTTTTTTATTTTGGCACCCAACATAAGGCTGCTAATTGTCCAATTATCTGCAACCGCAACTGTATCTGTATCCGTGAACCCCACAGAGCAAACTCAGGAGAGTCTAGACATCCGCGATCCTCCTTCGAGACAAGGGGTGTTCTTCTTGTCACACTGCAGGCCATAGCCAAGCTCGCATAGAGTGGAGCTGGAGGAAGACCTGTCGCATGCGGCTTTGACAGGCAGTCTATGGGCACCCTTGTTGACCACCGTAGACCGCCTTTACCAGCTAAGTAATGGGCGCAGTTCTCTGAAGTAACATCATGCCCTCGACTGGAATGCAATCATGGCTGCCTGCCTGTGTTTTTGATGATGTGCGTGCGAATGTGACAGAGAAGATGGTAATGATGGTGCGAATCTAAAAACAATTTCAAAATTTGTTGACATGTTGTGATGGAACGCTGTCCCAAATATTTTTTTTAAAAAAAACCTAATAATTAAACATACCCAATAATACATTTTCAAGGGTAACAGCAAAGCATCTCCTAATGCACTTTCCATCTTGAGGAATGCATTCCTCGTAATAAGTACAAATAAATAAATAAAAATTAAAACTAGTTCAGTTGTCTTGACACACACTGCCTTTTTAATCACATCAAATTAGACTGTGGATGAGAGAGTAAAATAAAGGCATTGCTAAAGACCGCATTGTGTAAGACTTCCCCCAATAATCCTATTAGAAAGAAAAAAGCAATTTGTTACACTTTCAAAAACATTTTTATTGCGGAGCAGATAATGTACAAGAGTTGAACATCTTCAGGCGGGGGGAAAAAAGATGGGATAAATTAAGTAGCGAAAACACCCCAGCGCTGCTTATCTTATCCCTCTGCCGGAATTAGCCTGTAAACTGTCCAGAGAGGGAGGGAAGAAATGATTGTATTTGGAATGTGTTGCACCGGAGGGGAGGAGAAGAAGAAGAAAAAAAAAAAACACTCATACAACAGACTGAGGAGTATCAAGGTAATGCGTGAACCCAGGGTGGAGAGAATTATCTCAGACACATAATCCATGCCAGCTTTATTACGTGCTTGTGCAGTGCGCGCGTCCTTATTAAAAAAAAAAAGAGAGTAAACAGAAGCGCATTATGAATGTTTTTATAAGTCGGCTCGGCTGCGTGATGTGTCAAAGCATAAAATGACTGTGGCGAACTAACAAACAATCAGTTTAATATGCTGTGGATTTTAATGGCCCTATATTTCTCCACCGGCTGCTGCATTGAACTATTAGGAGCTATTTGAATAAATTACTTGCAATTTGCGCTCTGCGGTCTTTCGGAGAGAGCGCGATTCGGAATTCATTAAGATCCACATGCAGCCCAAATAAACAAGCGGCCATGGGCCATCGGTTTGAATGACCGCCTGTACTGATGGCACCAGAACCGACCCCCTGGACCGCCGGCTTATTCATTTTTTTTTTCGGATCATTTGCGCTGCCTTGCCTGTCTGCTAAGGACCTCTCGAACAGCCCAACACCTGATGCGTCGCGTCAAAAGCGGAACTCCTACATCGGATAGCGCTCCTTTAAAAATAATAATAACGTAATGTTTAATGTCACGACGTCTCGATCCAGTCGGGTCGGGTTCAGTGGGTAAGATTCGCAGGCTGACAGCCGAGACAGGTACAGGGAGGCTGTCACTTTGGGAAACACAGATCAGGCTAGAAGTGGGGCTTTATCTGGGAGTACTTCACTTCCCTGACACATTACATGTGCAAATCTTCTCTTCAACACTGCGCATGTGAAGAGCTACTTCTTTGACATCGTGAGAGCCCATCAGGAAATTGAATACACCGTGACATATTGAAATAACAGGAAATACTTTGAAAATATAATAAATATATTTCCCAGCAGTTTATATATATATATATATATATATGAGAGAGAGAGAGAGAGAGAGAGAGAGAGACTAGTTGCAATATCTGATTGTGGAAATAATTTGTATATTTGCATACGCTGAAGTATTGCGATACATTGATAGCATATTGCATTCAGTGCGTTTCAGTATGTAACCTTCCCATATGGAACTGTAAGCATGAAGGGGATATTCCCTGATACTGAAACAGTGAGGCTCCGCTCTGAGACTGTACTTGTGGACATGTTCCTCCCTGACACCGCACATACCAGGCTATTCTTTGTCACTGCACATGTGCAGAACGTCTGTTAAATGCCAGGCTACTCTTCGACACTGCACACGTGTGGGTCCCCTGTGGCACGGTATACACGTCTCCTACAGTTCATGCTGCTTGGCTCATTTCCTGCAGATGTCATTGGCAGTGTGCTACTGTCAATGTACTGTTAGCATAATCCGTTTGCATATTTTACTGTTTGATTTGAAGACAGGAATAAAGATATTTTGTCATGTATTGTTAATGCCCCTCGTTTTGTTTGCACATCTGAGAAACATCTGAGGACACATTACTCACACCATCAAGACAATAACCTTATAGATGTTCCATTGGGGTATTTAAAACATTAAAAAAACATCCTTTATGCATGAATGAGACACATAAGAACCACATTTTTTACTTGTGTTCAACCCTGAATCCACACACTGCCGCCTGCAAGAAAATTCCTTGCATGTTCTCACATCTGTAGTTCCATCAGCATACTCCAGAAAGTGTACTCTAACATGTATATGTCCTGCTGAACTGCCCGAGCAAAGATTTCAACTATCACATTTTAAATAGCAAGCTGTCAACCTATCAGTCATCTCTAGGGCAAAAAAAAATTTCCCCAGAAACCTGATCTATCTGATTAACAATTCCAACACTGCCCTGGCACTGTTTTGACCTTTCATAGGTAGCTCTAATAGCAGAGCGCTGATTGGTGTTTTACTAATCGTAGCTAATGTTTAGCTGGAATCAGAGTGCGGGTTCGCTTAGGTTAAACATTGTGTTTGCTTTTCGCCAGGTGGAAAACCCCACAAAATGGACAGTCACTGTCATCAAGCCCTGATTTTCTCAAGTGCTGGTCCGTTTTCTTGACGTATTTGCAATACCCCCAGTTCCTCTGTCTGTGTGCAGAGGTTACGTATATCTCTGTGTGATGCCGATTAATTACTTTTGAATGGGCAAAAAACTCCAATATGAGGGGAAAATATCTGCACTATGCAACAATTTATTTCTGAAGAACCCTGCAGATTGTATCTCATCTCAGGACAGAGACAGTGCTAGTGTAATCCTGATGCCGTGGGATATCTGTACGCATGCTTCTCATTTCGGCAGTGTAACACTGCAAGTCCCACCGCTAGAAAGTTTCCCAAAGCCTCACACACATTCACTCTTGTACTCAAACAAACTATTTGGCAAATTAGGCGATTGAGAACACACAACGGCGCATAATTGTAGTAGTGCACCTCATACACACACACACACTGCGCACCGCAGCGAAAACAGTCTTCAGCTCTTTCGCTGCCCAGCGATGAATCAGAGACATTAAACATATAGAAGTATGGAGAGGTCTCGCGGAGTGGTGGGCATAGTCTTTAATTAAAGTACGCCACATCTGTCACCTCCACAGTTCCAATTAGCATAAAGCCTTAAAGCTACTAAAGGAATAGGTGCTTGTTAAATTCTAATTTTCCCTTGGTCGGTGAATACATTTCTCTCACAGTTTTTAATATGAAGTCAACCTGAAACCAGTATCTCAGAAAGGATATCTTCCAGCTTAATGAGGAAGTCTGTCTGCTCTGATGACTGGCTTTTGTGGATGAATAAAATATCGCTAGCCAGTGTTATCATGCTTCACAATCCTTTTTTTCTGATACGGCAAACGTTAAGTTATTCATGATATCAGATTTGCGTAAAATGAATTGGTTAAAATGTTGAAATTGATTAATGTTCTTTCTGAACTGTCTGTAATAGTTCAGTCTTCACCCTCTCTTAAAATAGAATACTGCTCATTATTTTACCCTGCTTAAGAGAACTGCATAGCTCCTCATTCTGGTTCGCGTGATACCACACCTATTGCTTTTACCCCGTTTCTCTGAAGCTTCACTTTAAACAGTGCGTTGATTGCACATAAAACGGAGTATAAACGGGGGAAAAAAGCTCTCATATATTTCAGTTTTTAGTACCTTGTTCGCCAGTTAGATTCTTGCTTTTATCAACAAACTAGAGGTGCAAATTTACTGCATCGGCTGAAGACAGAAGGCCTTGGAGACAGTGTTGCACTGTGGGTAGGCTGGCAGAGTCTCCGCCCAGTTATCGGGTCCCTGCCACAGCACCTTCTGTACTGTTTCCTCTCTATCGGTTACTCTCTACTTTCCCCATCTAAAATACATGTGAAATAATACATAAAGTGGGTGAACTGTCTGCTCTCCTTTTTCATAAATAAATAAACGAGCAGGACTGAGATCCTTCGTACAATGGTATTCTTTTGATCGTGTTTTTTTTTTTTGAAACTACAGTATATCACTGACTGGTCTGTGATTTGTATCTTGTCAAAAGTTTTTTAACTGTTTGACACCATGGTGTAAAAGGCAGCATGCAGACTCGAAACTGATCGATTGATGTTTTAAGAGAACGGCCTACGCTCACCCAAACATCGCTTCTGAGATGAGCCGACTCCACATCCTCACCCTGAGAAAGCTAGCTTTCCACATCTCACCTGGCTGTGACTGTCTCGCACCCTGAGTAAAAAAAAAAACCTTTCCATCAGAGACGCGTAACGAGGAAGGCTCTGAAACACGCCAGGATTTACGACCGCGGCTCAAAGTGGCGGAATTCCCCGGAGAAACTGGTCTAAGTTCGCCCCGCTATGTTTCCCGCCGATGCCCCTTCTAGCGGGTATAAAAGCTAGCGCTGTCACGGCAACCACAAATCTCCACAAAGCATTATAAAGCCTTTGAGTAGTTGTTATTAAAGAAGCATACAGCATACCACACACTCCATAAAGATGGCAGTGCGTATATTTATCTTTCCCTGATCAATATTATTGTGTCATTCCTGTAAAAATGAAAATGCCAGCCGGGCTACTATCTCAAAAATTACAGGGGCATTATACTACCAGGGGTCAGCTTGCAACATAATAGACTGACCCCCTAATAACCTCTCATTAAGTGGATGGAGTGCCGGTCTAAGACTGAGACCCTTTATTTGTCACAGTTAGAGAGCCCTCTGTACACATAAAAATAATGAATACAGTTCCTCAGAGAATGAGAGAGAGAGAGAGAGAGAGAGAATATTGACAGGAGAGAAGCCCTACTGTTAAATTATATTTCCTGCTGATAGAGATGCCTTTCCTTGAACAACCCCAAGTGTGTAGGTTTGACAGTTTTAACTTTGTATACATTGTCATTTCTTGGCACATGCTTTCACACTGTGGATTTTCTCAGCCATTTCAAAATATAGACCGATAAGATTATTATTTTTTTTTTGTGTGTGTGTCGCATAAATTCGGTGGATCCATTTTTGATTGATTACGTGATTGCAGAATATAGCCAAGTGTCATCATGCATTTTTCGCGATAACAAGCCCAACCCAATACACCCAATAGAGCGCAATCTTTTTTGAAGTGCTGATGCGAAAAGCGGGTCAGGGAGTGGCCTGACGCCTCGATAAAGATTGCAGCAAAATGGCTGTAGACAAGAGATTTGATGAAGTAATAAAGCAGAGGAGAGGCTCCACACGCTTGTCAGAATAGCAGCGCGCCATTCTCCATGATATTTATTTTTCCTTTCTTCCTTTCCACGTGGAACCTCTGGATGATAAGGTTCGGTATTATCTTCCATGTCCTAAAATAAGATATGTGGTTCCTAAACCCCCTTTTTTATGATTGTAATTTATGATACCCTAGCAAGCAATGAGTACAGGTGTAATTAAATGATACTGGAAGATAAAACCAATTATGAATACAATTATGGTTTATAAACGTCCTCCAAACATGCCCAAACACAAGTATGGATTTTTTTCTTATCAATCATCAAAATAATAAAAAAAGGTGAATTATCTTGTTAGAGCACCATTGTGGACATGAGTACACATGATAAGATGCCCTTATCGTATGTCTCCATAATTGGTTAGATTTTTTTATGGTATGTATTGTTACACAGTTTAATATATATATTGATTTTTTAGTTTCATTATGTGAATTGTTTCTCTCATGAGGCCAGGCCTCAGATGGAATTGGTGGATGCGGGTCAAGGAGGAAGCCTGTGAGTAAAAAAATAAAAAAATTCCCCATTGCAGTAAAAGGGACACTGTGCTGCAGGAGATAACTCAGAATGCTAAACCCAGGCCCTGATTTACTAGGGTCACTAAAGGTCCCATTATAGCTCAAAATTCCAGATAATGCTAAACAAGCCTCAGAGTGTACACCACAAGGAGTAAACCAAGCATATTCGAAATTTGACCCAGTAAATGAACAAAGACAAAGGTGGAATTTAAAAAAATCCTCAATAGCTATAAACTTTGACCTCTGATGGATGAGTGGCCCTTTTGTTTGTTTGAGTTGATCAAGACTCATCACCTTCACATACATGCCGCACTTTGACCGACTGTTCGAGACTCTGACCAGAGAACTTCGTTCTCATGTAACCAATTTCATTAGACTGCCAGTTAGGAACATTACATCATCTCCTTCCTCGAGAATTAGGAAGGAGCAATAATTGAGTTTGAATAAATAATAAAATCTTTTTTTTTTTTTTTTTAATAAAATGAAACAGCTTTACTGATCTGAACACACAGCGTAGAAAATGACTTGTGAGAAGCAGAATTTTCATCATGTGTCCAGCTTCTCTGTCAACCCAGGAAATGAAGGCCTGGAATGGAGACTTGTGGAAAATGGCCGCCAAGAATGTATAAGCTCGGCTACGTGGGATGGAAGAAGAAGAAGAAAAAAAAAAGAGAACTGGCGAGCGGAGAATCTCGGAGTCGCGATGGACGCTCGGTGCTCACACCCACTATCTGTGAACCATCAGTGCGTCTGGCTTGTGGCTTTAATCTTCCGGCTCGTGGATGCCAATTATTAGATATTCTTCAAATCACTGTCAAGTTGCGGCAGTCGCGACGCGTAATTTAATTATGGCATCCCTAGGGTGTCATTACTAATCAGCTTTTTACTTATAAAAAAGAGATTTCAATTTATTGTTCCCTGAAGGGATTCAATTCCATGAAAAAAGGAAAAAAAAAAAAAAAAAAAAGGATCCTTCCGTACACGATCACACAGCTCTGTTCAAGAGAGAGAGAGGTACTGGAGTGCACTGCTTTGATGTTAAGATCTGTCCGATTTTACACATGTATTGATATTGTCCAAACTTCACTGAATCCTCATCCACCCCCCCCCCCACCCCCCCACCCCACCTCCCCCTGTTAAAATAATGAAATAATCCACAGCAATAAGCCGTCTGGTAGGAATTGAACCAGGGGCTTTTTAATCATTGTAATCTTATGTTATCCACGGAGAAGCAATTACCCCACCTGTAGTTCTTACTCCTTCTCCCAGCACCAGGTTAGAAAGTCAACACTACGTTTGGTCTGATGCAGAGACTATGTGGTATGAAATCAACGTGTTTATGGAGGGGTGAAGGTACCGAACTCAACATTGTTCAATGTTTCCCATAGGCTGAACTGATGTATTTTGCTCAAATCATAGTGGAAGCAGCCTACAGCAAACCTTATAAAGCTCAAAAGGGGAAGGAGAAGGGGACGGGGGGGGGGGGGACTCAAATACTTAGAAAACAGTGATAGGAGTACAATGTAATTTATGTAAATTAAGACTTGTGTTATTCGGGCCCCTGATGTGGCTTATGTGTGCAGGCAGAATTTTAAAAAATGGCTTGATTAATCAGACTTAAGTGTTCTCCTGCGAAAACCCTGCCTCTGGTTATTTGTCTATCACGGGGCTGAGAGCAGGAGAGATTTGGGCCCTCAAGCCATGTGAACAGAAAATCCAGCGCTTCTAGGTGGGTCAGGAAAATGGAGTCCTGCAACGGCATGGGTGACCTAGTTCAGCACTGCCATTACGCTGGGCCTGAGTTCTGCACGGAGAGTTCGGATATAAAAGCACAGTTATCCGCGACTGAAAAACAAACAGCTTCGGCTGATTACTGTACACATACTGGTACGCCTTCTGAAAACCTTCAATAGCCAGCATAACCAAGCTAAGGCGGTATCCTCACTGCTTTTTTAGAAGCGCTGGCTCTGTTCACGTGCCTTGCGGGCCCAAAATGGATCTGTGTCATGGGCTACAGCCTCCCGAAAACTTGCACCTCTGCCAAATCACGCAAAATGATGAACACTGCGATGTAGGCGAACGACAATGGAAGCAGAACAGAGAGACACACACACACACACACAGACACACACACAAGCATACACACACGCACACACAGACACACGCACGCATGCAAACGGACACACAGACAAACACACAAGCACACACCCACACGCACAAGTGAATGTTATATTTAGCAGGTACGTGAATGTTGGCCACAGATGTATTTTATTGCGCCTTTAAGCAACGGCCTGGCATCTTCAAAACTGCCGTACGGAGCTCACCGACGCTCGATCCGAGCAGCTCTCAGCGCACAGTCATCCAAGGACAGCCATATTTCCACCCCGCAGAGAAATGAGTCTTCGCGCATTGTCTGACAAGCCATCATTTGCGCGCGCGCTCACCATAATGAACGAGTGGCTAGCACGACAGCCGACCACGTGGATCAGCAATACCGCACAGCGCTGATTAATACTGTGCTAATGCTAACAAGAGAGCCCGGGGGAGTTTCACCACACAATTAAAATACCATCAACTTTATTTATTTGCGCGCAATGAATTATGACTCACAAAATAACACGTCCTCTATCCCTGGATTTGCGCACCTAACATCTGTCCTGAAATAATAAAATTAAAGAAAATAAATCATTTTTAAAAAAAGAATATGCTTTGTCATGTTTTTGACTTCCTCTTCCACTGCAGTATAAATCTGAGAAAGTGTTTTAATGTTTTATACATATTTATGATGGGTACTGAATCCTGACCTGAAGTTTCCCCTGAACTGCCTTCAAAAAGCTACACAGTCCAGAAAGATCAGGCTCTTTCATTTCACTTTCATAGATTTGTATGTTTTGAAGATAAACAGATTGGAAGATATATGCAGCACAAGACTAGCAAATCCAATAGACTGGTATTCATATATTTGTATAATTTATATTGTAAATGTTTTGTTCTTTGGAATACATTATGCTCACAAATTGTATTTCTGGATAACCCAATGCACAGCGGAGGATGTACACTATATGACCAAGAGTATCTGGACACCTAGGGTCTGTTTTTCATGGTTTGGGCAAGGTTCCAGGGAAGGCAAATCTACAGCATACAATCACATTCTAAGACAATTCTGTGCTTCCCCACCATTTTGAGTAAGGCCCTGTCCTGTTTCAGCACGACAATGCTCGCAGGCACACTGCAAGGTCCATATAGAAATGGTTTTATCAAGAACGGTGTGGAAGACATTGACTGGCCTGCAGCACAGAGGCCCCATCCAACACCTTTGGGATCAATCGGAAAGCCATTTGTGAACCAGGCATTGTCGTCCAATCAGTGACCTCACTAATGCTCTTCTGGCTGAAGCAAATCCCTGCAGCAATGCTCCAGAAGAGTGGAGGTTGTTATAGCAGAAAAGTGTGGACCAACTCCATATTAATATCCATAATTTTAGATGAGATGTTGGATGTCAGGTGTGCACATACTTTAGGCAATGCAGTGTATCTATGCTTCGTTGAAGGACATAAATGTAGCATCTTGAACATTCATTCTCTTGACAAAAAATTGTCAGCTTCACTGTGGGATTGCTCATAAGACATTGACCATGAACCATAGATAATAATATTCCGGCAATTCATACAACTCCAATGAGCAATATGGATGGTGAATTTAAATCTAGCCTGTGTGCTCAAGAGACAATATATTACAAAAATATGACAATTTTACTGACAAGAATAGGCCATTCAGCCCATCTTAGTTTATTGTTTGCCAAGTTTAAAGTAGTTTTTTGTAAATATAATAATAATTGCAATACGAGTGTTGCATTGCGTATTGCATACTGTCTGAGTTATGGAAGTCCATACAACTGGAAAGCATTTCCCAGAGCTTTTGAATGTCTTTGCATGAGCCATGATTACAATACAAAATGATACTCAATTAATGCCAAATGTTCTCACCCAAAATAGAACATATGAGACAGGAAAGGACAGGAGAGAAATTGAAAATATACCAGAAGATATATCATGTGCATATTGATAATATACAAACCACATTTCATTATGGTGTGAAGAAAGGTGTGGAGTAAAGCTTTTCTTAATTTTTATGCATTCTTTCCTCATTTGAAAATGGCATTGCTCTTCCACCAATTGTGTTTGCTTTTCAAAATAAATAAATAAAATAAAAGACACTAGAAATCAGAAACATGCACAAGAAGGCTTTGATCTTGGTATTTTTTTTAGCATTGGGCCTACCTTTACTAAAATATGATCTCTTTAGACATGCAATCTTAAATGAAAGTGATGTATGATTTAGGCGGAAATGCATATATACATTAAAAATATGCCAGTTACTGTTGTTTTGTTTGTATTTTTCACTGATTTGTGTTATTCAGAGTCTGCATTGTGCTGTGCTGTATAAATTGGCAATATTATTTGTATTTCAAGCAGGAAACTTGCCACTGATGAAGGTTCCAATAGATGGAACATTTGGTAAATCAGATACAAATTGAAATGTACTGAGAAATTGGAAGAATATAAAATAGATTCCCTTTATAAGGGTTGTCATGCATGCATGCAAAAAGACAGGGAGGCACAGACACAGGCAGTATAAAATCTCTTCAGAGGGGACTCTTAGTGCTGACTTAGTGATGTTGCCTTTGAAGATCATCATAACCGTTGATCACACACACACACACACACACATACACATACACACACACACACTCGTGCATACACACACACAAACATAGACAAAAACACTGATTGCGTTTCTCTTAATTTGCATAATCATCTTTCCTGGGGCCAGACCCGAGCGTGTTGAGTCGAGTGAGCACTGAAGTGATACACTGAATCGCTCCGTCAGATTTCCTCACACGCCGCTGCGCACAATGCTAAGCAAACACGATAACGCACCGATTAAATGCTCAGCAGAGCCGTTCGTCTGAACTGAAAATCCTCTTTGCTGGCTCCTCTCCATCACCTACTAACTGGTCAAACATGAGAACGTGAGAGCTTTAAGCGAGGGGTTACCCAGCACCCCCCCCTCCCCAACACACGTAACATCATACAAACCTCCATGTTTGAAAAGGCAGAACTGTAAAAACTTCTTTCAATAAAGAATTGCCTCCAAGTGCACTAAAACTTCTTTACATCTTTTCAAAGCGTCCTGTCAGTACTATGTTAAATGCACTTTTGTAAGTTGCTTTAGCTAAACGTGTCTGCAAAATGGCTGTCAGCCAGCCAGCCATCAAAACGAATGCTTGGCTATGTCATTACCATACAGTTATGCTGTGCCTTATGCTTAATTGCAATGGGGATGATTTGTGAACAGAATTGCCTACAATTTCTCCAAAATTGAATCGTCTCATTTATTCATTGATTGAAAATCAGTAATAACATCAATGCTGTGTTGAAGTGATTTTGACAGAATTAACAATAGAAAGCATTGGACATTTGTACATCCATTAATCTTTAAATCTGTGAATGGTTGATGTATCATCACACATTTCACAATATATTGCACAAACATCCAGGCTCACAACCATCCATGGGCCATACAAATCAAATCATTTTTTTCAAACACATTTGACTTGTACAGTATTCAGCTCCAAATATTTATGTTTAGGGCCCGCAAAACCCTAGGGCCAGCTCTGTACTGATTCCATATCGAACATATACTGTAGTCATATTGAACTATTCATATGCATATCTGTTCCAAAGCAAACTACAGAACCGTTCTTTTGATGGCTATTTCATTTTTAAAAATCCAACATTTTCCATCATCACAACAAAAAAGAAGTGAAGGAAAAAAATCAGCCCCAGAAATACATTCACAAGGCCCTACTATGGAGCAAAAGAACCAATTTGATAAATTCAAAGCACGATTTACCTCAGGGTCAAATGAAATATTCTATGTTTGATGTTTGGCTGGGCCACAATGTGAATCTCAGGAAGGGGAAGCAAAGATCCAGAGAAAGGACTACACATGCTTCACTTCATTTTCGTACTCCCAAGGCTTGCCATCAAACATTCATTTGCATCTTCATTTTATTAGTGTGAATGGACACAGGACACATTTACTGTTAACATGTGTACTTATTTAGAATGAATATGGAGCAATTACACGTTTTTGGAATGTTAATACTTGTTCAATTGTCCCTTTATTATTTATGATCATGTCACCTAATACCCTTTGTATTGGTCCAGGCAACAAAGTCCACAGAAGTGCTGATAGGGAGAGAGGATGTCCATGGGCATCTACCACATTACGTAGACATTTAATGCAGCGAACCACAGTGGTAACTTACCAGCGTAATGCAAAAAAAAATGAAAACATTTCAACTATTTAAATGAATAAAAACTAAATGTACATTTGGTTAATTGAACTCGATTGTGTAATAATTCACAATTACATTTAGACTTAACTTTTGTTTATGACATTTTCTTCAAACCAATAACAAATCTTTGGCTGATTCCTCCACTCGAGCTTCTCTGTCCAGCAGTACCTTAGGCGAGGGCCAGCACGTGCCAATCTCTCATTCGACGGGGACCATTAAACTGCGGGAAGCCGGGGACGGGTTAGACAAAAAACCAAGCTAAGCTAATTCGGTGACGACTGAATTGCTCTGATAAGATTTCGGCTTGAGCCTCTCCCTCCACCGGACATTCATTTTGCCAGAGTAATAAATCCGTCTCTGGTGACACGGGAGGCCTCTACCTGACTGGATTTTCCACTTTGCGCTCCGTTATACCGAGTGGCAGTTTCCTTCATTTTAATCTGCCGCTAAGTGATTGTTTTTCTTTCAGATTTTTAATCACGGCTCGGCAACATTAACAGTTCTCTGCTTCGCTGTCATCCTGTCAAGCCCTACGCAGAATACAGATCAATTAAGACACACCGTGGTCTAAATTATTAAATAACTGTGTGTGGGAGAAAGCAAGAGATAGAGAGAGAGAGAGAGAGAGGGAGAGGGAGAGAGAATGTGTGTGTGTGTGTGTGTACGTGTGTGCGTGTGTGCATGTGCGTTGCACTTAAACAATATGTTTTTCCATTATATCTGCAAGGTTTCTTCAAAGACACGGCTTTATCTGAAAGGAGTGAGGCAGTCCATTGCTCCATACATATGAAGCAACACTCCATCCTAATCAGATGCCAGTAGCAATGTGAATACAAAAGTGTTTGACCGCCACATGACTGCCAATGCACAGTCAAGGTCCAGATAATGCCTTCAATTATTCATTACGATGTGCTTTTTTTCCCTTTGCTTTTTTCTTGGTAACAAGGAAGGTCCTCGCCCACCTGTCAATGTTCTGCAAATTCCAGCATGCTGGCGTTTTTTTTTTTTTTTTTTTGATGCTTGTCATTTTTTTTTCGGCACGGGTTCCTGAGTGAGTCTTGCAGTGGGAGCTGTCGGCATGTGAGCTGGGTCATTTGTGCGGGGGTGTGGGTGACCACCCCCCCCCCCCCAGCCCCTCACCAAACCCACCAACTATCAGTCCATAATGGCATTGGCCCTGTTACCCCACCCCTCCCTGCACACATCTCATTCAAGCCCCCCCCCCCCCGCCCGCCACTACCACCACCCCAAACCCATGGCTCAATCACAACCTCATGCATTATTCACCATTCATCATCCACAATCTAATTATTTATCACCCAAATATGAATAATAAATATTTAGCACATCTCTCTTCTCTCTCTCTCTTTCTCTCTCTCTCAGAGGAGCATTCACATTCACTGCGGAGCGAGAGCTTCCTCTTGACACGCCGTGTCCACGCTTAGTCTCCCTCCCTCCCTCCCTCCCTCCCTCCGTCCCTCCTGCTTTCCCTTGCCGTTTCCATTCAGGCGCCCCTGTGAATAATTCCCATTGAAATAATTGATTGTTTGTCCAGTGGAGGAGGAGATGGTAAATAATGGATGGGTTTGTCAGGAGCTGGATGAGCTCGGTGGAGAGAGAGAGAGAGTGACTGCTGTTTTAATAAGGGGACCGGGGGGGGGGGGGGGAGAGACTGACGGCGCAAAGGAGGGAGGTACGAGACCCCCCCCCACACCCCCCCCACACGAAATTATTCATTTTAATTAAAACAAAACGATAGAGAACAAATCCCCCCTATGGTTTGACTTTTCTTTGACCAAAGTTAGGGCGTATATTTTGGGTTTAATTTGGGCTTGACTTAGCTTTGAGTACATCTTTGTCTAAAATGTTGGAGGTCCTTTGATTATTCTAAAATGTGTCTTTAGGAAGAGTCAACAGGAGAGTGCAATGCCCCCCAAAACCCAAATTTTCAACTGACTTAAACAATTGAAAAGTCTACAAATTGAACTGGATTAGTTAGACAGCAAAGAAATGCAGCTCATACATTTTAAAAGGGAACAGAAATTTCAAAGTTGACTGGCCACTGAAAATCTAACTGAGGCACGGGTCAGATTCTTGAGGCCTCTATACTCCTACTCCACTGCACAACAAAGCAAAAAATAAAAGAAAAGAAAAAAGAAAAAGAAATGGTTTCAATGAAATATTTGCACACTGCTAAAATAATCTGCTACATATACTGTACACACAGACACAAAGACACACACATATACATTCATACACACACACACACACACATATATATATATAGACACACGCACACATGCATATACATGTGATATGCAATATACAGATATATAATGCAAAAAAGTAAGGTAAATGAATTAATAAAATAAAGGTGTGAAAGTATGTTACAATCCCTCATTAATAGGTAATGCAGGGGACTGCATGGCTTCCGAGCTGAGTGACAGAAACACATCCCTTCCCTTATCTCACTCTCGGCGGCCATCTTGTAGCAGAAAAGTCCATCTCTGCCAATCGCTTTATTGTGAATGCCTCCCCCCCACCCCCAATCACTTAAATTGACAGTGTCCTATACAAGCATATTTTCAGCCAAATTGACGTTTAAAAATAGACAGTTCAAAGTTGGCTTTGGTCAACGCCATCCTATAGGGTGTTACGTTATCATGTGGGTGGACCCATCGGAAGATTCCACAGTGGTCTTTTTCCATATGAATATTTATGAACACTCATCCTGCATTTCAGGGAAAGAAGACATGGGGGAGAAAAAGTAGATCAAATGTTAAAGCAAATATGCTTTCATTCAGGTCCACATTAATGGTCTGTATGGGCCCAGTGGAGTGGAAACTCGTGCACTCAACACACATCATTATTTATTTGGTTTTAACCTATTCTCATCCTCAACGACTTACACAGATAACATTTTTACACATTGTTCAAGGGTACAGTTGCTGTGTCTCCAATGGGATTAGAACCTGCAGCCTGCTAGTCTCAAGACCGGCTTTCTAATCACTGACCCATGCATTACCTACCATGGTTTCATAATTTCTATAATGTTTTTTTATATTTTAGTTTTGCTGGCATTATACTTGCCTTCCAATATCTGTGGCAGATGTAAGTTGAGAAGTGGGGCAGCTGAACTCATGGTGGATGTGTTAAAGGGAACTTTGAGTACTTAAAACTTCTCATCTCTGTAACTTCACATGCACTGCAGTACATCCACACACATTGAACGTAACCGTTGTTCCAGCATATTAAACAATACCACCGCAGGACAACAAGCCCATTCACATGCAAACATTGTCCGTTGAAGTAAGAAACGGTTGTGAACATACCGGTTGAGAAAAGCATATATCGCGCATGTGTAATACTTCTGTTTCTAGCGTTTCTAGTCAGAAATGCATGCATTGGAAATATGTAATGGTTGTGATGGGTGTGTGAACATGTGGTACAAACATAATCATAACTAATATTCAGGATTTTTATTTATACATATATATCTATATATATAAAAGTGATAAGGTTGATAATAAGCACCTTTAATGTACAATGCATTGACAGCACGAAGAGAATGTCCCGGGTTCTCACCCCCACAGAATGCATTAGCAGAGGATTTAACCTTGGAGGCACTCAGGTGAAAATAAAAGTTGCCGTCGCTCCTGCTCAGTATTCAGCAGCGTTCAGAGGAACATCACCACGCAGCCGAGACGCCAAATTAAATTCAAGGTATTCAATACCCATTTGCATCATTCCATTGTGACACTTTAAAGGACTAATTAAAAAAAAAAAAAAAATGGGAAAAAAAAAATAGAAAAGACGACCGAGTAGAAAAGAGGCTTCTGTTTTAATGAACATTTTCAAACTTTTCTTTTGAAAGCGCAAGCGTTTCAATTAGAGAAATGAAAAGAATCAGCCGTCCTGTTGGCCTTGGCTACGCTTCTCTCGGCTCCATCCGCTGGGGCACAAAAAAGACACGTCCAGGATCACTTCTGCAGCTAAAACAAGAAACAGCGCGCCAGACACAGGGCAGGCTGGGTTCGCTGGGCTGAACCTGACGAACAAGAACGTCCAACGGAAATGATTATGTGTTTGTGATATTTTTGCTTTTCTGCGCATAACAGATGCTTAAACCTTTCCTGTCATATTTTATGGCTGCTATCTTGACCAGGTCTCGCACGAAAAAGATCTCATGGAACCTCTTGGCTAAATTAAGATTAAAAACTTGATATTTTTGAATGTTAAATTTTATGTTCCTATCTAATTAATTAATTAAGCTCACGCTAGCCCATATGATAAAATGTCTTCATTCCACATAGATTTATCCATCCATTATCTATACTCACTTATTCTGGGCAGGATCGTGGAGGGTGCTGGAGCCTATCCCAAAGTGCATTCGGCAAGAAACAAGAATACACCCTGGAGAGGACACCAATTTATTGCAGTCCACATAGATGATTTGTAGAAAAGCTGATATCTCATTAAATCGTGGGTACCAATCACGTTTTTGGCTCTGCCAATAAAATCTTGGTCTCAAATTAAATCAAATCACTCAAATTAGAGTGTGCTATGAAACTATTAGTAAACACACGTCAAGTGTCTACTTCAGTGCCCTTATAATCATGTGGAAAAAATGATTGCACGTAGTTAATGAATCTAGTTGGCAAATGTCAGGGTCAAACTTGCTAAAAAATGTCCACCCTTTCCAAAGGCACAGCCAATTCTCAAACCGTCACTCTGCCCCATAGAAATGTCGGGTCCTTCTGGAAAGCACCATCAATGCTACCCCAGCTCCTGACCACTGGTCACACTGTGACTGAGAAAGAGAGAGCAGAGGGACGAAAGGGTGACACTTCCACCAGGCAAACATTTAGTGAGTTAATGTACTGTAAACTCACCCCAAATCTAGTGGCCTCCCTCTTGGAATGTGGGCAATCTGTACTTGAAAGGTACTTCATTGCAATCTAATGGATCTCAAAAAGAGGCCAATGGGGCGAGGGTACTTCTAGTTCAGGGACACGATGGTGAGGGTGAGGATGATGACGGAAATCATGTTGATGCTCCTCCCCACTGCTCCCGCCGATGGGGAAGCCAGGTTCACAAGCATGTGCGTTTGCTAAGACAGCTGAAATTGTTGGAAAACGCACGAAAGTCTGAGTCGGGAGAAAGTTTTTCTCACTTCTTCGACGCTGAGCATGGTGGGGAATTGGTAAATAACCTTGTTGGAGGCATTCTCATTAATAGCCTCAGAACAAAGGCTCAGTGTGGCGTGAAGGTAGGAATCATGATTGGGCAGACACCACCAAATTGACCCTTAGCATCTACTTATTTCCACAACGCATCCGCGACTGTCATCTTCAAGCTCACAGTTCCCAACTCCGAGCGTACACGAGAGACTTGACGTCTCACATCACCAAACATCACACTTTTAATTAATGTCAATTCGTCAGGTTATAGCTGTGATTTCAGACAAACACTTTCAAACCAAGGGGCTTCAAGCCCTAGGGCCCTTTGGGGTCGATCCAGGGGCTCCTCGCAAAATTAACAAATCTTCCATCTACGTCTCACTTCACTAGTTCGCCTGTTCCCCTTTTACTAACAAACGCTGCTTCAATGTTGTCAAACTGTGTGAATTATTTATACAATTACACAGAGAATACTTCCAATGTGCGCAAATGGCAAGATGCAACTAATTACCAGCAAAAGTAATTCTGCATTTCTGAGACTGATTTTCCCAGTCTTTTGTACTTCAGTATAAACTACACAATCAAAGCAGCACTCTAAGTTTTCTCAGCATATACATTTATTTATTCATTTTTTGAACTTTTCGCTATAGAATTATCAGAGTTTGTTGAGTGCTTCTGTTCATATCTAATGATTCACGGTATTGCTGGGAAAGCAGGTTGTGTTTTTTGAATGTTGCTATCACAAGGGATCTTGGGCTTTCACAGAATGGACATGGGGCACATACTGCACAATTCAGAAGGCATTAGAGAAGACAAGTGCACTGATTTATGGGAAAATAAAAGTGACGGAACCAGTACAGCTCAACCGTGACCTCAGAATGGTAGAGCAATGTGCATTCGTGTAATGCAGATGCAAATCCATTAAAGGCCCGTATGGATTTCAGAAGGGGATCTTGTTACTGTCAGATTTTGGGACCAATATTAGGTCACAGAGGGGCATTGGATATTCTATGAGCTGAGAATGAGAATGACCCAATTAGCCTTTATTTATCTGAATTGATTCCAGATCATGCATATCTGCATTCTCATCATATTTGATGAATTGTTCTGGTATGGCCTCCATGCTTCAGGAAATCCTTGGTAATGCTGCTATGATGTAAGGTTTTTCCTATTATTAGTTGTTATTGTGACAATATCCCAACAGGCAATTACATTTTTATTAATAGTCATCTTAATCTTACCGCAGTTAAAGAGCTGTCGTGTTATTAAAAGCAAAAGGTAATGTTATGGTATTATTTAGTGTTGGCAATTGTACAGCAGCAGTATAATAGTTATATAACCCTTATATATATATACTCTAAATCCTCGACTCAGTCTCCAAATACCAATATTCAGACACCACAGTCATCTCAGTAATTAAGCTTGACTGTGCAACAACTCGGTGATAATGAATTATGCAGCAATGGCCTGGACAGCAGTCATATGCCATCTGATGTGCAAAGATTTCCACTGACTCTAAAGAGCATTGTCCCTGGAACACAGACTCAATGAGAGAGACATTTGGTTGGCTGGACCCCTCCCGCACCGAGAGCACACCGGGAAACAAACAAGTCTGTAGGAGGGTCTATTCTTACACTGTCTGAGCGAGAGCTTGAAAGAAGCTCATTAGTTTTGCCAGTTCATCACTGTAACAAAAAGTTGAGAGAGAAAAGCTGTTTTTTTTTTTGTTTTTTTCTTCTTCAAGGTCTAATGACATTCTGGTGAGTCGGACCTGTGGAGGACCGACAGGGCTCGTTTCAGCGGTTCCTCAGTTCCGAGACGTTCCCTCAGAGCGAGGGGGAAATGTGGAGCGTGTTCAGTCACTAAGTCTTTCAGTCGAGCTGACCTTTGCTTCGCGAGCTCCGGACACGCAGTGCTCTCTGACAGCTTCAGAAATAGACTCAGTAGACATATACACTCCATTTGAATAGCCATTGTATAAGGTCCATTTGAAAAACTCCAATTATATTTGTCTTCTGGATCAAATCCAAATAAAAAGTTGCATGTATATATATATTCTTTTTTTTTTCCTTCTGAAAATGCTTGTTTAGTGGCTGGTGCAGTTTTCTGCCACTAATTAAAAGAAACCTCAGCATCTTTATTTAATCCAATTGAAAGTAAACTCACTAATTTATATCAGAACAAAACAAAACAAAGAGCAAAAAAGTATTTTTTGGACAGTTCACAGTAGACATTTCTTTCTTTTCTCCATTAAATGAAGAACAACATGCAACATCACAATTGTATTTTTTATGGCCCCCCCACACACAAACAAATGGTTGCTTGTTTGCATTCAGAGAATGCAGACTTCTCATCTGGGAAAGTCTTGTCAACATCATACTGAATCGCTGAGTCTCCCAGGAGTTAGAATGCTGGGAGGGTAGAGGAGATATAGCAGGATATCACCCCCCCCCCCCCCCACACACACACACACAGCTCCGGGCTATATGGGTGTCTCCAGCATGTCAAACATTGAGATTATGTAAGGTTGGGATGTTGTTGAGTAAAACAACAAAATAAAAAAAATAGGGGGGGGGGGGGGGGGGGACAAAAGGAACAAAAAGAAAAAAGAAGAATTGTGTGGCTTTTATTTTAATAAAACCCACAGGAAACAGAAGAGGCATCAGTGCTTAGGGAAAGAGGCCTCGCGTGAATTGAGGAGTCAGGACAGTAAATCTTTACTTGCATATATTATTTATTTTTGGTGGTTTGCTTAGTTTTGTTTATGATATTGATCAGAAATGAAGGTCTGAGACATATAGGGATTTAGCTCAACCTGTGTATCAGCTGGACAGATTGCTACTGCAGCCAAAACCCACAATCACACATAAACACACACGCATACACGTACTACACACACTTACACATACCCAACCATACGCACATCCAAGCACGCACATGCACACACACACACATAAACACACAAGAATACACATCCACACACATTTACACACACACACATACACACGCACACACCCAAGCACACGCGTACTCACACACACACACACTCTCACACACAAGCACACGCACACAGTCGCACACAGGATGCTGGCACTTTGATCTGAGTGTGGATGTGCTGGATCCCAGACAGCATGGAAGAGGGAATAATGGAACAAATCCCGGATTATGGAAGCCCGGGAGGCAGAGGGGACGCGTCCCGTTTGATCCCCGGACCACTGATGTTCTTCCTTCATCAAAATCGAGGGGAGAGAGGGTTCTCTGGAGCAGAAGAGGGCAGAAAGGAGTGGGTGCTTGGGGGAGGGAGGGAGGGGGGTACACAACCGTACAGACCGTCACTCCTAAATTACCCACCTCCAAGTGAGATCAGAAGCGCCTCTCTCGAAAAGGAAATGCCCTGTGACGTAAAGCAACACCATGTAAAGACGAAATGTCTCCTATGCACAAATAACACTCATTCAAAGGTTCAAGGAGAAAAGCGGAGGGTTGATTTAAACCAATATATACGTGCTGTCAAAACAAGTGATATCGCGCTGTATCTTCCTGTGTGAAGAAGGATATGTACCATGTATTAGTTTGGAACGTGACACGCACACGCACACATCCACAACAAAGGCACAACACGGACGCATGTATCACAGGCTCCATACGTTTTGCGAGACGGAGATTCTTCCATCAATTTTCGAGGCTGCCAGAGCTTGTTCTTCTTTCGGGCGATTCCGAGCGGCAGCCATGTTGGCTCTCTCTCCTGGCGAGATATTACATCTCCCCGACATTTTAATGTGCCCCGCGTCCATACGCCTGCCCTTAGGGGAGATTAAACGCGATTCCGCCGAGACTCTCCGCCTCACTCTGCCCTCTCGCAAGCTCCCCGTCGCTCACGGAAACGGATGACAGGCAGACGTGCAGACGAGACCTGAAAGCGGGACGTGCGCTCTGTTATTTTGGAAAAAAAAATAATACTTCCGCTTGTAATTGGAGACTCCTGTTTGGTCAGCAGAAACCAAAATGGTGCCTTGCCCTCCTTGCGTGTGCTCAAGCTGATCTATACGGTGGGAGGTCACGACTCGGGCCCCAGAGAGACAAATCTGGCCCCAGCGGGCCCCTTTAATAGGTCACGAAATGGGGTCGAGACAGGTCACATGCATGCACGCGCGCAGACTTGCACGTACAACGCACGCACAGGTACAACCACAGGGTAATCATCATAAGACAACCAGCTGCACATAGGCATCAATGTGTGTGTGTGTGTGTATTCCCTCTTCTCTGTCCGCCCTCTCTCTCTTTCTCTCTCTCTCTATCTTTCTATCTCCCTCTTGCATAGAATACTCCTGACCATCTGTTGTATAGTAGGTGAAAGAACTTTGCTTCAAGCTCAAAAGCTATACATTCCATTCCTGAACTGCACCTCTGAGCAAGATAGTTAAATTTTCTGGAAAAAAAATTAAACTAATAAAATGTTCTTGACATATATTTGTACTACGTGGGAAAACATCACCTGTGACCGAAGCAGAGGATGAGCGCGCCTGGCAGGCAAATGAACACTCATAAACACGGTCAGCATGGCGGAGAAAGGCAGCCCAAAGGCTAACAGAAACTCGCAGCCATCCGGCGCTTTGTGCTGTGTTTGCGTGGGCCGGCGAGGTCACCCAGACACAGCGGAGCCCACCGAGAGCCGTCATGGCCGCTCGTCCGATTTCCGTGCCTATTGTGAGGAGATAAGAGCGCAGGTGTGAAGGGACAATGGCGTGTGTGTGTGTGTGTGTGTGACTGGGTGTGTGTCTATGTGTGTGTGTGTGTGTGCGTGTGTGTCTGGGTGTGAGTGTGTGTGTGTCTGTGTGCGTGTGTCTGGGTGTGTGTGTGTGTGTGCGTGTTTGTGTGAGTATGTGTGTGTGTGTGTGTGTGCGCGTGTGCGTGCCTGGGTGTGTGTGTGTGTGTGTGTGTGCATGTGTGTGTGCGTGTGTGTGAGTGCTTGTGCGCGCGCGCGTGTGTGTGTGTGTGTATGTGAGTAAGCTTGAAGGGCAAGCACACTTGCTCCGTATTTGAAAGCCGTGCTCTTCAGAATAGAAGATGGTCCTTGTAAATGGATGGTTAATTGTCACTTAAAAACGGGATCCATGTAAAAAAATAAAATAAGGCTTTGATTAAGATGCACTTGACCATAACCTGCTCTGTAATGCCAGGGACAGATGTGACGCTTCTGTGAGACATCCAGACATTGTGCTTCAGCTTTGATTTGCCAAAGCTATGTCCAGTGAGTCAGTCTATTTTAGCCCATCAGTTAGTGACAGGGAACAGTGTGCTCTGTAATGTTTGGGGACAAAGACTTTTTTTTTTTCTTCTTCTTCTTGATTTGGCTCTGTACTGTAATATTTTAGATTTGAGATCTGAGACTCCTGGCTGGAAGAAGGAAAGTCTGTTACAGCATTCTCATTTCTCCAAAATGGCTGACCAGAGGATTGTACATATTTCAAGGCAAACTTTCACACTTTCGTCAGCCGTTGGTGACACACTCGTCCTTCGGGCTTTGCACTGCGAAATGTGTCCGCCTCTGTCAACTCTTCCGTTTATTCTGAAGGTGCAATTATTATTGATGTTGCCATTTAACAGAACACCTTCCACGGGGTGACTCATAACGCAGGAAATAACTGCATTCAATTTACCATCAAACAAAATCCAGAACGTCAAAAAAAATAAAATAATAATAATTTTAAAAAAAACACATCTACAAGGTTACACACGCTAAAATAGAGACACAATGAAAACGTGAGAAATTTAATTCACGAGATGAACAAATATCTGTGAGGGAAAAATGGAATCGTAGACTATTTTCCATGGGAAAAAGCTGAAGGCTTTAAATGAGCTGTGAAATTAAACTGAGGTCAGTATTTGAATGAGGCAGTCCGAAAGGGCATCACATCGGCACCCTGCGTTCCAGAGGAGTCCTTAATGTCGAGAAGCTAGCGAGAGCACGTCGGCAGGCTCAGCGCCGCAGAATTGCTTCGGTCACATTAGATTTGATCACGCTTTAAGGCACCGTTGCTTTTTATCTCGCATAGATCACTTTTAGGCTCGGGGTTCACATTACAATCAGATGGTTTGCAATTGCAGAATAATATTTGGCACTTATTCATATTTATTACATTTAGTATTTTTTTTATTATTGTTTAGTATGCATGATTTTCTCAGCCTGATGCCCAAAGTCATCTGCTTTGTTTCTGCTCCAGTATTCCAAATATGTACAAATACCATGCAATTTTATCCAGTATCACAGCCATGCAAACAGCTCTGGATGAGGCATCTGCTAAATAAATGTATAAATATTAGATAAATGAATAGATACAGTACATTCAATTGGTAGTGCAATTTGAATTAAAATGTGCTTCTGAGAGCACTAGTCATATTTCACTTACATTTACGATGATTTGATTTGTGAATGAACTTGACAGAGAGGCCTTAATAGATGCTCTGGGCTCTACATCATCAATCACAGTAGCATTAGTCCCATGGCCTCAGTCAGACCTATGAGGGAAGCACCGTAGGATATCAACAGCGATCAGCAGTAGGAGATGCTCTTGGGCAATGAGACGAGGACACTTGCCCTCACTCAGACCCTCTTTCCTCTTGAAACACAGTGGCCAGTCATGAGCTGCCTTGCAGGGAGGGGTTCCAGCCAGGGTTGCCAGATTTAGAATTTGTCAAAACTGGACAACGTGCTCGGCTGGAAGCTTAATCGCGAAAAGGGAGGGGGGAGCAGTCGGAATAGTTTTTTTTGCGAACCATGGGGGAGAGGGGTATAGCTATTGGAAAGAAACATGGACCAGTGCAAGGCTGAGAAAATAATTTATTATAAAATATTTTTTTAATCAATTAGTCAGACCGGGCATTATATAATCCGGTCAAGACCACAAACCAGACCTGTGCAAATGATTTGAAAACCTGAGATTCTGGTCGAAAACCGGGCACCTGGCAACCCTTGCTCCAGCCACGGTCGACCCTGGATTCCACACCAGGCCAAAGCCTTCAGCCATACACCGCGTCAGCGTGAGCAGGACGGGCAAGACGGCAGTCCACCAAAGTCAACATTTTTATAGCTGCTAATTGACGTCTCTCTGCCTGGATAACCGTGTTCTGGTCCCTGGTGAAGCTGAAGCAATGGGGGTGGGTGGGGGGGCGGCATGGGGGTTCTCATTTCAATGAGTCATTTCACTGAGTAGTCATTAGTCATATCCCATGGAGCTACGGATCAAATCACAAATTTCTGCCCTGCTGGTCAGCCTGAGATTTGAGGTTTCCCCCCGCCGTGGTTGTACAGGAACTGAGGTAGGCTGAATCCTCCCCCCCCCACCCCCCTCCCCCCGTCACCCATATCCCTGTCCCAGTGTACGGCATCCTGTCATCTTCAAATCGCCTGCCTAAAGAGCGGACGGGCACAGATGGCCCTGTCACAGCTGTCAGCCAATTACACCTCCCAGAATGCACCTGTGGCAGAGAGAACATGTGCTGAAGCCATCACGACTAATTATCTTGAGGAGACCATCTGATTTTGACGGAGGGGGCACCTAATTTGACAAGGTAACAGTTTCGGCAGGGGGAGTGGTTGAGGAGGGGCAGGTGGGGGTGGGGGGGCTGGTAATGCTCCAAATCGATGAAGGCAGACATCAACATTTAAATAAAGATTTGTTCCTGACTGTTAACAGGCAGAGAGCTCAAGCACTCTCAGGCTTGACTTATATTTTAGATGTGCAGGCTGATGGACTCTGATTGTGTTTGTGTGTGTGTGTGCACATGTGCGTATTTGTGTCTGATACGCTTTGATTTAAATACAGATTTTAAGTTTTCATAAAGTTTCAAGTTTTCAAGCTTTCATATCTGAAAAATCGGCATTCTCCCATTGTATGATGGTTTGCTTTACTTTAAAAACAATAAATTAATAAAGAAATAAATGGTAATAATTGCTAATTGATTATTAGCTAATTCCCAGTCTGTTAGCTGTTATAATAGATTTTATAATAGAGTTGCCTATGGGCCTTATGTTCCTATTGAAGTATTTACATATTTCACATGAATGTATAATGGTCACATTAAAATCATATAGATAGTTTCCCTAATTTACTCAGCTATTTCTTAGCCAGCTGTGTGTCATTACATCATTAGCTCATGCGCAAGAAATCGAATGTCTAACAAAAGCTTGAAAGTTTCTTCTCAACATGAGGACCTTAGAAGTGCCAACGCCAGTAAAGCAGGAAGCATATCATAATGAACCCCAGTGCAATGATGGGGATACTGTGCCATAGGAGTTTCTGTCTTGCGGATGAGACGCTAATCTAAGGACCTGACTCACTGTGGTTATTAAAGATCCAATATATATACACAAATGCAATGAATTATTATTATATTTTGAGCCCCCAAAAATACTGCTAAGGAAACCAAGTGTTTCTGATTCAAAAAGTGGAACATTCTTGACTAGCCAAGTCATTCACCTGACCTGAGTCCAATTGAACAAGGCCTTTCACATACTGAAGACTAGACTGGTGGCAAACTGCCCCCGGAACCAAACAGGAACTGAAGATGGCTGCAGTACAGGCCTGGCAGAGCACCACCAGCGAAGATACCCAGCATGTGGTGATGTCGATGTGTCACAGACTTCAGGCAGTCATCAAACGCAAAGAATCTGCTTTCAAGCACTAAAGATGACGACTTCAGTTACGATTAGGTTAATTTGTGCAATTTCCTTTGGTCCCCTAAAACAGGGGAACTACACATTGAACAGATCACCCGAAATGAATCTAAATGACCTCAAATTAAAGCTGACAGTTTTCACTTTAACATCATATTGATTGTGCTATTTCAAATCCCACATGCTGGAGTTGTGTCACAGTTCAAATAATTATGGACTCCACTACATATGCCATCTTTGTATTTGTTACTGAAGGATGTGGACTTCAATTACCACATCACAAAATGGAGGCATTGAAAATGTAATTAATTCAGTGACATTAGGCCGGCTTTATTAAGAACTAAGCCAGTAAAAATGCTGGCTTTTCCCCCCATTTTCCCTAGAATGGATTACAGGTTTTCTTCATAATGACCCGCTGAGATAACCCAAAACCGAATTTGCATCAACCAGGAAATGGCCCATAGAGGTAGGGGCCCAAAATGTAAACTCCCATTTCACTGCAAGAAAAAGTGATATTTCAGAGAATTTTGAACCTACGCACATCCTGTTAAATGTGAGTGGGAGGAGTGAACTCATTTCCATATTTTCGTGCTGAGCCCTGTACACTCCCCACCACACTCTGGCACAGGGACGTCTAGATTTTTGCAAGCCAGATTACACAGTTAATAATAATGTGTCCAAAATTGCCAGGATAGTCAGGACCTTGTGTTCCTTGCTTGCAAGGTCTACCAGCCATCAAGAGCTAAAGGAAGGAAGAGTCCTAACGTAGCAAGTGGTGGGTAAGCAAATTGGTAAATGTTTTATCCGTTCTGCGTTCTGCTGTATTGTAATACAGTGTTTGGCAGATAAAGTACACACAGGATGTCACACGTCTGGCTGGGAGAAAAATCACTGGTCAAAGGGAGATTGGCAATTCCGGTTTTCAGTGGCGTTTTATTGGAAAGAGAGAGCGAGTCCATTACAAAAAAAACAAACAAACAAATAAATGAAAATCTTCACCTTTCCCCTCAAAGGTTTCTGGGAAGGAATAATAGACTAAGACAACATAGAAAAGAAAAAAATGCATACCAAACACTCAAAAGCTTTTCAGCGTTCTGCTTTTCAGCTGTCCAGGTGCTTAGCTTTTCAGCTGTCCAGGTGCTCTGACCCTTTTTTCCCCACAGACTGACTCTCTCAGGGCATGTGGGTTCTCGGTCTGCGTTTCTCACCATGGCAGACCCGGGCTGGTTTTCCAATGCAACCCGGATGTGTGCCTACTCAACAAGCAGGCATGACTCCAGCCTGCCACCCATGCATGAATTCAGGGGTGATATGTGAGTGAAAGATCGTTCAACGTACGGGTATGCTGCACCTGTTTTAACTGCAATACTATAAATGCTATTTTTGCATTTTACTTTTTTGCTTGCTATCCCATAACGCATGTTAGGAAGGATGCGCATGTTCACTTCTAATTAGCAGTTTCCTGCACGTGTATGTTTTTGTGAATTGGAAGCGGAGTTTATGTTTTGCTTATTATGTGTACCAAATCTCCACAGACAGGTGTGTTTTTCATTATTGTGTATTATAAGATGCGCACTTATGGTGGTTTACAGAGGTGTGCCCCTTATCAGACCCCCCAAAGGAAAACAGACTGTGTTTACTGCGTTAACAGGGAGCCAGCAGGGGTGATAAAGCGACAGTGCTCCACAGCAAAACATCCTACTGGATCAGCATTATGTAAACTCCATAATACAGTGTAATCACATTTTCACCAAGCAGTTTCAGGGTCCTAACATAAACATAGAACTCAGGATATCTGCACCCCATAGTCATTTGCCTATACACAGGTGCCATAGTAAGATACACAATTGTATCTATGCAGGCTACACATGACCGAGGCACGTCCACATCTACCAAGATAGACAGCTAGCCATATAGAGCCACACTACAGGTAGGTCATTGGAAGTCTCCTGCGTAAAACTGTGAGCACAGAGGGAAAGTTAAAACATTGTTTTGGAGACAGATAACTGAGATGCACTATATGACCAAAGGTATCTGGACTCTCCTTGGTCTGGGGCTATTTTTCATGGTTTGGGCTTGACCCCTTAGTTCCAGTGAAGGAAATACTTAATGCTACTGCATGTAATCACAATCTAGATGATTCAGTGGGGAAGGCCCTGTCCTGCTTCAGCATGACAATGCCCCCGGGCACACAGCGAGGTCCATATAGAAATGGTTTTGTCAAGAACGGTGTGGAAGAACTTGACTGGCCTGCACAGAGCCCTGACCTCAATCCCATCCCGCACCGTTGGGATCAGTTGGAAGGCCAACTGCGAACCAGGCCTAATTACCCAATCAGTGCTCGACCTCACTAATGCTCTTCTGGCTGAATGGAAGCAAATCCCTACAGCAATGCTCCAACATCTAGTATAAATTCTTCCCAGAAGAGTAGAGGTTGTTATAGCAGTAAAGGGTGGACCAACTCCATATTAGTGCCCCTAATTTTGGATAGATTTTGGATGTCAGGCATTCACATACTTTTGGCCATGTAGTGTATCTTTAAATTTATCCCTTTCCAGTAGCACTGTGTAAGACTACACACGTTCCTTGGCCACTCAGATACTTCTGCTGTTTGATTAATCTGAGGGGTTTCTTACACCTACATTTAGCTATACTTGCCTTACACACTGTTACTACTGTTGAAGCTAAAATAAAGTGGATCTTGAAGATGGTTTATAGACCAAAGTGGGGCTGGAGAATTAATTATATACGGTAACCACAGTGACCATTTTTGGGCACTGAAAAACCATTCCTCCTTACAGAATATTTCAAAATCTCATTCAGATCCTATGTGCTATATTTGGGGACTACACTTCCAGTCACACCACACATCTGAGATCAGGTTAAGTCTGGTGACTGAAATGGCCATTGCATAACAAAAATCTTGATTGGTCAGTTCAACCTTTCTTTGTTGATTTCAGGTATAGTTGGGATCATTATCCCGGAGATATGACAATGCTTTTGGGGAAACACACACACACACTCACACACACACACACACACACACACACACACACACACAAACACACAAACACACACACAGTACTAGTCAAACAATCTCAGAAATCTAGAGAATATCTGAGCCAAGCATTAGTTCTTCACTTCCAGCTAAAACAATCTCTGAATCATTATAATTCTAGGAAGGCATTATTACCTACTCACACATACATATATAGATAAATACATATTAGGTCCACTGGCTGCTACCTTCATTAAATTATGGAAGCATACTCAGCCAGAATCAACTCAAATATTCCAGTCAACCTTCTGCCTTAATACAGAGGGCACGGTTTTTATATTCCATAACAACCAACAATGGATGAATGAATCTCCGCTTGGCCCCAATAACTGTCACAGTGCAATATTAAACGACAAATTAGTCGGAGGAAAAAGCTTACACATAAATTGTAAGCCATTAGACAGTCAGAGGCTTGCTTCACAAGACTGTGAGTGAGACGAGGGTAGAGGGTATAATTCGGTGTCCCTCGTTTACAAATGGGGAACAGAGACACACCACCCTCATCCCCCCACCCACCTCCCCCCACCAGTACCCAACGTCCCACACTGCCCCACCCACACGTTCAGCTACAGGGTCTAGGTGTAATGAGTTCTTCCTCTAACCCAGCACACAAATAATCGCTGCTTAATTGCTGCTTGTCCTGAACCCATAATGTTGAATCAAGAAATTGGCTTTAATTTGAAAGCAATTAGGCTTTCTAAATGCCATTACACTACTGTAATCTCCAAACGTGTTGCGCGAGGGTCGGCAAACCTTCGTCATGTGATCGCACCGGGATGGGGCTGCAGTTTGAAATTGTTTGCGCAATTATTTTAGATTAACCTTTTGAACCAGAGCACTGTGCCATTTTCTCTGTGAATCCCATATTTTCACACTCTTTTAAAACGAGGACTTGTTACAGGGCAACCGTTTCAGCTACTAGGCAATTAGAACATGTGGTTGTTTGATGTCCACATCTGTGTGAGCATGATTACAGCATGAAATCACAGGGATACACAATCACAATGTTGAGAACTGGCCATTGAAGCTTCTTACTTGCTGCCGATGACAGCTTCACCTGATGCTGAGAACCAAACATACCATCAGGTCCCACCAACCAACATTTAATGCAATTTAGAACTACACTCACATTTTTCTACAAATTATTAAGTAAAACCACTCAGAATTACACGTCAGGGTCGTTTCTTGTCACCTTAATTAGATTTCACAAAATTTGCGATGACAAGATTTTACATTTTTTTACATTTATTTTTTGGGGCAGTTCAGAGGTTTTTTTTTTTTTTTGGAAACTATGTCAAATATCTAAGTTATCTGTTCATAAGCTGTATAAAAGATATTCTGCTGGGGATTGGTGCATAGACGCTCACATTTTATGTTCAGCCATGATTTTGACAATAATGATACCCAGAACATCGTTAGAACTCTGCAGCTTTTCTGTATGCTATAATGAACGACGGGGTGAAAATGTGCTAGCCTGCCTTAGAGAATGTGTTATTAAGCACAATGCTGAGATCATTTTTATGACTTCCCAAATATAATGTATTTTCTCATTCCTCAGCCAAAAAAGTATGAGGGAACACAGGAAAATCCTATAAGGGTCTTCATTTGTCTGAGGACACTCCATTGAGTCTGGCTTTCCCTTCTAGAACTTTCAGGAGTTTATCCTCAGGCTTGCACAATGATGATGACGAGGGGGTGGGGGTGGGGGGGGGGTTGGGTTACAAGGGACTGGGCGGGGGATAAACCTTTCAAAGCACCTGAGGTTTTATCTGGAAGAACTTCTATAAACCGAACGCATTCGATTCGTCTGTAAAAATGGATCTGATCAGACTCTCTGCAGTTGTTTTCTCTGCGTTCCCGAATGCCATGACGCTACCGCCTGTAATTCCAAATTCAGATGCAGCATTTGGATCGTTGTGACGTGCAGTCACGATCGACTGCGTTCAGACAAATCCGGCTGGCCGGCCGAGCTCCGGCACGAGCGGCTTTGGGTCTGCTCGGTTCCCCCATCTCTGTGGTGCCTTGTGGCCCAAAATGGCCTCCGGTGAGGCCTGTCACATAAGCTCTGGTGATTCTGTGGAATAGGCCTCTCAACTAGGGTTTTGGAAATATATAAAAAGGAAGATAAATCAGCTCTGTTTGCAGCACTGGGGGGATCCAAGTCCCTTACAGGGAGGAACTTTTGATCTGGTTCAAAGGCCAAAAAAAGAAAAAAAAAAACAGGATGATTGCCTACAACTAAACTTGTGGAATCCCCTATGAACGAGAGAAGCCATGCAAGCCTGTATGAATAGATCCTGGTGAATAGATGGGATGCAAGCAACATGGACAGCGGCTGTGCTCAGAGCAAGAGATTACAGGGTGGGGGGGGTCGGGCTGGTTAGGGCTGGGGGGGATGGGGAACATGGCATCCACATCTGAACTTCAGAGAAGATTGTTAACCCTGTCAGAAGAAAAGTCTGCAAGGCTCGCTTTGGAAGGGGCATGTATTAATGCCCGCTAGGTCTGAAAATGTGAACGCCTGTGTCCTAGGCCTGATTTATTTGGACTTTGAAAAGAAGTGCCTGCCTCTGAAACACCCTGGGCCAATGGTGCCATTTCATCTTTCATTCCAAAGCTTTATGTCTGATTAGGGAGATAAAATAAATAAGAAAAAAAATGGAATATGTACATACAAATACATCTATATCTATACATTGAAAGTACACAGGTTTAAAATGGATACTGATATGGACACAGCCTGTGTGTGTATGTGTGTGTGTGTGTGTAGGCTCCTGAGCAGAACACAAACAGTAACTTCAAAGGTCAAAGTTCAAAAAAGGTCAGGTGTTGGTCCCTGATGTTCCCCCACTAGCACTGAATAAGCAGGAAACCAGGTGGCCCATCAGCCCCACATTGAGAGTGTTCCATTGGTTGATTAAGCAAATGAAACCATTGGTTTTGCCTGTCCTGATAACTTGCACAGACAGTGCGATAAAACAAGATCTATTGCATCCACCTAGAAGAGGAATGGACCATGCAGCACATCAATTAAACTGAAAAACGCCTGCGATAAATGAAAACGTGGGTTATTTCATTAATTAAGCAATCAATTACGTTGAATTTGGTATTCACGCACTACTTATTTGTGGTTGTTTTACGCTAAGTAATTATAGCCTGTGTGGCGTTTGAGTCGAGAGAGGTTTGGTGACTAATAGCCTTCTCAAAGCGTCCTTTTCTGCACATTCAGAATAGTTATTTAGGCATATTTCCCGTTAATGGGGACCTACAGGGCTCTCCTACATTTTAAATCGGTCTGAGGGGGAAGACAGGTCAGAAAATGTTAACTCCGCTGATGTAATTAACCCCTCCGAAAAAGATCTGCGGCACGACTCATGCCCTCACTATTCACCCATAAAAACGGACCGTAATAACACAAACAAATTCAATTCCCACCAAGATCTCCGGGTGGATATCGATAGAAGCATTGCTGTCATAAGATGCTCATCGCTTTTTTAGAAAAATAGCCGCTGCAAAGCCAAAGAAAGGTTGCGCAACGGAGACGCAGGGGCGGCCATTACCAACGCCACAGGAGAGAGAGAGCAATTTCCTATTGCATAACTGGAAGAAAAATAAAAAAAGCTTACACGTGTTGACTTCAGTTTAAATTAACAAGATCTCTCAAAGGCACCAATTAAAACAAGAGAGGAGAAAAGGGCCAAAGCAACTAAATAAATAAATAAAGCTGAAAACTTTCTCTCATCTTCTTCCTCAGTGACCCATGGTTAAGAGTATGCAAGTGAAAGAGGCCTCTCTGGTCCCAATTCACACTCCTGCCTTACTTGTACAGTAAATACTGCATGAGTGCCTTAAGTAACATTTGTTGTTCTTTTCACATCAACTATTAATGTTCGCTAAAGGCCTGGGCGCAGTGCATGCTGGGATAGGCATGGAGCCCCTGGCCATACAGAGTGTGGTGCAAGCGGAGGTGCCTGTAAGATTTTAAGAGTGCAGGCAGTAAAGTGCCCTGTAATCCGCTCGTTCCAATGTAAGGATATGTACGATTATCGTTCAGCTTTGCGAGGAATTTGCAGCAGGTCCCAGGAGCCGAATGCTGGCATTTCCTTTTTCTTCAGCGGCGTGATCAGGCTGGAAAAGAACTCTCCAGTCTGTGTGCTCTGCTCTCAGACTCAATGAATTTTAACCCCATTTCAGTTAGGGTCGAATCCATCATTTGTTTCTGGGTTCTCTCTCTCTCTCTCTCTCTCTCTCTTCTCCTTCTCTTCTCTCTCTGTTCTCTTTCTCTCTCAAAAATACATCCTGGTCTGCTGGGTGGCTCATGTGGTTAAGGCACCAGGCTGCGGGCCATGGATGAACCCCGTGGTCTCAGAACAAAATCTGGGCCGTGCCATTACTGACTATGGCCGGTAGCTCCATAAGGTCACATGCAGTACCCAGGTCATGGGAGAAGATTCTCTCCTGAATCGGCAGTGGGGTCCACGGTTGCAGTTACAGATGATTGTACATTCAAATTCAGGTGGGAATTGGGTATGTGCAGCCCCATCTTGGCCGCCATATATATATATATATATATATATATATATATATATATATATAATGTATATATTATTATTATTTATTTTTTTTTAACACCCTGCAGTTCCTCAGTTTAAACTAACCATGGTTGTGTCACAAAGTACATTTTTGGCATACTTTTACTCCTGCCCACCAGGAGAAAAAGTGATGCAGCTGTGGGCGGGGCTACCAGAGTATGGCACTGCAGTAGTCTACAAACTTTATTTGTAGTGTACCTTTCACACGGAGAATCAAGTAACTCAAAGTGCTTCACAGTGGAATGAAAAAGCTCAAGATAAGCTCAAGTAAATAGCAAGAAATGAATAAATATATGAATAAGCATGTCAGTCATTATAAAATAGTGCTTTCATTATGACAGGTACATGGAAGGCTTTAGTCTTTTAACTATGAAATTTGATTGATCCTACCAATTTATTTTTGATAATTCTATCATTAAACACAACCAGTTTCGGCGAACAGGAGGGGAAAAAAAATCTTATAAATCTTTTTTTTCGCCATTCAATTAAACTTGTTTTCTGTTCCATAAGCACAAAAAGAAGTGAAATTTAATGGGAGAAAAATCAATTAAATTAAGCAAAAGAGTGTGAGACTGGATTCTGTCTGACTTCCTCAACATGACTAATCATTGTCTAATCTGTTTCATTTACTCTGTGAAAGTCTGTGAAAAGTCTGTGAAATGTAAATGAATGCTTTGTGTTTCTAGGCAATATAATAATACCTGCATTATAGCTATTCTAACCTTTTTGCACAGACAAACAACACGCACACACACACACACGCTCTCTCTCTCTCTTGCTCTCAGACACAGCAACACATTTTCAAAAGTAATCAAACACGCATAAATGCACACATACGCACACACACACACACACAGATAGAAATCCTCATATATGAAGGGGGAGGCCAGATACTCTTCGCTATCACTAGCTGTGAAGTTTTAGTGCGGGAGATGCTGAAGACACAGATGGATGGACAGCGAAATCCAAGCAGCAGAGGTTTTTTTTTTTTTTTTTTCCTGGATCCCTGCAACGGACCAGAGACTAATGACCTTCTGCCAACAGAGCCATTTTATCGGGACAGAATCAGTGATGGCAATTATACTTACAGTCTGTGGTGCTGAGAGGTTCGGATCCTAACTAGAGCTAATTAGAACAGGACCGCAACCAATTCTGCGCTAAACTAAATCATTGTCTCCCAGTCACCAGTTCTCTCACTGTCACATCCGTCGCATTTCCTGACAAGCAATAAATATGAAATGAATCTGAAGAAACATTAACACGTGAAAGGTAAATGAAGAATAAACAAATGCTTTACTGCCACTTTCACATGCAGTTCTGTATGCAGTCTATATTCCTCCGTTTATTTCCATTACCCACTTTACCTTCAGAGGGCAGTAGCGAGCCAGAGCCAGCAGTTGCAGGGTACAAGGTGTGACCCAAACCTGTTAGTGCCAGTCAATTACAGGGTGCATGCACACATGCACAATCTCTCTCTCTCTCTCTCTCTCACACACACACACACAAGCACACACATACACAAATATGTGTGCACACACACACACAGACACACACACACGCACACACATACATACACAGACACGCACACACACACAAACACGCACATGCAGACAGACGCATACACACGCGTGCGCCCGCGCACACACACACACACACAGGGGGAAAATGTAGAATGCCAATTAGCAGCTAGGTACCTGGGGGAACCCCGTGGGGACACAGAGAACACCCAAAACTCCACACGCGTAAAGCCCAGATTCCAGCCCTAAACTCTGGAGGTGAAAAAACTGTCCCAAGTTAACAAAGATTTTTCCTATTATCATAAAGTTAATCTATTGCGCCACGCACTTTACCGCGTATGCATAAAACCCCACAGATGAGAATATGAATCTCTCTCCTGCATGCTGCCTCTCATTCGGGGGCTGGATCCGTAATTTGTGTCTGGCTTCTCTCTCGGCTTTGCCAGATAGCATGAGAGGTGGCAAAACGGGGGTGCAGAGCGGCACAGAGGTGCTGATGAGGAACCGTCGGGCTGCGCAGGCTCCACGACAGACTGCCTGCTGCGATCCCTCCGAGAGATCTTTCACGGCAGAAAACCAGACTCGCTCTGCCGTGGATCAATAATCACCTGTGCGTGTGAACGCAGTACCCCCACTCTCTCACACAGCCGGAGAGACTCTCAATCCCAAATGACTGTGCATAAAAAATAAAATAAAATAAAAAACAGTGGGACTGAGCGCTCTGGTACTGAGCACTCTTTTATTCTAAGAAGCTTCCTTCCTTCACTCAGTCACTCACTGAGGAACCGGTTCTCTTTCTGCAAAGAGAAGTACCTTTGCGTTCGCACCTGGTGGCAAAAAATTGCACATAAAGCGCAATCCACCATGGATTTCACCTCTATGCCTGTGTTCTTGGACAGAGCTTGGAGGAAGAATACTATGTAAAGCTCACATCTCACCATCCTAGATTTCCTGCTCAGGGCATCTCACGGCTTTCCAGAAGATTCTGAACCACTGAAGCTTTGACAAACAACATTTCAAGATTGCACACTGTTACACGTTTTCCTATTAATTTATTTTATTTCCATGTTTTCCATTTCATAAATAGTTCAATTATAATTATAATTAAAATAAGAACATTCTTTTCTGAGGTGTGTGTTCAGTTCTCAAAGATGCTACAACTACAAAGATGCAGTCACGGAAGCCACCAAATCAGCATATTTTGCTTATTTGGTCAGTGAGCCTTCAGTCTCTAATCATTCTGAGTTACAGTTAGGCAGAGCTAGTGGTGTGACTGAGGTGGTAGAGATGCTACACAGTATCTGTGTAGGCATGTTTATGTGTGCATCAGTGTGTGTGTGCGAATGTTTACGTGTGGATTTTTTGCATTGACACATTTTTATTTCTGGTATGTGCATTAGCATTTTAGTGTCCGTAGATATTTATTAAATAAGCAATGCAAATCCCTGATAATTTTCAACAACATTGAAAGTATGGCACTGAAATTACACACATTATGCACGATAAACATGATTGGGAATGCGATGGAGATGCATGCATTTTTGTAGCATTAGATAGCATTATTCAACTTCTTTTTGAGTATTCTGCAATCATCAATTCACTTCAATTGGGCTCATTGTGATATGGAGTTTTCATCTTCTTTCAGCTGCCGACAGGTAATGAGATTCATGTTTTCCTGAAATAAAATGTCGGATCAGTGTTTATAGCTATGCTTGGCTTGTTAAAATTATCAAAATGGCTCCATTCGATGATAGTTAAACCTAGCTGAACCAGAGTTTCTATTTTTTTAACTTTCTGGGTACACTCAATTATTATTATTATTATTATTAGTAGTAGTTTTCTTTTTGTTTAGTCTATAAATCATTATTTAAATATTATTTCTGTAAGTGTGGGACTGTGACAATAAATAGGACACTATGTATGCAGGTATTTCCATTGTAACACGTGCCCATATATGCCTTAGTCTAACTGCAGTTACTCATAACATACATATGGATGTAATATTATTTTTTGTCTCAAATACTCACAGATGTTTTCTGCTCTTATCGTTTAAATGGTTAAGATAAGGCACCATTGTGAAGAAACTACACAACAAATAGAAGTATGTCATGATTATAAGGTAATGAAAGGTCCAGCCCTACCTTGAGAAAGAACAACAAACATTTTAAAGGTAAAAAGCGACCTAGCGTAGCATTTGTAATGGCTTATACCTGCCAACCTTTGCATGGCTGCTTGAAGGCTGAGGGCTGCCTGGCATGCCACTAAGTGGAGGGAAGGCAATCTACTGATGAGAGAGACGGCAGTTCCTGTCTCATCTCCCCGAATATCGACCATCAGCGGGGGGGGGGGGGGGGGGGGGGGGGATCTGCCGGCACCCTACGCATCATGTACTGTAACCGCCACCCGCGTTACTTCCGTGTGCGTGCTCCATGATGCGCTAACCGGGCAGCAATGGGCGGTAAATAGCCGGGAAGAGTAATTGCCCACCGGGGGACGGTTTGTGAAACTGCATGCGCGGATCCGCGCGCGTTGATCACTTCTGGGAGGCCGGAGTCAGCGTAGGTGTCAATAAATTCTTTAATGAGCAAACAAGCCAACAAACGAAACTTCGGGGAGAATCGCAATTTGGATGCTCAGCAAGGGGGGGGACGTGCCATTTTTAAAGCCAGGAAGTGGGGAAAAAAAAAAAAAAAAAAAAAAAAAAAAAAAAACTCTCAGGTTCACACTAGAGAATCCAGCAGGTAGCTGACTGTGAGGCTAACCATCTTGAGGTGATTAAAATGAACCCCCTCCTTGACTAAAATGTGATACCAACAACAACCATGCTTTTTCACCCAGAACATAATGCATGCCTGACAATACCTTTACCAAGTCCAAAGTGAATAATCTTTTAGCTGAGCTTTTTTATTTTTCTTTTTTTGGCCTGCATCAGACTGTAAAATGTACATCTATCAAGATCTTAGAAGGGTCGATTAATCTTATCTGATCAAGCAGGGGACAGACAGCTGAACTTGTCACAAGAACACTTTTGTCTTAAAATATGAGAGAGCAGCACCGTCGGCCTTTTTGAGTGACAGCACTAAGCTGGATGATGACTGCTGTATCTGAAACGCCCACTTTCAACCCATGGAGAACTTTCGATTTTCAAACAGGCCAAAACGTGTGCTTTCTGCTCTGTGTAGAAAGACTGGAAGGAAAAGTCAGTTGGAGGAAGTGCATACATATTTTTAACTGAAAGGACAGAATACCAAATGTCCTTTTTGACTGTCTGGTAATTACAAAAAAGGTATCAAATATAGTCTTTCAGTTCCTTCAAGGTCTTCAGCAAGGTGATTACAGAATAGGCAACTGCTTCTCAATAAAGTCAGTTTAATACGGATTAAGATATGTGCCAATTCTCTCTCTCTCTCTCTCTCTCTCTGAATGATTACAGTTCAATAATGTACTTCAAAGAATTTGCCGTTAATTTAACATTGTGATTGGAAGAGAAACTCTCACAGAGTGACTAGGTTTGGAATTTATAGCTCAGAGGTGAAAGACAAATGACAATCAAGCAATCACACAATATGAAAAACAAGGAGATATGTTAAAAATGTTAAAAAAAGCCAAAAAGTCTGTTCAGTTATGTTCACTGTGTATAAATCAAACATGCTGTATTATTAACCCCTTCGTGAAAATGCCAAATCTGGCCAATCCTCACTCATTTAAAGGGTGATCTATTTACCTAATTTAGATTAGATTAGATCATTCAAGTAGAAATAAAGTGCCCCAAACACAAATATGTGGGTGAAAATGAAAAAAAAAAGAAGTTATTCTCCTTCAGTTTTAAATGAAATACTGAAAAATTCATATATATAGCAGGTAAAACTATATGTCCTGGATCATACATTCCTTGACCAAGTATGCAACATCTGAGGGTGATATAGATAAATAGTTCAATCAAATCAGAACAAACTGAAAAGAGTTACACTGGTGTAAAGTCTGAAGGGGGTTTTGCTCATGGCCATTGTAAATACCTGCCCCGACTTTGTTTCTCAAACAGCATCCTTGCATTTAAAATCAATGGCAAGATTGTATATTTATTCCATATTTAGTATCAGATATTGATAGTAGAATAACATGGTATATTACCACAAAAATTACTTGTTTATTTTACGACTGAATGAGCAGTGTTTTTCACCACTGCATTGACATACCTTCAGGCTGTTGTTGGCTTTATCTTGTTGAACTCCCAGATGGATGGTATTGTTCAATGTGTTATGCTTGGGGGTTATACTTGCATATGAGACTGCAGGCAAATGGAATACCTGTGTGACAATGGTGGTACTTAGAATCTCCATATGTAGTATCATTGTAGTGTATTGTGTAGTACTAAAACTAAAACCCAGAAGTTTTTAAAATTGTTAAAGCAAATAAAACAAATAATTTATGTTCTTGAATGGCCATTGAAATCTCCAGACCAAGCCAACAGATGTGTGTGCGTGTGTGTGAGAGCGTGCATGTGTGTGTGCGTGCTAGTGTGTTTGTGGGTAAAAAACATACACCTTACCCCATCATGCATTGCATCAATTTCCTCTGCCTTACCTTTGTGAACCAAAACAGTCTGTGAGGCTGACAGTGATTATGAGTCCATTTTAATTGCCCTTTATTTAATGTCAGGCCAGCTGCTATCATAACTAATTACCTGGAATAACTGAAAGCCATGTTGTGTGTTTTTTCTGGCAAGTCTTCACTGCTAGTTGAGTCTAAAATACTCAGAACTCCATGGTGATGCACCAATTAAAAATTTCGCTTGTGCTTCTGCTGGTCTCCCAGGCTTACATGAAAGGTCCGTGCGATTTTTGGAGCCATTTCACAAATAAAAGGATAGCGGAACACACAAGCTGCGGTAACGTGGGACCTGTACCGGATTCCGTAGATGTATTCTGTAATCTTGGAGAATCTGCTCCTCTCTGTTGTGCTGCAGAAGCAAACATCAGTGGGGTAGTTCTCTGAAACTTTAAATCAACCAGGTGTTTGTTAAAAACATCCCTTTAGACGGATTTTTATTATTTATTTATTGGGCAAATATCCTCATCCCTGAAACCTAGTAATGATCCATAATACAGATGCCTATTAGAAGTGAACCAATATGAGAAGAAAACGAAACTGAAAGTATTCAATTTATCCAAGTGGGAAATGCAAAAAAAACCTCTTCTCTTGCCATTGCATTTGAGCGAAGACGCATGTTTTAGGATCCACAAGCATAATGCAGTTTACCAATTTCTGGTAATTCACAGGCTGATGGGAAGTTTGCCAGTGGATGAGGTCACCTACCGACATTCCTCATTGAATTCCGAGTAGATTCACTCCGGATAATGATGTGGTCAAAAGGCAAAAGGGAATTAATGGCTAGAGACACAGGGGTTTCACCGGAAACCACATCCAATTATAACGCAATTTAAGTCACACTTAAGCACCAAATTGCGCTTGACACAGGAGCTTTGCGATCAAAAAAAGCTTGACAACCTTTAAATTGTAGGGTGTGCATAAGTTGAAAGTGGAAACACCAGTAGAAACACCGGCCGCCCCGCTATTGAAATACAGTTCCGCGCTATGCTTTGTTTGATAAAATTAACGCCTTCGGCCCCTCGTTCAATTAAGATTCAATTGAGGTTAATTCCGAGATGGAATTAATTTCCATTAATAAGACGCCGATTGACGAATGGGAATACTCCGCGTGAAGGAGAAGTGGGACTTGCCCCGGAGTAAAGCTGATTTGAATTCGGAGATTAAAGCTGAATGAGATTAAGAGACAACGCAGCGCGGCGTGGCTCAATTAAATGCGACGACTTCCGTCGTTCTGACTCGAAAGGATGACGGCGATTACGGGTTTCGTGAACGTACATCTCCAGGCGAACGCAGCGACGCTCGTGAACACGAAGGTGCTGCTCGTCAGGTTCATCCTGGCCAACTCATGACGGAAGACACACTTATGGCAAAAGTGTTTTTGTCATGGAATATGGAATACAAAGAATGTAATGTATTTTGTTTAAAATTTCCTGCTTGAGATACAAAAGGAATGGAGATAATACAGTTATAAAGCCATTTTTAACAGAAAAAAGCCCATTGTATATTCAGCAATTACCTGAAAGTGGAATGAACATTACATTCTAAAATTAAAAATGCAAAGTGTCAAAAGTCATTTAATTTCCTTCATATGACTCTGACATGCCACCTTTCCTGAAAGTACAGTGTTTTTTTTTTGTGTGATCAGTGCATGGTGCCATGGTACATAATCACACAGATACATCTGAAAATCTACCCCTCAATGAGGATACAGACTCTTTACATAATTAAAGAAGGAAAGAAAAAAGCAGAAGGAAAGCGTTACATCTAAGGGAATGTAATAGCCTATAATGTTCACGCGTGCACACGCTCACACACTCACTTTACTTTGAAGGATATACCTGAAATACATGTTAGTGTATAAATGAATCTATTTAGAAGAACCTCTGGCACCATAGAAGTTTTTATTTTATTTTATTTTTATCCCTGATTGAGCTGATAACAGGAAACGTCTGTAACCGGGCCTACCTGCTCTGCCACATTACACATCCCCCGCGTGCCCAAGAATGTCACACGCTCCATCGCAGGGGGCGGACCCTTAGAACATCCGACAGGCAGCAGAAGAGAAAAGGGCACAGATTAATTCCTCTAACGGAGCTTGAAGGAGCCCCCTTAAGAAGCCTTCCCCCACGCCCGCGGGTACCCCGACACCGCCTGCAGGTAATTAGAGTAACACGAGGAAGCTGACGGGGTGGGGTGTGTGTGTGTGTGTGTGCGAGAGAGAATGAGAAAGACGAGAATCAGAAACGCACTTTATTTGTCTGACAGGTACACGTCTCCACAGATTTCCCTCTTTGCTGTGTACGGAAGCTCGGAGATGAGAGAGAGGGAGAGGGGTCTTAAATCAAAGCCTTTTTTAAAATCCTGACCGTCTCGTACAAACCTCACCTCCAGGTCATCACCGGGACCTTTTGGTTACCTCATTTGATCCACGGCATTCTAAAGGATTTAAATGTTCATGATGTGTGTGTGTGCGTGTGTGCGTGTGTGTGTGAGTGAGTGAGTGAGTGTGTTTGCGCGTGTTTTTTAATGGTTTCTTTTTTTCAAATTCAACATTAGATGCTCCTGCTGATGATAATGATAATGACCATTTGAGTTTTATAGTGTCTTGAAGGACAAGAGTTCTGCTCTTTTTACAATCTCCGTTCCTGTCATTTCTACCAGGCAATGGAGGGCTACGTGCACATGATACTAAAGTGAATATTGCAGTACCATAGAGTGTAAGTGACTGTGTGATTTCTTTTTCGAAATGCTGACTTTATTGGACAGCATTCCAGGAGGATGGAACATGAAAAAAATAAAAAAAAAAAATAAAGAAATCATCCAAATAAATGCAGCTCATCATGGGTTGAATGACTTCCGTCATAATCAGCCTGAGGTAAAAGTCGGGCTTCATTTCGATGGAGCCACCGCAGTGCTCAATATTCCACTTCGCTGCACAGTGGAGGGACTGCTGGGTCTGAAGTGCTGGTGCACGTCTCCAGTTACTCTGGATCTGCGCCTGCATATGGGCTAACACGTATATCAGCTTAAAATGGGGGAAAGGCTCGTTTCTGATTCAGATGGGGGGAGATGGGCTAATGCATTAAATGTGGCTTTCGCATTCTCTCGGTGCTGACTTACATCACTGGCTCAAAAGTGAGCTGCCATTTGAAAGCGAGGTGCCTGAAATTTTCATGTGCGGAATGTAATGTATAGGGAAACAAGCCATCACCGTGGCCTGCCAGATAAGTGCCATTAATAAAATGCTATTCCAGCTAGAAGCTCACATACAGTACCATACCATGCCACACCTCCAATAAATACACATACTGCTATATCACACCTCCTATATGCTTCCGTAACTTACCACACCGGGTACTCAAATGTACCACACTGTTTAAATTTAGGTGCACCAATAAGTGTACCTGTTCTGTCCATGAACCTATTAAGCATATTTCCATTTTTACATGTATGGCAGCTGTTAATAATAAGCCATTCAGATTTATCATAATTGTAAGATGGTAATGTGCACAAACCTCCTGGTGGCCAAGTTACACAATATCTTTACTCTGGAACATTTAAAACATGCCTTTTTTCAGGAATTTTATTTGTTTTCTTTGATAAATATTGGTGTTTAATATGAGATTAAGAGATTAATGCTCTGACATGGGATTTGTAAAGTCCATCTTTTTATCTGATAAATGTCAATGTTAGTTTTACGAGTAATCTGCTGTCATGTACAAATATCAAGGCAAAACATCTCTTAACCTCATGTTAAAAGTCATTTAACATGTAATGAAAATGTAATCTTTTTAAATATCACTCAGCAGCAAATTTGTCAAAAATGATCACCACGAGATTGAAATTCTTTACAGAAATAGACCTCAGCAAAATGTTGAAAAGTCTGAAATTACATTTGAAAAATCCTATCAATAATTCAAGCGACAGGCTTATTTAGAACAACTACGGGTTTAACTGGTATATCAGGTACCTATTACCAGGCAGCACCAGTCCTGACTTTTCACACATTTCATAATTTCTTCATCTAAAATAAAACCTGAAAGGAAAGATTAATCTTTCATTTTTCACTCAAGTCCGACAGCATAATATGTGACAGTACATGTAAAAACAAGTATAAAACTACATTACCCATCATACCAAAACCCCGCACCAAACCAGGCGCACAGAGCAGAGGTGCCGGGTCCGCTCGGTATTCCGAACCGCGGTACGAATTTTACCCCCGGGCCAGTGAATACGAACGTCCCAGAAGGGCTTTCCCCCCACATTCAGCCTCTCTAATTACACTCCGCTATTGTCACCGCTAATTTCCCACCACGGCTCGCTCAAATTAAAACCGCTCTCCGGTGGGGGCTACGCCGTCACGCCCCCCCCCCCCCCAACCCCCATGGAACGGGCTTAAAGACGGAACACAGGAGTGAAATTTAGCCTCCGGATTAGAAATATATATATATATATATATATATATATATATATATAATTATTTTTTTTTAAACACTCATTTGTCAACCTAGCCATTGTTTTCTAAGGCACATGGCTGTGCAAGTTAAGGGGTAATGGAGGCCCCCAGAATCATTGCAGCCCATTAGATTGCATCAGTGTCAGATAGCACGTCGGCACCCATCGAGAGGATCCTGAACACCCATTTGAACACCCAATTTAAGACTGACAGATGGGGGGGGGAAGTTATCTGCCACTGCAGGGTTACTCCAGGACAACCAAGCGCTCGGCAGGAGCTAAGTATATGCCATGATATGGGCTGTGAACTTCTGATGCTTCTGCAGTGGCATGACAAAGCTGAATCTCGAGAAATATTATCAGGTACGGCCTCAAAACTCTGTGAAAGATGATCCTTATTTTAATCCTGAAAAAAATCAAAATAAAATCACCAATCGCCTTTCCTACAATTAAGCCATCCAAAATGGCTGATTCTAACCATTTCAAAACCCTCTGACCTTTTATTCAAGCACTAAGCTACTGCCTTCACCTCACTGTGTAACGTTGCTCATTCTGATGAAGAGCAGCGATGAAGAAGCAAAGCTTGAACTTGCACCCCATTTTATGTCTGAACAGAAATCCGACTCCGCTGTTTACTAATTCTCAGCTTTTCAATTATCCTGGTCATGTTACTTCCCAATTTTGCAGGGCAGGACGTGTCAAGCAATTACTGCAATAAATGCCCAAATAGATGGGTCGGACGTGACCAGATTAGAATGAAAAGAGACAGAGGAGTGGAGAGAGAAAAGTGAGATGTTGTCGAGAAACCCAAACCCGTGCCATAGACAGATGCTGTGTGCCACCAACAAAGAAGTAGACATGAGACAGCACCGTCTTTTCTCCATAGAGGCAAAATGACAAGACAACACACTGCACTGACAAACAGGTTGGCACTGAGTAACACAAAATGGTGGATGCAGACTGCCAAAATCTATATCCATTTTGCTACCAATCTATATATTCTCACTTGAACCCAATATTTATGAATGCAATTACCGCAGTGGTTATGTTTTCGTCTATGACACATGCTTTGGACATTACTGAGTGTTGAGCACTCTCTGATTGGAATGGCCTACACTATATTCTAAACGGCTCCTCCGTTTGCATTCACTGGACAACAGTATAGGCCTAGAGGATGTCTGGATATTTAGTGTTATTGTCCCCGCCAAAAAACCAACAAATAAATAAATCAAAATCTGTAAAAGGGCCCCATTGTCCTCATTTCCCACCATAGGTCAATGACCTGGAAGAGTAAACTTAGGAGCCATCATCCATTTCCATTAGCCTCCCTCACAGTGGATGCCTTCTGTGCCCGACGTGGCTTAGCAGACCCCTAACACAGACATATTTCTCTATTTCAAGATGGCCTGTCATGGAAGAAAGTATATTATTAAGCCCTGCCCCCCCCCCCCCCCCCCCCCCCCCAAAAAAAAAAAAAGAAGAAAAAAGTCATCTTGACGGCAAACGTCTGGAAATCAGTTGTTTATTTCATTCATGGACCGTATTATTTCCGCGCATGGTGGAGCAATATTTCATGGGCCGAGTGATTTTTTTCCCAGTTTCATATTTCCTCTTCCTGTCACTAATGACATTCCTCGGGGATGTGTGAAAGAAGATGGAGTGATGGAGGAGATGTGTATAAACTTTGAGCAGGGAGAACCGGGAGTGTACGAATGGAGAGGCTATCACATTCCCATTTACACTGCCTGCCCCTTTAGTCATTTCTATTACACACACACACGCATACACGGACACACACACAGAGGCACACACACCCATGCACACTCAGACACGCACTAACACACACACACTCATACACAGAGGCACACACACACGCATGCACACTCAGACATGCACTAACACACACACACACACATACACAGAGGCACACACACATGCACACGCAGATACGCACTAACACACACACACACACACACTCAGACACACACACCCGTATGGTTCACAAGATGGACTGAGGATCAAACAATAGTAATCACTATTCAAGGAAACAAATCTTACAGTACAAGCAACTCTTAAAAGATTAATATATCACATTAAAAAGAATCTAAGAGCATTCAGCATTCATCATAATTGCATATAATCATATGGCTGACTGATGTTATGGTTGAGTGATGATGCGATCATCATTGGCTGATGAACGTAGGACAAAATCACAAGATGAAACTTAATTAAAAAAACATGAATCGTGAATAAGGAGTGAAGTATAAATATTTATTTTTGATGGGCCCACTTCACGTAGGCTAGTGAAGAAGTGGACAGCATTTCACCAAAGATTCAAAGTAGCACAACTGACCCCTCTGCAACCTCACCATAATTTTTTCCCCCACAAAAAATGTACAGTGGGTAAGATAATTACACTGATTTTACACAAGAGGTCTGTTCGCTCCAGTCCTTCGACATTTATTTCATTACAGTGTTAAAGGCATCAGCCCTGCCCGTGCAAGCTGTCTTTTGTTTTAAGTTTGAGTACTTTTATTTTACGTTCCTCAGAAAGGCATCCCAGGCATCATGGGTACAAACCTGCACACTGAAAGAGAAACATTTTGGTGACAAACTTCCAAACTGACATTTAAACACGCTGTTCTCAAGACGTGTGAATGACTGTAATCATCGCGAGTTATCATTCTAAACCTGTTATAAGGAGTCAAGTTGGCCCAAGTACATCCTGTACACACTGGAAAAATAGAATTTTAGAGGACATCAGAATATTGTGCTTTCATGTATGGGATAATGTTCCAATCCAGTCTCACAATCAATTCAAAAGCAAAAAGGTTTTCAAAAGTCAAAGCTTTACAACACTTCACGTCCTTTGAGACTGAGCCAGAGTTCACCAGTGGAAAGAAGAGGAAATCTGCACAATGATTAAATTCATCCTTATGATTAATAACATTCAGAGTTTCTCATTCGAATCGGATCATGTTTTTTTTTTATCAGGCACTGGTTGCCTGTTTAGTCATTTGAAAATCTGGCACTGGGCACAAAACAAGGCACCAGCATATTTTCTAAGCTCACACAACTGCCAGTGGGTTCCTCCCCCAGTAACGTCAGCATGGGCTTTGGTTCGTTTCATTTCGATCTTTGATGCATACAGCATGAAATCCAGGGAATTCTGAAGAGAGTCTAAACAAAGAAAATAAGTTTTGCAAATGAACATTTGCGGTATGAAAATAAGTTATGTAACTATGTCCTATATTAAATTTCTTTTGAATAAAAACAATTGATCACACACACACACACACACATACACAAATTGCTGTATAATAGATCTAAGCTGTATAATAGATCTAGCTTGTATTTTATTTATAAAAGTGCAGTTTTTAAAGTGGAAGGGAGACTTTAGTCCTGTTTATGTGAAAAAATAGATTTTTTTTATTGAAACCTGGTAACAGCTGTACACTGACATGAAAACAGACCAATTTCTCATCGATTCAATATCCATATCCGCTTATCCAATTCACAGTCCTTGGGGGGCTGGAGCCTATCCCAGCATGCATTGGGCACAAGGCAGGAACAAGCCGTCGACAGGGCACCAGTCCACCTCAGGGCGAATATGCACACACACACACTCACACCTGCGGCCAGTTTGTCATCTCCAATTGATCTAACCTGCATGTTGTGCCCAGAGGAGGCGGGCACAGTGAAAGGGATTCGAGCCAGCCGGGACTTGAACCCGGAACCTCTTTCTTGTGTGGCAACAGCACGAACCACCATACCAACACAAAACACTTTCATGAGGCCTTTTTTGCGTCTATGATAATACGATAAGGCATCATTGTTTTTGCTACTCCGGGATTCGGCTGACTTGTCAGTCCGTAATTCCGAGGTTTACTCTCAGGTTCGACCGTACTAACTAGGTCTACTAGTATGCCAGCACTACCATACTAGCAGACCTAGTTACAAAATAAAAGCGGTTGAGGCAATGCTACCGCAACCACTTTTATATTTGAAATTATGGAACGCTGTAAAACTACTAAATATAGCTGAATTCTGCAGCACCCATTAATATGGGTCTGTTGTCTCTTGTCCTCCTATGCCGCAGACAGTTCAGCGAGAGAGCAGTAAATCAGACGTTCACAAAGGCTCCTTTCTTTCACCCAGCTGTTTACTCAGTCTATAGCTCCGTCTAGGAGAACATCATCGATATTACCTAAACGCTCTTATCACTAATAGAAGTGAGATCTTGAGGCAAATTGCAGTGTACAATTAGAAATCACCCCCCCCCCCCCACACCAAGCCCCGACCACTTGAGGAGCAAATAACAGCCAGCTGGCATGAGGAGAAACTGAGCTGTTTATTCAACCTCTTATTTCAGCCCTCACTCACGCGCACATATGCACACACACACTCCAGACGCCAATCTGCCTTTTGAATTGATCTCGCTTCTCCCCTTTCTGGTTGAAGTGTTTCCTGTAACACAAAGACCCCCCCCCACACACACATACACGCAAACGCACGTGCACACACACACACACACACACAAACGCATACGTACGGGCGCACACACACACACTCCATGTCTGCTAGCCAAAGCTCCAGGAAAGGGGTTTTGTTCTTCCTGATCGCACCAATATTGGTAAAACAGAGGATGGAAATGTGTTATGGTGAAGAGACGGAGGGCCCAGAGAGAAACGCTCCTGTCGGCTTTGGTGTCACGGCTCAATCTGCCTGCAGATGAGAAAACACTTCACCTGCAGTCCCTTCGCGCACACGTGGACAGCGAGTCGCAGACAGCGTCTAGACACATCTCCCCCACAGCTGGCTACCTCAACACTGCCTCCCCCCCCAGCTCTGCAACTCAACACACCGTGGCAGCCCCACCCTAAACGCAAGGCCCAGCTCACACGGCTCCTCAAAGCCATCCAGACAAGACAGGGCCTCAACACCACCCAACAAATATGGCACTTCAGCGCATGCCAGCTAACAGCTATTCCAGCCGCGCTCATGCACCGATGTCCACCTTCCTACCCCAGCATTGCAAAGCCTGGTCATCCCTATTTAAACAGGAAACCGTCTCATCTGCAAACCTCACGAAGTTAAAGCTCGGGACTTCTGCTCTTGTTAACATCCCAGCTGAAAAACCAGAAACTAAATGAGGTGAATAAATCCTATTCACCTCATTCAAGTGCGTAACCCAACAGACAGACTGCCCCAACAGATTGCAGCAAGTGAGTACTGGAGGATGATGCTGTTTGCTCCGACAAGCTCAGATCTTTCCACGAGGTGAAAAGATGTAACATCGAGTAGACTCGGGTACAGAGAAATGACAGCGGATCTCAGAAACCCCACATAAACAGCCAATCAGAGCGAGCTGCGCCTGATGTACACCCATACCTGCCTCTCCAGGGACGGGCTTAAGATGAACAGATGTGACAGGCAAATACACTAAGCTGACACTGATCCTTTAAATTACTTTCAGGTTTACTTTCCTTGGCTCATTTCACAGGGACAATGTACAATATTTAATATAAAATTCTTAAATTGAACTTGGACGCAGTGAACCAGTTGACTGATATTTGCAGTCACCTGACAGGTATGAGAACCTGTGTGTGATGGGCACAAGGTCAGAGCGACCTTCACAGCATGCTAAACCGAGGGATTTATTTATTTACGTCTTTAACGAAGACAACGTGCACATGAGATATTTAGCCTGAACGATGACAGAGAACTGTTAAAAAACAATAATAATATCTGAAAGCTGAAAAGCGCAAAGAACAGTCTGTCGTGTGCTGTTTTGGACAGGCTGAAGTTTCACGTCGCACCTTGTCACGGCTCCCCCTGTTTAATCCTCACCGCAAAGCGGTCTCCGCTGGCATCTGCCTCCTCACTCCGCAGAGCTGGAGAGCACGAGCGCCCGACATATGGAGCCTGTTTGCTGGAAACATCAGCCAATCAGGGAGTTCGGCCTGACCGACTTGAGACGGAGACAGGGATTTAAACAAATCTGAATATTAATGAGCGTCTCTGCAGGAGATGGGAAAGCTCTGTACCTTATCAGGTTGCGGCTTAAAACCAAAACAACTTTATTTCTTTAATACTTGATTGATCATGTTTTTTTCTCTTCTTCCTATTAGCAGAGGAACACCTCTCCGTAAAATTGTGTAAAAACATGGAAGATGGATGTATGATTGCGTTTTAACAGAAAAAGTATTTTATCCCCCGAAATACAGATCGATGAAAAGCTTGATACAAGAACGATGTATCCATTAAGACTGTGCAGGATATCTCTTTTATCCTGGCAGAAATTTGCCCCCAGGCATCGCAGGGAATGGACTTTAACTTCAATTTGAATGGCTCCACATTCAGAACCTTCCTACAGAGATTGGTCCACGCCCAGCATGCTCGTCTATTATGACATCATGGCTACCTTTCCCCATTAAAGTGGTCAATGACTTGTGGCATAATTCAGACACTAGATTATTCAGCATTTTGATTCTCTTAGATCCAACTGCTGCCTTTGATGCAGTAGTCCATAAAATCTTAATAAATTGGCTTTAAAACAGAGTTGGACTGTCCGGAACTGTGCTGAAATGGTTTGAGTCTCATCTCACCAATAGAAAAAATGTTTGTTGCTCTTGGTGAGTCTGAATCAAGGAAAGTCAGTATTAGTTGTGGTGTTCCACAATTCTTAGCCCTTTGCTATTCTGACTGTACATAGCAACTTTACCCACAGCCAGCTCTTAGGAAACTTTCTGTGAGATTGAGAGCAAGCCAGAGCAAATAACTAGTATAATCTCACTTGCCTGTGCGTTAATCTGTCCTTGATGGTGACACACGATCTATGAATCCAAAAGGTATATACTGATAAAACTGTACAAGCTGGTTTCTTTTCATGATATACTGCACGGGGCATATACTAAACTGTGTCACCTCTGAAAATGTCAAATGATTACACTATGATTTTATTTTATAAGGACCTTATGCAGAACAGTTAATCTATGACATAGTTTCATTGTGTGAGGTGCGCACTCTTTTAAGAGATACCTATAAACCAACCAACTGTGATACGTGCTCAGAATGATAGATTCAGCGCAATAAAAATGCAATTATAATGCAGACTGAATAATGTTTTAAGTAGCTTCAAGTTTGACCAAAGCTGTGCACATATCTTTTCACAGAATGCAGTTCCATACATACAGTATGCACTGCTTATTTATTCCATACCATCCATCCATTCATTATCTATACCCGCTTATCCTGGGTCGGGTCGTGGGGGTGCTAGAGCCTATCCCAGCATGCATTCAGATTGAAGTTTATTCCACACCAAATGCTATACGTTTTTGCAGTATATCTTTTAGAGTTAAAATGTATCGGAAGATTGTTTGAATGAAGGATTTCTATAAAATAGTGCTGTTGTGAAATTTGATTGACAGCATTGCATGTGTCACACTATTTCCTGTTGCATCAAATGGGTTTGTATTCTGTATTGAAGGGACCCTTAGAGAAATGCTGAAGGAAATAGATAATGTCTACATCTTATGTTAACCTGAAGCAATTTCCCCTTGAATTTCCCTTCAGTATGGTCGAAACAGGCCTTACTTGTCTTCTGCTAATGCTTGGTAAATGAGCTGCTGAGTTGCAATAAACAAGCAAACCTTTGTTTTTTTAGGTAAATGTAAGTGGAGCGTCATTCTCTCTGCTTTCTGTGCTTTTCCTTAAGGTCTTGTCAATAGAATGAGGAGACATTATTCCTGTGTCTGCACCATGTAATTTTCAAAATGTCAATCAATCAATCAATCAATCAATCGATTTTTCTTGTCCCCAAGTGGCAATTTGGTCGAGGCCAAATTAAAACAAACACTCAAGCATATGCCAGAAACTACAACAGCACACATGGGGAGGAATAAAGTAATGTAAAATACAATCATTGAAGTTTATGCAGTGAATAATGTGTATTCCTGTATTCTTGCAGAGATACACATCGATATTAAAACAGCCCTGCTTTTCATCAGCACCACATCTGAGGATGAATACATCTGATTTAAAAAGTGAAAAACCCGTCCACCTCACCTTCCTTTGAATCAATTACTTTAATCTCAGGCCCATTTGTTGAAATATTTAAATGACTGACGCAACGGCACGGAGCGTCCTAGCTGGTAGATAAAGACGTGATGTCCTAAACTCCGGATTACCTTCAGTACCTAATGACTGTATGGATTTCAAAGGGACGGAACCATTAAAAACACTGGAAACAGAAACATGGCCGCTATTAATGCACCGCGAGCGTGACTCTCTATTATATATAATTAGCCCAAGATCAAAGGTAGAGAAACATAAGGAAACGTATCTTCAGAATTGCAGGATAATTTCTGTTCGCTGTCACCACTGCGCAATTATTTGCTGAGGAAACTGAGACGCATTAACGCACGCAGCAAAGGCAGAACTCTCCTCGCTGAAACCGGCGTATTGAGCTGGTCCCATTCCATTGACGTCAGCACCAGTTATGTCAGCGGTGAGGCCGGGTTTAATCAATGCAAACTGAACGGCCTGGTGACTGTTGCACCAGCACAAGGGACTCGTGGAGGCTCAATGCACCCAGTGCACGACAAGAAATACATGCTCTGTCAGCATATTCAAATATAGTTACTAGTTCCATTTGGTGGCTGTGGTTAAAAATAAAATAAAATAAAAAAATAAAAACGAAAAAAAAACAACAACACAATACAACAAAAGCTGTGTTTTTGCTATTTTGCCATTATATCTAGTAAGCAAGCAAAATGTAGCCTAAATAACAAGTACTTACAATTTTACATAATTTAGGGAGGTACTTCAGTTAAATATAAAATAATAATAATAATTCACCTGAACTAGCACACTTTACTGTGAGGTGATTGATTATTGGTATTGATACAAAGGCTTGTGTAACTAAATAGCACATAGTACGCTGCAACTACACTGATGTAACAGTACAATATATTTGTGGTTATTTCAGGATATGTTTATGAAAACACAGTCCAAAACACCAGCAATGAATAACCGAGATAATATATGCTCTAGGTGAATGGAAATCCAAACAGTTTTATATCGTTTCATTGATCACTGAGCCGACACATGGTAATGGAAACGGCTTTACCACAAACCACAAAAATACCCGAGCAGGCGGAGGTGAAAAATATTTCATTTTAAACTGACAAAATGTGTGATTCCACCGATCGCTTTCGCCAAGGTGAGACCAGGGTTGAGCGGCACTGTAGGAGAAGTTCTCCAGTCAGGTTGCAGGCACTTGTGGCCTTTCAGGACCTGTAAGAAACCCTTCAGATGCTGCAGCCCTACCGGTGCTGGGTCGAGTCGCCCGGAAGACGTCCGCGCCCCACGAGGACCCAGATCCTGAAGTTTTCCTCACGAATCGGATGAGCTGCCGCCAAGCTCGCGGAAGAAGTAAATTTTTCACCGGCGGCCATTGGAATGCACACCGCTAACCACGGTCTTTGACCACAGTCTACACGGCCTCAGCTCGCGAAGAGTAATTGATCCAGGGTTCACGATCTCGCCTTCCTCTTGATTTATTCTCACTCTCTCTCGCACCTTTTTTTTTTTTTTGGGGGGAAGACACCGAAGACAAACTTGCGAACGCAGCACAATTCTCACGAAATGGATTTTTAATGAGAGCGAAAACTCTCCCGTATCCCAAAGGTTAACTCATTTTCACAGGGAGCCACCCCAGAGTGAAACGTTTCCTTTTGCTCTAATGGAGTCTGTGACACCATAAACTTTGCTGAATTAATTATATTTTCCCCCTGACCTCTGTTTATCAGTTTTGATTTTTACATTTTAATGGGACTTTATTCAATCAAAAAGGAATTTAACACGGACCAGGGAGAGCCCTCGTATTTCATCTTTGATATGCATATCCCATATGCCAAAGAAATGCCACAGAGCTATTTGATCTCAGATAGCTTCCATCATTGAGGTATGAGGTAGTCAAATACAATTTCAAATTTACATTTCTATAAGAATTAAAATTAATTTATAGGTGATGGTTTTACTATGAAATTATCTTTTATCTATCGAAACAGTATTCTATTGTTTTAGTGTTTTAATTTTAACAGATGTAATGTTTTGCTGTAAAATGTTATTATTTTTTATTTTTATTCATTTATTTATAGTGTATTATTATTATTATTGTCATTATCATCAACATCCACAGCAGCAACAACACGAGATCCAATGTGAGGAGGCCAGTTTTGACTCATCTGCAGTCTGTTTTAATGGACTGCCTTATGCAGCCTGGATGTGGCAGGTGGAATTTTAAATGGGATAATATAGTCCTTCCCAGTCCTTTCCCTCACGCGTGTCCCTCTCCTGGATTTGCTGTATGCAAATCCAGCTTTCAAATCCCCCGAGACTCTGGGCACTCCTTTCTTTTCCTGGTAGAAAATGCTAAAGGATTAGCAGCAATGCATGACTGATGCAACAGACAACTGCAATCAGAGTCAAGTATGCACCATCAAGCAGTAAAAAAAAAAAAGCCTCATGCCAATCAACCGGGTTCCTCCCAGTTCTCTCTTGCTGTACTTTGGAGAAAATGCCCTCCAGTTTCAGTCGATTTTTTCCTCAGGTAGTTTGCCAGGGCTCAAGAGAAGCCATTTTGGTGGAACTCAAAACTCCAGCTTTCCTGTTCTGGCCTATGTTCTGACGCTTTTTGAGTTTTTTTTTTCCATGTGTGTTTCAATTGGCACTGCATACAATGTGTGAAGCAACAAAAAAAAAGCACTTCCTACGCCAGCACCTGCGATAATTATGATATAAAAAAGCCTTTTGAAAATGCTCAACAACAAATTTGTTTTAAGACTGCAGCTGCAGTGCCAGTCGGTGATAAAATTGTGGTTTTAACATAATGAGGAAGAAAACACATTTCAGTAGAACATGCTTTGTGTCTGAATTAGTACTTATGTTCAGTTGTAATCTTGCCAGGGGTTGAGGGTGCTGTAGTGGGGCTGGGGGCTAGGGAGAGGGTGGGTGGGTTTGGGAGGGGGGGGGGCGGGGGGTTGATGTATACAACAACAGAAAACAGACAAAACCTGTTCCACTTATCCTTTTCATGAAAAAATTATTCAGTAAAGTGCAAACCTTTTTAGGCTGAAAATCTGTAAAAGAATAAAAAATAATAAAAAAGCATAAGAGAGTAATTTAATAGAAAGTTCTGTGGGAATAATAACAACAACAACAATAATAATAATAATAATAATAATAATAATATCTCCAGCAGATAAACACAAACACTTTGATTGCCACCTCACCCCCTCTGTGGCGAATATAAGGGCTGTTCTTAGGCACTGAGTTGTTTGATAGAAGACAAACTAATTTCTATCCCCACAGGAGTTACCAAGTCCAAAGTGTGTCCTTCATTATGCACAGGTCCTGTAGCATATCGATTAACAGCAGACAGGTCTAATAACTTTAGTAATTTGCCAGCCTTTGAATCAGATCCATTGTCAAAGTGTAGATTAAAATTGGCAAGCGAAGAGAAAACCATCAGAATTATTGACTGCTCGTCTGTGAACTCTGATGATGAGTAAAGTCAACATTTTGGTGGACTATTGACACGAGCGTAGGTACGGTGTACAAGCTAAGAAATAATGACAAAGATTTTTTTTTTTTAAAGACAGACAAGAAATCATATCTTATCATATGTGTGTATCGATTGTTAGCGACATTGCCGAGAGAGAGAGAGAGCGAAAAAAAAAAAAAACACAAACACACTTGATGTGTGAGTTTCTTAATCCCTCCTCCTTACAGGCGATTAAAACCCGCTACAGCACCAGCCGCTGACACGGATCAAGGGGGCCCCCTCATAATCAACATGGCAGGCCACCTCGCTCCCGGTTCCTTCTCGTGTAATCTCCGCGCCAGGCCAGTGTGACAGGTAGGCATTTGCAGTGGATTAATGCTGTAATATTTTGGCATTAACTTGAATTAAATACGATGATGAATATGGAATATTGGGGTAATTACCTACTCTTGCGTGGCCCCCGCCACGCTGCTTCCTGCGACTTTTCGGGGATTTGCAGATTTCTCCGCTCGCGGCTGGGGGGGGGGGGGGGGGAATTCTGCGCCGTGTTCGCGAGCAGCAATCGGCGAGTCGTACCCTTAATCTCTTGTAGCCATTATAAATTGGCTGAAAACACTGATTAACACAGAGCTGTCCATGACGGGCGAAATTTCGGGCAGGAGGCATGTAATTACACCGTAATTATGTTGATACAGCCCTTCGCCGTCAGCCGCGCTGAAAATCCGGGGAGGTGGTTTGGGGGTCATCGTTTTTTCGCATCGTTCACGTGCTCCGTTCCATCTCGAAAGCTAAACTGAGGAATGAGTGGATTAGTTTAGCGGGGCGGTGACATCACACACTGCAACGGCTCTCGCTGATGTCACACCGGCGCCCGTGGAAGATTGTCAGAAGCTGCCTTGGAGAAGACAGGTAGGCATATGCAAAAAGGCAGGCAGCCAGGATGTTCGGATATTGGTAAGGAGAACCTGTATTCTTTTACGTATTAACGTTTAAATGTTTCCTCTGCAGTTGCAGTGCGGATGAAGGAGGACAAGAGGAAGTACCGCCTCATCAGGAGGTTAGGTGCTTCGCCTCTTTCGGTTTCCCCCCCCCAAATCAGCCATAGGCTGATAGGAGAGCTCGGTCGTTATGAGGGAGAACAGAGAAAATGGCGCCTGCCGGCCTCGCTTAGACACGAATTAGTGCAAGAACGGAAAAGAGGGAGGAGCTAACATGGATCAATGCAAGAATGGCAAAGAATGGCACTTGTTTTTTCAACTTCAACCACTGGCCACTAGATTTGTTGCTTGGTTCTTTTTCTGAAATAAAGTCGCAAATGGGGTCTGAAAAGTTGCTAAATCTAGTGACAAAGTCTCCAGGTTGGCAGCAGTGCAAAAGATACTGTTTACTGTTGCAAAGCAGGCTACCTCTCTGATAAACAGTGTTATTCCACTGGCTTTTCAAACCATTATTACCATTATTATTCTTGCCTTTATGGTGGAATATTCAATTACAGTTATAAAAAGTGAAAAAGCCTTGCACACATTTGTGACTTATTGTTATCTTAAGCTGCACGCTGTAGCTCGATAGCGACCATATTCAAACATTTCCAGCAGGGAAAATCTCATTAACTCTCAGTAGAAAATAAATAAAAAATTAAAGAATAAGAAAAATGTATTTAATCAGCAGTTCAGTGAATGCATGATTATGAGGTCCTGATCAAAGGAGTTATACTGAGTCAAAGACAGTACTTATAGTGTAAAAATGTGTGAAAATTATATTTCTGCAAGAGGGGGTATGATGGAGATTAAATATAAATAGCTATGGGGTTCAGTCTAGATATATTCAAGACAGACAGACAGAATCAGTTTCTCTATGTGCATATGTACATGTGCAGGGGTGTAAACTTCACAAACATTTCATATCCTTTGCTTATGTATGATTTATAAAGCCATTATGTCATGCTTATGAAGGTAATATATGCTGTTTAAAGTCATTATGAGATACACTTTGTTGAAAGCATGACAATATTCCCCCTTTTATTAGCAAAACAAAATTATTTTTTGGACCTTACTATTTGAAATACAGTGAACTGAGTTCATTTGAACGGTGGTCTGACCATAGAATTAGAATTCTTAGAAAGTAAAATCCAATTCTAATCAGCATCCTTATGTGGTTACAATTCAAGTACAATGACTTCCAAAACACTTTAATTCTGTTTTCATTTTGTGCATAAGAAAAATTCATTTGACTGAACTGTACGTGCAAGTCATTCGCTCAACCTAACCAAAAGCCTAACTATTTTTCTTCTTTTTTTTTTCTTCTAGCGAAAGCATCCTGGCATTCTTAGTGGAGCAGCTATGCTCACCAGCAACATCAGACTAAATTTCTTGACCACTCTGACACTACGAAATGGCCACCAACAGTCATAATTGGAGTTTGCAGACAGCATTGTCAACTACATCGCCAGTGCTCTACTTCCACTGTCAAATGTTGAAAACAAGGATTTCTGCAAAAAATCCCAACCTAGCTGAACCTCCTTTCACCACGCCAAGCTGCAAGCACCTGAGTCAGAGGCTTATTCCACATTGCGCAGCTATTATCGAGGATGACTTGAGAGCACAGAGGCGGAAAGCTCAATACATTTTGTCTTACTGTGGACATCTGGCCCAGCGGGGCCATCTTTTTTTGGCTATAACTGGTCACTTCATTCTGAACTTTGACCTTCACACAGTAATGGCAGAACAATTATGGGAAGACACACAGCAGAAAACTTTTTTTCTTCTTCCCATAATTAGGAAAATACCATTGACATCTACAACACTGTCAACAAAGAATATGTCATTGTGACATTGTGATAGTCATGTAATCTTGGTGAGGGCATTCACTCTTTTTCCACCAGTGGAGACTGCTGACAGTGACAAAGATGATGATGATGATGATGATGATGGAGCTGACCTTGTGAAGATCAGTGTAACTGATTTACTGGATTCTTGCCACCAGAGAAAAGCCCATGTTGCTTCCCCACTGTCCACCCTGTGGGGCATGGTGCCCTGGAACAAGCTGCCCCTCTAGACATGGTGATGGCAAAAGGCTTACATCATTAAGGGTAACAGGAATCTTTAAGGGTCATCTGAAGTTCCAGGTTGCACATGCAACCAGGTGGAATAGCCAGCTAATGATGATGATGATGACGACGGTGAAGTCATTTCAGTTCACGCGTATTAAAGAGCTCTGCGAGACACTGAAACTTTTTCAGAAGGCAACAGATCGATGCCAGGCTGTGTCAGAGGTCTTTGCTATGCTGTGGCAAGCATGAGCCCAGACAAAACTGTCACAACAACAAAGTCTTCAACTGAAAAATGGCTGGCTAAGATATGGAATAGATTGAGCTGGTTGCCACCCTGGAACCACGGTTCACACTCGACTGGTGCATTGTAAAGGATCCCTCTGCACCACCAAAGAAGAGAACAAAGCTCTTTGCGTTTATGGACTCCCCAGCCCAATCTACAACCATACAGTTAACAGCATCAAAGGAATTCAAGCAGTTCTGCAAAGAAGAGTGGGCTAAAATTCCTCCAAAGCAATGTGAAAGACTGATATCAAATTATAGGAAGCAGTTATTGCTGGCAACCATTGCATTTAATGGGGCAAATACTTCTTCACATGGGTGATATGGGTGTTTTATAACTTTTTTCATTAAATAGGTGAAATTTTTATTCCACTGTGCCATAATGATATCCCTGCATGTAGAGTGCATTGGTGGGTTCTTCTGTGGATGAAAGCTTCAGTTTTCAACCTGTCCACAGTGCTGTGCTGTTTACTGAGAAAGCTTGTGTGATGGACAGTGTGTGTGTGTGTGTGTGTGTGTGTGTGTGTGCATGTCAGAGAGAGAGAGAGAGAGAGAGCTCTCCCCTGTCAGCTCTAGTGCATTTAAATGTTCCCATTTCAGCCCACAGGTGTCCTTAAGCGGGGCCCTGGGCAGTTTTAGGCCCCGTCCCTTGGGTTTAACCTGCTTTATCTTTATACAGCTGTGCATGTGGGCAAGCACACAATCAACCAGAAAGCATTTTTATATTCATTAACATAACTTCAACATTATTGTTCCATATTTACACCCCCCCCACCCCCCACCCCCACCCAAAAAAATAAATGACATACATTTTTTAAAATGCAATTGCAATTGAAACATTTCTCCTTCGGCGTTAAAAAAAAAATTTTGGTTCTGGGAATTTTGGGTACTGAAGCAATGAGCTCCAAAATATGAGTGGAAACAATGTCAGCTCATACAGAAATGCTTTGTGAATTAAAAGAGAAAATAGGTTATAGAAGCTGGTGGAAAACAGAACAGAACAGAAGTGTGCGCACACTAATTCAATTTTGAAATTAAAATATTATGTTTTGTGAAAACAAGGTTTGTTAATTGGACTAAGAAATGATATTGCTATTTGGAAGTTCAGGCTTGGTGTTCTTTGTTTTTTCTTGCCTTGCTACTCTGTAAAGCATTTTTGTAACAGACCTCTGCAAAAAGCGCTATGCAAATAAAATTGAATTGAAATTGATTTATTGGCGTGATCAAGTCAATAGGGGGAGAAAGGGAAGTTTGAGTGGTAGCCTACACAGTAATCATGCTCCCATGAGACCAGCAGCAGACTTCCTGTTTCTATATGGTGCTGCTTCAACCGACTGCCATCGGCTCCAAGTGTCACTCACCATGGAAATGAGGATGGTGTCACTCTTTCATTTCACAGGCAAACGTCCCCTGATCCTGCCCCCCCAACCACCACCCCCCTCACCCCCAACTCCCCCCTGGCCCCCTGGGCTGCCCCCAGCGGCTGGAGCAAGCTGAGCGGGACGCCACGTGCTCGTTGTGGGGATTCGTTCAAGGTCCAGGTCCCTTCTCCCTCCCCTTCCCTCAGCCGCCTCCCGCCACCCACGCCTCCTCCCACCACCCCCCCCCCAGCCCCCGACGCGCGTCACCCAGGCGAACGGCGGCGGCGCGGAAAGGGGACAGGGCGGCATGTTGCCCGTCGCTTCCGATTATCGGCACGTTTCATCATTCGCCGCGCGATCGATGGCCGCCGCCGCGGAGCGCGACTGTTTCTCACCGCGATGCCGGAGGGGCGCCGCCGCGCCGAAGAGGCCAGGCAGACACCGTCGCCACGGCGAGGCCGGAGAGAGGTCGGGGGGGAAAGCTCGGGTGAGACCGAGGGCGGGGTTTGGGTTTGACCGCAGGAGGAAACACGAGTAAGACTTCCTCTTTGAGCGCACGGGAATACATTTGTCGCGGTCAGATCAGCGCGACGTGGACACAAGCGATTTTATAAAGTGCATTTATTCGTTTATTCGTTTAATGGCTCTGCTGACTTCAATAACCAAGAATAACCCAAGTTAATTATCGAGCTTTGACTTGATGAATTTGCCGACCCTTAAACACACCTACGCAACTCTGTATTTTTCCACTTCGGGGGAGTGATTTGAAGAGACATGCCGCTTCCGCATCAGCCGGCAATAAGATTTTCCCGCCAGACGACCAGGTATCTCTGCGACAGCGGCGACAATTTGTAAATCAATCTATTTCGAAATGTCAGGCAGACGTATCGCAATTAGTCAGAACGAATGTTGGGGCTGCTAATGGTTTTCTCCCGCTCCTCGTCGCCGGCGACAGTGGATGAGTCTGACGGTTATTGTTTTACTTCATTTGTTGTGTTCCCCATCAACGCTCGGATACAAATGCGCATTGTTACGACGAAGCAGAAATAATTACCGCTCCCGTATCATTACACATAAAACTCCGTGATTCACCGCACGTCTAATAACCCTTCCTCATTGCACAAGGGAAACCGAATGTTTCCGAATAGTTCTGTTCTCCACTTGGAAAAAAGGATGCCAGATTTGAGCCCACTTCCATTCCTGGCCTGCTTTTGACCTGCCCCAGTGGGTTTGCATTGAGCTCTGTAGCAAGGTGGATTTTCTAGTCTTATTGCTGGGTCATCACCCAGTTTTGGTGAAAGGGAGAGGAGCTTAAGGTAAGGTGTTCCAGGTGTTTTCCGCTTCATGAATTGATTTCACTAGAATTTTTAATTTTCCTTTGTGTTTCCCCTTGGGAGGTGGGCGCTGGTGGTGTTTTATTTCCGTGGGGGGGGGGGGGTGCAGCTGGTGCTGTTGTATGACAGGGCTGGGGTGGGCATTGTCCAAACATAATACAAATAAACTGGTTTAATGTTTAATTCAGCAAAATGATGCCTGGATATATGTTTTGAATAAAACTTATTTTTTTCAGTTTTTAGTATAGAATATTTCCCTGGTATTAACAACTGTATCTGTTCACTTCAATTTTATGTTTCCATTCAGAATTGCTCACATACTTCAGTGTAATTCAAATAATAATGGGAATAATGGAAAGCCAATTGTAGTTTGAGAGCTCATATCAGTTTTGAATCAATAAAGGCTGTGTGCAATATGACAAATCTATAAATGTGTTTTTTATTTTTTGTTTTTTTGACACACTAGCAAAGCCCACCGTTCCACTGCAGCACCACAAGGAAAACCACAGGGGACCTGCTTGAATTCAAGTCATAAATACTCTGAAGGAGCACAGCGGGAAGACTGTGAATGGCTTCCTTTAAGTACGCATGCACGTGCACACGCATGCGCGCACATACATGTACGCCCACACACACACACACACACACAAACACACAGACTTCCGCACAAACCGCGCCGCGCACATAAACGAAACGGCTGGTCAGCAGAATCCGCGGACGTGTCCTGTCAAAAAAATATAAATCAACAATCAGTGCTACGCAAACACAAATGCCAGACCAGCAAAAAGCAAAAAAAAAAAAAAAAAAAAAAAAGAGAGTGCTAGGATATAAACACGAGTGTGCATGAAGGCCACAACTCACTGCGGGACATAAACATTAGAACCGAAGTGTATCTCTGCGGCGGGAACCCATTCGCTAAGCTAAACCATATCAGCGCTCATAAAAATCATTACCTCATTAAAAATCAATATAGCAGAGAACAAGTCGAGGCTGAGTGTATTAGCACAATCTGCAGGTTATTAAGTGTGAAAGTCAGGAGACTTGGGAGTTAGAGCAGGGTGCGCTAGGGTATGGTAAGAGGTTGGAAAAGCTCACCGTACCCTCCATAAATTCCCTCTGTGCCCTCCATAAGCTTCCTTATTGAGATAAAATGGTTTTATTTACGGCAAGACCCGATAAATATGCAGTATGCAAGCATTAAGCAGTTGCATAAACAAACCCCAATTTAAAATAAGTCCAGCTGGAAACAAAGGCACAGGGCACAGCCTTGGGAATTCCCAAGCCATGTTCTTGAAATTACACTATATGGCCACAAGTATGTAGACACCTGACATCCAACATCTCATACAAAATTATGAGCATTAATATGGAGTTGGTCCACCTTTTGCTGCTATAGTAACTTTCGCTCTTCTGGGAAGGCTATATACCAGATGTTAGAGCATTGCTGCTGAGATTTGCTTCCAGTCAGCCAGAACATTAGTGAGGTCGAGCACTGGCCTGGCTCGCAGTTGGCTTTCCAACTGATCCCAAAGGTGTGAGATGGGGTTGAGGTCAGGGCTCTGTGCAGGCCAGTCAAGTTCTTCCACAGCATTCTTGACAAAACCAATTTCTAGATGGACCTCGATGTGTGTGTGCCTGGGGGCATTGTCATGCTGAAACCAGGAAAGGGCCTTCCCCATACTGTTGGGGAAGCACATAATCATATATCATTAAGGTCTGCCATCACAGGAACTAAGGGGTCAAGCCCAAACCATGAAAAACAGCCCCAGACCAAAGGATGTCTAGATACTTTTGGTCATATAGTGTATATAGGCACAGGCACATATTTAGCGAAGACAAAGTGCATTTTTACAAGAGGGCAGGAGGGAAGGTGGTTGAATCCTCTGCAAGTCAATGTACCATCGACAACCTATCCATAGACTCTCGCTATACACTGAGTAAAATATATTACAGTAACCATTATACTGTATCCTGCATAACCTCTCACAGTGACCACCATAAAAAAGGTGGTGCTTATGGAGTTTACAGCGATAGGAGGTAAAGTGAGATAGCTAGCAGAAGGTCATAATTTGAATAAAAACAACCAAAGGGGGCTCCATGCAACCAGACAATTCCAGTGCCTTGTTCCCATACGAGCGATGTGGTTTAGAGACACATTCAACCTTTACTGGTATTAGCTACCCTCTTAACAGTACCCAAACATACCCTCTCTCTCTCTCCTCTCTGGCTGTCACTCACACACACACACACATAACATATAGAGAACATAGGTACTTGTGCATGCGCAGTACACTGAGGGTTAGATTAATGGACCATTTGGCACATCAAGTGCACAGGGAGAAAAAAAAAATGTTGTTCATTAATTTTGACCCACTTCCATTTGAAACTAAAAGCATTACATAATCTGGTGCTTAAATGAATGTTTATGACTAGGTCTGGTGTGGGCATATTGCTAGTGTGTGTGCAGAGTGACTCTCCATCAGCATTAGCTGTGGTCAGTGCTTTTTTTTATCCAACAGAAAACGCGGTTCGTGCTTTTAAAGCCACGGAAAGCGCACGCCTCGACTCTACCTCATCTCTGCAAACATGATCCCTGCTCTCCGGAAATCTCCAGTCCATAATCTATTTTATTTACAGTTGTGGAAACCCCCCACTTCCCCAGCCGGGAGGACAAGGGAGGAGCAGAAAGGAAGGGGGGGGGGGGGAGGATCCATTGACTTGAATTCCAGAGGGTTGTTATTTTTAGCCAAAGCAGCAATAATTATCCAAGCAACGTCTAACGAAATTGTTCAGGCTCGGCTAGGCAATTAGGCCAGCCGGAGTGGCTAATGGGGAGAGAATTACACAGACCGTTCCTCCATTAGCCTCCATTTACACCAGGAAATTTACTGAGAGAATGGGCAAGCCATGACTTCCAAACGTGATTACCGCTCTCCTTCCCGTTTCCCCCCCCTCCCCCGACATACACTTACCTAAAACCTACTCCCCTCTTCCTCTTTTTCCTATATTCTCTCCCACATGTCTTTTAATAAGACTTTCCCAGCATCCTCTATCCTCATTTTAATTCTACTAGCTGAGCCCCTCCCCCCAGTCACCCTTTCTCAGCAGTATATTCACTGGCATTGTACGTGTAATTTTTTGTGTATTAAGCTAGAATGTCCATCCTCATGGAAAGGGAATTGACTATCCCAGACCCTCTCAAAGGGGGCAGTAAATCTCCTCCCCCTTGCTGCATGAAGTGGACTACGGAGATGCCGGTGCGGGGGAGGTGAAACCGAGATCCCACAGCAAACAGCGCTGATCCAGACCTGTGTGATTGTGGTGTGGTAGGACTATCCCAGTTAATGCTTTGACTTAATCTCTGGAAATGTCGAGTAGAATCTCTTTGCTTATGTGCTCAAATGCCACGTTACCTACACCAGAAATAATGTCCTTTTTACCCCGAGATTTTATTTATTATTTTTTAATACTCTGAACACTCTGCTTTTCTACATTTGTCGCGGCAGGGCAGCAGAGTGGTGAACGTCCTGGGTTTTAATCGCAGCCCGAGGCCCTTTCTGTGTGGAGTTTTGCATGTTCTCCCCGTGTCCGCGTGGGTTTCCCCCGGGTAAACCGGTTTCCTCCCAGTCTCACGGCATGCGGGTTAGGCCATCTGCGGAGTATAAACTGCCCCTAGACATGATTGTACGAGAATGGTGTGTGTGCCCTGTGACGAACTGGCAACCTGTCCAGGATGTATCCCTGCCTCTCAAACCAATGCATGCTGGGATAGGATCCATCCCCCTTGCCCTGGAAGAAGTGGGTTAGATAATGGATGGATGGATGGATGGATGGATGGAAGAGAGTTGTGCACTGGAACATGAAATAATGCTGCAAATACTGGAACTGGTTTAAAAATAAGAGAAAATGGAAAGTGTTGCCGCCAGTGTGCATGAGAGAGCATTGGACATGGACAACCCCAAAGTCAAGGGCAAAAGTGACTTTCCCGTCTCTGAAATGAGCCGAGGCGTTGATTTCCATAACGTGTATTAATCATGGGCAGCGGAACATGAGAACGGTGTAAAATTAAAAACTGAACCCTGAGGAGACGGCACACCACGGACGTGAGCGCACTCTCTGCGTTTTGCAATTTAGCATGTAAATTTTGCACACGGCGTCCGTGTCGCAAGTCCATAAAATAATTAACAATGTTTTTATGCATTTTACCCCTCAACCGCAACAAGCGATTTAAATAATATACAACAAATATGCAACTTCCATATCACGAAAATTCTACAGATGCACATACATGCCCACACACACACACGCAAGCACAAGGATGTACATAAATATATACATACACAACGGCACACCCACATAGAAGAAGAAGAAAAGAAAAAAAAAAAAAACTTTCAAAGGCTCTGAAAAATCAGTCTTGAGCAGCCAGTTCCTGATCTTTATTCAGAATGGGAACGGAATGAAAAGATTTCCATTTAAACATTAATTCCGTCGTCCTCTGAATTTTCGATGTCTCCAGCCATTAGAACTTGTCAAATCAAACGCGCCGCAGGACAAAAAAAAAAAAGAAAAGAAAAGAAAAAGAAAAAAGAAAGGGATCCAGGAAAATATTTAAATCATCTTTCAATCTTTCAAAAGGCTTCTCCCCACCAGCCCGCTTGACAACTCTGACAATTAATTTGTGTCTTACAGATTACCCTTTCAGCCTGCTCTGCTAGTGGTGTGGAGGCCCAGCGCTGGCCCCCGCCCTGCTCAGGCCTCCCCCCCCCCCTCGCCCCCCCTCGCCTGGGCGTGCCCGGGGGGGCGTAGGGGGGTGCACCGAAGGGGCGGGGGCTGCCGCTTCACACTCGTTCCACCCTCGAGCGTCGCTGCCCCGATCCCAAAACCTGCTCTGCGGCTCCACAGAAAGAGCCTCGGAGCAGGTGGTAGCGGGTTTACAGATGAAATGACCCCCCTACCCCCTACAGAGTGGTTAGGGAGGTGTGTGAGGAAGGGGGGGGGGTGGTATACGGTTGAAATTAAGCTTATCTATTCAAGAAAGCAGCTTAAGTCTGTGACAGGCAAACACACACACACACGCAATCTCAAGACGCCTAACCCACTTATGCGCATATGGTCTAAATACGCTTCTGATTCTCTGCAGAGCGCACGCCTATAGCTGCGTTCTGCCGAGAGATGTGCGGGTCTCAGCTGTGCACCCTCAAAGCCATTACGCAACATAACAAGAACCACTCGATATTTATGCGGCACATAACGAGGGTGGCTGCGCAGTACACAACAATCATTTTTCTCAACCTGTTTTCCTTTATTTCGCTTGATTAACGAGTGCATTAAGAATAATCTGTTGGCTAACGGCAGGTAATTCCGTTTCTCTTTACTGTTCGCACACCGTCCTTCATGTCACAATGAAACGCAAAATGGGTTTTACATGTTGTGCAAAACAATTCATTTTTAATCAGTACAAAGAATATGCATTAATTATAAGTATGTAAATTGTACTGTTAAGTGGATATCACACCAGCTTGTGCAAAGGGAGGTAAAGGCCAGCAAACAAACTGCATTTTAATGAGTATTTAAACTGCAGAATATGCACATATTAACACATTTTTTTTTACATTCTCAACATGCCATGGTTGGACACAAAGATCAAAGAGTACATTTATCCATATGTTCAAATTGTCCAGGGGGATGGGAAATTCTGCACAATTTCTGGTATAAATAAATAAATAAATGAATGAATGAATGAAACTAATGCTCACACCACAGAATAAAGCTTAGATAAATAGAATTAGATACCAGTGGATGGAGTCTATTATTCAGATAATGAATAGTTTGAACAGGCATAAAGAAAAATTAATTAATATATTAATTAATAAATGTAAATTATTGTTTTTAAAGTGCTTCTAAATGACTTCCCTCTGGTAGCACCACCAGCTGACTTGGCCCTCTCCTGGTAGCTGATCCAAATCCAGCAATAATAACTTACATGTCACGGAGTAACATCCTCAGGACTGCAAACATGTCTTTTGGACGAGCACGTACCTCACACACTCCGTGGAGAGGGTCTCTCAGTTTTGGGCGGGAGGGGGGTGGGGTTGAAATTCCAAAAGGGGTCCTGTAGAGGTAATGAAGAATTAACTCCACCTAAGACTAAGACAGGACCTGCCGCGTCCATCTGCTGGTGCAGAGCAGGTGCGCCCCCTAGGACACCACCGATAGGCTGCTGGCACTGTGCTCCTCAGGTGGGGTGAAGACCGGGGTAGCTGGGGTACCCCCCCGGATTGTTTAACGAAACGGGGGCCCTGGTTGGGTCCCTTATGGGGTGACAATATCAACCTCAGGCTTGAGACGGGTTCAGTCTGGAGAAGGGTGGGTTGGGGTACGCTTGCAAACCCTCAGAGGCCCTTCCTCCCATTCACAAGTGCAACACTGGTCCTTGTTGTGTTGGCTACTTGGCAACGAGGCTTGACAGATGAACCAGACTCCTCTTTTCATTGATGAATGCACTACTCTTAGATAACTTTTCTTTCTTTGTTTAATCACATATCCCTCAGTAGACGTTTAACATTCGTCCAGCATTCTGCCAATTACAGCATTAGGGATCTGCCGCTCCTGTAAATGCAGCTTGACTTTTCTCAGACAAATTGCAGGCTTTGCAGGGCACATTACCTCACATCACTCATGATGCGATACAGCAGTGTTTTGTATCCTCCGACTACATCATGCATATTTCATTTCATTACTTGGGGGGGGGTAGGGGGGCGGAGGGTGGGTGGGACAAGCCGGGGCAGTGCAGCTTTAAAAGCGCATCACTCAAAAAGGATCACGAATGAATATTTACCTAAATTCGAATTAGGGGTTCGGCTCAATCTTGTGTATGTGGAACGGAGCGCGGGAAGAGGGGAATCTGATGAAGAATGCCTTGGGCGTGCCGTTCGGCCAGGAGAGGATACAGCCGAGATAATTTCGAAAGGAACGCTCACAGCCGCAGCCGGCCGAGCGCGGCCCGCCGACGTCTTAGCGCAGCGCGGGTTTCGCCGATGAGGTTCAACGTTTCGATCAATTCTCATCGCGCGTGACAACTTCCTTCCTCGTCTGTCTGTCTGCCACACGACGCCTACTCAGATTCCCATCGGTTTACCAATGCGGTTTACTTTCTCATGCACATGCCCCCAAGGCGCTTCAGTCTTCTGTTTTATAACAGGAAGTGATCATCGACAACACTTCCCACCTTTCCTTTACCCAGAGCCAAGGACTACAATGCTAAGCCATGTTACCCCACTCAAACCTGGCAGGACCTGAAGGCGTGTTTGGGGTTCAGGTGAGGTTGAGTATTACTTCAATACAAGGAACTGAATTCACAATACATCATTTTTTTTTCTTTCCTCCAACTCAGTACAACATAAATGGCTTCATTCTGAATACACCCACTTGCAAGTTTTAACAATGTGACCTCCTCTGCATTGCACAGGAAAATTAGCTGTGCTGGAAGACACTGTGCTATGCTTAATGTAATTCAAACCAAAAGAAGAATCTGATGTCACTTTTTGTGGACTGGAATAATTGAGTTCCAGCACTTAGCCAAGGCAAGCTTAAGATTTTTTTTTATATTATTGAGGGGAGTGGTTAAACTTGGAGAATGGTTGGCACAGATAATTTGCATTAATTATTTGGTAATGTTGCATATACACTTGCCGGGTCAGGCCATGCTATTAGTCAGGTCTAGGAAAAGCTTGCTCATATGACTCAGATGAATGCACTTATGTTCTCTTACATTGTAAGTCACTCTAGATAAATTAATTTAATGTCATGTAACTAGTCCATATGCATGTTCTTAATTTCGAGGTATGATAGTTAATGCACTGAATTCATGCTGTACATGGATATGGAGTTGTAAATGATGTCAGTAGAGACACCCACCTTATATCCTTATATTACAGTCTTAACCATCTATAAAAGATTCATAAAGGACTTATAAGTGGTTAGTAAGAATTTATCATTTATAATTTCTGGGAGAAATTTGCTTACAAAAAAAAAATCAGGTCAACTGAACATTTTTGCATGTGAAATAAAATGTCACGTTAACACGACATTTTCACGTGTAGATGAAAATCTGTATGTACGAAAACAAAACGTGACAAATCACACGGAATTCCACATTATCCCATGTGACCGACACGTGACATGAAATAGCATGCTACGTTTTCCGCTCTCCCCTTTTAAGCTGGACTATTTTCATAGTTCACGTGTACTCTTCACATGTTGATGTTGGGTGTTCACTTGTGGTTTTATAACACGTAATTTTTTTCCATAAGGGTACAATCGCCACATATATAGCTAAAGATCTGACACAGTTTGCATTTTTCAAAGATCAGTTTAGCAAGCTTGGGGGAGGTGTCACAGTCGCACTGTAGCACTGGGGCTCTGCAGGGTGTAATTTAAATGCGGAACAAGAGTTTGACTCAATTACAATCACCACTAATGGACATTACTTCACTGCAGCAGCCCAACCGATCTCAGCAAATTGGAAAATGAATGGATAAGTGCTATAGACATTGCTACAGTTGAAAATGCACTCGTCCTAACTAAAGAAAAAGATATTATTGATGCCGTGCTGTCAGTGTGTGGTCCTTCAGCATTCTGTTTAGTGATTATTCAACAAATTTTATCGCATTAGTTAGGCTAATGGCTATACTAAAAAAGCAACAAAAAAAGCATTCATCATACTTTATATGTAAATGTTTTTTTTGAGAATGTAAATTGAATCCATTGTTCATTGTTTATGTATGAATGGTAATTTATAATTTATGAACTGTACAAGTGACACCGAACAGTAATGCAATTCAAAAGCCCTGGCTAAGCACTTTAGCCTCAATATAGTGATCAGTGCTCTACGGAGAGTTCATTTGCGGCATTAGAACGCTTGCAGGTGATCTCCAGGTAGTTGTTGGGGAAACCCTGTTCATTTATTTATTTGTTTTTTATAATTTATGTTCATAAAATACCGTGGCCACAAACAGCTCAGCAGTTATACAGGCTGGGTGGCTCACCCTTTTACGGCACGACCCATGTGCGCATATGGGCCTCAAGGTCACCTAAGAGCGAACTGTTTAGGGAGTGACTGAGAGTGTGACCTGAGGGTCAAACTGCCCCTCTCGGGGAACAACATGGCCATTTGTTTGGCACGCACAACATCCTGTACAACATGTGGGGAATCCACCCCTTCCTCACCACCTACTATACCCAGCTCTTAGTCTAGGCACTGGTCACCTGCTGCCTGGACTTCTACTGCAGCTTTCTTCTCACAGCTTGCCTGGCTGCCATCAGACCTCTGCAGCTCGTCCACGATGCTGCCACTCATCTGAATCTACAACCTCCCCAGGCTCGGCCATGTCACTCTCCCTCCACCTATACCGGCATGTATAGAATTCAAAACCATAGTGCTGGCTAAGGTGGCTAAGGGTCAGGTGGCTAAAGGTCAGCTCTGTTATATCTCTACCAGATCAACAGACCCTACGCACGTACCAGACCACCGAAAAAAACTGAAACCCTGCCCATCTTCCAACGCAGATGAGAGACCCCCCTTCAGACTGCACCATGGCTCCCCCGACCCCCTCAAAATCTCTCATTGTCTTATTTGTTCTTTGGATTTTCTTCTGAGTAATTTTTTTCTTATAGCCCTGTAAAGATTATGTGTCCAGTTGCACATTCTTTACAGTACTTTCTTTAGTAAACAGTTGTTTGTCAGGTTAACATTGCACTTACTGATTATTAACAGGCCTCTGTGCCTTCCAGGCAATTTTTGTATTCTGAGAGTTACACAGATGTACATACTTCTCTTCTGTAAGTTGCTCTGGATAAGTGTGTGTCCTAAGTGAGTGTGGTGTAATTTAGTGACTAACCATGTATTAGCAGTTTTGGGCTGAAATGGGTTATGTGGTGCACCACTGCAGTTACAGACTGTCACATGGGAAGAGCTCTTAATGTATCACAAAACTACACCTCCTGTTGGAGTCACAGATAAATAATTTAAGAAGTGAAGTAATAAACATTATACCGTCTGTTTGCGCATCAAAACATTAAACACCATAAAGAGCTGGAGGAAAAACAAACAGTGTGTGATCCATGCCAAACTGTTAGTTTCTCACCAATGCCTTAAGAGGACTCTGGGTTTTAATAGCTAATTTACCCTGCGTTAAAACAGCTACAATGACAATAAATTAAGATGAAATTTAATTTGTGTTTCTTCCTCTGGGAGAAATTTAAGGGATCAGTGAATCAGATCATTAAAATAAAATCCCCTCATTCCTCTTCTCTCGCTCACCGTGCGTGAAGGAAGGAGTTAATTACTGGAGTTTTTTTTTTTTTTCTTCTTTTTCTCTCCCCCCCCCCCCACCCGTTCCGGACTCACTCGTTGCGTGGGTGAGGGAGGGGTTGGTACCCAATCCCTAAGGATTAGGTCAGGGAGGCTGTTTCCACGAAGCTGATAAACCACGGGCGACATTAGCCATTACTGACATGTTAACACGGGTGCACTGATGAAACTCTCCAACCTCCATGCATTCTGAGGCGCCGGCGATGTACTCTTCTGCACAACAAACACCATTTAGCAAATTGAGTAAATGTTTGCTTGCCTTGAATGCATTTCCGAGGATGCAACGAGGATGCAGCAGGTAATAAGACCTTTTTTATACAAATTACTGTTCAAACTCCGTGTCACCGTGTAAATACAACGCGAAAAACAAAACACCCGCAAACAATAAATTGTTTGTGTGCCTGCGATATTTGCCGTAATGTAAAACTGTTGTGAAGACGCAATTATCGGCTAATTTAAATTCAATTTAAATAATCAGTTGCGTATTACCGGAGCAAAAAGCAAATGCATAAATATTGATCGCGTGTTTCTTTTCCCGCCTGTGTCTGAAGCACGCTGGAGTGTATTAAGATGCGCTCAATTGCTCAAAAAGGCCGCCTCTCGAAAACAGCCTTCACAATGCCCGAGCGCAGCGCGCGGGGGAAACACAAAGAGGTGTTGATGACATTGCTTAGCCACAGCTGTTCTGCCCACCTGAGGACGGGCGCAGGCGGCGCGTCCAGCCCCGCGCGTTATACTCACGGGGTACTGCGGCGAGAAGCTAGCGCGACGCACAACTGGCGCAGAGGCACAGAGAGGTTTCCGATGCCCCCCAAAAATAGGCGGGGACTGCGCACGCGAAGAATTTGATGTCATAATATAGACGGAGGACAGATGTACGAAGCGGTTAATGACACGCAAGAGATGGCGGGGAGACAGAAATGATGTCATAATTGAGTTGGCGGAGATGCACGCAGGGGCTCGGGTTCGGGAAGGCGGATTCGCGAGCTCTGATTACGTTAAGTCCGCTATCGGGCCGGTCGAAGCGGCGGGATTGAAAGATTAACACGCGTTTCCGATGGCGGGCAGACTCTCGCCGCGCGCGCGATAGCGCTGGCGAGGCGGCGGCGGAGGAGCGGACGGCGAATTGCCTCCGCGGGTCGAGTTTCAGCTAATCTGCAATCAGTGCCACAGCGAGCGGGTGTTGTGATCTCTCCCTGTCGAGAACACGGAGTACTGGGGGTTAGAAAAGCTCACTCTGCAGATGGCCCACCCCTCCCACATCCCCCCCCCCCCCACAAGCAACCAGTGTGGAGGCTATCATGTGAGATCTTTAATGAAGCACGCAGTGACACATAAAAACGGGAAGCATGGCCACACATGGTAATCGGTGGAGAATTTATTAGGACTCGCATTTTTTTTTTCTGCATGGTGTGAATTTTTGGAGCCGGGTGGAAACGAAGGCACCACGTGGTACACGCACAATATCTAGCAAATATGCATTCTAAATTTTGCATGCTTTTCCTTTGAAGACTGCAGATAAAAGCTAGTGCCTCTCTAAGAAGTGTTCTTCTTATCAGTTGAGAAAGAGAGAGAGGGGAGTGGGGTGGGGGTGGGGAGGCGGGGGGGTAAAATGGTACTTTCTGTTCAAATGGGAAAGGGGAGCTAGTGTAACCTGAAGACCAATCAAGCCTCTGTTATGTGTCAGGGAAGCCAGAAGCCTTTATTGTGCCTTCCCGAAGAACGATGACAGAGGCTGCCCTGTTGAGTGCATCGGAGTTGTCAGTTAACACCACGCACTTCTCACTTTTCAAATTGCCTCCCGCACCCACTTGCACCTCCGTTGCTCTTTGTTAGCCCGAGGTGTTTAGCATCTTGCCTGAGTCTTACATCATCTTCGCTTTCACAAAAGGAGTGGGTCTCGTTCCTGCATGTAGATTACTGCCTATAAGCACCGGGCCTCCAAAGTCTAGGGATTTTCACTTTGTTCCTTAAGCACATCGTACTTCAAAGTACAAGGTCACCTTCTGCCTTTTTTTGCCAAAAACTCATGGAAACCCAACCAAACTGCTCGTGTCACTGGTCAAGATTTTCTTCACGCAGTTCAATCATAGCATATGAAATCATATTTTGTTCCTTTCAAGTTGCCTCCAAATTCTACAAATTCTAGCTCTAGGCAAACAAAGGCGGACCACAGCACCACGTTGGTAAATAAATAAAACCCATAAATTGAGACACTGCAAAAGATAAAACTGGATATTCAGAATGCTGTTCTACAAAAATTCTCTCCATAAAACACATTTTAACAATTACTGCAGCTGCAGCTGTTAATTAAATTTTAACTATTCCCATTTTTTTGCAAAACAGTAATAAAAAATAATAACAAAATATGTCCTGCTGCCAAACAACAGCGCAAATCATTGGAATTTTCCCAAAAGTTTAAAAAATAGAATGGAAGATGTTGGACCCAGTTTGGATTTGAATCCTAACCATTCTGAGGCCAACTGCAGCCTTTCCCGAAGCAGAAAGATTCCTGTTGCACTGTAAAAAATTACCTTACTTTTACAAGATTTTATTATATTGTATATTATTATATTTCACAATAAAATACTTCAGTTAGCATTTAATGGTTATCTGGGTTTTATAAGAGAGTACAGTAAAATTTCACCATTAAATATTGTAATCCAAATTTTATTGTGTAATCAACGGTTACCTGGATTTACAATATTTAACTCCAACATTTCACAATGTAATCAGAATATTACTGTTAAATATTGTAAATCCAGGTAAGCATTAACATTACAGCAAAATACACCCCATTTTAAAGTTAACTGGCCCATGCAGCATCATGGGATATGGCGGCTGTGGTTGAAACCTATTGAAGCACCACAAACCGCAAACTAGAAGTCAACTACCACACTGATATGGTCAGTATTATGCATTTAAACATATGGCATATATATACATATCCTATGATGGGATAGGAGACCTCCAGTGATGGAGCAGGAGGCCTCCAGTGATGGTACAGGTAGACAGGGGGTCTCCAATAATGGCACGGGGCCTCCAAAGACAGGACAGGGGGCCACAAGTGATGAGACAGGGAAAAACAAGAATGGGACAGGCTAACATGTATGCCTATAAATTGAAAACAATCAGGGACATTCCCTAGCTGGCAGCTTTACTCATAATCATAATCACTTCTCTTAATTCGATGTATAGTGCACCATGCACCTTATATTTCCAGGATTTGCATTCTAATTGAATCACAGATGATAAGTTCCTTTGAGAAAGTTCTTACAGGGTGTATGAGGCCCTGTCTTTCATCTTCCAACTTGCGCACTGTTAACGACGTCTTTGGACACCTTCTGAAATTACAAAGCTAAATCACGCCAACACCATCCATACCCGTGATGAAGGAGGTATACACCGTGTCGCATTTCCTCTTCCCCCCAGAGAAATAAATGAACGGTTGTCTCGTTAGAGCATTCACATCAAAGATAATTCACCAATAAAAATTCACTTTGACTCTGCATTATTCAGCTTCGCGAGTCGTCTCCGATAAGCTCTGCAGCGAAACGAATGTGAGAGCGTCAGCCTTGCTGGAGAGCGGGCCTTTTTCTCCCCCAAACGAAACGGTCCTATTGCGTGAGGCCAGCTCATCCGCGTGTCTCTGCGGGGATTGCTTCTCCGTCGGGGTTGAGTCGCGCAGAAGCATACGCGCGTACTCATCCCGGTGACTTAGCGGCCACTGGGGAAATGTTGTCCAGAAACTTTAGAGATTTTTTTTTTCTTCATATAATATAAGCAAAGAACTTCAGTAAAGCACCCTGGACTGAACAGTGCTTGCTAACTCTCTCTCTCACACACACACACACACACACACACACACACACACACAAAACAGTAGGCTATTCACGCACACTAATGGTAAGAGCTCCCTGTCTCACAAAACCCCAGCACCGGTAATATTTACTGATTCGTAAAGGCGGCAGCCAAACAATCAGGCAGGCGATGTCAGCACATTGTCGCCTCGCTCCTCTCAGTAAAATAGCAAGCAAGCAACGGAAATCTGCATTAAAGTTACGAGCACATCTGTAAGCTCTGACACGTTCGCTATTGTTGGAACTCACCGACACAATGGATCCTACTCTTCTGATTGTGCCAGTTTAAGCAGAGGGTGTCTGATAATGTAATTATTACCTGAGCACATCAGTGATTTAAACGGACGGCTCACGTGGGATTACTATAGCCAGGGTCCTCCGAGGCCATTTCAGTATGTAGCCTACACCAGTGGGCTACTGAGTTGAATTAACACAAAAGGAGTTTCACATAATAGAGTGGCCGCGTGTTCAGGTAATAGCACACTTAAACATTAAGGTTGTGGCAAAAAGATAAACATAGCCTACATAATATGTGCATAGAACAAATTTAAAATAAGACTCTGTTAAGGTTTTGGTAGTACACTGATTAAATAAAACATGGAATGTAATATCTTTGATGGATAAATAAATAAATAAATAAATAAATGAATGTAGACCAGAGATGTGGATTTCCAAAATGAACCCTGGTCCAGTAAGTGAGTAGGGAATAATACAGTAAGGCACCGACAGAAGAGAAGCATTCTTCTGTTAGGCCAATGTAAACCTGCAGTAACCCATGCTTATTCATCGCAGAAGATCGTGGTGGGAAGGTGTCAGTCTTTACCATTGCCAGTGAGCTGCTACTAACTGGTTTCAAACTCCCCTCAGTATTAATGTACAATTAGAAAAGGTCCCCAAATGTGTCAAGCCACAGCCAAAATGTTCCCTGAAAGTTACCCTTACATTGTGATGTACAGCGCTATATGGGAGGAAGCAACGTATAGGCCTACATTGTATTGTGCAAGATGCACCCCTATTGAACCTCTCATTCCAAGTAGGCCTAATTATACATTTATTTCCACCACAACTGACTGAAGCCAAAAGGCCAGCGTGATCACAAGGATCGTTTCACCATCCACAGAAGCCGTCAATATGTTAAGATGTCAAAACATTCAATACGATCTCAGAGAAGCTTGTCCAGAGGAGAGAGAGAGAGAATCCTAGCTGTGGGCAAGTGGGCCTTCACACTCCCCAGAAAGGCTACAGTAGCCATCTGCCTGAAAGCGACCAACTTTGCCCAGCAGAACAAAACATGGTTCAAATCCATAAAGCAATAACAGGGTGAGGTAATAGCGTACGTCAGTGAGAGCGTGGGGGGGGAAAATAAATAATAAAGTAACAAAACAGACGTGAGGCTGGGAGCAGAGCGCACGGCTAAAGCGAGAAGCAAAAGGGCTCGCTTCCCACAAGGAGCGGATTAATATCTGAAAAGAGTCTCGAGATGAGCCCGCGCTCCGAATTAAACTGGAAACAAGCCGGGCGTTTGATGTGAACTTTTCCACAGGACGGAAATAACAAGCGCACAATGAGCCCCACTTTAAAGGGAGAGTAATGAGCGGCGAAGAGAAGACAACATGGCCGCGAGCGGGAAGAGACGGCGCGCCGTAAACAGCGGAGATGCGGCGGGCGAGGTTTCCAGACCCCCTTCCCTTTGATATTCTCCTGATCAAAGACGAGCGGCCTCCCGCTCCGGAGGAATAATTGACGGGGAAAAATTGATTAATTTGTTTACTCGCTCGCTTTTTTTTTTTTCCCCCAAATGCTCAAATTCAGCGAGCAAGCGAGCAGCAGCAGCAGCAGCGGACATGCTGTTTGTGACTGAGGCTTGAGGTACAGTTTCCATGGCAAACTGGCTTGGAGTTTGGATTCGGTTCGGCGTGAAGCAAAAAAAAAAAATTTGGGGGAAAAACAAGAAAACACAAAAACAAAAAAAAAAAAACAATGTGAATGAAAAATGAAATTATTGTCCCTATGGGCAACTGCACGCAGTGCATCCCTACAGGAGTGCACACTGATCTGCATCAGCAGTGTCTGATTGCGCACCAGCTTTTCTCTCTTATTGATCAGTGAATAAACATTAGCCTACGCTGTTTATCACGTTTCACAGCATAGTGAACTGCAGAAGATGCCGTTGCTGAGCGGAATGCAAAAATTGGAAAAATCCTTCAAGAAAAACTGAGCCACAATTGTGGCTAATGCTAAAACTGTATTAATGATACAAGGGTAGAAGGAGATAATAGCAAATAAAACCACCCTTGCGGGTGCAAAGGTCTAGGATATAGGATTGGATATAGGGCTCTTTATGCAAGTTGTGCCCACATTACTTGTATGTTGTGGGTCTACAAAGGTCCACTCTTCACTCTCTGACTGGTTGTGGAATTAATTTTTTAAAAAGCTATCTGATTCGCTAGCATGGTCAGCACAAAAAAGACTTAACAGTAAATCACACCAGGCACACCTGTGACATCACTTTTCCGCAACTTTGTTTGATGCAGTAGTTTTCAAGGACATTGAAAGACTGCGGAGACCCTGAACATGATAAAATTGATGGCGTTCTAGGATGATTTTATTTCAGTTCATGTGCACATTAAAATAAAATGACATGGTAAAAGGCGGTTAATGACATGGTAAAAATGAGAGAGAGATTACGACACAAGCAGCAGAGGGCTGTGATATACTTCTCCCTGCTGGGGTACTTCATACAGGGACTTCAAACCTCCAGGGACTGAAACTGTAGAAACAGACTTGCTAAATCAAACAGCCAGATCCAGACAAAGCAGGTCAAATCTTAGATACTGGTAAGACCAAATCCAGAAAGGCAAGAGCTGTGAAACCTCCCACGGAGACCAATCGGGTCTCTACATGCCAGCCTGTCACCCCTAACCCCCCTCCCCCATCCCCAATCTCTGGGTTCTGACTGATTTCTGGAACATAGACAATGGTTGACCTTTGATGACCCACATCCTGCCCAGGCTCCACCTGATAGTCTGCAAGAACAATCTAAGAGTGAAGAGAGAGAGAGAGTGTGTGTCCACAGACTTGAGATGGTTCTCCTGTTTACAGGTTCCTCTACAACGAATGCTTTGTGATGGACAGGGTTATGCACGCAAAGACAAACACCAACATGCATGCATGCATGCACATACTGTACACATACATCTGAATGCATTCCCTTAAACACTAAAACACGCCAACATACATACACGTCCCCACATGGACAGTTAGGTACACTTGGTCTGTTGTATTTACCTTTGTGTGTTCATATGTAAACTGTATGTATATGTATGCATCTGTATAGCAATGCCCTGTTACATAACCTTGGGTTTGAGAAAGGCACAATAATAAAGAAAAAATATAAGTATTATTATTATTATCAGACAGGAAAACCTGAGGTGAAGTACTTTGCTAAACATTGTACCCATAAGTATGCAAAAAGGTATAGTATACAGTAAAAAAAAGTACAGAAAATGCAGTGCAAGGTCAGCAAATGTAGTTGGAATAAAGCTAAAGACAACTGCGTGAAATGCAGTCGATTCGAGTGCTGTCCCTTCTCATGCAAACAACCAAAGCGTTACGTTCCCAGTGGAATTGATGAGTAAGAGGAGAGAGAGAACAGTACCTATGTAAAAGCTCGATCCACACAGCAGGGAGCAAGGGAAGGGAGAAGCGAGCGGAACTCGTTACGACAGAAGAAATTACGTTTTTAAATTATACACTCTGTATTTCTTTAAGTACTTTCTCCATTTTGTGTTTTTTCTGGTTTTGCACATTTTAACGCTTTTCTCAATGTGCCTGTAATATGCATTGGCGTATTTTCCCTTATAAATGATAATAAAACCAATATAAATAAAAATGTTTCAATCACGTCCTTCATTTCAAGAAAATATTTTTGCAACGTAATGTTTCATAATCTTTATGAAATTATGTCGCTGTGGATGCAGAAATCAATGCTGTAATGCTGGATTATTGTCAGGCTTGGCGGTTTAAGGTAGCCAAAAACGCGGCCTTTCTAGTGTTAACCTGAATCCATCAGCTCCAGAGACAAGTACTCTAAGGATACTTCACACCACCCCATGGTCCTCAGATCCACACTCTAGTGTTCTAACTAACCCCCCACACTAACTCACCATTCTCAAGCAAAGGGTCTAGAGCTTCAATCTGTACTCTACAGTAACCCACAGTCCACGGGTCCATCCAGTGATTTAGCCCCTTCTCCACTCTAACCATTATGGTTGGGCAGACACAATGCCGACTACATCTTTATCTTTTCAACCAGCAAAATGATTTTTCACGATCACCACCAAACTGCTGGGAACTTACTTCTACTGTGATTACAGCTTCTGGCTCCAGTGAAAGAATGGTGTTATCCTAGCGCTTCATGCTCTACTGATAGCTAGCTAGATAGCTCTCCCTTTAGCTCCACAATGTGAGGCCGAGTAGCCAACGTATGTTAGCCATACTGCAAGCTAGTGGGGCAGTCGTTGGTATGGAAAAAATCAGAATGTTCCTATGTCAGCATCCTCTTCACCCGAAAGTGTACCCACAGCAATGGCCAAACATTTTATTTTTATTTATTTCCCAATAAATATGGAGGGAAATCAGCGCCAAGGATATTTGTATCCATAAATCAGTATCTATATACTGAAAATAATTTGTACTTGTATGGTAGTGTGAACTTTCATTCACACACAAATATTGAGACTATTTATCAAGACAAAACCTTTTTACAGAACTTCTATATACAACGATGGAACCTCTGAAAAACTGATTCAAGAATATTATAGTGCAAAACCCAACACTGCTCTCCAGCTGCAGTTTAATAGCCTAAAATGCAGGGACACCAACTATCAAAGTTTTATACAATGGAAAAATTGGTTTTGTATTAGTTATTTATTTTTTGTTTTTGACCCACTGACCCAGGTCCTCGTGACCTTAACCATATGAAAATAAATAAATAAAATTAAAATCTCTGAACAATAAAAATTTATACAATTATCCATATTCAGAAGAACTATCCATGATTGTCACAAGGAAAACGTTCTAACGTTTAAAGTTTTTCCTTTTTTTTTTTTTTTTTGTGGAGCTGGGAACTTTACAATTTAAAGTTTCTTCTTTTTTTGTGGAGCTGGGAACTTTACAGCTGAACACTGTAGTACTGAACACTCAGCTTCTGTGATGCAATGCACTATTACATATTTACAGAGCTGAATTTCAATCCTGGGATGGTAATGCATTTTTAGAGCCTGGATTTCCTCCTGCCACCTGCACATCACCAGCATTCCTCTTTAAAGCATGTTGATGAGCTCACAACCAGGTGGTAAGAGCTATTTGGCTCTGCTGTGCAAAATACTTTTTCCACAGGTGGCCAGGGAATGGGGGATGGGACTGGGGAGATGGCTGTCAACGAAAGCACGCTTTTCCCCTACATGAAAGTCCTTGTGAAGTATGAGAATAAATACGGTTGGTGCATTCTACATGCCGGTTGGAATTATTCCCAACTGGGGGACAAAGGCTGGCTTCTCCATACCCTTTTAAAAAAATCATTTTCTAAAAAAAGGCTGCCGATCGCTACAGCGAGGAGACCCAAAGAGTGAATATGCGGAGCGGAGATTACCGCACCTTCAGACCTGTTTGAAGTGCCTGGAATCTGACAGGTTCTAGCGACGCGGAGCTGCGGGCTCGGTTCCGCTCGGCTTTGTCCCTGCTGGGCCAGCCTGACTTCCCGGCTTTTCGCTCACGACATGAACGCGCATGCTCAGAACCGACGGCCTCGAATGCCCCGTGATGCCGAGCGATGCCAGGTTCGCCCGATCCACCGGCTTACTGCAGGAGCCGTCCCCAGTGTCCCGGCAAAGCCGCTTCGGCCTCTGGAACGGTCATTAAGGGCAGTCTGTTCTCTGTCGGCTGGGTGCTTTTGTCTTTCGTTGGCTGCACTGTCGTCAAGTACATATGTGTGTATGTGTGTGTGCGTGAGAGTGTGTGTGTATGTGTGTGTGTGTGTGCGTGAGAGGGTGGGTGGTGTCTGTGTGTGCGTTGTATGTGTGTGTTGTATGTGTGTGAGAAGTGTGTGTGTCTGTATGTGTGTGTGTGAGTGTGTGTGAGAGAGTGTGTGTGTGTCTGTATGTGTGTGTGTGTGCACGTGAGAGAGAGAGAGAGAGTGTGTGTGTGTCTGTATGTGTGTATGTGTGTGTTTGTGTGTCTGTATGTGTGTGTGTGTGTGTGTGTGTGTGTGTGTCTGTATTTGTGTGTGTGTGTGTGTGTGTGAGTGTGTGTGAGAGAGTGAGTGTGTGTGTGTGTGAGTGTGTGTGTCTGTATGTGTGTATGTGTGTGTGTGTGTCTGTGTGTGCGTGCGTGCACGTGTGAATGTAATACCATTTGATGGATGAGGTTAGTCCCACGCAGAGCTGTGGATATCCCAGGTGAAGGCGAGTGCAGCGGGTATCACTGATGCACTTCAATTCCTCACCTCAGTTCCTACATTCACCCCGGGGAAGGTTTTCACATGCACACATAACGCTCAGATGCTAGCCTTTGTCAAAACTCCAAACTGTGAAGTCAAGCAAGAGACACTGGGAGGCTGGGGTTTGTCAGAAATTGCAGTCGAATGACATGAACAAACTCGATCCTCTAATGAACGTCTCCTCTGAAAGGTTAATAAAAATAAAATAAATAATTTGAGCTTTATTATGAATTTTATTTTTCATTTAATTTTATTTTTTGTGGTATTTTTATTTCTCATTGTTTTTCATTTTATTTTTTATTTATTTTGTATTTAATTTAACAGACTTAATAAAATCCATTACTGTTCTACTAGTTTGCTTTAAATGGATCAGAACCTTATCATACATCTCCTCAGGTCAGGCTGACAGAGTCTATTGGTCAGGACCAGTGAACCTTGCTGAGTGTTTTTTTCCGGTTCCTCGAACCGTGGTGGGGTGGGAAATAAGATCATTGGATGATCATTCTGTAAAAGCGGCAGTTAATGAGCCAGAGTGGAGAAATAATCAAACTATTCGATCAGCCTGGGCCAGGGATGAGTGGCTCTGATTGGGCCCCGAAGACAAATCTCACATCCGACAATTATTATGAGTCAATGCGGTCACGTGTGCATTTTGTGTCTGGATGAAATATTTTCCAATGAATGAACACATCCTTTGTAACAGCACTTGTTCCCTTTTATTGAACCACAAAAATTCTATGTGGTGACTCATGAAAGATTATGGGGCTTTCATGATTTTAAAGTGCAAAGGTGTGTGTGTGTGCATGCGTGTGTGCATGTTTGCGTGCGTATGTGTGTGCGTGTCTGCTTTGCATACCTGTGTGTGTGTGTGGGTAGAATTTCAGTGATGTGCTGCTGCTTCTCTGTTATATATTGTGTAAACAGCATGCTATGTCAAACACCATTTTGAAGCTCTAGAGGTTGAATTTATGTGCGGGGAAAACTAATTAGCGGCTTGTTATGCTTTATGAGGGTGCATAACTAACAGGCCCGAGTAGGCTACGGGAAAGCTGAGTGAATGAAGCAGAGTAATGCTATGCAGATTGGGCCATAACGCAGTCTTTTTAAAACACTGACAAGGGCAGTTAAGTTGAATGTTAGTGAATGTTATTAAACTAGCACTTATTTATGTTGTGGGTAGGCTATCTAACAGCTAAATCTAGCAGATACTGGCACAAAGAAAACGGCTTCTGAACAAAAACCTTTTTCAAATTACCTCCTTTCAAGAACTGTATCGTCCATAAAATATAAAATGATGTATTAACAAAACCAAAATGACCAAAAGTTCACTGGTGACTGTCCTTTAACCTTGGTTTTCTTGTCCTGAGACTGCGCTGTTTAGCATTAGGGTCAAACATTTGAAACAAACCGCGAAATGAGCACAAGAACACGCGTTACCTTTGCACCGAACGGCTAAAAGTGCTAAAAGAGGGAGAGGACGTCAGCCGCCTCGCCCGCATTTATCTCGTTAAAAAACGCCCCGGATCTTCGAGGACCTGCGCGAACCAATCGCAACTCACCCCCGGCTCGCCCCGCCCCCCTGCTCTCTCTCTCTCTCTCTCCACTCTCTTCTTGCTCTCAGGAATTCCATTCAAATTAAGAACAATAACGCGCGTGGAAAAAAAGCCCCGCGATGTTATTCAAAATGACAGTTCGGAAGCAGAATTGATTTTTCCCTCTCTGTGATTAATTTATCTTTTCCTTCTTGCGCATAATGAAACCGCGAGACGGTATTTACCGAGATTAAAACCACAAACCACACTTTTCATAATTTGACAGATAATTGGCAGGAGGTGGTCTCCCCCCTCCGTGATCCAGCGTCGGCGGGTTCCGTTTTCATAACGCACGAGGGCGATTACGATACGACGTCGTTTCGCGAAATTGTTGTGGGATTTGCGCAAACATATCGAATGCAGTCAATTTCCATATAAATATTTAAATTGTCTTTGTTACATTGTGTAATTGTGTATACGGGAGCGCTGCTGCAGTCTGGAACGGCTCGTCTTGATTTGTTCACTCGAATAAAAGCTGCTCCTGACCACACAGGTCCTGGACCTGCCAATCATTTCAATAAATATGCAAATACACGACAGTGTGCTTCAGCTGAGCAGACATCCCATCCATTTTTACATTTTAAATCCTCTTAAAGCTAAAGTATTTATTATTATTATTATTATTACAGGAAAACTTGAGGTGAAGTACTTTGCTAAAAACCACACAACCAGTATATAAAAAGTATCTTAGCCAGCAATCATCAGTTCCAGAAACAAGTACCTTAAGGGCTACTTCACACTAACCCACAGCCCTCGGGTCCACACTGTAGTGCTTTAGTTAGCCTACTCTATCACACTGAATCACCATTGACAGACCAAGGGTGTAGTGCTTTAACTCTACAGTAACCCACAGTATGCAGGTCCAGAGTGTAGTGCTCTAACCACTACACCACACTAACTCACAATCTTAATATAAAGGGTGTAAGTGCTTTAAACACTGCAGTACCGTAACCACCAGTCTAGTGACTGAACATCTACTGTACTACACACTAACCACAATGAGTGTGCAGCACTGTCTATATCTTTTATCAGTTCTATGGTAAAATTATATTTATCTGTATTTGGAAGGGGGACAGTTGGGGGGGGGGGGGGGGTACAAATGATGTCAGGGCATTAACCCTTCAACGCTGTCTTCAAAAAATCTTCAAATCCTGCACCGGCTCTTTCTCCCCAGCCAGCTCCTGACATAACTTCCCTCATCCATTCACACGATGTCATACCGCCGCTCCCTCTCCAGCCGCCACTGCTCTTTCTGGCCGCTCACGCAAGCCGCAGGGCGCCGCGCCATGACTGAAGCACCCTGGGATTGGGCTGGCGCGCGCGATCCCGTTAAGCCCATTCGTCCTCACTCATGTTGGCTTCGCTGGCCTGCCGCAGCGGCTACCGTAAGCGCCGCTAAGTCGCGCGCCCAGCCGCGGCGATCTCGGGCGCGAGTCACAACCGCTGCAAAAACAAGCGAACAAGCAGGTGCGATCAATCTATCGACTGCTCTCGGCGAAACGAACGACCTCTTCCCGGACTCTGCTTACTCCATCCTGCCTGCATAACAAATCTATATTCACGTGAGATTTCGCACGTGACACCTCGACCGAGTCTGACCAATCGGACGCGTCGTCTCCAACGTCAGGCCCTTAAAGTTTTGGGAAAAGACAGATGGAAGGTTGTTTCGGTTCCTAAGATTCTGATTGCCCTCTTTTGGGTGCGTGCGTGCAGAAGCGCTGTGGAAGATAATTAAAGGAGGTCCCGGGAGTCCGACCCAACGCGGCTAAATTCCCCCGCGTGGCCTGCATCCGGCGCCCCGACTCGACACACATTAAACATTCAGACGGCGGGCCCGCTCGGCGTAAACAGTACACAACGCCGAATCCGATATTACAATAATGACCCGCGTCTGTAAACACGCGCATAGGTAGGACCGCGCTTCTCACATTGGGCTGCGCAATTCCTTATTTATCAGTTTGAATACCAATAAGATAATACGCCCCAACTGGAGCCATTTTCCTGCAGTTTAATCATTCATGATGGGAAAATTGCTCCTTTATGTGCAATAAATATTGATTTACAACTCATACATAACTGAATGCGCCGAGACAGACTCAGAGCCCTCATTGCCCATATTTTACTGCACCGTTATTCCCACGCAACACACTGCTGCCGCCCTTCAACTGTAACCTCACACACGTACACACACACACACATGCATGTATGCAGGCACACACGCACACACACGCACATTCACGGGCACATACAGTACATGAACACATAAGTACATACACATACACAAACAAATTTGAATGCATTTACTTAAACACAAAAACACGCCAACACCGTACACACACGTCCCCACCCACGACAGTGAGATACATACACAATCATGGCCCATTCTTCTGCTATATTACCTGTGAGCTTACTGAATATAGCCTACTCTGCATGTCAGCATCTGCATCGCCATGCTATGTTAAGCATTGATGGTCTCCTAATACGTTTTATATTTCAGTACGCAAAATTTGAGATTTCTATTATACTGTAAATTTGTGATGTCTCCACCCCACACTCTTAGAGTTAAGTAGCGGTATGTGACAAAAAAAGAGTGTAGCTGTACTTGTAGCCAGAGGGTGAATGTTCAATTTCAAATGTTCAAATGAGTCACATGGCCCCAGTTCCTTACGCTGGGTTTGCTTTGAGCTTCGTAAAGTGGATAAATGACAACTTTGTAAGTCATCCTCGATGAGGTACTTCTCTAAGGATATCATTGACATTAAATGATGATTTGAGCCCTGAGATTCATATCTTAGAGCGGCGTAAAGGAAAAAAAAATTCCTTTACTGAAGATCCCGTCGTCTTCAGACGGTTGCCGTGGTTTTTCAGGAGGGAATCTGGCTGGTCGTAATGCCCGTTGTGAGATGCTCACGTGGCTTTGAAATCACGTTAAACCGCTCAGTATTAAGTGAATCTCCTCGATTTCTGAGTCGACTGCTCAAAAAAGCGGCAACACAATACTTTTCAGCACTTAAAAATGAAGCCGTCTATTTGATTAATAAGGTGAATGCGGTAAATATGAAACCTGCAACCCTCTTTTTTTATGAGGCTGGGTCTTCCCGCCCTGTCTGTACACAAGACACAGACCGATACTGTCCAGCCAGGCCAACAGACTGAGGGGATACACTGGTTTGCGCTGAGCAGCAAGGATGAAATGACTGGCAGTTTGTCAGGCCGTCAGAGTGCTGGAAGAGATAAGAGTCACATACTGAAAGAGAGAGGCACTGCTGTTGAGTGGAATGGCCTGTTTCTTTTTAATTCTTTATTAAGAGAGGGGTAAAAAGTGTATCCCACAGGGAAGGGGGATTCCTACCGCAAGCGCAAACACGACCATCTGAGGCTGCAGCAGCCACCACCGGCACGGCGAGCTCTGCCGAATTAAATTCACATTAACTCCAACACATTACGATCAAAACATGATTAAGGCACGAACGCCGGCTCGCCCACCTTCCCCAAAAAAAAAGAAAAAAAAAAAGAGAAGGCAGGCCGAACGCAGCGGCAACGTACTGGAGGGGGCGGAAACCATAACTGCATAAATATCCAACAATACGGTAATTATATTTGGTTTAATTAGAATTGCAGATGTGATGGAGAGATATGAGGAGGCCACATGCCTCTCTTCTCTAGGGCAGGGATTTGGGGCTAATTTTATAATAAAGGCCCTCGGTAGAGTTCAGTCAAGCTTGAACACATAAAAAATCTTTAATGGAAAATGCTGGTTTCAGGCTGAAAAAAAAAAAAAAATTTAACTCCAAAAATAATTCAATGCATTAGCTTTTCACGGTCATCAATTAATGATATTCTGTACATGCAAGATTAAGATTTCTTTTTGGGGGACGTGTAATTCATACGTCTTTATTCGGTAATTCTTTCTTTGTGTTCAGGCAAATTAATAATGTACTGGAACATCTTCCTTCACTTGCCAATCACAGGTTGAAGGACGTGCCTTTATCCTGCCTTGCTCTGTATGAGGATGCCCCCCAAATTGAATGAAACATTACGCTTTCCAATAAAGCAGCTGGCAATGGAACAGAAATAACAATGTCATTATAAACATGAACTTAAAAAATATATCCTCGAAGAAATGAATAATGATTTGGTTCAACACGGTCATTATTTGTCTGTATGCAGTATTTCAACCTTAACTAGACTCCGTTCTAGAGCACTACGAGACTCTGGTAAAGCTCTGCAATTCAAAGACGGGACAAAGTGAGAGCCCTTGCCTGTCCCATTAGTTATCATGGGAGCGTCCCTGGCGACGGTGCCCTGCGCGAACTCTGTGTAATTTTTATTTGCTCCGTTCGGGAAGGGTCCCTTCCGCGAGGGGCGAGGGGTTTAGCGAGCTGTATCAGCAGTGATGGATTCCCGGCCCACGTTAAACGGGGACACCCCGGGAAGCCGGGACTCGCCACACGCCACCGCGCCCCGCAAACAGGGACGGCGCGACCGACCCGCGCTCACGCCGCGCTCCCGCTCGAACGGCGGCGGCGGCACGGGTGAAGGCCAGCCGAAACGGAAACCAAAGCACAAATCCGCTGGAAAACAGGCCTCGTCCACCACCACAAACGGCACGCAATGACTGAGGCCAAACAGATATCAATACACAACAAGAAAACAGTTTGGAATAACGAGTAAGGAATTGACCTAAAGATCACAGGTCCAATTCCCTGGTAGGACAACAAGGGTTGTACCCTTGAGCAAGGCACTTAACCTGCACTGCTTCAGTATAGGCTATGTCCAGCCGTATAAATGGATGTAATGTAAATGCTATGTAACAAGTTGTGAAAGTTGCTCTGGCTAAGAGCGTCAGCTAAATGCCTGTAATGCAACGCACGTTTTCTGTTTCAAGGAGGCAGTGGCACAAGCACCCTTCATAAGCCAGGTCTAACGCTCGTAAAGACTTAGCGACCATCGAGGGCGTGCGATCGGAGCCCAGCGCCGCGCTGGCGCTCTGGCTGGAGCGCGGGGGGAACAGGTAGCCGGCGGTAAGCAAGGCGGGCGCGGGTTCGGTCTGTCGTCGTAAGGCATGACTGCTCCCGGCTCAGTTTCCTCCAGGCCTCGCCTCCCCCCGCCCCCCCCGGGGGGGCCGTGCTGTTTCAGCCGAGCGCGAAACACCGGGCCCAGTAGCGCCGGCTGATTGGTCAAGCGGAACCGAGCCGGCAATCGCCCGGGTTCCAGCCGCCCAATTACCCGGAAGTCCGCGGGGTCTTTCATTACCCAGAAACCCCTGGGCTCCGGCGCTGCCTGGCTGCTCGCTCTTAATGGGCAGGCCGTTCCCCCCAGTAGTCTGCAAACTCGGAAAAAGCAAGCCTTGCACTGTTCGAGATTGCGAGCACAGGGACTTTTAACTGCAGGTCCGGAGCGGGAAGAGTACAAAGCACTTTCCACAACTTTCTTTTTTTATTCTTCAGGAGGTGCAGTTAGTAACCTACGCGCCCACAGCGCTCCTCTTATTCTGAGTTTTTGTGCGAGTGCATTTCTGTGACATTTCGCCGTCCGTAAAGCAATGCTGACATAACACGGTCAGTATGTCTGGAAACACCGACCGCAAGACAGGGCCAAGGTGCCCCATGTGTTCTAAACCGAGACCCAGACGATATACTGCCTTCGACTCACAGGGCTTTCCCCCTCCGAAGATCCCCTTGAAGCCCGTGACATGTCCCGTCATACGGTAATTAACGGATGACAGGTTAGAGAGGAACAAACAATGCGGGTCTATTTCCGCCGTTTCCCCCACAATGCATCACTCCGTGTGTGACGGGTAGGCGCGGCGGGCGGAGATTTGGCGAGGGCCGGAGCCGCGATCGGGACTAAGCTCCGATTCTGACTGACGGCGGCGCAGAAACAATCGGCCGCGCTAATGGAGGCCTGCCGGGTACGCGGCGTTCAGACTCGTTATTCACACAAACCTGCGACGTTGAGGCAATTATGCCGAGCAAAGACGTGCTGAGTAACCCACTGATAATACCTCCTCTCTCCCCCCCCCGCCCCCCACGCTACCCCACCCCACATCTCTTTATCATATTCGCTCTCTTTCTTTCTCACTCCGTTTATCATGTATCCCTCTCCCTCCACCTCTCCTTCATCTCCTTCATCTCTCTCCTTCTCGTTCTGCCCTCCATCTCTCATACTTATACCTGAGAGACCCATGTTTGAAAAAATAAAAAATAAATCAACTAAACAAAAACAAGGGAACATCGCCCTGTCTGTTCATTTTGCAAACGGGAATCAACCGGTCTTCTTGTTTATTCTCTGCTAGTGGTGAGTCACTTGTATTTTTCACAGGTTTTATACTGTGGGCAGGGCGTGTAGGACTAAGAGTTTCATTTGAAAGAACCCCCACCCCAGCACATCTGCATTTCGACTCCATGGCTGCAAATTCACTCTCGACTTCTCTAAGGGAAGAAGGGAAGACTTCTCTAAAAACCCATGCAGACCCATATGATGAAGAGTGCTCATAAACTGAGTCCTCAGAAGAATTACTGTAAATTGTTTCTTCTAGTTCTGCTGTGGACATAGTTTAGGCATCTGTGCATTGTTTACCCTGTTACACAACTGATAACCTTCGTATAAAACTTAGAAACTAGCCTATATGCGAACCAAGGTGTTTGTTATGTAGGCCTATTGATTGCCTTGATGCAGCTTATGCCATTAAGGTATGCTCATGAGTTTTAGATTCGTTTTTTTTTTTTTTCTCCACAAAATGAATGTGCAATGCAATGTCTTTCAGATGACTCCTTCCGTCTTTCAAGTGAGACTGATACACCACCCAGCACTGATATATACACTCACAACGTACTTATGTAAACAGCCCACACTACCTACAGTCATGGCTTTGCTGTGCTAATCATGTTTTTGTTATGATATTGTGGCACAATAATAGTGGTATTATTATCATTGTTTTGTTCAGGCAGACTGCGATTACGTTGGGCAGCCATTTTTATGTTGCCGCTACATTCTGGTTCAGTGGCGTTGCTATGGTATTGTATTTCATTCCTTGCTACTGTACTGCAGTTTAGTTTGAATTATTTTGTAAGTAAACTGTGATTCAGCTGTGGTCATAGTGTCACTGCATTGTGGGTCAGTTGTGACTTTATTCTTTGAGCTGATGTTTGGGTTTATTTTATTTTTAACTCATTAGACACAGAAGCTAGTCAACCGCAAATCACCATGGAAATACCATCCAACAACAACAACAGCAACAACAACAACAATAATAAAAATAATAACAGTGAGTAAAAACAACAAATAATAACAAAAACATCATAAATAACACTATGCAAACAAGCACTTTTTTTTTCCAACTTTCATAAAACCGTTAGAAAATTCCCTTATATTTAAAATGCGCTAAAAACACACCGGCACGAGTGTTGTTCCCTGTGGCATACTGCAGCGAGAGCTCGCGAGACGGGAAGCCGTTAAGGAGAGTTACGGCCACGAGAACGAGGAGAAGCGCTTCGGATTTCACGTTATCGCCACATAAAGGCCAACTACACTCGGCGCTTTCAGTCTAGCAGAGCTGATTAGCACAAGGTAGCCCATTGTGAGGAAAATCATTTCACAGCTGTAGAGCAAGTCATTTCATACCCTTTATTAAGATTACACAGTAAGTGCCTAATCAGCGGATCATTAATCACTGCCATTGTGCACTTAAAGTCTCCTGCACCGTTCTCGCTCACAGATAGCAGAGGTTACGGGTTCCAACGAAAGTCTTAAAATCGCTTTTAATGTAATCGTCTTAAACAGCCTTCTCTAGTTAAAAAAAAAATATATATATATATATATATAGCATCGTCATATAGGCCTATAGTGTAGCATCGTCAATTCAAATCTTTTTATTCCATATCGTAATATTAGGCTATGTGCTTCTGAAGATCTTCTGAAGACAGCTTTCTTTAAAAAGGAGGGTCTGATAAACCAATTAAGGCTTTAAATGAGCAATAAAATGCTGCAGATAAACCATTAAACGTGTTTATGCCGGCTGATTTTTTGCTCTTTGTCAGGAACACAAAGCGGAATCCTGACATTAATTTAAACATTGACGCAGCTTACTTTCGCTGCTTTCTCAAAAAAAGCGTTTCATGTAAGTTTCTTAAACTTTTCTTTAAAGCACTGAAAGATTAATGGCGAAACTGAAAAGGAAATCACATAAATAGAAACACAGGGCCTGTGTTCTTGCAGTAGCATGAATTTTTTTTCTTTTTTTTAAAGAAAAAAAGTGTGCTGCCAATGCCTATTGAATATTTAAAGTGCGCGGTAATGCTCTTATTTCTTGCGCAAAAAGTACTAGAGATATTTCGACATTTTGTATTTTTATCCACAAGCCATTCGAGGGAGGTGGGGGGGGGGGGGGTGTGCGTGTGTGTGGGCGGAGGTGGAGGGTGTGGGGGGGGGGGGTCTTTCCTCTGAGGCGCAGAAGGAAGCAGTAGAAGTGGGCCAAAGCAGGAGATAATGGAGAATTTATGTTCTTCTACAGCGGCACTCTTAGCCGGAGTTAATTCTCTTAATAGCATGGGACTGCTCTGGCAACACTTAGGCTCAAACCTATACACAATATAAAAGCGCAGGAGGTAAGTGCGCAAGCAACAGATGTATAATGAATGAACTCGGGCCTGCAACCTACAGCTTGGCATAATTGCTCTTAGAACTGTTAATGTTTTATGATTTAATAGCTGCATCCCCACACTTTGCTCAAATGTCTCTTGATCCGAGATCCCAAACTGGGAGGTGGAGGCGGGCGAGGAGAGAATACCCACTCGGAAATTAGATTTCCGCCCGCACACGATGCCGCGTTTCTGTTTTTTTTTTCTTTCTAAATGTCGTTTTTTTTTTTATTCTTGGGTTGGGTTCTCTCAATTGAAAGGAAAAATTTAAGTACGCATTATTATTTCAGTGTGAGCAATGCCTCAAATGGCAGCTAAAAGGTTAGCACGAGAGAGAGAGGGAGAGAGGAAGAAAGCCAGTCACAATGGGAGAGTAATGGTGCTTCCTGGATACCGAATCAGGGAGCCTCCAGGTGTCAATTTAATCAATCACATGTCCATTATGGGCCAGTGATGCACCGAGGTAGATCAACCAGCATGTGCCCCACCCACCTTCACGCTATTGGTCTGCAAGGGAACACCAAACGTATTAAAATGTTAAAATATGCAACCGAGCATATAAACTTCAAATATATCACTGAAAGTATCAAGTTTTGCTGTCCCTTTACAGCTTGTGTAAATGCGATTTTTGCCTAGTGCCACTTCTGTCCCCCATACATACGGGGATGGGAAAAGTGAAAATACTGGTTTCACAAACGACCAACCAGTGGTTGAGAGAGGGGGAGCTCAGTTATGTGCTCAGTTATGTTGAAATGTGAGAACTGCATACACGCAGACAGGGATGCAGCCATGAACTATCAGGCCCAGGACAAAATATATTGGGACCCCCTCCTCCAATATATTTCTTAACAAATTAAAAATAGTTGCACCCCATGTCCTGGTCCTCCCTCAGGCCTGGGGTGCACATTGCCCCACCCTATCCGTGGCCCACTATGCAGAGCCTATAAGTGCCTATAAGGCGACAGCATTGGCTTTCATGCCTGTTTAAATTCAATCAGGATTGTGATGAAATGACTTACCTTATTCCAGAAGTTGCAGTTGATTCAATTGTATTTTCTTTACAGATATACAGTTTATTTTGTGAAATTGAACTATAACATAAACATTTAACATTATTTTTACAGTTGAAAAAACGATTATCCAAACACAAAAGTGCCACAGCCACAAAGAAATACAAATCGGGATCAACTACACCAAAATGCATTTCAACATCACTGAACATTTAGAAGATTACCATGACAACAGATGCCAAATTTTAGTAAACATTAAAATCACGCTGATGAAAGACGATGCTTTCATTGTGTGCAAGGTAGGTGGGGCTGTCAAAGGTGTTTATGAAATTACGGTGTCTTAGTTATGATAATACATCCACTGTCGGCAGGTCAGCATCTGCAACTTCTCACATCTACGCAGCGGATTGATTTGTCTTTAAAATATTCATTGGATTGCAGTGACGAACAAAGCGCTGACCTGATGATAACTTCTCTCGTGTGTTGATTCTTTTAAAAATTACGAACAAAAACCTTCGTTAATTTATGCAAATCAGACGCACTTTGGCGACCGGGCCGCGGCGCGCGAGTGGGTTAATTACGCTGTGACTCTGTCGTGATGAGATCGTTCGATAAAATATTAACGCAATAACGGTGGCGGCCGGGGGGGGCTTCGTTCGGAACGCTAGCCCCACAAGGTAAGACGGCCAAATTACAACTTACGAGCAGCAAGGGCCGCGAAGAGCGCGAATACGACTCCGGCGAGGAGCGGCGTGGCAGACGGAAGACGGCGTCAGACGGCACCTTCGAGGAGGATTCGGCGGGAAAAAGCACAGTCGGGTAAACGAGCGCGGCCGTTCGTTCCGAAGCGTTATTTCTATGCAAATGAAAAAGGCCGGGGCGTTTAAAACCTTCCGCCAGACAGTCGCTGCGCGCATGTTGCCATGGAGACGGAAATGGCAGAACGTCAGGAGACAAGCAGCTGGAAACGGGCGTTCGGGATAGCCGAGAGAAAGGATGGAGACGGGGGGAAGAGCAGAAACTCAAGTAAACCGGAAGAAGGCCACTCCGAAAAAGACGTCAATAAACCAAATGTACACAGGGGTGACAGTTTATTCAAAGCCTCCCCGTCCCATGTCTGCGCGCATGTCACTGTGAGGTCTGAAATACAAACCTGCTTCTGACAAGCAGATGGGATTCAGACCAGTCATTACATAAGCAGTCAAAAATGCTGCAACAGGCACTTCCGTGGCTGGCTGACATTAAACAGTAATGTCATTAATTAGCCTACTTAATCACACAATGAATATTACTACGATTACTACAACTACTACTACAACAACCACTACTACTACTGACACTAATACTACTACTACCACTACTACTATTACTACCACTACTACTACTGCTGCTGCTGCTGCTGCTGCTACTACTACTACTACTAGCCTACTACTACTACTACTAATAATAATAATAATAATTATTATTATTATTATTATTATTATTGTTGTAATAAACCAGAAACTAAAGTATGGGCCTCAAGCTGAAAGTGGAATTTGCAATTTGAATTCTTTCCAAAGTAGTGCAGCGTGATGCTTTTGTAAAGCACTCAGGGGTTCGCAGCTGCCAAACTCTGAAAAGTAGAAAAATGAAAACTTGATCGCTGCTTAAAATGTCTAATCTTATAGGAAGTCTGGATCCAGACTGCAGTGCGCTGGGACACTAAATTACTCTAAAAGCTTTTTACATTTTAATGCTCCGAGCCTCTCCTTATCAGAGCAGGGCTGCGTGTCATTGGCTGCCGTGGCAACGGACTGTCGGCCTGGCAGCAGCTCCCAGCGGCACAGGATTATGGGTAGCACGGGGTAGGCCTTCATGTTACATCTTCCTGTAGCGTTTCTGCAGCATAAAACAATAAATATTTTATGTGAATCTTCACAGGAATAATTTTTGCTTTTTTCACTTTGTCTCAGAGTTAATATTAAACAACGGGCCTCGTAGACAGACCCAGTGATCTGAGCCTAGAAGCCTGCTGCATGCTGGGAAAGCTCGAGGGCAGGAATTGCATCAGGATGTGCATGCACAGATGCAGGCATGCTTGCAGGGAAACAAGGATTTTGTAGTCAATGACAGGGGTGGCTGCCCTTGGAGCCAGATCTATAACCCTTAATATTCTCAACCATTCAGATCCCACTGCCAGCCCTCATAAATAAAATCAGCTTTAAAAAAAGTCCAAGTCCAGGTTTTGGCACTGTGCACTGACACTTCCACAACATCCCTCCTACTTCTCCTGATTGACTTGGATATTGAGGGAAATAATCATATTCGCTAGCATGAAATGTGCAAGAATTTGCTTCTTTTTTTTTGTACTTAATGCTTATTATCAGGGGTGTCTCTGTGGGGGAATAGTGGAACAGACTACTCAGGGCCCAGGCAGGGACTGGAGGGGCCTCAAAAGGCCTGGACTAAAGAGGAAGGGTGTCCACAGAGACTGCATTTGCACAGGGCCCAGAATTTTGCACTATACCCCTGGCTATTATTGTAAGGAGAAACTGGAAAAAGATTTATTTAACTGGGTTTATTTTATTAAGTTCATTTGAAAAAAAAAAAAAAAATGGAAGGAGCCAGACATGGTGGTTCCAGCATCTCAGCTGCCCTCCTGGGATTTTCATGCACTACAGTCTCTAGGGTTTACAGAGAATGGGGCAACAAACAAAAAAACATCCAATGTGCTCATTTTCCTCAGACCTCTTTCATTAACAACGTAGTTTCAATACATCAACTTGTTAGCTACTTACTTTTTTAAAGCTTCAGAATCCACATTTGAATTATTAACGCGTGTAATTTATCCCGTAGAACAAAACGCGAAACTCTCTTAGGCTTACGTTTACCACAAACCTTAGTTTCAGCAGAAAACGAAATCCCTATGGGAAAAAAGCTTTGGAAATCTGCGGAGAGAACCCATGGCGGAAGAAACTTCCGGGGTTGGGCTACAAAAAGACGTTACTGCGCTTCAATATTAGTTAGCCTTTCTAGCTACCATTCCACAACTGAATACACAGCACCTTTGTAACATGCGTCGCCATTTTAACAACTAAACGCTTATGCCACGTTTTAAACATGCGGGCAGCCATGTTAACGTGAGAAGAGCGTCACTTCCCCTGCCCTCATAGCTTTCAATTCAAGAGTAAAATATAATACATAATGTCCATTATGATTGTCGTATCGGTTATAAAATTTGCATGAATGAGAAAGAACTTTGCTGCCATATTCACTACGAGGTATATGTAAACAGAAAAACATTCTGTATAGTTTTCCCTGCGGCTGGTTTGGTTTAACCCAAAGCTAGCTAGCTACCTTTTTAGCTCGAAATAGAAAACGATCTCAAAATAACATAACTAGATTATTTCACTTTTATGAGTTACCCCAATGCATTTTATAGCATATTTAAAGAGTTAAACACAGTTTTACATACCTCTGAATGATTAGAAAATCGGAAACAATATGAATTATTCTGGTGCTCGCTTTAATCAGTTTCCTTATCACTGAAGGTACAGAGTGCCACCTACAGGATTTAACTATAATGACATGTTAGCTGTTAATTTTTTCAAATGTACTTTTTAGCAAACTTTAACCTGGCCATTCTGTTCTTGAGGCATAACAGCGGTGTACATCTTGCAGTGAGCCCTTTGAGGTTATGCTGGTCTTATTTTCTCTTTATGGTAGTCTTTGCGCATCTATACCTACATCCTGGAGCGTGTTCTTGATCTGTTTCACAACTGAAAAGCATTTTTTCTTCACAATCTAAAATATTCACGGATCACTCATGTTATCATATGGATGTAATGCCCTCAAACTAAATCTGACAGTCTACACTTTAACTCCATATCCATTGTTTTATTTCAAATCCTATGTGCTAGAGTACAGAGCAAAGCAAAATGTAGTCACTGTCCCAGTATTTTTGCATGCGACTCTTTTTATTATTATTATTATTATTATTATTATTATTATTATTGCTACTACTACTACTACTACTACTTTAAGGCAGATTTTGCCACTCCTTTATAAGGTCACCACACTACTGCGACAGCAGGACAGGCAAACCTCAGCAGAGGTGACTTCTGCTCCCCAGATGAATGTGCCCCTACAGTACCTCCACCCACCCTGCCACAGTAACCTCCAGCTGCAGCCTGCGGATGTTCGTAGAACTCTCCCAAAGTCACGAGCGCCCGGAAAGGTGATTAGCCCGCTCTGCTCTTTCGCCACTTTCTGGGTAAAATCCTATGTTAAAACATAGAATATAGATATATATAAATATATAGCGGGATAAGTTGACTTTGGCTGATAAATGAGGGCCAAAAAAAGATAATAATTTATTGTAAAATTAAAAGCAGCCGCAGTACCATAGAGGGTGATTGATGAATGATGCCGGCCCCCCGTGGCTGTGGAGCGATGTCCGGGGGATTCCGGTGTCCTCTCCGCGACGTTCGGTGAAAGCGGTCGCACGTCGGACCTCAAACTCGGTGTCCTTCCTGAACCCTGCCGGACTTCACGGGCCGTCTGTGACTTCTGACCTGAGTGGCGCTACGCTACCATATGTACCTCAGGTCACATGGGGGGCGTGCAGAACAAAGGCTCCTTCACAATGTCTTCATCAGTGGCTCAGTCATCCGGTCCAGCTAGTCTCCAGCACGCCAACATTATCTTATCCCTGGTCTTTTGTATGAATACAAAATTCATGGAACACTGAGTCACTCTTATTAGTGGACCTTTATTTACAGTAACTAGGATGGTCAGCAGAGAACAAATTCTCATTTACAACGATGTCCTGACATTGAGAGAACAACAAAAACAACAACAACAAAAGGAAAGCAAAGACAATATTAGTTACACGAAATACACTATGGTGTAGCAGTCGGCGCAGGGTAATTTAGCAGATTAACTGCAGGGTAAGCAGGTAACATACTGGTCATTATAAAATACATTTGCAGACTTCAGTTGTAATAGACTTTCCAGGCTCTTTAAAAGCAGGTACGGAGGTAAGTGCTGTCTTGTATGAAACAAATTCAATGAATAATAAAAATATAAATAAAAATACATGTAAGCCCAGTGGCAGCATCAAGGTTGACATGATGCAATGTTTTCACAATAAACCTGCTGATAAAGTGATTGTGTGTCCGTGTACAGTAGAGGAGGATTGCCACCTCCTGTTTCTCATTTCTTTCAACCCTCTTGTACGTACATGCAGTTGTGTCCCAGCAATCTTACCGATCTCCCCATTACTAGCATCATTTCAGCACATACTCGTATTTCGGAAGACTTTCTTGAGCCAACCGTTTAAAAGCTTCATTATAGTGTTTTTTTTTTTGTGTCCCCTGAAAGCACTGCAATGCTTTTAGATAAAAGTTTCTCATTGAGACGCATATGACAGCCTGCTGACAAGATGCAGGAATTCTATCAATTATGGCCTAATGTATGTAGTTCATACAGGGAAAAAAAAATAATGAAAGAAATGTTGAATTATCAGATTTCACAAGGTTCCTAGCCAATAAAATGTCTTTCTACACATATACGGAATATATACAGTACATGCAACCAAGCTGGTTATCTCGTAGCCTGCTTACAGTAGAAAAAGCACAAGGCTAGTATGCTACCAGGAAAATAATCAATTGACATGCAATTAGCAGTGGAGGATACATTTGCTAGCAAGATTTTGATTTAGATGAAGGTGTTGCTAGCTCTAAAGTTTATGCATGTTACATTATAAATATTGAACCTTGAGGTGTGCAGGTATCTGTCTAGGTGTTCTGGTGAATTGTGTTTCAATAAAGGTAATTATAGTTTATTAAGCAAAAAATGAAACTACAACAAAAACTAGCCATGAAGAAAAAAACTGATTTGTAAACTTCATTAAAACTAAGAAACATATCTATCTTAAGAAAACTAAACTGAAATGAGATGATAACTTTTAACATAAGCTATCTTTTTTTTAAAAAAAGAAAAAAATAATTATGATACAATTCTAATGCCTGTCAGGCAGCCTTTAGGCTTTTTATATTTATGCCACAACTTTCAAGCAAGCCAGCAAAGTCTATTTTATCTTTTTATATTCAGTGCTTTGGAGACAAAATAAACAGACAATCATAAACTAAGGTCATAGATCATTTTTAATCTATGAAACATAGAAGACACTTAAAAAAAAACATTACTCACTTTAGCAACTTCAAATGCTATCCTGTATATGCTGTAAATCAGAATTTCAGTGTCTAATGACTCCATTTTCTGTTGATGTGTTTACTCTCTGTTAAGGCAAAGGTGATTCATTATTATACCACTTTAGCAAAACTAAATAAAATATACAAACTAAAAAGGCCTCCAAAAAAGCATTCAAATGAAACTTACACAGAGCATTCAAATGAAACTGCCAATTAAAAATAGTATAGATAAGAACTAATGGAAAAGACAAAAACTTACAATTCAAAATAAGTTTGGTTTGAATTGCTGGCCTACACAGGATCTCACTCATCAAAAGACGCAACGGATTTGTGTTTATTAGTAAAGCACATCCACAGAAGCAGTGGACATTAGACTGTCAGTTTACACAGTAGCACCATTCGTTATGAGCCTGACAAGTGAGGATATACAGTACAGTACAGATAGCCGATGCGTAAAACATTTGTTCTAAGGTGAAGATTTGGCCGCGATTTCATCCACTGGCCTTTTTGCCTCGCCGGTTAAATTTTGCGACAGCAGGAGCCAGTCAGTCAGCCAGCGAGTGAGGGTGAGTGAGACTGAGACATATATGCCTCCAGTTTTTATATTCCTCCAGTCAGTCTGTGAGAAAAGCTATTGGTGGGGTCACATGATGAGACAGGGGCACTGAACCAGGAAAAGTGCGCTTTCAGATACGCAGACAGCTACAGAAGGGTCAACGAAGAAGGCCAGGACGTACGGTGAACACGTTGCCACGGTAGAACGTCTCTTTTTCCATACACTTCTGAGTCCAATTAAATTGGAAAAGTATAATAATAATAGTAATAATAATAATAATAATAATAATAATAATGATAAAGGCCTGTGTTGTGCCATCACAAATTTTCTGAAAAAAAAAAAAACAAAGCCCACCAGTTGGATTTATGAGAGTTCATATTTGTGGCCCTGTTCTTGCTTTGATTGTCATCAGCGTGGGCAGCCTATGTAAATGAACCCCATTGTCTTGCAGCGTGGAGCTCACTGTGCATATTAATGCGCCGCGACTCATTTGTTTGATGAGCAAGTTCCTCTTCACTTCCTGTTAATTATGTGGCGCTCTCACTTTAAAAGACAGGCCCAATTTGCTCTCTTTCACTCGCCATATAAAGAGTATTTGTTTTTGCTTCAGAACGGATTTCTCACATATGCAAAAATCGGATATTCGGCTCTCTCTCTGCCTCCATAATACCCCCATTAACACGCCATTAAATCAACGAATTAATTAATGAATGACAACAAACAGTGCCGGTGAGTGGCAGGTGCTTTTGATGTTGGCAAAAAAAAAAAGCACGGCACTTAAACAAAAAAAAAAACATGTTAAAAAAAAAAAAAAAAAAACCCCGAATCTCGGCTAAAGAGATAAAAACCCTCGACCCGTGAGCGGTGGATCTGTGCAAACGGCAAGTGCGGACCCCTCCGGGACGCGGCGGCTCCATCAATAAAAGATGAAGATCTCGTTTTAAAGGTCTCGGCGGCCGGGCGGCGGCTTCATTAGCCGTCCGCGCGCCGTAGCGCCCTCTCCTTTCATCCGTAATGCGAGCCGTCTCGGGGCCAGGCCGACCGGACCCCCTCGCCCCCCTCTCATGTTCACCCGTTTATCGAGCAGGTCTGAGGAGAGGGGCTCGCCGGCGTTCGGTCCAGATCTTCCGGCTCTTTCCGCCCTCGCGGGTGCTCGGCGTCACTTGCGGTGCGTGGACCGGTGACGGACAGAGAAGCAGGGCTAAGGGCCAATCGCATGCCTCCTGGGCCTGGAAACTGAACTGCCGGCTGTTGGTGCAAATCCCGTCCTGTCCAGAGAACTGTCCAGCTCCCCCTAAAATTCAACTGCCCTTGTAAATAAGTAAAAGAAAGACCTAAAGAGATAATAATGTTGATAAGAAGAAGAAGAAGAAGAAGAAGAAGAAGAAGAAGAAGAAGAAGAAGAAGAAGAAGAAGAAGAAGAAGAAGAAGAAGAAGAAGAAGAAGAAGAAGAAGAAGACATTTCAATTATGTAAAGGCTTTCCAAGTCATATCCCCAAGGACAGTACAGAATGTACAGGGTAAAAATATGCAGAATAATGAAAACAGTACATATGTACACAAAACAAAAGCAGATTATGTACATGGAAAATGGATGGCTTTATAAATGGGCAATGTGTAGTGCGAGCGGTTTTGGACCAGGGGTGATATTATGTAAATTGTTTCTCAGTATCCACCATTGTGCAAAATCGTTTCCCACAATGAGTTTTAGCCAGCGCTGGCACTCCGGGGTTCTGTGTCCATGCAATAGCTCTTAATGGATATGGTCATCATCATCACCATCATTACTGAGCCAGCAAAGCGCAAACACAAAAGGTCATCCAGATCCATACTTTTTCATCTCGTTTACAGGCATTGCGTTTTCCTGGTGGTCAAAGGCATAAGGAAATGCGTACGTTTCCCATATGCAGTGTTCGATACATCATTTTTTTTTTTAACCATTTAACTGAAACGCGGAAAGCGGGTTTAAAGAGGGCCAAGCAACACTGAAAGGGGCTCATTAAGAGAGGAACATCTAACATGTGTTCGGGCGTCCAGAACTGGCCCGGCAGCGGTCCAATTACTCTCCCCAAACTGCTGACCAAAGAGCCCGTTGTTTCTCGCCTGCCATTTCAAACACTTAGCGGCTCTTAGCGGCTCAGACTGTGCTGAAGCGGCACATCTGCCGAAGCGCCGGCGTCGTCGGTCAGGGCCGCTCCTCATTAGCACCTGGAGCCGGGCCAAAGTGAAATTAAAGGAGGGAGGAGGGAGGAGGGGGGTCGGACAGGATGTGCGCCTGTGCGCGCGTGTTTGTGTTTGTGAATGTGTGTGTGTGGGTGTGTGTGTGTGGGGGGGGGCGTTCAGATGGTGACAGTTTGAGATGGTGATATATCATTTTTGTGCAATTCAAATAATGGACCCTTCAGTGCCTTTTTTTGGCCTTTCCATCAGATGCTATGGCTGCTTGTAATTTCAGTTGGTTAGATTTTTTTTCCCCCTAATTGGCCAATCATATGACAGACTGCAGTGTCATTGGGATGCATGGTGGTATTCTGCATTACCATTTGAAAGAGCAGATCTCACATTTAACGATTCAGGGTGAGGGGTTACAGTTGGCATGCAGTTTGTTATTTTTTTTATTTTCCGTATACAAAAACCCTATACATCAAGACCTGTGCACAAGGTGTCATACACAGCAGCACTTAATTTAACCTCACTGTGGCGCACCTCTGTCAGGCTATGCCTTAAATACACACAAAATAATTATGTGCATTCGTTAAGCTGCACGTGCAAAGAGAGGTCCTAATTCCTGTTTCGTAATACTGTGCCAGGGAACAGACTGACAGGGACGGGAACTGACAGCCCCAGAAATAGAAAAGCTTTGTATCTGCTTATGTAAAGCAGAGTTCAGCAATCTACGTCTATTTTCGGAACGCCGGCAGAACACCTTACGAAGCCATTCCCGATGCTCGAAATGACACCTGTTGACTTAATGCTGACCACACAAGGGCTCACCGCGAAGTGCTGCATATGTACAATCGAACTGCGCATATGGGCACGTGATAGATACGTGTGCGGGTTAATGAGCCGAAGCTCGGTGTAAGACAGATGTCCTGGTCTGGCTAAGTGCTTACGTGTCGGCCTCGAACCGGCTCCGCTCGTAGGCGAAGGCGATAACGTCTCGGTCCTGTTCAGACACCAGAAACACAAGTGGTTGAGTGTGTCTTTCCCCGGGGTGGGGAGGGGGGTGTTGGGGGGGGGGGCAGGTGGGGGGTAGGGGGGGTTGGCTCTCTGTTCATCCACTCGTCGATGGGGTATCTCTTCTCATCAGATGGCAGGAGAGACGGAAAGCCAGGAAACCCTTGGAGTATTAAACAAACATTACCAGAGAATAGGCTGCGAGCACAGGGGCTGATGGGAAGGCAGATAAGGGGGCGGAGGGTGGGGGGGGGGGGGGGGGTGAGGGGGGTTTTGCCGCAGACGAAGGCAAAAGTAATTTGGTGCCAATTTTCCTGAAGAGACTATTCCCCTCTCTCCGCCTCCAGAATGCTTGCCGTGATGGACGAGGCGACACAGATGCACACGCACAAGACCGTCTGATTGGATAATGTTTGCGAGAAACGCTGCCTGATCCCCTTTCCCCATGCTTACATCACACACACTCAGAGTGTCGGAAGGGAAAGGGTTCTCCGCATGGGGTAAACATTTGCACGTTCATTCATTATTACCATTCATTTACTCGGCAGGCAACCTTTATAAAAACGCGGCCTAAATATTAGCCATTTGTTAAGCTTGACATGGTCATCAAGGCATTGCATTGTACACAGCTCGAGGGTGTGACATTGTTCACCGGGGATTCGTATCAATAACATTGCATTTGCAAGTCCAGTACAGTTCTGCTGAAACTCATTTACCCTCTATGGTCACCCAAATCATTAGTTGTATGAAGCCATTATCTATACCGGCTTATCCTGGCGAGAGAGTCGCGGGGGTTGATGGAACCTATCCCAACTTGCATTGGAGGAGAGGCCGGACCACACCCTAGACAGGCCGCCAATGCATCGCAGGGCACACACAGTGGGACTGTGGGAGGATATCGGAGTACCCAGAGGAAACCCACGCGGACATGGGGAGAACATGCAAACTCAGAGAGGCCCAGCCCGGATTCAAACCCATGACTTTGAGGCGACAGTGCTACCTACTGCACCACCGCCATTCATATAAATGAATATCACAAAACAAAAATCATTCAAATAAATAAGACTGTGCATCCCAAACTACATTGGACACTGGTAATATCCTGTCTTGGAAGTTCATGCACTAACGTCAGTTTATTTCATCTCACTCACAATGGTCAGCAATGGTCCATAATGTCCTGGATGGGCCTCACGCACTCCAGTGCACACCTTGCTCCAAAAAGAAATCAAATTTTCTGACAGTAAATGGAAGGGGCGGGGGGGGGGGGGGGGTAATGCACTCATCTGAAGGTCAGAGTTGGAAGACTGTGTGAGATAAGATTACAGCAGTAAGGTGTGTTAAATCCTGCATGGTGTGGTTTCAATTTTACGTTTCTCCATTTGGGCCGTTGTAGGAACTGGAACTCCCCAGGAACACTCAGGTTAATGGAGGCTGAAAATATACCCAGGAAATGTTCACCTTTCAGCAGAGACTGAACGCGGGTTTACAATTGCTGGGCGGTACTGGTTAATGGTGGGCTCGAATAGCATGCTGCGGCTCCACAATATCTTCAGTGTGGCAGCGGAAACCGTTCACACATCTGGCTGGGGACATTATACCCGGGATGAATTAAATGTGTTCAGACTGATGTACATACACAGTATGTTCCTCTGCATATAGTGCAGCTTTAGTGTGTGCAGCTGGTCAGAGTGGGCCCACAGGGATTCCTCCCTAGCCTCGCGTGCGCAGACCTCCGAGTCATTCTCCCTGACAGCTTAATCTTCACGTCTCTGCGGCCCGACGACGCGGGGCTTCCTGCTGCAGTAATGTGCGACATGGCAGGAACCGCGGTGCCATGACAGAGGGGGTGTTTATGGATGGGGCGCGAAAGAGAGGGGTGCGCTGGAGGAGGTGCAAAAGAGTAGCGGCACATGGTGTCCTATCATCCCACACAAACCCCTCCTCCCTGTCACACCCACCCCCCTGACTGATTCATCATAGGCTCTACAACAGAGGTCTGCAACCCTGGTCCTGGAGGACCATAAGCTCCACTGGTTTTGGTTTTCACCTTAAAATCAGCACCCAGTTCAGACCCATGTAACCACAGGAAGTGAGTAATCAACTGCTCTAATTGATTACGTGCAACAGAATAGCAGAGTAACAATGAAAACCAACAATGAGCCCTGAAATTCCAAGCTAGACACAGGTCACACAATAATACAGCCTTATGTTATGGTCACCTGGGTCACGGAAGACGGAATATGGCAGAACAGCACTTTTGGGATGGTACAAGTGAAAATAAGGCGGGACGGGCGAATAAAATATACGTTGCTATGGTGCTGTTGCACAGTGATGGTCCTAAAGGAAGTTCTGAACATGAACGTGCGACTGTCCTTGGTTCTATTTCAGAACGGGTTTAAATCTCCTTGGTTCCATTTTGGATCGGGTTTTCGGTGTTTTTTTGAAAATTAATTTATGCAGGGTTGAGTTTGAGTAACAGAGCCACAGGTCCATTTGAAAAGAGGACCCACTTTTTGGACCTCTAATGCAGAGTACTGCGGTAAGTGATTTGCATGAGGCGCTTAGTGGTTGGTTTCCCTCCTGATGTCTGAACTCTAATCTGGGTGAGGCTTTAATGTTTTATGAGTGATGCTTTCAGTTTTAAGCCCTACTTTACAGCACACAAGACTGCCTGTCCTGAGGAATCCAGCTTTCAGCCAGCTCAGAGATGTGAAAGTGATTTCCTCTTTTTTTTTTTTTTAGTACAACATGCAAAAAAAGAAAACAGCCAGACAGGGAGAGGCACGGATATTTTTGGGTGTGGGGACGGGGCAGAGGTGGGGCATGGCACTTGTGAGTGACAGATGAAAACGGCAGCAGGTGATCAAGACCCCTCCTGGCCTCTGTCTTCCACACATGCCTGCGGCCAGCTCACCTTATAGGAATGAGAACAGCAAGGATCGTAATCTCCAAGGGCAAGGCAACACCAACCTTAATTATATGTTTTACATCAAAGAGCAAACAATTAATTATTACAAGTAGTGCACTGTATGACAGCGTAATTATGATAGTGCACTGGGACGACCAACACATACACTGTACCAACTACCGTGGGAAAAACACAGTAATAGGAGCTCTAATCAGGGGATCCAACACATGTGTAGTAGGATCAGTGTAACTTAGGACTAGTTATTTTAGGTTTTTAATTGGCACGCCCAAAAGTAACCTTCCCTGTGGTTCAATTTCAAACACATATTTGAGGAAGCTTACTGACGTCTTTCAGAACAAGCACAGACTAGACATACATTCAAAATGATTACAGTTAAAAACCGAGCTACCCAGGTTAAATGACACAGCCCATTATTTCCAAGCATATTTAATTAATATGCAAATGATGTCAATTCAGATTTAAAACCACAAGCAGAGGAACAATCACGGAACTGGAAAAAAAAAAAAAAGTGAAATGTTATGGAATGAAAAATCAAACACTTCATCAGTGATATCTAATGAAACCCGTAAAGGCAAGGTGGTAATGAGCTGGCAAAAAGGTTAATGTGAGCCTCTGCGGTTCTAATGATGGTGGACAGTTCATTCTATCGGCGGAGAAAGAGAGGGATGGGGAATAAGATGTAGAAACGCGAGGAGAAAGCGATTGTGGAGACGACGTGGGGAGATGATGATCTCAGCAGGAGACGAGGAGCGCCGGGGAGAAATGATAGATTGAAAGTGCGGCGCACGAGAACACTTAAAATGGAGGACAGAATCGACAAGGGGCTTCGGAGGGGAATTCGAGCTGCAACAACGCACCGATGCAGAAAACCGGCGCGAGCACCCCCAGCAGATGAAAGGGGGAAGAGCAGTGACACATGGGGAGATTTTCTAAGTAAATAACATCAGGCTACTGTAAATCGCAATTCATCATTACACCGTGAGCACTTCATATCCCGCGATGACTACTGGCAGCGCGTAGCCTTAAAAGCACGCAGTAAATGCCTAACTGTCTCCCTGCCAGCTTGTGAACGTGCCGTGCATATTCAATAAACAATGTCATATAATGTCATGAATAAGTCATGCTCGGGCAACCACATGCTTTCTAAAGCAGTCGGGAGAGGACACCTCTTCAGACTGCACCCTGGCTCTCTCACCCTGGCTAGATATTCTTTATTTTTTTTTCATTTTGGATTTCTTTTTTTGGAAAAGTAATGATATCGGTACACCTGTGTGACGATAGGCTAGTTGTTTAGGAGGCGACTACGGGGACACCGGGGGTAATTTCGGGTGTCCGAAATGACCACCTGCGCCGCTGCCGCCGCGAGATCGAAACAGGGGTCACGGAAGCAACACCACCTCCGGCGCTAGAACACACCCTCCACAGTGACAGACATGGGGGTGGGGGGATGGGTGGGGGGGAGGGGGGGGGGTGTTGTGAGTCAGCGAAAGGGACAGGGCCCATCGAATGGACTCGAAAGACAAGGGGAAGGGAAGCGGACAAAAGGGCAGCCGGCAGGCTAACCCGAACAAGATGGAGGGCGAATTCCCCATTACCTGTCCAGATGGCTTTTCTGAGGGATGATCGAAACGCGCATTAGATACCTTAACCTCCAGGTCAGAGGGCCGGGGTCCCCTCTATGGCCCAGTGTTGTTTGGAGGGACGCCAGCGATCATGCAATGTTGTTGTTGTATTTTGACTTTAATATTTATCTTTATCCATCTCCTATGGCAGCACAAAAAGAAGATGGTGTAATGTTGTAAAGTTTTTCAAATTTTTTGGATTGCATGAGTGCGTGCGTGTGTGTGTGCGTGTGTGTGTGTGTGTGTGTGTGTGTGTTAAGTTTGAAGAAGTTTGAAGTTTGTAAATGTTATATTAAAAAGCTCCTGGTCATGCTGTGCGGTACCATAATGACCTGACTACATATGCCACAGCAGAAAAGCACATTTTCAGGGAAGTTATGGAGCCAGAGAGGCGAAACACACAGCAGGCAAATGCGATGCAATCACTCTGAGATTAACAGTCACGCAGAAAAGCGCAGGCAATTAATACTCAACGCTCGTTTACATGAAAGCTGGGGAAAACAGCAGCTCTTCGAGGGGTTAAATCGAGGCAGATGATGAAATTTTGCTAATGCGCCCCGATGCTAATGAGATGCTAAACCAAGCAAGCAAGGAGCTGCTCAGGCAGCCTGGAGGGATGGAAGAGCCATTATGAGTTCGCAAGATGATGTACCTGTTAGTCAGGGACAGTCCAGAGAGAGAGAGAGAGAGAGAGAGAGAGAGAGAGAGAGACGGAGTTTCCATGTCTTTGTCAAGCAGCCAATTTTAAGCATGCGCAACTTTCTTATTTCATTACGTTATGATGATTTTTATTTTATTTATTTATTTACTGGAAGAGTTGGATTAGATTGCTGTCGTGCTGCGCTCTGGGTGAAGCTGGTCTCATTAACTGTGCGAGACGCCGGACCGGTCAAATTAACACGCGGTGATTTATTAACGCCCCGGTCCGGCGATTCGGACACGCGCCATAGCAACGACAGTTACTCAGTCAGCGCAAGCGATCATTCCCCCCTCTGAGTCCGGTTCTGCTCAACGTTTCCTCCCGTTATCAGTCAGGGAGTTTTTCCCTTGCCACTGTTGCCCTAGGCTCACTCGTTTGGGGACCGGTTCTCTGTAACGCTGCTTTGTCACAAAGCTCCTTTGTTAAAAGCGCTATACAAATAAAATTGACTGATTGATTGATTGACCAGCAGACCAGGGGTTCAGCTTTGCCCATGGCCGTGTCATGAGCCAACCCACGGAGACCACGGAGTCCGCAGTGCCAAGACATAAGTGTCCTCGTCCCTCCGGGGTTAGGGAGGGTTTAGCTGGCCAAGGTCTCTCGGGTAACCAATGGCTACTACCGATATCTCACCCGGAGCCCAAAGGCTACACGTGGTCACCGGCGAGGCGGTTCCTCCTCTCCTCCTTTAGGCGGTGGCTCTCTCTCCTGAAGAACAGCGGGGACTGCAGGGTGCGAAATAATTACTGCCAGGCAGGCAAGTGTGTCTGCTTCCCCACAGTACTCCCGGTGTGCAGGTGGCATTGTATTAACTGGAGAGGCATAATTGCCCATTCAAAACGGGAAAGAAAGGAAAAAAAAACAAAGCAAAACACAATGAAAAATACACACACTCTCACACAAAAAACAACAAAAAAAAGCTATATTAATATTTTCTGCTTAAGTAAACAAAGCAAAGCAAACAACCAAAAAGAAGATAATGGCACCCTATTGAGTCTGAGTGAGCAGCCAACAACAACAAAAAGTAAAGTTTTTTAAACTGAAGACTGAAAAACACTACACATGCATACCTATGTGGTTTGTGGGAATCTTGGCTATCAGAGCTGTAGAAAGTGTGTGAGTGTGTGGGAGGGTGGTGATTGTGGGTGGGTGGGGGTGGGGGGTGGTAACAGATTGTTTTGTCACAGTCATGGTCCCATTTCAGAAGCTCTCACTCCACCTGCGAGATGGGTGAGGGCTAGTGGTGGACAAAATGGAAATGTCTGCCGAGGATCCTACGGTTGCCACGTGCCTGACCGTCCAGTCCATGAAAACGGGTGGGGGGGAGAGGGGGGGCAGGGGGTTCCTCAGCCGGAAACCCCTGTGGAGCGGCTAACCTCAGGAGAGGCTTGTGAAGCCACTCTGCCAAACCAACGGCGAGGTGTTACGTCTGACAAGTTCATCACAGGCATCACAGGAAATGCCTGTGTTCCAGGAGATGCCCACACAGCATTATGTGCCACATCGCCATGGCAGCCCCAAAATCACCCCGCTCCCCCCAAGTGCCAACGCAACCACACGCAACCCCCTTTGGAAATATCTTCCGAACGTCCGTTGCCGTTGCCATGTCATCAGCGTATCACTGTGCCAGCGCTGAGCCAACCACAAACATCCCTCAGTGAACACATCAAACAACAAACAGCTGTAGGATGTCACAGCTTGGTGTGGTATCAACCACCCATCAAACCCCCCCTGGCGTAATATCACCTGCCCGTCAATGATTCAGAGCCGTACCGAAAACCTATCAAACCCGGCAGCGACGCACCACCTCGCCATCAATGTTTCAGTGGCAGAAGAACCGCACATCAATGTTTCAGCAGCGGATCAAACACATATTAACTTTTTAGAGCCGTGTCAAGCATTTATCAACATTTCAGCACCGCTTCCATGCATTCGGCCTCGTGCAGTCATAATCCACTTTGAAGGCTCTCGCAGCTAAAAGGTAGATCACCGGTGGAAATTATTGATGAGCCCCGTGGTCTCCAAAGGCATTTGATTGAGGCTATTGGGAGATAAGCAGGGCTTAGGGCTGGGTGCTGCAAAGATGTCACCTTCTTTTTCTCCGGCTCCACTTTGTAATTTTGCACTCTTTGATCAGTCTTCTTCTGTCTGAACTTGCGGTAATCCAACTGTCTCATTTGGGAATCGGAAGGGGGGGGGGGGGGGGACATGACAGAAATGATGTAAGATGTGGGTTTTTGAGTTGAGTCGCGTTTGTGTGTGTGCGTGCGGGTGTGTGTGTGTATGTGTATGAGGGGTTGTGCCAAAGCTAATGTGGTAGGGACTGGCTAAGGTGGGCAATGCTTGATAATAGGACATTATAGCAGGTAAGTTTTCAATCGTCTCACTGCCATAAATTCAAAGAGATGGCCAGTGGACAGTTGTACGCAAACGGTTGTGAAAAGGTATCGGGTTCGCGGAAACTTAGGAGACACCGCAAAAGTTGGAGAGGAGGCCTTCACCACATTTCAGAATCCCAAGCGGCTTTCTTCCCATGTAACCGGCCCGTATAAATTAAACATGGGACGGCGAACATGTAATGAGAAGGTAAAGTGACAGCGTAACCCAGCGGACACGGCTACACGGCGCTAATGAGCGCCGCGGCGTGCTACGGCCTTGTAAAACAGGCCCCGTACACCATGCTCTCCCGCTCGCGCCCGATATATTCTGTTTAAAGTTATTAGGGAGCGTTATCTGAGACCCCTGGCTGCGGGGGGGCCCGGGCGCTTTTTTACCGCTCGCGCACACTCGTCTGGGTATTCCGGCCGACGAGTAATTGTAGGGGAGTACCGAGGCATGATGGGAAGTGAGACGGGTGGAAGAATGTGATTAGAAAAATGCCGGGGGCCTTTTTTTAAAAGGCATACCGAGCGTGCAGCGTAAATGACCCCGCAACAACCCCCGCCCACTCCACCCCCCACCCCCACCCCCAAAAAACCCCCCTGAATCCCGATCAACCCACTCACCCCCTTAGCATTTTCTGAGTTCTGTCTGCATCGACTGCCTCACAACTAGCTTTTTTTTTTTTTTTTGGGGGGGGGGCAATGTAATGTGAATTCAACATTGTTTCTGAGGGGCTCAACGCACCCTAAATGCCTGGATGTAGGGTGCACAGTAGAAGCACGCTCGCCTCCCTTCGACAGCCTGAATCCCTCAGCCCGCAGCAGAGCCGTCGGCCTGTTTCAGAAGCCCCACTGCGGCCTGTGCTTATTGCCAATGCAGCGTCGGTCCGTCCGCCAAAATGACACTTTGTATTATACATGAATTGGTGCAGATTCTAGGTTTGCCGTGCAAATTAATTTGCCAATTACGTTTTACAAGAGAAACATGACTTCAGTCAACTTGGAATTGCAAAGCAGTAGTTTTTTTTTTTTTTTTTTGAAAGGGGTAAATTATACATAAATCACAGCCATCTGTATCTCTGGATTGCATTTCATTTGAATATTGAACAGCCACATGTACTTGAACAAAGGGAGAATATCAAATACAGATCACCTTTGGACTTGCAAAATTGCTAAATGTCATTATTTATTGTTAAGCATCTTAACTTCTCACACTGCTCTCCAGTTTTGAATAACTTGCAATGATTCATACCTGAAATGATGGGAGGTCACAACTACTAACACGCCCAGTATCTATATATAAATACAGCTATTGTGACATGGGCAATTTTAGCAATATTTTACTTTACATTCATTCTCTGTAAGCATTCGTTTTGCTACAGACAGTCAGAACCTTTCCACCTACATGTGCATATTATCCACTGAGGTAAATTTCCTTCAGTTCACTAACTTGACATTTTATTTGAAAGGAGTGCTGAAGAAACAGAAAATGTTGCCGAAACTGAGGATTTACTGCCAAAAGGGGGTTTTCTTTGATCATCTGAGAGCGTTTCTCCAGGAAAACTGACATGGATCAGAGCAAAGCACTGTGCAAACAGCCTTCAAGGTTGAGTTAATGACGTGGGCGAACACATCCAGTCTGTTCATTCCATCACTTAAAATGCAGACCATCTACCCCCCTCTACCTCCATCTACCCCCACCTACCCCCATCTACCTCCATCTACCTCCATCTACCCCCATCTACCTCCATCTACCCCCATCTACCTCCATCTACCCATCTACCCATTACTCCATCACTCATCTACCCATCTACCTCCATCTACCATCTACCCATCCTCCCGTTCAGAAATCCTATCGAATCCGATCCGACACCATAAATCCAATATCAGGAATTGAAGCATTTTCAAATGTCCATTACATATATATATATATATATATATCTTGACTAAGTTTCATATGATCTAAATCAAACCTAATCACATGTACATGGAGAAGTCTTTTCCCAGGTGCCAAGTATATTTTTATCTGTAGTGTTTTTCATTTGTACCTTCCTACCTTTAGCTCCAGCGCAGTCACACAGGCCACCGCCCACTTTCACCCACATGCAGAGCTAGCATTCATTCTTAACCACTCATATTGGACAGCGTGACCTGTCACCCACTTACAGCTAGCAGTCACTCTCCGCAGGCTAGCTGCATCAGCTCATGCCCACCCACACCGGCTAACACCAAACGCACCCGTTCACACTGGCTAACGTCAAACCCTCGCCCACTCAAACAGGCTAGCAGAAACCCTCGCCCCATAAAACACAGCCTAGCATCAACTCATACCCTCTCATGAAAGGCTAACACCCAGTCTCAAAGGTGCGATGGCTCCCTGATAAATGCTGAAAGTTTGGTGTGTATCGCTACCGTTCCACAGTCGGAGCGGTCCATTATTTATCATCCCACACCGTTCTGGCGGAAGCATCGGAGGCCAAGATTAAAGGGATAATTAGCTCACCCCGTGTCACTGTGTACACACGGGCTTTGCTTTTAAAGCGATCCGTCTCCCTGATAGATGTCACCAGTATGATCTCCCGTCAGAGAACAGTCATCACCATAAACAAAATGACACATTAGCGCTGACATTAATGATCTGAAGTTAATCCATCTTGTCCTCTGAAAGGTGGATGCAGCGGCTTACGTCGTGTTTGAAGGCTGCACACGGTGGCAGGCTTCACAAGCTTCACTTACACGTTTAAGGATTCCAGTATTCCGACACCCAGTTGGCCGCTCTTCGGACCTGACGAAATCCTTCATGTGCCGGTCGCATCTTATAAAGCAATATTATTATTTCGCGAAATGTTTTCTCCACTTCATGGACTCTCCCTTGTAATTACTTATATGAAGCATGTTTAATGAAGGAAAAAAATCTTTTAATTAATCGAATTCCACGCAGAATACACTTCGGAAACCGCGCACATCTAAGGCATCCAAATTACGGTCGGGCACGACCTTTGTAGCATACCAAACTTTCCGCGTCGTTCTAACGAGACGAAGAGGCAGACGTCTTTCAGACCCCTTCGGTCTCTCAGCACGGAGAGCGCCGAGGCTTCGGGGTGCATTCTTTAATTACGGTGACACGCAGTGGGCTCGGCCGGGCTCGGTGGGACATAACGAAGCTGAACGCTTCATCGGGCAAATGGCTCAGCCCTGCGCTGAATTGCGATCGAGCCCGAACTTTGTTTTTTTTGGATCTTATCGTCTCGCCCGCATACATTATGAGAGACTCCGAGGCCAAGGGAAGCATATGGCGCTACAGGAACACATGGGCTCCGTCCCCATGGAGTGAATGCCTACACTTTAGTCTCGTTTTCCCTCTACACGATCCCCACCTGCTTGATCTATTGCTGCATACAGTTTAGCCCTGTTGATGTGTGCAACAATCATCTGCAAATCTGGTCATTTGAACAATCTCATTTAGAGTGAAGTTTGGAAGTGTGGAGTTTGCACGTTCTCCCTCGTTTCCCTGTGGGTTTCCTCTGGGTGCTCCACTTTCCTCCCACAGTCCAGAGACGTGCAGGTAGGCTAATTAGAGACTCTAAATCGCCCATAGAGTATGAGTGTGTGAATGATTGGTGAGTGAATGGTGTGTGCCCTGTGATAGATCGTCAACCTGTCCAGGATGTATTCCTGCCTCTTGCCCAATGCATGCTGGGATAGGCTCCAGCACCCCCTGTGACCCTGACCAGGATAAGTAGGTATAGATAATGGATGGATGTATATAGAGTATATGTACAGTATGTATGTATATGCTATATAATATAATATCTATTGAATGAAAAACTAGTTTTTCTATTCTACCCAACAGCATTCATTTTTAATCTTAGCACACACAGACTCAGGAATTCAATGTTGCTGTTTACAAATCAGAATACAACCGACTTTCTGAAACTCCTATCAAATATTTACACATGTACTATGCAATGTCTACCTGGATTCATGGATAATATTTACACACGCTCATGGGCACGTGGACACACACACACACACATGCAAACACACACACATACACTCATATTGTAATACATCATAAATCCAGAACCTTTTACAATTAACCTCTGGGACTGACAGTCCTCTGAATGAGCTCCTTCTCTGGGTCGTGCTGAAGATTAAACTCCCTGTTAATTAGTTGTTGGTACAGACTGGCCATTTTCCCACCTCTCCGAGGAGGCCCCTAACCCTGGACACAATCTCAGCCTCGAACAGAGAGTCAGGCGACTGTATTTTTAGCAGCTGCTAATAGGAGAGGGGCCGTTTCCTTGAGTACAAGAGTACTCTCCGGAGAATTCTCAATAAAATGTATTCCAAAAATCAGATTTTTTTTTTTGTCTCGTGAAAACTACAAGGCGCAACCAGTAAAATAAGTAAATAAATAACATCACACTGTGTGTGTGTGTGTGTGTGTAAGTGAGAGAGAGAGAGACAGATACACCGGTTTTTATATATATTTTCCCAGTCCTATGGTGTATTCACATTCACATAACTTAAACAGAATTATGGCATGTCTGACCGATAGTTGCTAATTCTTCATTTTGTTCTGGGTAGAGCGTTTTTTTGTAAGATGAGCATTCTCTAATGAGACGTTATGGTTGGAAGGCGCAGAGTTGTAACTGGCAGGTGCTCTGGCAAGCTAATTCATCACAGCCAACCTCCCCCGAATTGGAACCCCAAACTCCCCGCCGCACCCCCCGCCCCCCCACCCACCTCCAACCCTGCAAGGGCCTCAGAAACAAACAGATGAAACTCCGGCGGAGGAGGAGATGTCACTTTAACCAGAATAAATGGCCTCCTTCTCAAACACAAATTGCACAATAAATAGATTAGCGCGGAAGTCGACTCCTCCAGCCCTTCCAAGACCAGAGGCAATTCTGTAATCCTACGGCGTCTCACTTTACCGTCTCCTCGTCAAAAGCCACAATCGCACCCCCCCAGCCCCCCACCCCACCACCCCCCCCGCTCAAGAAACCCCCCTCCACCCACCCCCCCCAAACCCCTTCTCGCTCCCCTATAATCAATATGCAATTTCCCACCTCTATAAAAGATGGGCTTCGCTGGGAGACCGTCCCATGGACATGAGTAATGGAGCATTTCCATGAAGCGCGGCTGTAATTTTCATAACCGCATCAGCCGAACCCGGATTGTGATAAAAGCTTTTTGTCCCGCGCTGCAGACTGACACACACGGAGCAAAGAGCGCTTGGCTGGGAGTCATTTCCCACTCTCCAATTGTTTTTTTTTTTCTTTCTTTCTTTCTTCTTCTTCCTCCCAGAACAAGGAATGTTCTAGAATCTTTAAAAGAAAACACCACACTTTTTTTTTTTTTTTTAACACATCCGCTAACCGATCTTCAGTATGCTCACACACCTCAGGAGCGAGACCCAGCACAACGCAAGAAAACAAATCTCCCAAACAATTTTGAGATAAGCCGTGCTACCACAGCCAATGATCAAACAGCCCTTCCTGTGATTGGCGATAACTGATTTTATTTTATTCCTGTGCAAGCCTTTTTCTTTTAAAAAAAATGAACAAATCCACGCCAGAATCAGCATGCGTGTCTGTTGCGATGTTTCCGTTGAATGAGGGTAAGGCACTAGAACAGCGGGGCAGGAGCAGGGCGTTTCTGCAGAAAGGCGGATCTGCGCGATGGGGCCCGCACAGCGAGCGTTAGCAGTGTCTTCACGTCTTCCCCTCCGGCGCCCCGCCCGACGTCGAAATGACCTGCGCGCTCAGGTAGACGCTCTTAACCGTGGCGACTTACACGGTGTTCTCGAGGCGTCGTACAGCTGGTCGGGCGCCGCGCTCAAGGCCCGAAACAGCGGAGCTTTCACCTCGGATTTGAACCCGTGGCCACTCGCGCTCGGCGCGCGGAGCTACGACCGCCGCGGCGCACGTTGCTCTCGTTTTTCTTAGGCCTTATTAGCCCTGACCTTTCCGCCAGCACATTTATCTGACAGGAGGACAACAGCAAGCACTCAGCTCAGACGCCAGGGACGACAGCATATCGCCTAATGAAATTAACTCTGGGAATTACCATTAACATTTTTTTTTTTACTCCACTAAATGTTGCATTGTTTAGAACAATGTGTATTTGAGAGGCTTTGGAGTTGCTCAGACACAATTACATTCCTCTCCACCAGACAATTGGCGTAATTCTCATTCAGGAGAACAATGGCGGATTTTTGGGTCTGCAGTGAACTTGGAGCAAAGCCACCTCCCCAAAACGCCTTACCGGGCACCGATTGGGCGCGGGAGCGAGAACACAATGCCCGGAATAATCGGAGATCCACAATCCCTGCGCATCGCTTATTGTGCCTGCGGTTATTGATATCCAGAGGCTTTTTAAACATTTTTCATTCTATTAATATTTAATACTTTGCTTTATTCGTCACGGCATTATTACGGTTACATTTCTGGGTTCCCTAGTCAAAGGTGTCAAGTGCCTGTGGCTCATAAGGTTTTTTTTTTTAAAGCTTGTGTAGGCAGACGCACACACACACACAGGCACCTGACTGGGCAGTCTGGGTCGCTGGTGCGTGATAAGTCACCGGCGTCCCGCTGACTGAAGCCCCTCTCTTCCACAGGTGGCGCGACATCCAATTATGTGCCTCCCCCCCCCCCCCCCGCCCCCACAGGGCTGGCTGCTACTGCTGTGGCTGGCACAGCCCGCATTTGATATCAGACAGTGGGGACCGTCCGCACACTGGAACACTGCCTCTAAAACACCACCCAGCAGCCCGTCGTAGGATTTCTTTATGACCACTCCCTCCTGCAGACACGGCCATGCTGAATAAGCCTTGGTTTGCCCATGGTGAATGCACGATGTCCATTTTTTGCAGTGGCACTTACATATTACTCACCTGCAAATCCAGCAGGTAAGATCTGAATATTATGTACTAATATACACGCAATATAAAATAATGCAATATAAAATGAATAAGTTAATAATAATTTCATTAAGAAATATATAAAATAAAATAACATTAATGCATTGCACACAAGTATGAAGGCTATAAATCGCATAGGGTAAAAGCCATGCTCTGTTAGCCTCACTACATGACCTTATTGCTAAGTTAAACAGCCATTTTGGCTCTGGACCATGAACATGCATCAATATAAATGGATTCCAAGATCAACAGTTACGAGAACATGGCAGAGTGTAAAGATGAGAACAGGCCAGTCAGCCAATCCAGGCTCGTCAGTGCACCCACAGACAATAGCACAGCCCGTGCTTAATACAGTCTAAGGGGCTTTGCTACTGTAATGGCCTCAGTCAGTGAGCTGCTCCATTAATTAATATGTCTTTCTTGAAGAAGGTAATTCCTTGCCTGAAGTGTGAAATTTATCGATTTAATATAGCTAATGTCCATCTGTGAACTGTTGTTGTTTTTGCTGACAGCACTCAACTTGTAATACACGATGTGTTCGAAAGACAGACAAATGAATTAAGCGCCATCGGAGGGAGGAAATGCGGCAGACGCAATGGTGTGTGTGTGTGTCAGAAAGAAAGAGTGAAAATGTGTGTGTGTGTGTGTGTGTGTGTGAGAGAGAGAGAGAGAAAGATGTGTGTGTGTGTGAGAGAGAGAGAGAGAGGAAGAGAGAAGTAGAGAGAAAGGAAAGAGAGAGAGAAAATGTGTGCATGTGTGTGTGTGCATGTGGGTGCAAGTGAGAGAGAAAGAGAGAAAGAGAGAGAGAGATGGAGAGACTAATGTGTATGTGTGTGTGTGTGTGTATACCCTCTCCTTTCCGGAGGCTCTGTGTGCGTTCGTGTGTGTGTGTGTGTGTGTGTGTACCCTCTCCTTTCCGGAGGCTCTGTGTGCGTTCGTGTGTGTGTGTGTGTGTGTGTGTGTGTATACCCTCTCCTTTCCGGAGGCTCTGTGTGCGTTCGTGTGTGTGTGTGTGTGTGTGTGTGTGTATACCCTCTCCTTTCCGGAGGCTCTGTGTGTGTTTGGACTATCAGCCAGTGAGAAAGATGAGGAAGGCCTTTAACAAGTTCGTTTTCCAGTCCACTTTCCCCGTGATTGCAGCCAGACACAGCAATCCTGGGAGATTTAAGCCTCACTATCTCACACACTGCATTGTATTGGAAATCTCCCAAAAAAGACTCAGATGCTGTGTGTCTGTTGCTGATAAAATGCTTCGCACACACAGATTCCCAGGGAAACGGTGGTACTTTGACCCCTTCAAAAAATAAAAATAAATAAGTCACAGGCATGCATGCACACAGAGATCAGCCTGGGTAATAATATCTATGAAGGGTCCTAGGAGAGATGTACATGAATGATTTTCTCAGAAGCTCACCTTCATGAGCATTGCATAAACATTCATAAACATCCATGCTGTGCAGCAGACTTTGTTCATGTCACCATTACTCCAGCATTAAAATGTCATTCTGCTTCGTTATTCTGTATGCTGTGTTATGATATATACTGAGTGCCTTTCCTAAAGCTAGCAAAGCCAATATACCTGCCTGAGACATCAAATAGGCAGTTACAAGAGCAATTTTGTCATCGGTACACCACAAATCGAAACCAAAAAAAAAAAAACCAAAAGGCAGAAGCAACCATATGCAAAAGGGGTCAAGCACCAGGCCGTATGCCATGCCTCCCTTTGAAAGAGAACACCCCCGCTGCGACTGAACACCCCGGCCTCTGGCAACGCGCCCGGACCCCGGAAACACGAACCCTGCTACGGATGCATTTCAAAGTCCCGCGTAAGCACTCAAATCGATGGGTTTCGCTGCCTCTGCTCACCCCTAATCATGGGTCGCCTAATATTAGTTTAGGCAAGCAGGCCCGGGCTCCTGCTAATGCTGATGGATTAGACGGGCCCGGAGAGACCGCGAGTTGCATTGCGGGTCTTCTGCCAGCGCTAACTCTCTGCGCTCCCTGGTGTACGATCGCCCATTTTCGCCGGAGCGCAGTGCCCACGCAGGTACCACCGGAGTCCACGCCGGAGAGAAGCGCCGACTCGTTTTTAACCTCCAGCAAAAACATTAATCAGGTCCGAAGGCGTTCTCCCACAGACGAGGGAACTGTGAGAGATGTAGCCACCGCCGCAATACATCTGCCTGCCAAAAATGCTCATTTAGCCCTTATTATTATTCAAAAAATAATGATTGCGGCCCCATGCATTCCTGTCCGGTTTTAAATGAAGCTCTCAAAATTCCGCCGAGCGAACGGATCCCCTGGTTAAATTAAACATGCGCGCGGCGGCCGGGCCGCGCTCTGATATATGCGTGCGCCTTTAAAATTTTCATCTGTTAGGCCAATTGATTTTAGTCCGGTCTCTGGCAGCCAGGATTGTGGGGGAGGTGGGGTGTAGGGGTGCGAGTGGGGGGGGGGGGGGGGGGGAGGGGGCGGGCGGGGGATGGGGGCAGCGTGAGACGCACGAGCAGTGACTGGAATGCAGAAGGGAACCCGTCACTTCAGGACGGCGAAGGGCGCCGCGGCGTCGCTATCGGCGCTAACGCGGGCCGACGCCCCCTCGCTGCCCGCCTCCGCTCCTCGCGGTCGGCGTGACATCCCGCCCTGTCACCCTGAACAGCATGAATGTACGGGTGGGGGGGGGGGAGACTTGTCACCAGTCTGCCCTGTCCCACCTGTTCCACCTGTGCTGACCCTCGCGGGGTTCTTGTGTCATTTAAGTGTCATGACGTCTCTATCCAAGTGATAAACTGTACAGTTCACGCTTTTCCCTGTCCGCTGGACCCCACAGTCTGTACGCTTGCTTTCAGGAGGTAGTTTTTTCTCTAACTCAAATTGCCTCTAATTAATTTGTTTTTTTTTACTAAGCCCTGACTGAAAGCGCATCCGACTCGACCGCGGTTATCTGTGTTAAGCCCTTGGAGAGTTGTGTGGTCGTGCTGGGGAGCCAAACGTTTCGCGGTGACCCGAGCGTGGACGCAGGCCAGGTCACCGTGCTCATTTGGATTTTCTGACCACTTCAAAGGCAACATTTCCGCCTTAACAAATCTGAAATTTGCCTGTCCAAAGGGTGCTTATTTTGGTATTACAGACCTCGTTTTTTTTTTTCAATTTTTTTATATCTACCTCAATGATTCCATGAGGTTACACGTACAAAAAAAAAACGAAATCTGTCATATTTCTCTCCAAATCCAAACGCAAAGCATTTCGTCCAGGAAAGGTTAGGTTTTTACATGGGTTAAATTCTCACTGTGATGTTCCATTCCTTTAGATGAAGGCCAGGATTCGGTAAGAGGGAACATCAACCCATGCTTAGCGATGCTAAAGCCTCTGACTTGATTATAAATAACCAGACCAGGTCCATTGATGGTCTTCTTGTCTACCCATCGCCTACACTGCCAAAGGAACAGGGGCATAAACAGAACCCTCTTTCATCTACATCAAAGAAATAAAAAATAAACAATAAATAAATAATACATTTTTAAAAATATGTAAATGGAATTTAATTGGTTATTGCCCCAGGGTAGGAAATGCTTTATTTATTTATTTATTTAAAAATATTTTTTACTTAAAAAAAGGACCTGGAACATCACTCCTGATACCTCACCACAGATGTGCCAATGACAGCCGTCAACCACACTGGTCCCTGAAAGCTGGCAGAGATCAGACGGACCAGTGTCAACAGAAGGTCAGCCAACCACGACTGAATGCCAGTTAAAAGTAATAGGGGAAGTGTTCCTGACATTGGGTTTGTTTCAAGACTGAGTGCTGTCAGAGCATCACTTTAATTCTGGAATATACAATGATCTTTGTTACTTTTATCTCATCGCACCTGGCATCGATATTTAACTAGATATTTGACATGCGTTTAGAGTTGCCGACACAAAGACACAGTGACCTGAATTCAACTGACGTTCTTAACTTCACCTTTTCAAAATTAATTCCGGTTTATTCGTCGTGAACGCAAAAAAACAGTTTCCTTTGTCGACTCCTGAAAACCCGAATTGTTTTCGCTATAAAAAAAATAAATAAATAAAGAACCGTAAAATTTACCGGCAGGGCTCCCCCAACCCCCCACCATCAAGCGTCGAGCCGTTCCAGACGAGCCACGCTCGCCCGTCGGCAGGAGACCGCCCTCCCCCCCCCCCCCGCAAACCAAACCGCATGCGGGCGTGTCAAGCCAGTCAGTTTGTTTGGGAAAATCACCACCGCCTTCTGTTTTCTGCAGTGCAGCACAAAAGTCTCGGCCATAAATCGTCGCTGGCTGAGTGGGGCGGGGGGAGGAAAGGGAAAGCGAGGGGTTTTTATTGGTGCTCCGGTGGGCTGCTGCTTAAGAGAGGAACGCACGCGCTCAGTGCCGGCCATTAAAGAGACCGCACGCTATTAGCGGGAACAAACCAGGCCATAATGCCGCGTAATTCCTCTACTTTAGCCGGATAAATTATTCATCCGCTCCGAGAAGGAGAAAAGCTGGGGGGGGAAACGACTGCGGTGCTCGCGGAAGATCGAAAACGAGGTGCATCAGACGGGGGGGGCAGCCCAGGCGGGGGGCAGGTTGAGGGGGGCGGGGGCAGGGGGGGGCACACCCAAGCGGTACCCATAGGATCCACTCTACTTTGCATTTGGCTGGGTGTTGTCCAAAAACAAATTTAATAAAGCACCATGTATTAATGATGAGGGCATAGGTAGGAAGACTTATGCACTCACTGTTGAGAACCAGCTTATTTTTAGTGTTGGATGAGGGTTGGGTAAACTGAACATGGACCTGCAGGTTGAGTTGTTTTTCTGTGAAGCGATATATAGGTTAAGATCGGGGGGTTATGTGCCGTAACTTATCTTAATAAACCAATTAATGTTTTTTTTGTAGTTTTTAGCATTACAAATGACAAATGTCTACTTTGTAAAACGGTCACAAATTCAATATGAGTTTCTTCTGTCTTCTGGCAAACATTAGGAATATATATGTATATTATATGTATATATATATGTATGTGCTGAAATGGGCAGTATTTCTTTAAGGATGCTCTCTGGAGGGGGATATATATGTAGATTTTGTCTGAAATATAGCACCTGAGATACTGTTGTATTTTTTTAGCCTTGTTTGTTGAGGCGAGGGGGGTGGAGGGACTGATATTTCAATTTTCAGATTCCTTGAAATCTTTGATGCTTTTTTCTTCTTTTTTACGAGAGACAGGAATGTAAACAGGAGAGGATTTACAGCTTAATTGGGTCACACTTGCCTTCACAGTCTCTTCAAATCACGGTGCAGTAAATTTTGTTCCTGTCTCTGGCAATTGATTTGAATAATAACCACATAATACATAAATAAATAATAATAATAACATGTAAAGTGGTGAAAATTATTACTGCTAAAATAACTTATGGAAATAATTAGATATCAAATAATATATTGATTTTAATTTAATTTTAGATTAAAATCTACATTGTTATATATGACTGTTAGGGAAAGACATATATCATATGATACCTAATATTTTGCGGCATAATACATCATTGTGTCAAACCAAAAGACACAGTATCAAGATGTCTGGTGAATGGAAGTCCGCAAATGCCTGTCTACAAACACTCGTCAGGCCCAAAAAGTGGAATGTCCTGGTCTGGTCAAGTCAATCACCTGACCTGAAATGAATCCAATTGAACATGCTTTTCACATGCTGAAGACAAGGCTGAAGGCAAACAGTCCCCAAAACAAACAGGAACTGAAGATGGCTGCAGTACAGGCCTGGCAGGGCATCACCTGCAGTAGGGAAGATACCCAGCATCTGGTGATGTCGATGGGTCACAGACTTCAGACGGCCATTGAATGCAAAGCACTTGCAAACCAAGTGCTAAATATGCGCACACTGTACATGCAGTTCAATATGCAGTTCAGCAGCAGTACGATGATCATCTCTGTTGGCAATTAGTCCGCAAGACAGCATGCGGTGCGTTCAATTCACCTTCCTGCATGTGAGAAGCCATTTCACTCATCATTTGCCTGTGATGCTTGAAACTTTAACAATTCCATAATAATAATAATAATAATAATAAAATGTAACATATGATAATGTGAGTGGCAGAAATTTACAGAGGACAGTGGTTTTCAGAAGATAGCAGTAGGAAACGAAACAAAATGGCTCCATTAATCACGGTAAATAGGGGTGGTCTTTACTCGCAGCGCTATGGGATAAATCTGTGGCACAAAACCTTCACGCCATTCTTCAGATATGATGCTCCAGGATAAAGTAAGAAGCGTGTGGGTCACAAGGGGTGGTGGAGGGTGCGCGGGATAATCTGAAATATACCACGGGCTGGCAGTAAAATAAAATGTACCTTTCCTGGTATACGCCTAGGTGCATTGTTTTTTTTTTGTTTTTTTTCCTCGGCTCAGCAATTTAAAACGGAATTAAAATGAGGTCTTGTTCAAAGTAATGTCTTCCTTCTCGAATACGCTTCACCCTTCTCTGCGAGAGGAGATGCTCGTAGATGGGATCGGCCCCATTACAGTGCGGACAGTGAATTGGCTCAGGACAAACATCGGAGTCACACTGCTTCTTTATAATCTCTATAATCTACCATCGGATGCATTTGAATACGCCTGTGCTACAGTAAAGCAGAATGCCATATAAATATACCGGCCCAGCAGAACAGCCTTATTAAATGCAACTGTCCTGCAGTGTTTCAGCCTTCATAGACGTACCTGGCTAAGAAAACCAGTCTTTATGAGCGCACCTGCCACTAACTCCACACTATGTATGCATCCATCCATCCATTATATAACCCGCTTATTTCTGGTCTGTTTCACGGAGGGTGCTGGGGCCCATCCCAGCATGCATTGGGCGATGTACCCCGGACACTGGCTACCTGTCCATCACATGGCATACACACACCAGTGTCCGTCACACACACACCATCTACTCACTCACTCATACCTATGGACAATCTAGACTCCCCAGTGACCCTAACCTGCATGTCTTTGGAAATGTGTGGGAGGAAAACGGAGTACCTGGAGGAAACTGACACGGGGAGAACATGTAAAGCCCACACATAGAGGCCCAGGCTGGGATTCGAACAAAGGACCTTCTTGCTGTGAGCATCAGTGCTACCCACTGCACCACCCGTGTACCTATGCACCAGAACAAAAACATTTATGAGTACATGTCAAATAGCCAAGGGCAACTTCCTGGATGATCATGTGCATAGCAACACTTCCCTACCTCGCTAACAGACATTAGAAACCGGACAGAGGTGTGCCGCTGACTGAAGAACACGCGTGTTTGCATTCACAAATCAATATGGCGCTGTTAAACAACCCGCAAATCCTTTCAAACGCGCTCTCTCACTCTCCGACGGAAAGGAAATTTCAGACACAACTCCGCGTTAGATAATGAAGCCACGCGCTGCTCGAAATCCTCCCGAGAAGTCCGTGTGAAGTTCTGAATCCTTCCCGCTATCGTCTTTAGCCTGCAACGGCAGCGGGCGCTCAAACAATGCCCAGCAGTATTCATTAAGATAAGTAGCAGGACTGCGCGGAACCGGGAGACTTCTGAAGAAGCTTTGCTGTTATGTCTGCAGGAAAAGTCTTTCCGTAGCCCCCGCTCTCCTTCGAGCGGCTCAAAAGAACAGAAAAACCTAAAACGTTTCTCCCTTTTTAAAGAACGCCAATTTGGGCCCATTGCCCCCTTTTGCACTTCTCTTTTTACTCTCCCCGGTTCGGGGTGCACACATGTCTGCGAGTTCTCGTTTGAACTTGAAAAGAGAGCGTTTTGTTTTCTGCCGGGTCTTAAAAACGCCGTACCGCCGCGCGGTATTTTTCGATCACTTTATTGAGCTTCTCCGTGCCGCTCCCAAAACCGAATCACTCCCAAACACGGGGGGTTGCAGTTGCCTAAACCCTGCGCACCAGACAGACCTTCTGCTGCACTTTAATGAGAACAAGCCTCCTCACTGTGAAACCCTTGAGATGGGAGTTGAGGGGGAAAGTGGGGGGGGAGGGGGTCAGGCCTTCACCAGGCGAACTGCAGGGCTCTCAGATAAGCAGACACTTTCTCTGGGATCGTTTACCATCTAAACTGTGGGACTTGTTCCTGGCTAACCGGGCCAGATGTAATTAGGCCTGCAACACAATGCCTCCTTTCCCTAAACAGGCGGATGGTTTACTCATTAGGAGATGGGAGATTAGATAAGGGCCGGTGTTCCCTTTCTCCAAACCCTGATACGCACCTGCCCGTGGCGGAGGGACAGGTGAGGCCTCCCTGCTGTATTCCTGAGGCCCGCGCTCTGCCCCGGGCCGGTTTGAATGGAAGGCAGGGGTCGAACCCGACACCTCAGGGCCCCCAAGGTGAGCGGAGTCCAGTTTCGAGAGGGGGGGGGGAGGAAACGCATTCCCTTAGACCGTGTCCCATTTCCCATGTCCCAGCGCTACGGAAAAATCGCAAGAGTTTCAGAACCGAAAGGGCGGTGGTAACCAATGCCTCTCCGCTTATCTGGGTTTTTTTTTTGTCAGTTTGAAATGTAAATTTCACGTGGCGGCATCCCGTTTCTCGTGTTTCGCAAATGACCGAATGGCGGATGGTCTATAGCCTGGAGGAGTGACCTGCCCTTGAAGTTCAAATTTCATCCCCGTTTACAGGACTGTGTCACAGAGTCCGTCCCTTGTAAGGAAAGCCACGCTCTAATTCAAAGGACAAATGACCACGAAAGATGACGGGTGTTCGAGAGATGCAGAATTATAACCTCCACACATTAAAGTCGTGCACTGCCATCATCTCACAATACCAACAAAAAAAAGTTAATTAGATTACCCTCCATTAGTGATTTCAACCGCAAGTCCACCCACATGTCTGCTGGTTGAGAACCCACACACACACACACACACACACGCACACACGCACACACGCGCGCCTGCATGCGCACAAGCAAATAAAAAAGGAAAAAGCACAGGCACAAGCCAGTCTCACACACAAACGACGGGGACACACAAACGACACACGTTTCGGCAGAAGCGCGCGGAAAAATGCGAAACACGTTCGCGAGCAGAACGGACGTGCGTGCGTGCGTGCGAGCGAGCGCGAGCGCAAACATAATGTGTGTAGGCAGGAACGAGAAAACACAAAATGTGCATTAGCACAGACACCCGCAAAAGCAATTGCTCACACAACACGTGTGTGTGTGTAAACAGGAGCGCTCGCACACAACACGACGCGTAAGCTGGAACACATGTAGGAGCAGGCTGCGGCTTCTCCATGCAATCCTTAAAGCAGCTGAACCAAGAGGAAGCGGTGCTCGCAGGAACAGCAAGCCTCTTTAGAAGACAAAAGCTTAAAAGGGATGATTTACTTTCTGGGGGGGGGTTTTTATGTTATTTTCATTTTAGTGTAGGTTTTCTATTGGCCCAGACAGTTTTAGTGTGCGATGAAGGATATTTTAGATATCTGGAGGAGTTTCTGACGACCTGCTGACTTTACAATGGCAGGTATAAGGCATTTGGGGTTTGTGGTCTGAAGCAATAAAACGCACTTCAGGTACCTCCAAAGCAGCATGTATAGGGACAGGCTGTTTTGGAGTTAGACACTGAAACAATATCAAAAACCCCAGAAAGTGAAATATCTTTTTTCACAAACAAATGGGCTATTCCACTAAAAAAAACACCACAAATGGTTCTATTGTGGCGGTGACTCACGTTCAACCTCACCTGGACTACAGAATCTGGCACTGCAAGAGATTGTTTTGAATTTTTAAAAAAATCTGTGACTAATGTAGTGAATTGAAATTATGCTGCCAGACACTCTCCCCTCATAATACATCTCCCACCAGGCCTGGCTCTCAAAGTAGGGGTACAGTACAATGACATCGACAACCCAAACCCCCAGCACGATCACCACGCATTCTCCCCTCTGGGAAACGATCACTGATCCACGCTACACGCTGCTCTCCAGGACGATAAAAAGTAGCCATCGCTCTAAAGACTCAGTGCCTTAGTCATACCCCCAAGGCCCGCTGCCTTACTTCCCTCGCACAATGAGGACGACAGGAAGTGGTGCCGCAGTGCGGTGTAGACCCGCAGGGGTGCACTCGACCGAGCGCTGATCTGATTCTTTGAGTCCGGGTGCAAAGGCAAGCGAAGGCGAGCACGTTCCCCGTCCAAACCGAAACGGTCGCCGAAGGGCCGGGGAATGGCGGAGAGATAACGACGGGAGCGACCCTCCACCCCCTGAAGAGAGGCCGCCACTTAACGCCTGAGGCGCAGTCGACGACGTGTCCCGCTCAGCTGCTTCCGGTCCTAAAAATACGGGCATGAAATGGCCAAAACTTCACACAACGCAAAGGCGGTTAAAGACTCACTTTTTGTTGTGTTCTTTTATAATGAGCAATAATTCAGTGTTGAATGTACATTGTGTACTATTGTCTTTTTTGTTTTGCCCCCAAGAACTGTGGAAATAATATGGTCACCCAGACCCTTAACTTTTGCTTTAAGTTGTCAATAACTGTTAGAGATATTAATATAAATATTAAATATTAATAACAATCATGTGTGTGATTTTGGACTTGGGATATACTGTATAATACAGTATGCAATCCATGATTTGTTAGCTTCACATATAAAGGACATTTTATTACAGAATTGGTTGGTTTTTTCATCAGAACTTGGGTTTTCCATGTCGATGTGCTATCACAGGCTGTACTGACTGTAGAGAGTTGACAGTCCAATATGTATGGTGCCAAGCTTTAATTATCTTCTGTAGGCTTAACTGACAGAAGGTAAATAGACACAGGTCCTTACACTGACTTAGGTTTAAAAGTGTTTTGACATCCCTCCAACCCCCCCCCCTCCCCCCCCACCCTTTCAAATGAAATAGAGAGACCCCAGCCATGTTGGAAGCACAACACTTAGCAATGCATTTACATAACCAGGTAGAAAAAGTAGGAAGGGGCGATTTTAGAGAGTTTTCCCATGTTACCATGCTGCACTGCTCTAGCTGAGGTACCTCCCATCGTTCTCAGGAGAATTACACAAGTGGAATTTGTAGGCACTCCCTGTCACTACTTGTAATTGACAGTTCTTAGGGTAATAGTTCTGATTCTTGTTGCTGTGGCTGTTAACATAATTTATTTAGCATATGCTCTTATCCAGAGTTATGCAGGAGCCATTATTTCAAGACACATAAAAGAGACATTGCATGGGAAAGAAAGCCATAGGAACACAACAGAAGCCAGTACCGCAATTAATTAGCATTGAGCTGAAACATAATATGCTTGCAAGATTTGATTTGATTTGTTTGTTGTTGCGTACAAATGCCAATATTCAAAAGGAACGCAAGCACTATCGGCATGTACAACTGGCTTTTGCACCAAACGCACATTCTTTAGAAGCGAATCATCAAAACCAAACGTAGGTTAAACAAGACAAAACAGAACAAAAAAAAAACAAAAAAAAAACACTGGGAATTTGTGAGGCTCACGCCCGAAGAAGCAAAGTAATGTCAGCATTATGTAAGGCGACTATGAAGCTGTTCTCCTACAGTATGTAAGACCTCTATGCAGATAGATGTTCTGTGGCCGCATGTCCTACACTAGTACCCCTCTTGGGCATGAAAGCACACTTTTTTTCTGCTTTGCTTGCCTTTTTAGGTCAGCCACCTGATGACACAACATTTATCCTCTTTCCTAGGATAAATTGTTGTTATTTTCACGCATGTCTTTCCCTTTGGTTCTGCTGAAAGTTTAAACTGTTCTGCTCAGTAAAAAGCGCTGTTTTAAGATTTAATATAATTAAATCACCACTTTCTGTTTTTTATTATGCCACTTTTTATGTGCAAAGATGTAAAAAGCCACGACCTAAGCAAAAATAGAAAGCAGTCTATGCAGTGCAGTTATAATGAAGTATAACACCCTTAATTAACCTCCTAATGGAAGCATGGGCAGAGTATGTGCTTTCAACTCATCAGTTATGTTGTAACAAACCGGCTAAAGTTGATCAACTGCCACTGTGCAACCAAGCACAAGCACAATGACACCAATTAAAAGAAACATAAAATAATTAAGTTTGTCAAATGAATACCCTGCACAACAGCACCTATGAGATAGAATCACATTCTTGACATTGTGACATGAAGGAATTTACTTTAGGAATTACCCTTTAATTACCTTTTGAAAGTTTTTTAATTATAATTTTATTTTGTTAATCCAAATTTGCCTTCATTCCCCAGAAAGTCATGTTGAAACTGTAGACCTGTTCCATCACTGTCATCTCTGTAAATTCCTCTCTCTTTCTTTCTATCGCTCTGTCACTCTCTCTCTCACTCTCTCTGAGACACACACAGGAACGCACACACACACACACCCACACACACACACATCAGCGTTCCCTATAGGCCTATTTAGCCCTATTTGGCAGTGAACCATAAACAATTTTACTTGACTACACACTTTATCTCTTCCATTTATCTTTGGTTTTATTATTCAAAAAGTGTGATAAATGGTTTAAAAGTAGCAAATTGGCCAGCGTAAAATTGTTTTGACCATTTAAGCAGCATATATTAAGACCCGGCAATAACGAATGTACAATACTATGTGACATGTATATCGATATATATATATATATATATATGGAATGATAGCTTTGTATAAAAAAAGGAATGATACAATCACACTACTCATGTTTTTGTTCTTTTCTTTTTTAATAATCACTCACCACCCTTTCTTTTCTCCATGTTGCCTCGTCTAAAAAACTCTCGATTTCAGCTGCGACATGCAGATGGTATGGTCAGAATTTGGCACAAAAGAGTATGAATCCATAGATCCATCCTGCCTTGTGTCAATGGCACAGTCTGGTGGTGGTGTAATGGTGTTTTCTCGGCTCACATTAAGCCTCTCAATACCAGCTGAGCGTCATTTTAATGCCACAGCATACTAACGCATGGTTGCCAACCATGTACACTCCTTTATGGCCATAGTATACCCTTTTTCAATGGATCCTTCCAACAGGATAATCTGGCTTGTTACAAAGCACACATCATCTCAAACTGGTTCCACGACAAGGTGGAACAGGAGGTTTGCAGCAGGAATGTGAGGCCAAAACATCCACAGGAACTGCATGATGCTATCGAGTGAGCATTGAAAAAAAAAATCCCTAAGGAACGCGTCCACCATCTTGAAAATTCTGGTTGTTCTGGAGGTAAAACGGGTTCCGACCCAGTACTAAACAGGTGTGTACCTAATAAAGTGACCACTAGGTGGAATACACAGTACTGTGGTACGGGGGGAAGTAAATCACTCTTCAGCCTTCTAGGACTCATCTCATTATGAACTATCATGCCCTTCCAGCAAGCCATAGCAATAAAAACTGTTTAATACTGCATAAAATCTAATAAAGGTGTTTAAAGACAAGCTGTCTGTCTTTTAGTTTTACTGGGTTTAATAATCATTTAAGACCCAGACTCAGTGTAGAATCTGCTGCACATGATGATGAGCATATATATATATATATATATATATATATATATATATGTGTGTGTGTGTGTGTGTGTGACCACCCACCCCCTCCCTCCTTTTTAACTATCACCTAAATGCAGAAATGTAATGTAACAAAAGTCTTTGTTAAAGCATAGCCTTAAAGAGGTGCTGTTCAAATACCAAGGGACAGCAGGAACCGTGTGTGTGTGCGTGTGTGTGTGTGTGCGCGCGTGTGTGTGTGTGTGCGCGTGCGTGTGTGTGTGTGTGTGTGCGCGTGTGTGTGTGTGTGTGTGTGTGCGCACGCGCGCATGTGTGTGTGCATTTTCCAAAGCAGGCTATATGGAATCAAAACTTTTTCCTTTAATTGAAAAGGCCTATATTAGCACAGTAGCACCCTATCCTAACCTTTTATATAGAGTTCACACACTTGTATAGAGAATCATCACACCTCTCATACTTCTTTTCTTCTGTGGTTTTTTCATTTTAAATTCCTCCATTACATTCACTGGGGCTGTGCTTGTAGGCAATACAGTGACATGTAATCACTGGGGCTCTCTTCTGAGTAATTAAGTCAGCTGTACTCATTTTGCTGGAATATAGAAGGAAGTATGGTGATCAATAACAGTGAGCGATAAGGACAAGCTAATTTCTCAATGTTAGGCTCGCTGAGTCATGCAATTTTTAAGGAACAGTATTGTTTTGGCTGTAGGGCTTTTTCATTATTTACACACACACACACACACACTCACACACACAAAGACTCACCTGTATAGACCGGCACACACAATGGAACACATTTACTCCTGAGCAGATGGACAGAAGACAGACTAGCACGCAGTTTTGTCACCTGTGCAAATGTGCTTTTAACTGTCCGCGCTTTTATTGTGAAGTTTGAGTTTTCATTTTTAAAAATCACTGTGTCGGAATGAGGGAAAAAGTTGGTTGACTACCCGCCTTCGCCCGGAATATTTCCATGACAAAACGTTTTCTGAAACAGGGCAAGAAAGAGGATTTAGCGCCGGATATAGGAGACAAAGTAAAGCTACAATATGGATGTAAATAAATAAATAAATAAATAAATAAATAAATAATGCATAGCACGTTTGGGTTTGCTAGCAATGGAACATAATCTGCTCATTAAAAAAAAAAAACCTATTATAAAGTTTTTTTTTGTTTTTTTTCCAACCCCAGTTGAAAGACTCAGTAATGCGTTCCAGCTCTGCAGAACCCTTCCACTGTATTTTTTTCACGAACATGAAAAAAGGTGTTTTGCTGAATTAGTGGCTGTGGGTGTGCGAAGCCGATAATGAGGAAATTCTGCAGAAGTACAAGTCCCCGCATAATGCTGGTCATTTGGTTATGGGTAAAAGCGGTGTCCACTGTACTTTAGCCTTCAATAAATACTTTTTTATTGCACAGACTGCACTGATATACCCCCCCACCCCTATTATTTTTAGAACTGCAACAGGAAGCACAAAGGGATAACCGAAAATCGCCTCAACCCAGGGAGGGGCCAGTTCATTGGCCGAAGGGCTACCCCAGCCTCGTCACGCAAGCGCAGATCTTCCAGCCAACCGGGCGCCTGAAAACTGGGTGCCCATTTTCAACTGAGAAGACCTTAAAAAATACTTCTACTCCAACAAATTGAAGTAAAATTTTAGATTTACCCATTGAAGCTTTTTTTTTTTTTTCGTTGTAATCCGGAGGAAGTGGCAGCCGAGAGATTCTTCTGAAGCACGTGCATGCTCTCCGGTGTCTTTGATTTTTTTAAAAATGCCCACACTGAATGTTGGGTAGTCAAACTCGGTTACTGCCTTGTTTACTAGGGTTGTGGAACATATGGCCAATTTGAAAGACTCTTTTTTTTCTATAAAGATATTCCATGGGGCAACAAAACCTAAACAGCATTTATTCATGTGCTTACTGATCGCACATTTACGGTATTGCATATGAAACTGCGGCGGGCACGGTGAGAAGTGGTTTTCGTTTTCGGAAAGTTGGGCCCTGCACACTTCCTCAGTTAGCTGCAGAAATACTGATTTTACTGAAGTATTAACTGCAGTAAGAAATGCCTTATTTATTTTCCAAGATGCAGTAATTGTACATACAGTGACAGCTAATGTTTTCATGTTAAAGCCTTTAAAATGTACAGAGAACATTGTAATAATAATTTATCAGTGAAAAACTCTGACCAAACATTAATTAATTTGACCTTCAAGTGAGCTATCTTTGGAAAGTCCAGACTTTTATAATGAACCGTGGCTGTGTTTCTGTTCATGAGCAAAATGAAGTAAAAAAAAAAAAAAAAAAGAAGAGAATCACACACTGGGGTTACCATCCAAATCCAAAGAAAGGTGTGACTTTTATACCATAGAGGAGTCCAGGAGGAGACATTGGGAAATAATCACACTGTCTGTGCACCTCAAATGAAAATCCAATTTCAAAAGGCTTTTGGAGTTTATTGTGAAAAAGCAAACAAAAAAGGGTGCTGAAATTGGCCAGATAGCTGGAAACACTAGCGCAGATGAGCTCTCCTGAAGAAATTGCAAATCCTGAGGGCCTGAGCAGAGACAATGATCTTCAATTACCAGCTGCTCTGTTCTCAATTTTAGACAAGAGCAAAAAAGAGGGATAGGGCAAGTGGGGGGGTGTGGGGGGTGTTGGGGGTGGGGGGGGATCTTGCCTGCTTGAAACAGTAAAGAAGCCTTATGGAGTGGGGTTCTCCTTTTCGTTTTCCCCTCACCTTCTCGCGCAGGGAAGATTGTTCTCCATTTTTACTGATTTAGATGTTGGTTGGAGAGGATGTTTGATTCTGAGAAGGTTCGCCATTTTCACAAATGACATGTGGGTGGGAATGGAATGAGCATGACTCCATCAAGACACAGGCTGAACAGGACCGCAATCTTTTCGGAATTCCCATCCACATCTAACGGCCACTTCCATCACCTCCCGTGCAAGCTGAAGTATGTATCAATTCCTATATTCTTCGCAAGATATTTACTGCAGGACATGAGCTATGTGCATGAGCTTTTTTTCAGCCATCGTCAAATAATGTTTATTTTTATATATTTATTGGTGGGCGGGGAGGGGGGGGGCAGGAATAAAATTATAAATGAAATATAGCTTTGCTGGCCACTGTGAACTATATAGTAGGTGCTTGGTTTCATAAGAAAAAATAAAATTGGTAAAAAAGTGACCAACATTAAATCTTTTGATGACTAACATGCACTTAAAGTACTAGCTAGGCACCATAACAAAAAGATATAATGATTTTTTGGGTTTGGTTTTTTCAAAGCTAATTAATAAAACAAAAATTCCTGGTTCTTTCCAATCGCTACAGGCAACAGTAGCAGAAAATGTAACCATTTTCACTATCTTGTATCAGAGCCAGCGCTATAAAACAATGTGCTCTTCAAAAGTATTAGTATGCATGAAGAAGTTCCCTTCTGGCAAAGCTGAATCTCTTGCCATTCTGTCCTCTTTGACTTCATGACCCCGCGATCGGTTAGTTAACTATCACATGATGTCACATCCACGAGAACCAGTCAAAATGCATTGCCATCCAGTGAACAACGATTGGTTAAAATTAGCGAGTCTCTGATTCATATGACCGCTCCAAGCAATCATTGGGGTTCATGAATCATCACTGATTCCCCCTGCCTGAGCTTTGGTATATGGTATGTTTTAAAAGTCTCTAAAGCTGAGTATCATTTACAAAGAAAAGAGAGTGATGGCGCCTGAGATGTTTTGAACATTCTAAGGAAGTGTGAAGGATCCTACGCCATAAAATCAGCAAGCTCTGATCAATTAGACTACACTATCGCAACAATTTATTTTGGTTTTTATCACGCTGTGATGTTTGCCCAATCGCCTAACGGAGACGAATCGGAAATATTGATGCAGAGTGTGCGTGTGCACAAGCACGGCGCTGGCATCAAAGAGTGCTTAAAACGGCAACAGAGACCGCATCAAAATGAACAGAATGCGGGCGCTGAAAACACATTAAATTAGCGCTACAAAGGCCTTTGCTGTTAAAAAAAGAAAAGGAAAAATGTGACTGATGGTTCATTGTACCTGAGGTTATGGCATAATGTGATGCCATTGACTACATGAAAAGCACACCCCCACGTTTTTTGAAACGTGACACCAATAAAATACATGCTTTGCCAGGCTAACAAAGGCACAGCAAAACTGTAGTTAAGACAGCCTTCTTAATTAAACGAACATCAATCACCTTTCTGTCTGTGAAACAGGACAGACACGTAGTAGTCATTTTGATAACATTATGCTTATTAATTATCGTTAAAAATAAAAAGACTCACGTCCCAGTAAAGTCATGTGACTGTGTGTTGTCTGGTCAATTTCCCAACACTTACTGAAGAACAGTACTAACCACAGACATTCACAGTCCATTGGCTGCACACTGTAGCCGAAGTGGCAGATTCAGTGCTCAAATTCCTTCTGTAGCCCGCAGATGGGAGACTACAGAATCAGAGGAATAGAAACATCCATGTGAACTGTGACCAAAAGCTTCTCGTTCACTAACAGGACATGACTAAATAAATAAATATGATTCATGCCTTCTACAAAGAAGTGATTTCTGTAACCTGGTACATTATCAGTAGGTTATGTTGACTTAGCGGTATGTGGCCCTTCCTTGCTTACCTTTATACCTGTTTCACATGTTATCTATTTGCACAGAGGGGCATTCAGTGAAACTACTCAGCTTAACAGTCACTCACAGAAATTAGAGCCTGGCCCAGGAATTCGAACCTGCAACCTTTTCCGGTGCCGTGATTCAGTCTCCGTCCGCCCTGCCCTCGCAGTGCGGAACGTTCCGGGCACCGAGTGCCGAAAAGAGAGCCGGCGTGACCCCGGCAACATAGCCGTGATCGCCGAACCGCGAGGAAGCCGCAGCGGCGGCGGGCAGGGGCGGTGAGGAACTCACCCCGGGACAGGTCAGCCGCGGCTATGTCGCCAGCGAGGGTTCTGGACGCCTTCCAGACCCGCGAAACAGATCACGCCGGACGCTGCGGAGCGCCTTGGCCCCGCGCCGCGGAGACCTTAACAGCCCCAGCTTCTCTCTCACCCCCCCCCCCTTCCCCCCACAGGTACGACCCGTTCTCACACTGCTACACTCCTTAACCGGGCGCACACCCACATGGCCATATCTTTAATATGGAAGCCGTTTAAAGTCATAGGCTGCGTAAATGTGCACCAGGTAAAATACACGTATTTTATATATACAGTGCAGTCAGTGAGTATTTGGATAGTGACTCCCTTTTTGGCGTTTTGGCTCAGTGAATATGAGGTTACAGACTGTCAGCTTTAATTTGAGGGTATCTGGGTGTTTACATGCAGAATGGGTGGACCGTGTGAACAATCTGAGGTTATTCTGGTGTAGTCTCTTCTCTCTGTGGTAGTCTTTGGCACGTCTATGCTAACATCCTAGAGAGTGTTCAACAGTCATGTTCAATTTTTTCAGCTGTTGAAAGGGGGTTTTTCTTCACAATTGAAAGCATCCTTCATTAGTCTTCCGTGGTCTACCATGTTGTTTGCTATTTTTTAGCTCACCCTTGCCTTCTTGCTTCCTAACAATGTATCAAACAGTATTTGACACGCTCAATGTTTTGGTCACGTCTCTAACCGAGAGTTTTCAGCCTCCTGATGGTCTGCATTACTAGCATTGACAATTCCTTTGGACCACATGTTGAGAGATAACACACTAACAGACTCCAAATGCAAATCCCCACAGCTAGAATCAACTATAGACCTTATGTTAGCCTTCTTGTGCATGAGCTAATGATGCATTGACTCACAGGTGGCCAAGACACAGCTGTGCAGCCAACTGTCCAATTACTTTTGGAGTCCTAAAATGGGGGAACCATGGATAAAAAGAGATGTAATTCCTACACGGATCACCCAATAGGGATGTAAGTGCCCTCAATTTAAGCTGACAGTCTGTACTTTAACCTCATATTCATTGTTTCATTTAAACTTCAGTGTGCTGGAGTACAGAGCTAAAGTAATAAAAATGTAACATTGTGTCACTGTTCAAATACTTACAGCTTGTACGCTATATAAGTGTGTGCGTTTGCATGTGTGTGTGTGTGTGTGTGTGGTTGCGTGTGTGTGTGTGTGTGTGTGTGTGTGAAAAACAGTAATGTGAAAAAAAGTAGTAAGGTTAGAATGAATTCTATTTAGAATTGAGTTAGGATTGAATTTGGCATTAAATACAGCATTAAACTTAACTTGCGCACAAAGTGCTATTTGGTAGAACACCGTTAGGCTTGTATGATTACTAACAGCAGGGCATGTGTTCATTATCCCGCAGAAACTGTAGTTTGATCACTCAGTAGGGAAAGCCCTTCGCTTGCACCTGCGAGAGGGTTTAAAGAAGAAAAGATCAGATCATAGGAGACGTAACAGCTTTTCCGTAATCTTTTTTTTTTTATAGATTGCTGAGCGAACACAACTCGAACAATCCGGGTCAGCTCTGAAGAGAAAGCAAATGCACTTGCGCTCAGTGGAGTCTCCCTCGCCCCCCCCCCCCCCAGACGACACTAACACACGTCCTCCACGCAAGTATTAAAACTCCGCCGTTCGCGCGCGTGTGTGTTTGCCGCGAGGGGGTTAACGTAAATTCGCGGAGACAGTCGCACGCTCCGAGATGTCAGTAAAGATGCTGATGACGGCTAATGAGACAGAATGGCGGCTCGCTCGCTCGCGCGCGCGTGGTAGTAATCTCGGGGCATTGATGCTGACGGCACTCCCCCACTGATGAGCCACAATGGGAGCTGATAGGGTAGCAGACTTTACAGAAATCAATTATGCGGCGAGCTGATTCGACTGCTGACGCAGCGCCTCGGGGAACGCTCATTTTCTCCTCCTGACGAAGGCCGAAAAAAGAAGGGCGACAGACAAACAGCCAGACGGACAGACCGACAGACAGGTAGGTACAGACGCTAGACGACTGGACGCATGCGTATAAATAGCCGTACACAGACAGTCATTCAAAAAAAAAAAAAAACATGTAATTTATACCGGTAAACAGATACTGTACACAAATAGTACAGGTACAAAGGCACATTCAAACAGATGGCCTGAAAGACTGACAGAAAGACAGATAACTATCGGGACAGACGGTTTGAGAGACTGAACAATAGATCTCCGGCCTGAATTTAAGCAACATTTATCTTTACCTTTGACAAATAAAAAAAAAAGCAGGTGTTCTGAAATCATAAACATTATCTCCCCAAACTATTTTCAGAAAGAAGAAAACAAAATGAATTGATTAAGGACAGATATTATTTAAATCCAGGCCAGAGACAACACATCACTATGCATGGATATTTAGAGGTAGACTGACATTTGTTCAGATCAGACGCAGCATACCGCGGGATCTCTATGCGCTGAACAGTTTGTGAAGTAAAAAGAATCATTTTCTCTCATCTATCATCAATGTAAATGTGAACTGACTCTTGGTTAAGCTTCCTATAGAAATAAATCTAAAAAAGGTGATTATGAAAATTGGCAGCCATAATTACACATTCTTCAAGCCTACTAGAGTGTGTAGGTGTACTAGAGTAAAGTATATAATAATTTATATAAAATATGTGAAATTGATTTTTCATATATTGTTACTGTCATATTTCAAACTTTCAATTAGATTGCAAGAATGACCGGTATAAATGGGTTGTTTTTAACCCCAGAATCAGCCAGAGGCCATCATTGCCCTAATTAAATCTGAAATATTTTTAGATTTGATTTCTGTTTTTTTTTTTCATCTGATACAGAGTTACGTTTATTTATTTCGTTGTTTCGCCCACAAGGGAGCAAACAATGTTTAAGATTCACCACCTGACTGTCATGTTCTTGCCTCTCCCCGTCCGCGTTTGAAAGCGGAGCCCGAGGGCTTCCTTAGCACAAAAGCCCCGTTTGTAAACTGCTTTAATTAGACTCCCTCTCTCTCTCTCTCTCTCTCTCCCTCTCTCTTTTACTATCTCTCTCTCTATCTATCTCTCGCTCGCTCTCTCTCTCTCTTTCCCAGGTGGCCGTGGGAGAACGCAGGTACTCAGAACCGATACCTTCCCGCCGCGCCGCGTAATTTAAAACCCGCCGTGTTCTCCCTCTCAGATTTTCCGTTTCTCTCGATTTTCCCGAGGCAAAAAACAAGCCCCCCCCCGGAGGAGTCGAAGGAGTCCGCCGATATTAAACGCGAAAAAGCCGCGGCTGAGCGTCTTTTTACGGACCCGCCATCGCAGCGGCGTTACCCACAGGCGATGTTTTCAAAGGCCCCTTATGCTGCAAGACCTCCCTCCCCCGTATCCACCCTGCGCATTGTTTATGCAGTCTGCGGAGAGCTACCCTTGACTTGGACAGAAAAGTCAACCGGCTTATTTACTTCAAGGTTCGAGAGAAACGCGAACGGACCAGCCAGGGACAGCGCCGAAAACCGTGTGACCTTAACCTAGCCTGACGGCATGCCCGCGCTCAGAACAGCTTGGCATCCGGACAGAAGCAGAAAAAATTGTTTGCGGTGTTCGTAGATATTGTTTGTTGCCCTTTATCCATACGGTTCACTTATGAAGTTGAACCTTTTTTTTTTTTTTTTTTGGCTGTTTCCCCCTGCCTATCAGCACCGCAGCCAAAGTTACCGAGCTACTGACGATGTTGTGCGGCTCATAAATGTATAACCTTTTCCCAAGAAGTCCGAAGAGCCAATGCAGCGATGCACAATACACTGAGCTGTAGATGGAAGCTCTGCTTAATGAGAATTTACAGGCTGACACAACTTCAGCCCGGTGACTGAACTGGGGGGGTCGCTACGGTGATAACTTCCCATTAATTAGCTTTGGTTGTAATGTCCCTATGAGACCGCCCAAACACCAGGTCTGAGAACGGTCAGGCATGCTTCAGACATTGCTCTCCCTGACGCAGTTACTGTAGAGTGCTTGCCTGTGCATTGAGTTGTATGGCAGATACTTTTTTTTGTAATATTATCAAGCAAATCAAAAGTTGAAGTGTAGTACTGCAGTGTTAAAGTGAGCCATAGCACTATATACAGGCTCTAACACAGTCTTGTTACTGTGATAGTGTAGTTGATATGGCTCAGTCTTGGTGCTGTGAGAGAGTATTAGGTTTGACATGGTTTTGGTACTGTGAGAGTGTCTTAGGACTAATGTGGTCTTGGTAGTGCCTGTGTGTGGATTGGGTCTGATACCATGGTCCCAGAAGGGCTGTCTTCTGACAGACAAAAAAACAGAAAACCGTTAAAAATAATTAACTTTTTTTAAATTTTTTTTTTAGCACAGCCTTGTGCAGTAAAAGAAGCACACACAAGCTAACAGTACAAACACACAAAGTAGCGGAGGCATTCCAGGCTGGCTTCATTCCAAATAGAATGCCTCATTTATTATTCTCTCTTTCATTGGTTCATTTGAAACAGTAATGTAGTAAAGCTTCCACCCAAAGCCCTACTCAACCACCACCCCCTACCCCTCTCCACCCGCCCCCAGCCTCCACGGAAGAAAAGAGCCATATAGTCCTGCTACCATTTCTCAATAACTCAGAATGTGAGTGAGAGGACTCACTATTCATAAAGACAGCTCTCATGGTAACTGCAGCTCGACATTCAACTTAATGAAACACAGGAGATTTCCATCAATCTTCGCTATTCCTCAGTCTCTTGCTGTATCTCCCTCTCTCGCTTTCTTTCCCTCCCTCTCTTTCTTTCTCCCTCGTTTGCTCTCCCTCTTAACACCATCATATGTTTTTTTGCTAAATGTTTAAATGATAATGTGGCGCTTTGCAATATTTTTGAGTTTGATGTCATTATGTGAGGTTTCTGTTATTGTTCTGTTAGTTAAATGGGTGATGATGTTTGTGGAATAAAATAATTTCCAAAATTCAACTCTCTCTCTTCTGTCTCTCTCGGTCTCTCTGTCTGTCTCTTTCTTTCTCTCTCTCTCTGTCTCTCTCTCCGCGCACACCCCTCATTTCTTGTTCAACATTTCTCGTTGTTGTGGGAAGTGATGCCCCATGCTACAGTATATCGTATCTCCACATTTCTCAGAGAGAGAGAGAGGGAGGAAGAGAGACAGCGTTCTATCCCCTAAAGCACTCCCAAAATGAAAACCATCCAGCTGTGTGACGGGAGCCGACCGGAGAAAGAGATGAAGAAGAGAGAAAAAGAACACGCTGACGTATGAAGCCACTTTCAGAAGTGCTGCCTTGCTCCGTGCCACCAGAGAACCCGAGCCAGGGTTGGTACTGCTCCATAATTTAAAAAGTACGGTACAGCCCAATCCATGCGCTCCATCTAATATCGAGGGCCCTTTGCTTTCTTTTAAAATAGTGTTTAACCATTAATCATTACAATTATTTTTAAGTTTCATATTATGGGTAGATCATTAATGCATAAAAAGCCTGCATGCTACTTTTTCTTTGAAAACATATTGCCGAGTTTTAGTAAAACATTAATAATAGCCTGTTTGTCGTAATACATGATATTTGACAATTTAAGAGGCACTTGGGGTTTTCCGATTTAGAAATCCCACAAAAGGTCAGAGGATGAGCTGTTGCACAAATGTGTGTAGGGTAATATTTTACAATCTGACCACCCAGATCCTCCTTCTGAAAAAATGCAATTACTACCATTTACGCAGACTAACCAAATAACAACGGCATGTCATTTTTTATGATGACTAATGCAGATATTAATAATTCAGTATACATTTGCACAATAATCTAGAATGTTAACCAATTTTATAGCACGATAGCATAATTTAATTGCTCTCCTGATGGCATTTGTAAAATAGTACAGAAACTAGAAAATTAATCATTTTTAATGCAGCGCAGTAGTTGAATTTCCAATATGAAGTTTCATACACAGCACGGAGGAGTTGGAAAGTATTTCATCAATTTATTGCATTAATATATTATTACATTAATATACAATGGGGCTGTGGTGGCTGACATGAAACAGGCCAGTTAATCAACTAAGTCTTTGATCAACAATCCTTTAGAATAAATCTTCAGAAATATGGTTACAGTGCATGTGCATAGACCATTGTCAATACAAGGTGTAGACTGTAGGCTATTTGATTGTTCCATTATGTGTATTTATGCTTCAGAATTTTACAGTTTGCTTTAATCTGATTAGTCTTCATCAGTTGCACATCACTTAAACAAGCATTGATTGGTCAGATAAATAATTCAGCACTGGAATAGCATGCAAAAAACTTCTCTCCATGAGTGATTCCAATAATTTGTTGCTATGGTGCATTTTATAATGCTCTAGCCTCATCTGAAGTGGATTTAGTTTTTTGTTTTTTTTATCAGCGTAATTCTTGTTTTAATTTTCACTTGATGATTTTGTGCAAACAACAGGGAATTTAAACGCAACTGTCAATGCCTTCATTTACTCTTCTTCTCTGTGTGCATCCTCTGGATCAAAATGTGATAATTTTATGATCATTAAAATTTTAGAGTGACATTGACGGTTTGCAGTGATCCAGAGGACGGCTGTTTTAATCCAAGGTCATTTGTACAGTTATCACTGCGGTGTGACTTGCCTCATTCATGCTCTGAGAGGCACAAGAAAGTTTAATGACAAGAAGAGGCCGTTCGGCCCATCTACGTTAGTCATTTCGCCCGCAGTCCGCAGTACATCTCACGCCGTGACATTCACGTGAACTTGAGCGATTAACATATTTCCGTCATTATAGTTATTGATATCGTTACCATTATCGCTCACGGTGTGACAGAGACTTAACATGCTGGCCCGCCTGACCTGGCCCCCATTCATTTAACATACTGCAGTAGAAGGATCACTGAACCTCAGTCGGTGCCCATGCTTTAAGCCATAATACCGGGGGGTTAGCACTAGCTGTCGGTCAGCTAATATTAAGCGCGCCGAATTGAGTTAGAGAATGGAAGAAAGCTCGGTACACTGTGTTACTGCTGCTACTTACTGCAGTGATGTAAGACCCATCTGCATAAAATACTACTCTTGCAGACCGATTCTGAAAATGGCAGCAAAACTCCAGAACCAGGATATCCATTCACCTGACAGTTTTACAACAGCTAAATTCATTTGCCTCTAAATTTTCTACATGGACAACATCCAGCTGAATTTTTTTTCAACCCTCCATCAGTGACAAAGGGGGGCTCCAAATTTAGTGTTTAATTTCCTTAATATCATGGCGTCACTGTTTAAATTTACAGTAGCTGACCGATTGAATTAGTGCCAAGATAACGGTTTGGAAAATGCAAAGTCTTGCCATCTTGGACATAAATATGTACACAGAGGTTGAAATATCAATATGCGCTTTACATGCCAGTGATGTTAATGAAAATATCCAAACAGGGTCGATATTGCTGTACTAAGTCATGTTCCCCATCAGGAAGCCATGGTGGTTTTCCTCAGCGGCGCGAGATGCTAGCTATCGCAAACCTCTCCGTGTTAACACAAAACACAGAGGGCCTGGCTTAAACACTATGATGCTTAAACAGTTTGGCAGAAGGACACGGCAAAACTCATTGTCCTCGACGGCCAATTTCAGACACATTCAGCGGCATTGAGAGTTCTGTGAGAGAAAGCAGCTTTGAAAAGTAACTAGTTTAGTACAAGTCATACAGAGTGTTCTCAGTTTTAGGGCTCTGGAGCGCACACAATATTCTCCCTCTCTCTCTCTCGCTCTCTCTCTCTCTCAATTCAATTCAAAGTGCTTTATTGGAATGAAAAAATTTGCATTTGAATTGCCAAAACATGACAAGGAACATGTGAAACATCAGATGACAAAGAGTAATAACAGAACAATATGATTGTACATATGGATGTACACATATGCGTACATATATATACATACTCGTAAACAGTAGTAATAATAATAAGATAAATGCATGTTCTGTATGTGCATATATGAATGCATGCATGTAACTGAGTGAAAGTGTGTGCGTCCATCTCTCTCTCTCACACACACATAATCTTCACTCTCTATCAGTAAGCAGAGATAACACACTCCTTTCACTCACCATTAGTAAATCCGCATGAGCACATGCACCCTCTCACGCACCATTTAACACCCTATAGGTCTATAGGATCTATAGTGCACACACGTACATTGATGTGTGTGCGTATGTGTGTTGTGTGTGTGTGTGAGTATGTATGTGTGTAAGTGTGCGTGTGTGTGCGCATGTGTGTATATGTGTGTGCGTATGTGCGCGTGTATGCCTTCCTTGCACAGGGGCAGACGTCATGGCTTCATGGAACATAATGAATCACTTGTGAACGGATCGAAGTGCCAGAAATTGCTGACATTATGAAGTATGGTGTCCTGGTGGCGAGTAAATCTCGCGTTGCACCGAAATAAATGACCCACTGGAGAAGAGTGGGAGAAAACTCCAGCAACGCTCCCGGGCTCTCTCTCTCTCTCTCGCTCTCTCTCTCTCTCTCTCTCTCCGTCAGAGAGCATGCATGCATTCTGCCCTTAATCACTCCCCTCGCCTGGGTCACCACCCGGGGGTGGGAGGGAAGGGGGCAGGGGGGGAGTTGGGAAGTCATTTACAATCCACTGTTTACATGGTCTGGCGGAAAGCTATCACCCCACCGTATCTGCGGAATATGTTGTGCGTAAGAACCGTGCCTTGACTGGCGGGGGAAACATTAGGGTGATAGAAGACGGCGAGCGGTCCTCTGTTTGGCTCAGACAAGGCCGCCCGCGATCCCGGTCCAGCAGAGCCAGAGGGGTAGGGCTGGGCAATGTGACGTTCGCATGACATCACTGGCGCACGCTCAGCCACGATATGCCTTCTCGTGCGAATCGCGGCGAGGTCGTCCTTCAAAGTTATGAAAAGCCGCCGTAAGGGGTGTGACTGTCAGCTAACCAGCTAACATGCTAACGAGTGTTGCTTGCTTTGAAAAAGCTTTATGAGTTACGGGTTTTGCCATTATATTGACCAGTGTTTTACATTAACTGCAGTCCATGTTAACCAGTAAATCCAGGCCTTTGCTGTAATTCAATATGAGTTTTTATTTTGAAAATATCACACGGCTACTGTACCTCTGAATAAGTTAGAGGGGCTTGAATTTCAAAGTTCTGACAGGCGCAGGTGCGGCGTCTGCCTAAGCTGTTCCAGATCTGATCGTGCTGGAGAACGTCTGCCGTGTTCTCCGTTCAACAAAAAAAAAAAAACGCACGTCTGAAAATTTCCTGAATTAAAGCGTTGACAGACCTAAACACTATCATTTACATACATATATAAAACACTCATCAAGGTCCCAGTGAAAATGCAATTACCATAGGAAAATGATATCCTTATGAAGCGTCATCTTTCATATAAACATACACTCAGATGTAGGACACTTTGTGCCCTTGCAGTGACAAAAAATGATTAAATTATACCAATTAAAAGCTTATTGATAAATTTATTTATTTATGAATGTGTGTTAATTGATTATACATATCATCCCATGATTCCTCATGTGTTGCCATATTTAATGCATGAGAAGCACTATATTAAGAGTGCAGCATCATTAGTTTACATTTGAAATATGCAAAATGAGAATTCATAATTATGTTCACGATATTCTCGAGATACACTCGCACACCCACACGCAAACAGCCACGTGCTCACACACACAGGAACGCAAACACACAGGCACACGCGCACAGGCACATTACAAACCCGCGTACAAACACGCACCCACACACGAGCTCGCACGCTCGAGACAAACAAACAAACAAACAAACAGCACGATGGCAACGTCAGCACTAGCGCAGACCCCTGTTCCCGGGAGCGGCACATCCAGAGATGTGCGCCCGGTGTTTTGTTAGGATGTGACGTGAGCTGAAAGCTAACGGCGCGAGAACCCCCGGCCCGGTCTGCGGCCGCCTTTCGGCGACGAAAGCGCCGTTCTGCCGCCGACAGCTCTCCCGAGTGCTTCCTGTACGCTACCGGAGGAGGACCACGCGAGAAATACACCGCCGTTTATTTTTCTAAACGGGCCTCCATCACTTTCTGCGCGGACCGCGCCTGCTCTGCGCCGCTACGGCTAACCTCCCCTCAACCCTCCTTTCTAACGACGCCATCTGCCGCAAGATTCCAGATGCAGGGGGAACGTTAAGGGCGGTAACAGGAAAGGAGGATCCACCAGCCTTTTTTTTCCCGATGGGATTCAATCCCGGGGGGGGGGGGGATTCCGAGCAGCACGCTCCTCTGCCCCATCACCCAGCTGTTCCTCCTGGAGGTACGGCGCGTTCCTGATGACATTCGGAAATTTGCGAGGAATGCGGCACACCCCAGAGCCTGCTTCCGAGGCAATCGTGAAACAAACGTCGCCGCGTTTACAACCTTCGCTGAACTGAAGGCAGAGTCGACGACGCAGAGCCTCGGTTTGAGGGAACGCAGCTTGTCACCAGTAACTCAAGGGCGCTGTGCTGCGTATTCCAGCCCTGAGCAAGGCGCATAAATGGCTTCAGTTAAATAAATAAAAAATAACAATAAATGAAATATAGCGACCTTAATTTGTTACTATTTTGACAACCGAAGCTACGCAAGTTTCCATGGAAAATGGCATCTGTTAGCGTTTTTATTTAAAAGGTACCCCAGTCAAGCTTTTACTGTTGAAAGACTGATTTCGATGAAGATAATAGAAAAGGGCAGTATTCCACACAAATCAAATTCTAATTATATATAAGCTATTATCATTTTTGATAAAAAGTCCACTTAGGCAGACTTCTATACCACTTCATCACTAGGCCGCGATTCAGGTCAGGATTTTTTTTTCTTACCCAATTTTATTTGTGAAAAAACCGATGATGTGTAAGGCTCTCTTAAAAGCACGCAGCCTCCGAATTTGTAGCCGCACAAAGCGAGAGGAAGTGAGTTGGTTCCATGAGATCGATGGCTTTGTCCCTCACAATAACAAAAAAGGCTCCGCCCATCCGCACTCCGCAAATAATCATCTCTCAACATTAAGCCGAGCTCTGTCAGACAAAAGGGAAATGTCTGGCTGCATTACCAGTGCTGTTCACCAGGAACAGAGTGGGTTATTTACAGGATCAGTGTGATTACTGTAGCAATAGATGGATTCTAACTGCAGTTCATTTTTAGCCCTTTTTACCATTACACAAGTTACAACATTCATTTTACCACATCATCATTTCTCCGTCGTCGTAAGAATAACTTCATCCCACTACAATACATCTGAAAAAAAAAAAACAGACCGTATTTATGTAAAGTTGGCTCAGAGTTATCAAACCGAAACAATAGAAACACAGTTTCATAACATTAACATGCAACTGTGCCAGCCCAACTCAGGCTCTATACTATTATATATGACTATATAACTATATTGCTCTCATAAAGTTTGGCGGTATAAGGTAATACAGAATTTCTGCAGGGTGCAGTTTAACCTACTCTTTAGTGTCCAGTAGTTGTGGAAATGTATGTGAGCACATTTTCTAACAGAGCCACAATGGCCTCTTTATTCCCATATATCTGGTCATGTCCCTTTCCAAAAGAGACAGTTCCAACGTTAGCTCAAAAGGGAGCACTACCCACTTTTTTAATACCAACACTGACATCCAGTAAAGGTTGGATAATCCTGTATGTAGAAGGTGTGGGGGGGTCTGATACTGTATGTGAGAATAGAGGACTCATGCAGTGGTATTGCTGAGCCTACAAATGTAAATCTCTAAACTAGACCTGATTGAGAAATTACAGTGGGATCCAATCAGTGCTTAACTTTGGCTCCCAATTAAAACTAAGAGAATAATTTAATTTTTTTCCTACACGCTTCAGTGACTTCGGCAATCACTAAAAGTGACTCGACCAAAATGAGTTTGTGAAGTGTAATGCTTGTGTTCGCTTTGTGTTAAGATCAAATATTGATTGAGCATATGCCAAAAGCCATGCACTCAACAGGGTAATGGTGTAAATATTACAGTCTCATAGGTGTTTCCCTTATACAAGACTGTTAGAATACCAATTTTAGAACGCGATGTGATCAGTTTGCTTGTGGTTGATCAGGTATTATACATTTTTGGTGGCCTCTGCTCATGAGACTACAGATTTTCCAGTTCCAGTATTACACAGATTCCCATGGGCCCTTTTAGTTAAGGAAAAAAGGCAAAGTGAAAAGATCTTCTAAAAAGTAAGTAATTTAGGCTGTCTCAGAGAGAGAGAGAGAGAGAGAGAGAGAGAGAGAGAGTAGGTACTCCCCTCACCTCCCTCCCACAGGTGACCTTCCTGTCTATCACCCCATCCGTTTGATTAAAGAAGACCTGCAGAGGAGAGACGGGGGAAGCCCTACCTGGTGCCGGCCGGGGTGCGGAATCATTAACCTGATCTGCAGACGAACGGCTGCATTATGACAGCCCTCCTGCAAAAAAAAATAAATAAATAAATAAAAATAAAATAAAACTCGGCGGAACAGGACGGCCCTGTCTCAGACGGGGTAGAACCAGGGCAGGCAGCTGCCTGGGTGACACTCTAATGGGCGCCTGCCTTGCTTTCCGTTTCATTCAGAAGTCTTCACCACGGTCCATGCTAGCTTTCAGTTTGAGGTTAATGAGCACATTTAGTTCATTTCACATGCATTTAGCTGCAGGACAGCCATCAAGCCAGCACACAGTTTTTCAAGGTTCGTTTTTTCCTTTTCCACATTGCACCATGCTATATTCGATAGTTTTTGGTGAGTATTCTAAGCAAAATGTTTTACATATATTTCTAGTTTACAGATATTGCAAAATATGTTCAACAGTATGTACACTGGGTACTTATAATGCCTTAAAGACTTACAACAAATGTGTATTAGATTATTTTATATAGCATCTCAAATATATAATTTTCAAATATAAGGTTTTGGAATATTTCAGTGCCTTTGAAAATGGTTGGAACAGAATGCGTTTGAAGTAAATGATTGAGTAAGTATTTTCATTTACAAAGACAAAGCATTTTGTTGGTAGTCAGAGTACACATGGTTAGCAACCACATCGCACACGGTTAGCAACAGCAGCACACACGGTTAGCAACCACAGCGCACACGGTTAGCAACAACAGCACACACGGTTAGCAACAACAGTGCACACGGTTAGCAACTTGAGTGTATAAGGTTAGCAACTGGCAAGCACACGTGGTTAGCAACTGGAGCGCACATGGTTAGCAACCAGAGAATACATGGTTAGCAACTGGAGCGCACACGGTTAGCAACTGGAGCGCACACGGTTAGCAACCAGAGAACACACGGTTACCAACTGGAGTGAACAAGGTTAACAACAACAGCATACACGGTTAGCAACCAGAGAACACACGGTTAGCAACTGGAGTGAACAAGGTTAGCAACAACAGCATACACGGTTAGCAACCAGAGAACACACGGTTAGCAACTGGAGTGAACAAGGTTAGCAACAACAGCATACACGGTTAGCAACTGGAGTGTACAAGGTTAGCAACAACGGCACACAAGGTTAGAAGTCATCGCCACATACCTCCCTCATTTTTCTCTCCACCTCGCATTCCCAGCATGCACCCTCAAATTCAAGGCAAGATCAATTCATCACAGAGTAACAAGCTCTTAACAAACATTCATGAACACCTTTGATTTAATCATCCTATTTCCAACTTTTAACTCTTAAAGCGACCACACATAGTATTAATATGTATTTTACACTGGATTTCAGACTTTGCCAACTCTTCAGTCATTTCCTGTGCCCCTTCAATCAAGCAGAGAGAAGTACCAAAGTCCATACATCTCTTATCAAATCTACCTCTACACTCATAAAACATTTTCATAATTACCGAAATCTATTATTCAGAGAAAAAATGACATCTTAACATATATTCTGGGTCAAACCCCAGTTTTTTATCGCTTTTTAATTAGGCTATTAATATGCAGTTTGTCTTCAAAGGCCAAGTCAGGGGTGCACCTTGGGTAATTGAAAGAATCGACTTCTGTAATCACATTCTCGCACTTCTCATATGACCAGTAATTGCCTATTAAAAATGAGCAGTCATCGCCGGGTCTGCGTTCGCGGTTGGTCTGAAGCCGCGTCGTCGTCGGAGGAGGGGCCCCACGGCACGTGTCACATGCGAGATGACAGCCGGCCACCTGCTCTCGCGGGAGAATCTTTATTGGGTCAGAGCTCCGCTCGTCGTCCCGCTGCTTCATCGGCGCGGTCAGCGTGACCAGGAAGACCGAACGGCGCGCAGCAGATTCTGATGAACGCCGCGTTGCCCGATAGGAAGCGACGCGTCGTTTCAATCACAGATTTCAGAGGGAGCACAAATATAAATCTTTCCTTTTGATTTCCCCGAGGACGGAGGAGTAAATCCGCTTTTGAGTGAGGGCTGAGAGCACCCTGACGCTGTGTGTGCGTGTGCGTGTGAGATAGAGCACGCGTGCGTATGTGTGTGCTCGCGTGCCTGTGTGCGAGACAGTCAAGAGTCAGTACGAGTTTCATTATGGGTGCGAGTCTATATAGGTTAGCTAGCTTGCATGTCATCAAATGATAGAACACATCCTGTGGTCTGTTTGCATGTTTGCTTGCCTCTGCATGAGTCAGTGAGCATATTATTATTTGTCAGTGTGCTGCATTGTTGTGTGTGTGTATGCATGTGTGTGTGTGTGTGTGTGTGTATGCGTGTGTGTTTGCATATGTGTATATGACATTCTACCTGCGAGTCCATGCGACTGTATGGATGCCACACAGCAGTGTAGGCCTTACTGTAGCCTGCCCTCCTCTCTCCGTACTGCTGGGTGGAGCTGTGCGCAGTGGCTGTGTTGCGGGCGGTGCTCTGGGGCCCAGGTGTGTGGTTGGAGTGCGCTGATGCTTGGAAGACTGGGTTCAGGTGGGAGGTAATTGGGTGTTAAATTGGCGGGAGAAAGGCGCGATAGCCCCGCCCGTCCCGGCTGCAGCTGCGCCTTCCTGGCTGCGTCCGGGCGCCCGGGTCCCCCTTCTGCCCCCGACGGCACCGTGACGCGAGGGCACGCAACCCCCTCTGCACGTCAAAAACAGGCAACCTGGACACCAATGGCAAATCACAAAAGGAAACCAATGCTGTCCTGCACCCATCTGTCGCTGGGTGTTAGGCGTTGGGTAAGCTCGTTCCACCTGTGGTTGGGTGATCCATTTGGTTGAGGGGGAGGGGGGCGGTATATGTGCCTGGGCAATAGGGTACTTGCAGGGAAGACGCAAGGCACAGTCTCCACCTTAGACCACCCCCCTCTGGCAGGTTAATCCCCAAACCCCCAAAGGCCTTAATTGGGCTAGGTGTGCGCCCCACAGTCAGGCGTGTAAGGCCAGTGACTGTGTAAGCGGCGTGCGAATGATTCAGTGAACCGTAGCTTCCATTGAGGGGGTGGGGGAGGGACCCCCCCCCCTTTGCCCTGGTTGACCACATCCACCGCTTTCATCTCTCTCTCTTTTCCCTCAGCTCCTATTTTCTTCCCAGCTGGGTGCATCACCCCCCCCCCCCACCTGCCCCCTGCTCCCTGTCCCATGTGCGTCTCCTCAGAGTCTCCTGAGCCCCCCCCCCCCCCCCTCCTCCCAGGGGCTCGCGGTCAGGAAGCTCACCATCAGAGGGTCGGTAACCGCCGTGCTAGGGGCCAGCTGCGGCTGGTGCTCCCGGTGCCGGTCCAGCACACGGGGGGCACCAACCCCAGCTGCCCCCCCCCCACACTGGCCTGGGGCATCCAGGCCTCAGCTGCGCTCCACTGCTCAGCCCAGCCAACGTTAAAGCAACAGAAGGATGAAGAGAGGAAAGCAGACGAACTCAAAAAAAAAAAAAGCTCTTCCTTTTCTCTGCTGGCACTGGTTCACGGCTGCCAATTTACACCGCTCTACCCCCCTCCTCTGCTCCCTTTTCTCAGCGAACAGATTTCTTTCTTGCCTACCCTGCTCCAAATGGTTATTATCATTCTAGTGAGAGACTCTCTTTCTATATAAAGCACCCTCCTACCTTCCAGAGTTCAGCACCTTTAATTTACACACTTTCCAAATGATTCTTTTGCTTTGTCGGCTGAGAGTTTGTTCCCCCCCGTTCCTGCGACTGACTTTGCAGTTTGTCAAACCCGAACAAACCCCCACACCCACAAACGCATCGCCGGTCAGAGGGTGATAATGGGGAAGTGTCGAAGGTCAGCGGAAACGTCTGGATCTATCCGTTTTCCCAGAATGTTCCGAAATTTGTTTGCGTTCACTCACACTGATTGCGTCAATTGGGCCCGCACTAAAATAGCAAGGTACTACAACATCGAAAAAACTGTATTAACACTACTTGCCTGTCACATCACGCAGATTAATATGTGCCGAATTGTATAGACAGAGTAGGACTTTCACTGCAAGCTGCAATTATTAATCACGGATGTATGACAATTCCACAATGCTAGCGCTCACAGAATACAGTAAATTGAACCATTTGATAGTTGATAATAATTACCTGCCAAGAAAAATCGGCAGTCAGATCAGACTGCCAACTTCTTTTTCCCTCAAATTGATAACCCCAAATTATTATTATTTTTTTTGTGAAATCTAAATGGTAGCTTCCGCCTTGGATTTTAAACTTGAACGCCGATTGTAATCGCAGACGAGCAATTCCCTGCATTTATCAGGAACTCATTTTAGCAATTAAATAATAGGCCAGTTGCAGCGATATAGTTGCATATGCTGTATGTTCCAGTTAACTCACACAAAAACTGTGAGCGTTTGTGCTTGTGTGCATTTGCCTGAGGTACAGGTCAGATGCGGCTATTCGTACCGTTGTGTAAATTATTCAGTTTGAATGGCTTTTGTTGATATCCAGCCATTTTGAATTGACTGCGTTCGAGTGCGCCAAGTCAGTACAGTAAGCCGCCCTTGGATCAGGCTGTCGGCCGGCCAAATAAATAACACAACGAATGGGCTGCGTGGTGGGGACCTGTGCCCGCGTCCACGTCGGGAAAGCGCGTCGTAATGACATGATACTTTTCAAAGCCAGCGGAAGATGAGGGTGGGGGCGCCCAGGCGTTAAATGATGTTGGTTTAAGCCGAACGTGAGGCCTCACAGGATCACCTCGCAGGTTGTTAGTGACTTCACACACAAATGCCTTTAATGATTGCGCCATTTAAATGGCTCTATTGATTTTAATGTAGCACTTACACATATATTTTATAAAAGTCAATACGCGAGTCAGTCCTCTCTAATATAAATAGCAGGGGAGAAGTCTATTAGAATGATTATCTGTGCCACTTCAGTAATTATGCCGCGTGATGTACTGCCTCCTTTTACTGAAATATGTTTTCTTTCTTGCACAATTTCTGCAAAGGACCTGCGTGAGCTACCTTACCCAGGCTTCATTTAAAAGCTATTTAAGGACACTTATTAATGACAGACAGCAGGCACAGTAAGCACATATGTATTAGGAGTCAGGCACAGTGCAAGTATAGCACACACAAACATACGCAAAGACGCACACACACACTCACACACGCACATACACACACACACAGACGCTGGCTGATTTAAACCGGAACAACTTGACAACATGACTGTTTGACATCAGTTAATTGGAGACCACGTCTGTCCTGCACTGTAGACTTTATTTCTAATTACAAGCAGCAGAACACTTAATTGAGGCGCCGAGCATCGCGGATGAGATAGCGGGAGCGACTGGGTCCTCCTCTGACGGAGGGGTTTCCCTGGCAACGCCAGATCAACAGCAGCAGCGGGCGAGCGTTTCATCTCGAGAGAAAAAAAGAGAGGGAGACAGATGAGGGAAGGGGAAGAAAGATATGGAGCGGGAGACGGAAAGAGCGTCCGTGAAACGGCGCGGGGAAGAGAGCTCCTCGCGGAACACTTCACCGCAGCCGGCTTCCGCAAACGTAGCGCCAACGTTCTGCCAGCCTTCCCGCAACGCAGTATCAACGTTCTCCTGCACGCGTGCTCCAGCAGCGCAACGAGAACGTTCTTCGGCCAGCTTTCCCAGAACGCGGTGATGATGTTTTCCTGTAGGCGCCCGCGCAGCGCAATAATATTTTACTGCCTACTTTTCTGCAAACGCCGTGGCGGTGTTTTACCGCGGGCGCTCCCACAATGCAATAACGGCGCGCTGCGTGCGCCCTTTACGGCCGGCGTTTCTGCAGCACAACAACACCCCCCCCCCCCCCACCCCACTGCAGGCGGTTACGCAATGCAAAAACTGCATTTACTGCACGCTGTCCTGCAGCGCGATGAAATATAATTCACAGGGGACGTTCGCTACGATGAAGCTCATACGTGCATGGCACTGCCCTCTCCAGCACCAGCTATTCATTCATTAGACTAATTCAGATAATGTAAAACCTTTTCTAAAACTGCATAGTGATTAACGCTATATACGGCGAACAGCATAAGTGGATAGTGGGAACAGATGGCGGTCGATACTATCCGATCTGCAGGATAATACCGCGGCTCCATTGTCCACGAGTTGCTGAAGTAATATGAAGGTTGGGCTTGGTTTTTTTTTACAAAGCGAAGATATAAATCTGGAAATGCTAAGTCGTTACATTATGCATGTTTGTTGGCAAAGTGAAACTTTGTTTAGACACCTCGGGTGCTTCAGTATCTCATGTGGAAAAAAAAAAGAAGAAGAAGAAGAAAAAAACCTGCACTGGGAGAAAAAGAAGAAAGAAAAAAAACAGCTTTTAGCTGGGCACATAATTCTGTTCTTTTTTTTTTTTTTTTTTTTTGAGGGGTTTTGAATTCCCCGACTGCCGTAACATATTTTTCATATGGCCTCGCAGATCCGTTTAATATACTCAGCTGACTTTGATAAAGCATTCCGCGGAAACCCCGGCGTATTACCCAGCATCCCCCCTGCTAAATTCACGATGTGCCTATTCAGCGGAATCGCGGAGCGGGGCTTTCGGGGAAGGCGGCCGTCGGCACGCCGGCGGAATGTGAGTTTAACAGCGCCGCGGCCCCTGTGATTTAAGCGCCGCGCCGCCGCTTCCTCTTCCTGTCCCAGAGCGCGGCTGTCGCCCCCCCTGCCCCCCCCGCCGCCGCACGCTCTCCGTAGAGGAGGAACGAGCGTCTCGTGCCCGCCGGACGAGCGCAGCGCACGCCTGGGAATGGGGGGTGGGGTGAGGGGAGGGGGGTGGGGGGACGGATGGACGAAAAACGAAATCGTCCGTAGAAAATACCTCGGCTCTGATCCACGAGATGCGCTTCGTTTATTATTCAAATATTGATTTGCTCGCCGAAACATCTTCATCCTGACTGGCCAGAGTCTCCCCCTACTGTACCCTCCCCCTCCCCCTCACCCTCCCTCGCACCCCCCTTACGCACCACCACCACTGCCCCCCGGTACTCTCTTTCGTTTAAATAACGACTCCCCAGGAATCGTTATGCAATAATGGGAATCATGACTCCCGTTGAAAACGTGCGAGTGTAGCAGAGTCCAATTAGTGCCTGGACATTTATGGAGGTACTGTATATTTATGGGGGAGGGCACGTGGCAGGAAACATAACTAACCGAGGCGGTGAATTTCAGCTGAATTAAGGCATGATTAATTCCGCGTTTTACAGGTCGCCATGCCGACAGACCCGATAGCCACAGCATAAAAAAAGGTGCAGTATACATTAAAAAAAAAATTTTTAATAAAAAAAGAACTGGTAATGTATGTATTTACGGTCTTTCATAACCAGGCACAGAGCACCTGGCGGGCTACACTGCCTTCGTTAAATGCGCACACAGGCGGGATCGCTGCAGCAGTAGCTCCGCGCCAGCAGCCGTTCCTTTACTTCCATTCCCGCCCCAGTCACGGAGCCTCCACGCTAGCCTGCTCTCCCCCGCTCCGTCTCTCCTCCTGACACCGCTATTCAATTAAAAATATAAGAGATAAAGGGGGGGGTCTGTGCAAAATGGAAACGCCAGCGTGTTTGGGGAAATTGGGGGGCTAGGATTCGCAGATAGCAGGTCGTGGAAAAAGCTCTGATGTCGATGGAATCTGTACCCGTAGCCGCGCAGATTTCGCACCTTAAGAAGGGGCCACATGACTGCCTCCCCCAATGGGATTAAACCAAGCGAGACAGGAAGTGGTGCCCTGGATCAGGGGTCAAACTTTCCTCTTCAAGCATGAAGCGATTGAAAATGCTTGTGGGGTGGGGGGTGGGGTGTGGGAGGGGGGGGGTGTAGGGTGGTGAAAAAGGATATTATATACTATATTTGGGGAAAGCTCTGATAAACGCAGTGTTCCACTCTCAAATTCACACCCCATTTCTGCACGCCTTCCTGTTAGCCCAACAGATAATGTGCCACTGAAAGGCTATGAAAGGGAAAGGAGAACGGTAGCTTGTGGAGAGAAAGGAGAGAGGAGTCATATAAGGAGGAGCACGTTTATAAAAGCGGCTAGCATCTAGGTGGGCAAGGGAGACAGATTAAAATAGGACATTTAAAAAATTCACACTGTCCTGTCGCTGAATACTGAGGCCATGGCTGACGGTATAATGCTCCATTCAGAACGTGAACTAATGCCATTTTCCAATATGAAGAAAAAAAGTGGAGGAGAATCTCACTGTTAAAAATCTCGATTCCGCAAAAGGAGATGTTGCAGAAGTTTGCGCTGAAGCGACAGACATTATCAGATCTGGTTTGTAAAGGGGGCTGTTTTATAAAGCCTGGGTAAGAGGCTGGCTGGATGGTTCAAGCTACAGGATGTCCAAGTGAATACTTTGATGATGATGATTATGATGATGATGATGATGATGATACAAATTTATTCAATAGGATAAACCCCTTGAGATGAACCATCTCATTTTCGAGGGGGTCCTTCCAAACTTTTCCTGAGTTTCATCAGGAAATTATGAAATGCTGAAGGGAACTAAATATACTCAAGAGGTTTGTTCTGAAATGGAACCAAGGGGTTGTTTAAGAAGAATAATATCCCAAAGATATGTAATCAGACTGTCTTGTTTGTTGATTCTATAGTTTAAAATGAATCAATGCACACTGAAAAATCACTCTTCCACTATCTGACTACACTAAAGTTGAATTTTCCCCTTAGTGCTATTCAGACATATGCACTGCCAACTACATGATTAAATTGTATTAAAATGTGTAATAATTTTTTTTGTTTTGCAACTTGACAAATAATTGTTTGTATTATTGATGCACTTAAATGAAAATAATTGCATTATCACCAGCTTGAAATCTATTGTTCTTTTTCATTTCATTCATTGAATGACTCATCTCATCTTTTTTTAAATCATTTTTTAAGGAGGATTAGAACATCTTTTTTGCTTGAAATTGTTTGGGAAGACAGCAATTCTCACACAAAATCTAAAAAATGGCAAGTGCACTATCTGTCTTGTCAATCGACAGATAAGTCTATTGGACAAATCTATCGTGCAAAATCCCTGAGTCACAAGGGAGAATCTCCGGGGATTAAAGTCCTCAGAGAAAGTGTGTGTGTGCGTGTGTGTGTGTGAGTCAGTGATAGAATGTGTGTGAGAGTGTGCATATGAGCGAGTGAGAGATAGAGAGAGAGTGTGTGCATGAGCGCATGTGCAAGAGTGTGCATGTTATTGTGCACATCCATTTGTAAGGGTCAGTAGGCAAGATAATATGTATGGATGAGCGTATGCATGTGGATGAGTGAGAGAAGGAGAGAAGTGTGTGTGTGTGTGTGTGTGTGTGTGTGTGTCCAGAGCTGATGTTTGCGTCTGGCTGAAGGCACTATTGAAAGTGCAGGCTTCTGATTAGTATGAGCTCCTTCTAAAACACTAAAAAACACTATCCTGGGATTCATTTCCATGGTTTTTATTCCCCGCAAATATACACTTGATGTCAAGCTCCAATTAGATGTATACGTTAAAGGGTAAGAGAGAAGCGAGCTATCGATTTCATTTAAGAGAGCAGATCTTTATGCATTTGGAAAGCAGTCCAACAACGGCGCCCCTTTGCAGGAATGAGCACATTTACTGCATTATTCTTTAGCTTGCACGCTGACTACGCACCGCCCACCGTGGCCAAAAGGAACATCGTGAAATGCAGTCACCTGAAAAATGGGGCCTGACGTCACACAGAATAGGAGGGAGGGAATGAACCTCTTCGCTTTCGTTAGCTCTGTCAAAATTGTGACCTCAGGCACCGGTGGTCCCGTCCGTGGGGAGACGCTCGTCATAAAGTAGGTCAGAGAGGTAATCAAATCAGAGCACTGCGCGCGTGTGTGTGTGTGTGTGTGCGCGCGCGCATGCGTGTGTGTGTCAACAGCAAAGTTTAGACGACAAATTGAGTCAAACTCAGAAGAATTCAATTCGCGAGGACAATAGCTTAGCATTAGCCATTGTGGCCACCTAAAAAAATACCACCTTCCGTTAATAATAGCAATGCCTCCTCGCAAAGAAAAAAACTACATTTCTGATACTTCTTTTTGCTTAATATGTAAAAGAATAGATATATAAATGCACCAAAGCCCTCTTTCAGCATATTATGTAGTTATCTATTCAATCGTGTATTGAGCAATCAAAGAGTATTCTTCCTGAGCAGCCTCTTCCTGATTTTTTATTATTATTATTTTTTTTATATATAAGCAAACTACTTTTTCCTGTAAATTGTGGTTTTTGTCATAAATTTAAACTAGTGCTCATGTCATAGGCACAGGGTTCCCTTCAGGAGACAGTGGGACATGTCGCCCCCCCGACATTTTAATATGAATGAATTGTCTGGGACGTTAAATATTAGGAGTGACATGTCTCCACGTGTTTCACTCACGTACACAGGTATGTGTTTGTGATATAACCATGGCTCAAGCTACTTAAAAAATAAAATGAAATAAATAAAAAAATCTTTCCTTGTGAGACTTTTATTACAATGTAAAAAAAGTAATTTAGCTTAATCTATCAGCAACAGCAGTCTAGCCATCAACACTGCTTACATACACAATAATCTACAGTGATTAGATTAGCCTATGTTAAATAAATAAAGTAATAATATATAAATCCCTTGAATCCCATTAGTCTTGACAAGCTAATAATATGTTTTCATTTTATTTTATTAATAATAAACTAGGCATTTTATACCATTAGAATAAAATGCTAATAAGCAATATCATAACATCTATGCATACAGGTAGTGATATAAGGTCACTGTTCTTTGGCAGCTGGAAATATACATCTGAAGAGGGTCCTTCTTAATAAATGTGTTAGCCTGCGATTATATAATATCTTCACATGGATATGAAAGTAATGAGCCCTAATTAAATGCAGCCTAGCTGGAGACGGAAATAAAAGAAACACACAGATGTCTGTATTTCCCTCACAGAACAATACTGTGGAAATAAAGAACAGTTAGATTTCTGGAGGAGTGAAAATTTATATTTTTATATATATGTTATGTCACAACATAAAAAAAGCTTTCACTACTGACACAGCAAAATGTCAATAATATAATGATAACAATGATTCTGTGTCAATTTTCATTATTCATCTTTTATGATTGACAAAAGTTTTTGCCGCATCATTGTTTTGATATTATGGTCAAAAGATTAAAAAAATAATTATTATATAAGACATAACCAAACTGATAATATTGATAATAGTGTCATTATAATTATATATTTTTGTTTTATATCTTTTTTAATGGTTGTCATTTGTGCTTTGGCAATATGAACATAAGTTCACGGCAATAATATATTGAAATTTCACAATTTTATGGGGGAGAAAGAGAAGGAGGAGAGTGGGAGAGGAAAACAGCAGGAGGAGTGATTGAAAAGAGGAAATGAAATAAAATGGTTGTCAAGGTCCACGCCAATATCTGTGAAGATGAGATACTGATGGGGGGAAAAATATATATATTTGTGTTTTTACACTGTGCTTGGAGGAATTCATTATGGTGTTCATATACACGCATTACAGTTAAGTCATTTAGTGCATATATAAAGACATCAACTGTGAGCTGGAATGCGAAGCTAACTTCTTGCAGCTGCTCGTATTGATTGGTTGTAAAGGGAAGATCGATTTTCCCACTACCTTCATATTATTTTATTGCTTCAAATAACATCTCAATGTAGACAGGCAATAAGCATTTCAAGAGTCTAGATTATATCACTGGGAACCTGATAAACTGATCGCTTAAAGCATGGACGGCTAACCAGGCTTTGGTCATTCAAACGCACGTCCAACTGCAATCGAACCGTAAAACTGGCGACAAAACCTACACCTGGCTTCATCAGAACCTGACACAAATGGGCTTGGAACAAACACCTGGTTACATCAATAATGTCCACGGAGATGCAGCAGACATACATATCATTTGTGTCATTACTGAAAAAAATAAAATAAAATAATGCTCAAATAAAATATGCCAGAAATTATCGTTTAAAAAAAAAAAAAAAAAAAGTTTCACTTCATTTTAAGTTCTGCACTCCTAACCGAACCCACACCTAAACCTTAAATCATGTCATTCCATTACCCAAGACATGGGAAAGGGATTTTTTTTCTTGTAACCTACATTGGAAAATTAAAATCCTATAATTATCTTCAATTAACAGAATGAGCCCATTCAGTGATTAAGGGAATAAAATTGAGGGACTATTTTCATTATAATTTCATTCTGCTTTTTTAACTTTCACCTTTTAACTTGCATGCTGTCGATATAGCGCAGTAATTTTAATTAACCTTTTAAAAAAATTCCCTCCGTGGTCCTCTGGCAGTGAGTAGACCCCTCTGTTGTTCGCAATGCAGACTGAACCACTGAACCCCCCCACGGAAAACATAAAAATGAGCGCATTAATCATTCCGAACATTTAAACTATAACGATGTGCTCGAGTGTACCCAAGTTAAACTCGTTATTTCAAATAAAGAATAAACCATTTCCTGTAAGCATCTCACTTTGTACACATACTTTAGAAACTATTTAATGCACATTTAAGTACAAAACACTTACTCTATTTAAAAATGTATTGAGGTTGAATGGCACTTTACCATCTGCCAAGTTAATTATTGGCAGGGCATACCCTGTACCAATCCAAGATTGAGTTTTCAGGGTTTCCTGCAGAAGTCGTCATAAGAACAACATACTGTCAATCCTTACAAAGCTTAACTCCTGTAAGAACACCAAATTCAGATACTACTTCCAGGACCACAATTATTCATTTTTACCATGGCTCAATATCCACATCTAGATACAGTTCAGCCAATCACAACATCGGTTGATTGTTCATAGTACACAACTGCAGGACACGCAGGTATTTCTGTATAACACCTGTGCAAGTAACTTGGGCCTGTTTTTCTTCATTTTTCCATCTCAAGACAATTCAGCCATTATACAGTAATACAGTTGGACTGGAAATAAAACAAAGAATATTAGGTTAAAGTACAGACTTTTAGTTTTAATTCCGATGATCTGTGTAGGAATTTCTGCCCCTTTTTTAAAACAAATATTCCCTCCATCTTGGGGGACCAAAAGTAATTGGACACTTGGGTGCTTGGCTTTTTCTTGGCCAGTTGCATCATTGGTTCATGTGCAAGAAAGCCAACAAAATGTCTAGAGTTGATGCCAGGCGTGGAATTTGCATTTGGAGTCTGTTGCTGTTGTCTCTCAACATGAGAACCAAAGAAGTCTCAAGAGAATTCAGTCTTTACATGTGTGTCAGCATGATGCCTCTGTGATGGACAGTGATGACTGCTTATGGAAATTTTTTTTGAAATGTACAGTTTGTTCAGGGTCATACAGTATGTTTGCGTTGTATGACAAGAGGAAGGACAGTACTTCAAACAGGAAAAGATGTTTTCATCATTGTTATAACGCTGTGGTACATTTAAATAGGCTAGGTGTGTAACAGCCACAAATGGACAAATTACATCTTATCCTGGAAAGGTTTTATGTAAAATTTCAAAACAAGTTCACTAATATTAAATAACCATTATCCTTTTTTAAAAAATCACGCGAAACAGTTCTATTGTTGCAAGAAGTACAAGTATCCAGCTTGCTTTTAAAATAATGCTTTACTTCACTAATGAAGTGAAAACTAATTTTTATTGGCCAGAAGCTTTAACTTCCTCCACTCTATTTTAATCCAGGAAGAAAGACACACTTTATTGAGATGTTGCCTGATTAATCAGGGCAACAAACTGACCTTAAACTGACAAAGTCTTTGATTGAATCCTGCCTATTGTTCTCTGTGGAAATTAAAATGAGGCAGCCCTAATTTAGTTTTTTGTCCATACACAAATGATGCCCTCTTTAAGCCTTCTTGAAGCATGGATAACACAGTCGCTATGGTCATATAACATTTTTATGTCTATGACATGTTTGTAAATAGTTAATAAAGGTCTACAATGTTTATGGTTCATGAATGATGGCATAACAACGAACAGAAATGGCTGTGACTTGTTTCTTTTTTCATATACAAACATTTTATACTGTTACTACACATGAACTGTGCCATGCAAATAAAGTCATTAAGATTATCACTAATTAAACCTAGTTCACAGATGCAGCAGCAACACCTGCAACTCACCTTCCAGATCTAGACCACTTCCTTTCACAGATAAAGCAAGCCGGAAAAAGCAGGCCATGCAGCCATAGATAGAGAAACCAATATGTTGTAATATATGACATACTTTTAATATAAAACTCATACATATCTCCTATATGGTGAACCTGTTTATAGTTATAGTGCACTGGCTGTTTGCCACCACACGGCTTCCCTCAGCTCTGTCCTACCTTATTACTGCCTTTGATCAGTGCTTGGGGCGCATTGAAATCTACGGTACATGGCGAAGATGCTTTCGGGTAGGAGGATGGGCCCCACAAACGGTCCATTCCCACACAGCACAGCACCAAAAAAATGAGTCTGAACCGGTTCCAGAGCGGTTCATTTGGTACAGGTACTTGTTCTGTGTACAGTCTGGACTCTAGGTTTCTGGTTTGGCACCATTTCAGTGATGTACTGGGTGAGGGGAAGGGGACACATTTGAATACTGCTTTGGATAGTACCCTCTGAAATAATCAATCACTACACTGATCAACAGGCTAGCTGGCTAACTAACCTTGCAGTCCGGGGCAGGAATATTTTTCTGCCAAGCTGGTTTGTTGTTTCAGATCAAGCTACATATTTTGCATCATGCAGTCCAGAGAGATAACAACGATACGTTTGCCCTCCATCTTTCTTTTTATTGTTAAAGCACATGGCCATACATCATATAATTTATGACACACATCACTTCTTTGAGGAAGTCTGTATCCTTTGCAGCAGGGCGATGTGCTCCAAGCATTAACACTTCGCCAAAAGCAGAGGAGGAGGAAATGTGCGAGTTACAGATCTTCCGTTCCCTCCCCAAGGGTAAAACCATTTGGATTAATTTGCCTCGCGAACCAATAATGCAGAGCTAGGGTTATGCAATGCTTAATGAATCATTTATGACAGCAATTTCTGTCTCTCTTGAGCTTGGCAGAAAGCTGCATGACATCATTATCAATGCAACGCACTGTGAAATCAAACGGCGCATCCACATGATGCTGCAGAGCCGATAGGTCAGCCCAGTGAAACTGCTACCTCAGTCCAGATGGGCCTTGAGAATTTATGGCAGCGTACTGCATATGCTTACAGTACATTGTAAGATAATAAATGTTGCGACTGTTGAAGGGAGAGGTATCGAACTGGCCTCACCGTTGCGGTCAACGGCGGTTGTTGACGCTGAAAATGGACAGGGTGGAAAATTTCCTTAAAAAATTGATCATTGGCCTCGACCCTTTTTCATTCAAGTTCCTCGATTGACAATGCAAATACCAAACACTTAATACCATCAGGCTCCAGTACCTCTGACGACTCTGACCAGGGATAAATGGGTATAGATAATGGATGGATGAATGGATTAATGTCATCAGAGATAATGCCATTTCTCCTCAATTAGGCTATTTAGGCGAATAAAAAAAAAGTGTTTTATTTGCATCACAAAATTGTGTGCATTGTATTGACACTATTTAAAATTGTGGATATACTGTATGTGATCTTCACTCTCTTTGCGCCCACATCTGCATTGCACAGATTATATCATTAAAAAAAATCTTGATTTCGCGAGATAGCCTTTATTACTGGACGTGCTGAAAGCTAATGCCGCAGATGACAGAGTGACGCACCTTTTTTTCGAATAAGTGTAGACCGAATGATTGAAGCAAATTTTTTCCATGTTGAACTTATCGTTCATTCTACCTAACCTGTGGCGCAAAGAAATAAGCTGCGTGTTTACTGGCAAGGGATTATTCAGATCATTGGCATGCATGTTAATCAAGGAAAATGAATGAGACCGGGCTGAGGCCAGTGATCAGTTTGAAGGGAAGTTTTCCACAACCACCCCTGGTGGCAGTGCAGCACACCAGTGAGGAAGAGGGTTTGCGCTTGCATCGCTCTTCGTTTGTAAACAGTGACCGACGGTGTGTCTTGCGGCGAAACATCTTCACGCATTTATGAGCTGCAGCAAGGTTTCTCACGAAACCAAAAAAAGGCCGGAGGCTATGTGTTTAGCATTCTCGAGCAGTCTCCAGTCCACATTGTCTTCAACGTTCCTTTAACACCTGGTGGGGCGGGGGGGGAGGGGAGGCCTCTGTGTCGTGAGCGGGAAAGAAGACTCAAAGAAGCATTTTGTATAAACACAGCTCCCCCCCACCCCCCCACCCACCCCCAAATGCACACACAAACACACAGGTGAGCGTGGCATGTCAGTCGTAATATTTACAACCCAACATGAGAAAAAAGCAAGTTCAGTAGTGGTGAGCCTACAGGCAATGCCTGAGGTAAGACAACCTGCACACACACAATCACACGTACATTAGCACATGTGTACCAATACGCACATGCACTGACACAGGCGTACATACAAATAGAGGCAGGCCATCATCCATATGAAAGCGTGCAGGGAGACACAACCACACACACGCACGCACAGACACACGCACGCAAGCACACGCACACACAAGCACACCCATATGCAAACTCACAAAGATGCACTCAGCCTGTAATAACAGTTTGCAATAATGAATACAGTGAACTTTTGACTCTGCTAAGCATACACCGCTTAGCATACTTGATTTATCCTCATCTTCCCCAATCTGTGGCTGACAGTAACTCCAATAAAGAGACTTCTGTGAATTTAGCTGTGAATTTTCCTGTCTATCGACATGAAAAAGACCATTTCCCTTGTGAACTCTGGCTCATCCACTGCACAGCGTGACAAGGGAGACTATCGGAATTTCAGTGTCTCTTCTGTGCTCAAATTATTTGAAGGAAGCTCTCTTATGCAAGACCCGAGGGATATTTAAAGAAGCTGGTTTAACAAATTCAAGCCTACTTAAAACCGGCTGGCCTCAGCTAAGGCGATAAGCCAAGTCAGTTTTATTCCATTTCATGACACCTGTTTAAGGTTAATGTGATCCAACTACCTGATGGCCGCGTGTTAAATCAAACTAACTGTCAAACTTTTGAAGACACTGAAGATACCAACCACCTCAAATGAAAAGAGGATTGAGGGAAAAGGAAGGAAGAGAACTGCGTAACGATTAAACTGGACATTGAAAAAACAAGACAGTTTTTTTTTTTTTTGAAGAATGTCTTAATACATTGGTCATTAATTACAACCCAGTGAACATCCCTACTCTCCTTAAGACCTTTCATTTCCCAGCCTCTCATCTACTTGACGTAAAACAAACAAGCTGAAACTGAAAACAGGCGTGGAGGGCGAACGTGAGTGGGGCTGATCATAGTGTTGAGAGCGTCCAACAATGGACCGCATCGTTTGGCATTTTTGCCCGATCTGTTAGCACCATCGGCACCCCTCGCTCCAGAACAGAGCAAACAGAGCCCGAGGATGCCTGTGCACACGGCTGGATACACAAGCCGAGAGTGCAGCACAAACAGACCCTAATCCCGAGCGCTTTGTCCCTAATCGCCCCCCCTACTTGACTTATCCTAATCAAATCTCCTATCTCACATCTTCATGCATACATCTGCCACCAATTCCAGGGTGTGTGTGTGTGTGTGTGTGTGAGAGAGAGAGAGAGAGAGAGAGAGAGAGAGAGAGAGAGAGAGAGAATCGGTCTTTTCTTTGGCTAAGACTACTCACTCAACACTCACAGCCAGCAAAGGTTAATTTATTCAAGATATATTATGAGAACTCTCAAAATCAGGAAAGAAAGAAAAAAAAAACCACAAACACAATGTCTTTTTATCAACTTTTAATTATTATGGAAAGGAACTTCTTCCGTTCCAATTTTCCTTTTATCTAGCATAAAACACAAACAATTCCTCTTTTTTAAATTTAGCCAACATATTCTTTTATTACTGTTTTTCTACATGAATAGCTTAAATTCCATCTCCTCAAGCATGACAGATGCTCACTCTGTACTTTCTTTGTGTGTGTGGTAGTGCTTGAGGGGAGTCGTGGATCAAATAAAGTTATTTTCATAAAGAAATGTAGTTAATGGCTGAATTGGAGGACTGTTTTTGTCAATGTTTTATGATAGTGAATAATAACCTGCCACAATATAATTTGTAAAATAGACTTTCAAAATTGCATTTACATTGAAATCATGTTTTTTAGATTAACTATGGCTCAGCAGTATTTGTTTAACCACCTCAACTAATGTTAGCCAGTTAAGTTGCATGCTGAAATTCAATACATAGTTTTTAAGCTTTGCAGACTTAATTTCTTGCAAAAACAAACTATGCTTTATGACAGTCTAAGAAAAAGTATCACGGAACTGATTTCATAATGTAACAATGTTATAACCAAAACCAAAAAAAAAAATTGTTTAAGAAGACAAATTTAGCCAGCCGAGCATGCAGCCCAGGCAGTGACATCATCTCAAAGGAGACAGGAAAACAGCTCCAGTCATGTGCAAGGTTACCAAGGTAACCACGGCTGGCATGGGCTAACCACTTTAGTTGTACCTTGACTGACTATGTTAAAAACCCACCTGAGCCCACCTACTGTAAGACTGATGAAACGAGAGTGAAGAGTTAGCTACAGACTGATAATTTACCATGCAGGTATATATGTGTGATTCATGATTAAGAAAGATTGACTTGTCAAACAGTCATTACTGTTCACAAGTTAAGTAAATATTTTGGGAGAATAATAGCCATGTATTGGTAATCTTATTTTGAATTTATTTTTAAAACCTTATCAAACACCTTCTAAAGTATGGATGTACTTTCCCCACTTCTCAAAAAACCCACCTCAGACCCCTCTGATGTAATGAATTATCGACCCGTATCGCTTCTACCCTTTCTGTCCAAAACCCTTGAACTAGCAGTTCTTAAACAACTAACCTCTTTTCTCCATCAGAACAACCTGCTAGACCCTCACCAGTCTGGCTTCCGATCTGGGCACTCAACAGGGGCTGCGCTCCTAGCTGTGACGGAGGCACTTTCCACTGAAAGAGCCTCACGCCTCTCCTCTGTCCTGATCCTTCTTGACCTGTCTGCAGCTTTTGACACGGTCAACCATAAAATACTCCTCTCCACTTTGGCTGGGATGGGCATCGCCGGGACTGCCCTGTCTTGGTTCGCTTCCTATCTTGCAGATAGGTCCTACCAGGTCACCTGGAAGGGGTCTGCCTCTGCTTCTCATCCCCTTGTTACGGGAGTTCCGCAGGGATCTGTACTGGGTCCTCTGCTGTTCTCCTTATACACCAGATCTCTTGGTTCAGTTATTAATTCACATGGCTTCTCCTACCATTGTTATGCAGATGACACACAACTCTTCTTCTCTTTCCCCCCCTTGGCTACACAGGTCAATGATAAGATATCTTCCTGCCTGGCTGACATCTCCACCTGGATGGCCAGCCACCATCTGAAGCTCAACCTCAGCAAAACTGAGCTGCTCTTCTTCCCGTGCAAGACCTCCTTACTTCGTGAGCTCTCAATCACGGTTGATGGCAGCACAGTGACTGCCTCTCACTCTGCCAAGAGCTTGGGGGTGGTCCTGGATGACAAACTGGACCTCAAGGAGCACATCAAGGCAACATCACGGTCCTGCAGATTCCTTCTGTACAACATCAGAAGGATTCGACCATACCTGACAACGCACTCCACCCAGCTGCTCGTCCAGGCTACAGTGACCTCTCGCCTTGATTACTACAACTCTCTCCTTGCAAGCCTGCCAGCTTGTGCCATACAGCCAATACAGATGATTCATAATGCCGCTGCCCAACTCACCTACAACCGTCCCAAATTCTCCCACGTCACTCCTCTGCTGCGATCACTCCACTGGCTACCGGTCACTGCCAGGATCCGGTTTAAAGCACTGACCCTTGCCTACACTGCTGCAAACAGGACAACCCCCATCTACTTGCAGGACATGACTCGATTCTATGTGCCTGCTCGATCACTCTGCTCTGCGGTAGCAGGGAGCCTTGTAACCCCTCCCACCCGCCCAAAGGGATCACAGAGCTTCTCCACCCTAGCTCCCCAGTGGTGGAACGAACTCCCCGTCCCTCTCCGAACCTCCCCCTCACTACTCCTCTTCCGCCATGGCCTGAAGACTCATCTCTTCAGACTATGCCTAGAATAACCACCACCACGCTGAATATTTCACTCTAAATCTCCCCTCCCCCCTTTTCATGACACCTGTTACATGTTGCCCCATCCCAGCACTTTTGGTAATTTGTATTTGTCCTAATACCGTAGCTTATTCTTCTGCCTAATTGGCTTTGCAGAGGTTAGGTCTGAATAGTGTTCACTGTGTGAACTAAACTGTGTTCTTGGCTAGAAATAGCTGTACAAAATAAGTATTGTACCTTACTGAACCTGTGTTTAGCAGTTGTCTATGACCATGAGATGCACTTTTTGTACGTCGCTTTGGATAAAAGCGTCTGCCAAATAAATGTAATGTAATGTAATGTAATGGATGTGTGTACATCTCCTGAATACCAGCTGAATTGCAATTTGTTGTACAAAAAAGGTACATATCCCAAAATATACTGCCAACTATGTTCCACAAAACAAGTGTGAAATTACATGCAATTAAAATTAATAGTATTTGACAAAATCTTTCAAGACTGCACAATATGTACCAAATCCACATATGTAGGCAATTATATAACACAATGTTCCTTCTATTTTGGATTTTAATGCATATTACTCTTTGTAAGGCAATCCATTTTTTATTCAGTGCACTGCTATACCTTCTGGCCATCTGTCACAGTTTGTTTATACCCTTTGTAGCATGAAGCTCCTAAATGGTGTGACGTTTACCAAACTTCATGTCACAAAGAGACAAAAAGCAACTATGCAAAGCCAGTTCAGCAGCCCTGGGTCTTTAAGAGAAGTTCACCGATAAGACAGAGGCTGAAACTAGTACTTCTTGTATTTCAGAACAAAGTACATATGAACGCACAAACATATGTCTAAAAATTCACATGCACACACACACACCTACACAAAAATATAAATACAATTTTGCCTAGTGCCCAACATAGCAACAATGTTAAAGCAATGTTCTGCACATAAGCTTTCTTTCTGTGTTCCTCTTCTTTGATTTTCATGGAAGTTGAAATCAATTGATCCCATGTGCCAAATCACCCCTCTGACTGATTAGGTGAGGCAGTGCTCATGCAATAGTCAGAATCACTAAGGCTTAACACAGGCATTCATGAATGGTAAATTAATCAAATTCATGGGAAAAACATGAACTCAGTATTGAAAATCATTATGCTTTAAGTGTATGATCATCAAGAATGAACAGCTATTTTTTCTCTATTTTTTCAGGGTGAAGGTCCCTGACAATCTTTGCATTTTAACCATTATTAGTCTAATATATAGCAGGTTTCGTAAATACTACTACTACTACTACTACTAATAATAATAATAATAATAATAATAATAATAATATATTTGAACAATTAGGCAAGAAAGGCATGTGTAAAATTGGTGAAGGGCTGCCCATCACTGACAAGGCATAGCCCACTCCATCCATACAACACAGTTGATACCAACTGGCACGATAGAGAATAATTTATACATTTAATGGCTTGTGGAAGCCATGTTGTAAAAAAAAAAAACAACTTGAATTTGAATAAGTGCAATGTCTGAGATTCTACGGACGATGTGAATCACATCTAATTTAAGATAGTTAATGTAATGCAGAAATGCTCTGTGGCAAGGGGCAGATGCTGTACGTATGTGAGGCATGTCACTTTGTCAAGCAGCACAAGCGACGTCTGATCAGCCCCCTGGGAATAAATTGAGCGTTTCGCGCAGGGCACTGCCTGCCAGACACATTTAGCACATTTCTGGCAATCACTGTGGGAGTCAGTGGAAGAAGAAGAAGAAGACTTCCCTCCCTTGTTCTAAAATACCGGAGCGAAGCCCAGAGTAGCTGACATGAATATTTCATGGCGCTAAAGGCTGGTATTGTTTGTGCTTTATTGTTTGTTCATATTTTCGCCATGCATTTTTAATACGGATTCGTCCGACGCGGGGGGGAGACACAGCGCTGGTCTCTGCCGCAAAAATCGGGCGGTGCACTGCTCCACTTCCTCCTGAACACGGGAAAATCGAGTCTTTCCAGCTGCCGACGACAGTCGCGTGCTTATGACAACAACGCGTAGTTACCATCCTTAGAAATGCACTGTAAGGATGCAGGCGTAGCCGCGGAGTTTAGCCGGCTTGTTGCGCCGCTGCTGACTTACGTTCGCGGTCTCTGACGGGCAGAGAGCCCCGGCAGGCTGCAAACTGTGTCAGACTCCTGCAGAACAGATTCCGCATGTGCCTTTTGTACCCACCGCACTTTTATTACTATTTTTAACGCTTCTAATTAGCCACACTTTCATTTATGCCATTTCCACACTGATGATCCACCGCTGGGGGTTGGAGATTTTTTAAGAGCGACTATTTTCCAACCTCTCAGTGTCGCTTTTAACTCTTTCATTAGTGCCTGGCGGCTCCACGATTTACACCAGGCTGGCAGAGCTCGCCTGCAGAGAGCTACGGCACGGCAAGGATATAATTTAATGGTATCCGGCGAATGTTGCACTGTGTTAAAATGAAACGGAAATGATCACTGCAGCTATATATAGGTTGGCAGGTGTTTTGACAGGGGCCTACACCACTAATTACCGAGGCAAGGTAAATATTGAAGCCTTATCTTGTTATGATTCAGTCCAGAAGCGTAGTGTTCAGATGTTTAGCAGCAACATTAGCAAAATCCATAATAGATTTTAATTTGATTAGATGTGTGTTCTTAAAATTATATTTATATTTCTGTTCACCATATATATACACACACACACAGATGGGTGACAAATTAAAGGAAAAACTCAAATAAATGAGTGGAGAAACATAACAAATTGAGATCTAAAAGCAGTACATCGAAGTGACTTTGAAATAGGGTGCATTATTGGGGCACAGATGGCAGGCCTGCGTGCTTGACCCCTACAGTGAGGGGTTTGATGGCTCTGTTATGCTGTGGGGGCCATTTTCCTGGCATGGGTTGGGTCCACTTGTCCCCTGAGAGGGAAGGGTCACTGTAAATCAATACAAAATTATGCTAAATTATTACCTTTATCCAATGATGAAACATGTCTATCCTTATGAGAGTGGTGTCTTCCAGGATGACAATGTCCCCATCCACAGGGCATGAGGGGTCACTGAATGGTTTGACGGGTATATATATATATATATATATATATATATATATATATAAAGCTGCCGACTTTTACACATTCAGCACATTGTGGTTAGATTTCACTTACCCCCTATCCTAAATGCTGAGCACTCGTTGCTTATGCAGTCCCTCTATCTTTCCTGTCACGTTCCGTCGTGTTCAGGCAGTCTGGTTTCATGCATAATTAATAAAGGCGCCATCAGAAAATTCATTAAAAAAGCATCATAATTACACCATGGAAACAATAATTTTACAATAAGAGTTGATGGGACACAGCAGGCTAATGAACTCCTGTGTGAGAGCAGGGATGCTCCAGAGGTTGAGATCCCCCATTGGTCTGCTGTGCGCATACGAAGGCTTGTAGGCGAAAGCGTGTGCACATTGCATTACCACAGGCAAGCGTGCGCTTGCGCACGTACACACATGCGTGCACACATCCATGTGTACACACTGGACACACGCACGTACACGTAGACACCCACACGACGCTAGAACTTCTCATTTCCTAAGAATTCTATACAGAAGGAATCACAAAATAACCAACCCTTTGTGGGAGGAGAGAGAAATGACTTTTCTTTCAACCAATATCAGACATTGTGAGGACAGTGTACTTGTGTTACAGTCACCCTGGACCATAGAGCACTGCCGCTGGAGTTTTCATTAAGGCCCACCCCCTCCTTTCCTACTGTCCCCGCCTACACCTCTAACACTCATCGCTGGGAGCTTCAATACCACCACCCCCTCCTTCTCAATGCGAATTTACAGCTTTGCCACACTGCAGTGCGGGTCACTTCCTTTGTTATGAACCATGAGTCATAAAGCAACAGTCTCATTTTTCATGCATTTTGGACACTCATTTAAGAAAACAGCTCAATCCCGACATTTGCATGAGTAAGATGGCGGGGGGAAAAAAATCAAATTTTATTACTCAGCAGAGAAAAAAAAAACAATTAAAATCAAATTTAGTTTCTTCAAAGAACTAGTACAATCATTTAACATAAAAACAAAGCTATTCAAACAAATGGAACTGGCCCATTTCCTCCAGAGATCCGTTGATATAAAGGCATATTTCACTTCCATTAAACTTACCAAAGTAATTTCAAATGCAGTATATAAAAAGAGAAAGAACAAATTCCTGAAATACTCCACTGTTCAAATAAATGTTTCCGTTAAACTTCAACACCCCTACGCTGATCAGACTGGCTTCATTTGGGACAGCGACAGCTTGATCTGCGCAGCGGCTTACACGGGTCGACCTTTGACCTTACGGAAGCTTCCGATGCACCGGTGCCCGGGACGACGCGTGGTCGCTGCGGGCCTCTGTTTAATTAATCACGCCCTGCAGACCTGCCCATGAAAGCACGTCTGGAGAAGAAAGAGTCGTGGCACTTCTGTGAAACACCGCAGAGTGAAAAGAGCACATCGGTTCGACCCCTGCACAGGAAGTGTAGGAAAGCCATCATCGGTCAGACCGTAACAAGAAATAAAGGTAAAAGGGAAATGAAAGAGAAATGGGTAATGGAGGCGGCTACAGCAGTTGGGTGAGCGACTCTGGTCCCTAACTGCCTATCCAGAATAAAATGATCTAAAGCAGTGGTAACCAACCACTGTTCCTGGAGATCTTCCATGCTGTAGGTCTTCATTTCAACCCTAATTTGACACACCTGACTCTACTAATTAGCCTAATTAGCAGCTCAACAAGATCTCTAGCTGTTGAATGAGGTGTGCTTTGTTCGGGTTGGAATGAAAACCTAAAGGATGGTAGATCTCCAGGAACGGCATTGGTTACCACTGATCTATAGCCTGTATACTCTTTGAAGGTTTGCCGAGTTCTGGCACCTGTAAGCATTGCCATTTGGCACAATGAGTGTACAGACTGAGATCAAGAGTCCGAATAGCATATCCCTATGGACATTTTAAATTCCAACCAGAGTCACCTTCAAAAATAGTAAAGAAAAAATGACAATGCAAGCTAACGAAATGGGGCCTGCGTTGAAGACTTCGCAATCCAGCTGGGAACCCTCTAACAAACCAGAGCTACTCTACGGCAAACAAACTAGAAGGGCCTGGATGAGAGTCGAGGTCGGCCTGAACGAAACAAGGTTAAACACACAAAATCCATTCGGCAAACAAACTGGAAGGGCTAGATGAGAAGCGAAGTCGAATGCGATGAAACAAGGTCAAACACACAAAATCCACAAAGTAATCAGATTTCACGATCCACAATCCAGAGCAAATCTGACAAGCGAGTGCACACTGGTGAATGGCAGCCTGTGTCTTTTCAAACAGACGGTAAATGGAGACAGAAATGGCCAATCTAATGCCATGCCGTAAGAACAAAGACACCCACTCATGCAACGGAGACAAATAAAAGCACGAAACCTGAAAAACCAAACAGGTTACACAATGCTCTTCATCCTGCCCTATTAGCCATTGTTAATTTACCTGAGGAAAAACTGTGTTTGTCAATAACATTTTTTAAAGACAAAAACAAGACAACTAAATAAAGACCCATCTTCGTCGACAAAAAATGAGACGAAAGGAGTTGCATTATCATCAACCAAATAAGCACGAGACGAAAAAGTCATGAACAGAAGATTGGACTGTTAAGTGGTGTGAAATACCGTGTGCAACATTTTTTCAGTTCTCACGAACACACTCCCGGGGTGACTGTTTCATTTCTTGCACTAATTTCTGCCAAAAACAGAGGAAGACGACAAAATGGAAAATACGGAGGAGACACTGGTTGGGGATAGGCGGGCAGCAAGGATTGTCTGTTCAGAGAGTTGGAGATAAATAAAGCCCAAATAACAGCGCAAACTGTGTCGCAAGGAAGGATGTATTTGTGCTTTTTTTTTTATAAGTTCCTAGCAACCGTGAAATGGCAATTATAATATTCTGCTAGAAAAAGAGTAGCCTTCTTCCTCAAACCGTTCTGTAGTTCTTTCCGTATACTCCCCAATTTCCTCTAGCGTTCTCGTTCGCTATTGATTATCGTCGATCTCGCTGCTCATCGTGCGTTGCTCACGCTACGAGACTGCGTGCCGATAGCTTCAAACGAGCTTGGGAGTGGCGGGGCATCTAGGACGGCACGGAACCCGTCTGAACCCCTCGCACTTCACGAGCGTCTCTGATTGGCGCGAGCACCGATTCGGCTCTGACCTCGGGTTTTTGGCGCAGATGTCTAAAGTTTGTCTGGGACAGGAAAATTGGGGAAAAAATCATAATCGTGTAGAGTGAATTCGGCATAAGGACTTTATGGTTAGTCAGTTAGACATTTTTGCTCTACATCTACTGGTTGAAACAAATAACAATGCAGGCCTAACACAGAGGGTCCTATGACTTTTAAGTGTCTATTCTTAAAAATATATATATTTATATGATTCTATTATATATATGATATGATAATATGACATATGTAACTAAATTAGTAATACCTTTTTCAATACTAAAATATTTACAATATCAAATGACCCGTCATTTTGATTCTCCTGCTGGGCCTGCACTCACCCAAATTAAAATAAAATATGTGTTTATTTTTCTCATAAGAATACGTTGTTGTCTTGCCTACCTCAAATAAATCACCTCTGCATAGAGCAAGATGTGATCTATGGCTTAATTTTTTTAAGCCTGAACAGGGTTCCAGAATTGGTCGTATTCCTTCCATATTGCCACAGGAACATGCCTGAAAATAGTTCCAGCTATTTTAGATACTGTGCAATTATAACAAGAGCTATACAATTCCTGGAAGAAATTCTGATGATTGTAGCATTTGCGTATAAAGGTTTTCCTATAATAATTTCTCAGAAATTCCAGTGAAAGAAAGTTGTGAAAAGTGTTATATTTCAATTACACTAAAACTATAAGGTTCAGTGAACTCAAACTACTAAGACTGCTGTAATTAGTTTGGCTTAAACTAGACTAGAACTCACTTTATTCAGATGACTAAAATGTGACTAAAACTAAAATTCAGTTAAGTCGAAAGACTGTGACTACAACAAAATACAGATTTGTGTTCAAAATTGTCACTGCTTTTGGCTGCAGCAATTTGCATTTATTAATTTATTTTAAAAACTTACCACGGGTAACCATTTTTGTTTTGAGCACATGCCCCCACAAAAGTCCTGACTCTTCCTTCTCCTGGTTCATTTGTGTTTTTTTTTTCACGTACATGGACCAGTTCACATCCATTATAGGCCACTTTGCTTGTTTATGAAAAAGGATTTGTTTCCGCTGTGGCTTTGATGTGGTATACTGTAAACCTCTGCTTTGAAGCTCCATTCTTCGGCCTTGTATTATTCACGACTGTTTCCGTGCAAAGCTTTATGACTGGTGATCAGCTTTTGAAGCCTGCATTACCACTTCTAAATCATGTCTGTTTGTTTATGCAATCGTTTAATGGGCTACAGGAGATGGTGGTGGGGCCTATCCTCTTAAACCGCTCGGACCCGTTTTTGTTTTACGATCGCAGACAGAGTACAATGTGACTGTATTATCAGATGTCTGTCTGTATTGGGTTACTTTCAGACTTTCAAGCAATTATCTACAAGCCGGTACCATTGTATTTACATTGCATTTGTTTAGCAGATGCTCTCAATAACTTATAGTGTAAGAGAACATACCTAAGAGCATCCACCTGAGTTACATAAGCAACAGGCTAACAGCCCTGGCTAACAGCATTCTCAAGCTAGCATCCGTGCATGCACAGATGTGCATGCAACATCAATAAAGCAATGATTCAAGATAACTGTGCAAATCAAGAAGCAAAAGACATTCATCACAAGAAATAAGAAAACTTAAAATTAATAATAAATGGAATTAATACATATGGTAGGACCACACGTGGGTAGGGATGGGAGGGGGCAAAGATGCAGTCTGAAGAGGTGGGTCTGCCTGACTGGGCAAGCAAAGGCCCAAGTCGACTTCTTTGCTTCATTTAAAAGTTAAGTTTCCAAAGTCAAATTAAATTCCGAAACCCCATTCTATTAAAAATAATAAATAAATAAATAATCAGTATGCATGGAACTTATTTCTGTCTTTCCTTCAAGCAAAACCATGAACATGGCTTAATTAAACATTTTCAGATTGGCACTTTTATTATGGAAAAAAAAGAAATAGATCCAAGTGCATCTGTTGTGTTGTTGCCAAATTAAAGTAAGCAATAGTGTGCAGTATATCTTCATTTTATTTAGAAAACAGAACAAAACAAGGGAACTGTGCATCCCTGTTCATTTTGTTTTCATAGATGGTAAAGTGCCAATGTAACATCCTTTATCATAATAAGGCCCTGACAGACATCTTGACTATCATAATCTATTGAAAAGATAAGAAACAGCTTTCCAACAATGCCAACTAGTTGTCATTGTTGACACATGGATGCGCTCTATGAAGTTGCATATTAACAAAGACTCTTGTGAGTGTGTGTTTATGTGAGTGAGTATGGGATACTGGATGTAAACATCTATAAAACTGTTGATTTATTCGCTGTTTAGTTCATTATTTTCATAACGTCGTCTGCTTTTGAAGCTAATAATCATTTTTGTTGTTCAGATTTGGATGTCACATTCTGTATTCTGTCATCCTCATTGAGCACTCTCACAGGGCTTTAGCAACGTTCCTTATAATACCCTCCATTCAATTTATTATGCAGCACATATTAGCCACCTGAGGAAACAGTAACATTGGCCGTGTATAAAACAACTATGGATCACAGCAGTATATTTAGCATATTGTGGTAATTAGCCTAATATTAGATTTGAATAATTAACTGTGGTAATGCATTTAAAGAAAATCCTCACTTTGACAATGGTTCAGCTGTAGGTGATGTTTCCATTCTTTTGTTCACAACCAGTATAAAGCTGCTGTCTATGCTTCTGTGTATTATATTTCAAAGTGCGATTGTTACATGAAAATGATGTATGTAGTCATATCTTTGGTGGTCAACTATTATTAATGGTGAGGTTGCTCATATAGTATTTACATAACTAGTGCCATTGGACACCACCTACTGAAGCGGCATTTCTGCATTTTAATATTAGACGCTACAGTCTTATGTGTTGAATACACCCCAGGTGAGCAGGAGGTGAGGTTCTGATGCTGCCTTTTGAACCAAAACAAAAGGACCAGGTGAATGGTGAAATCAAACAAAAGAGTTTTTAAAGATGTTAATGATTTTAACTTATATTACATGCGCAATATGTTCAATAAACAATATAGCCAACAGGTCATCTTGGGGGAAAAAAGCTACTTAAAGTAATGAAATCAAAACATCCAGTGTTATGACACGGAACATATTTGTTGACTTTTGTTCCGAGACAAGCAGAATGCGCTGTCACTTTGCATTGCATTGCAAGCAGAGCTGTGGCGCTGACAGTGCCTTCAGAAGTTCAGCCGCAAAATTGTTGTGGGGAAATAAACGCGAACGTCGAGTCAGACACGTGTTCCAAACGTCAGCCACCTGAAGAGCTCGCCTGAGAGGCCGACAAGAGAACCATCAGCAGCAGTCATGTACTTTTTGCTGTTTTAAAGGCATCTTTGGCTCACGAGTCTTTGATCTGTCCCCATTAGCTACTCTCTGTGACCTCCTATACACGGCCCCTGACACCTCCACTGTGACAGAATCTCCTTTTCACAGCTGGAGGCAATAGCTCGGCGGAGTTGGAGATACGAGCCGAACGTGAAAATGACACGGCGTGCTCTTTTCCTAACGAGCATCGCACCTGTCAAGGAATTAAGAAGGTGTGCCACGCAACCCGCTCTCAGCCGTGCAATTCCCTCAGCTGACAATAGGTGTCAGTAGCAGCAGCAGGAGACTGAGGACCTGATTTAATAAAACCTTCAGCCTGCGCAAAGCCTTTTAGGACACGAAAATTAATAATACAACCGATGAATGGTCATGTGATTGGTCATGTTAATGGTTTAGCATGTCCCAAAATGTTTGGCACATGCTACAGGTCTTAGTACATCAGGCCCTAAATGCTTAAAACCTTTAGGATTTAAGTTTATTTTTAGTTTTTTAAATGCCGACTGCCAAAATAATGGATTCCTTGCCTCTTGTTTAACCATTATTCTCTGTACTAACTGCATATTTAGATGCCTCTGATGGAAGTTGTTTACGCATTTGAGCAAAATGATTTTTTTTTTTTTTTGTTGTGCACCAGACCGAACGCTGGGAAAACAACAAACCGCCAAGATGCAATGTTAACAGCGTGCTTTACCTCTCAACGGCCAGGTAATTTAATGGCTGCAAGCCAACTGCGCGGAAGCGGAGAGCACGAGCGGTCAGATAGTGTCTTTTCATGAATAACAGAGCCGGCGGTGTGGGGTGTGAGAGCTGCTGGGTGAGGTCAGGCGTTTAACCCGCCGCGGTGGTGGACCGGCGCCGGTTCCCTCGCACGCCTACGGAACGAGCGAACCGGCCGGCCCTAGAGCGGCGGGAACGGCTGTCAGTCACGCCGCGATCTCCCTCGCGCTTTTTTTTTACACACGGGCGGAGAGTTCGGACGCCCGCATCGCTTCTTCCCCTTTCTGGGAGCTCGCAAATTCGTTTTAGCCGAGAAACGCCCGATCTGGCGGCACCCCTGACACGTAAATCGAAGTGCAGACTACCAGCCGCGGTGACAAAAGCATAATTGAACGCGAAGAACGCCTGTCTGTAACGTCTTTATGAGGCACTGTTTCAACCCATCACGGGATTCAGGTGCAAAACGCAACGTCGGTAACACATTTCGCCGTAACGGATAGCAGAAGAAGAGCTTGCTTCTCGTTCAGCCGGCTAATTTTGTCAAACAGGCTCCAAGCACCTGTTCATTTCACGTTCAAACCACGCCTATGATGTGGCCAAAGGGGGGGAAAAAAAAAAAACATAAAAACCAGAGTGACTTGTGTTTGAGTCATTGCAGTAATCACTGATACCACGGTCTCACACGGCCCCTGAAAGCGTGTTCTGTCTGCACAATGGAGAGCGCTGTACCTGTTTAACACGTGTAATTCGATGACGGCCCCTTATCCCCACGGCCTGGAGCGCAGACGGCGAACAAGAGGCGGCGGCGTTTCGAGAGCTCGTCTGAGTTTGGAGAAAGAATAACATCGCCCCACCGAAACTCTTTACACCGACCGCGGTGGCGGGCGCACAAAGAGCCCTCTCTCTCTCTCTCTCTCTCTCTCTGCAGTATCGTAGCCGGGGAGCTGCATAGCAACCAGACGCGGCGGCTAAGCCCCCCCACTCTCGGCACATTAGCGGGCCCCGGCGTCTCGCGTTACGGAAACCGCCGAATTAAAGTTCGCGTCCCGGCGCGAACCGAGAACGCTCCGGACGGGCGGGCAGCGGGCCAGCAGCGTACTTAGCGGTTTTCAGATGGCCAGATTACAGTAAAAAAAAAAAAAAGAAACACAGCGAATTGATTTCGCGTAATGTCACAGCGGACGGGATAATGTAGTGTTCATTCGGCTAATGGCGCGGGGGGCTCGTTACAGCCGAGTTCGGCGGAGGTGCTTCTGACCGATCGCCCGGGAGGCGTCCGCGTCCGAGCCGAGAGGGGCGAAGCGGGGCGGGGCGGGGCGGGGCGGGGCGGGGCGGGGCGGGGCGGGGCGGGGCGCGGCGGGAACGCGAGCTCAGAGGCACCGCCGTGGCTCCCGCCGAGCTCGCGTCTGGATGCGCCACGCGCACAGCGCCATAAGGCCTGAGTGTGACCGCGTCCCTTTGGCACCTCTGATAGGCCGTCCCTGTCATACCTTCCACTCTAATGCGGCTGGCCGACGGCCAATCGCTCACCTGCACCTTTTTTTTTTCTCTCTCTCTCCCCCGTTTAAAAACGGAAACAGTTGCTCGGCAAATGTCCCCCATATGGTGGATACAGGTGTCGTGGGGGGCCACACCGCTGATTTAGATATCAGTTGCCAAATTTCAAACATCCAATACAAGGAGTGTTATCCTGAGAGGGGGAAAAAAATCTATTTCTGCTTTTATACTTATTTACCTTATTTAGGCACATTTCAATGAGGCATGAAGTCATTGATTTGCTCCTCACTGAAAATAGAAGGCTCCTCCATTCCTTCACATCCTGAAAGCTTGTTTTCTTAAAAAGAAAGAAAGAAAAAAAAACATCAAGTGCGTGGGTTGTCAGTTGTATTCTTTCCAGGGACACTCCCTAGATTATTATTTATCCCACTCTCATTTGCTTTTTTTTTTTTTTGAAGTGCGGACAAAAGCGGCATTTCATATTTACGTCGCTAGCGGAGCATGGATAAACGAAGCCGCGTGTGGCCGGGAGGGAGAGGAAGAGCGAAAGAGGGCTAACGCGGAAATACGCGCCTTCTCTGGAACAACATCAAGGGGCCCCGGCGGATCACACGGGCCGTCTCTCCCGCTTCGAAACGCGGGGAGCTCTCCTAATTACGTCCTCCGCTCCCCCCCCGTCCCAATTAGCGCGGCGAGGTACCGAACCTCAATCAATCAATCACGACCTATTAAGAGCGGCGCGCCTGGCTCGGGGAGCTGGCACAGCGCTCTTCGGGGCCAGAGGGGGGGAAAGCCACCAGGGGGAAGAGATAAGAGGAGATAACGCAAACAGGAAGAGGAAGTGGTGGAAACGGCGTAAACATGACGATCGTAACCGAGCGACGGTAAAACAGCGAGCGATTTAACCTAAGAGAGATCATTTCAGTGTTATAAAATAAGTTCCTCTCACTGGTTTCTACTGCTATGAATGTGTACGGTACAGAACTATCTGCAGGGTGTACAGCTGCCTGGTAAGCTAAGCAGGATGTAGTCTAGGCAGTTTGTAATAATACCTTTATTGCATAGACAGACTCTCTCTCACTCTCTCTCTCTCTCTTTCTCTCTCTCTCACAGACACACACACACACATACACACACCACAGGTACCCATCAATACATGAAAAAACGCGTACACGCCCATATGCAAACGCACTAACCTACACTGACCAGTACAAGCTAATTCACTTAAATGAGGGGGGCTAATGGTTCTGAGGCTTTTTTTAGTGTCCGGAGAAGGGTCATTCATCACCAGCTGAACTCTTGGCTTGACTGTGTGTACCTTTCCTGCACAAAAGGTTGAGTTGAACTTAAGTCTGTCTGAATATTCAAAATTGTTTTGAATCTCTTTATATTTTCCAGTTTTTTTTAATATAAAGTAGTGGACAAACACAATTTGACCACAATAGATGCAATCTCATTACTTTATAATAGCCCTCATTGCCGGATCTAACCACCCCTGGTGGAGATAACTTACGTGACCACTTCCCCTCTAGCCCTTTGATTCAATCCTTGACTTACTGCCTTGTAGTTCTTCAGAAAATAATTGAAATAATAGTCACGTGTTTCACTCCTCCACTTTACTGAAATGCTATAGCTAACCAATATCCCTTCTGCAGCAATTTAAAGCCATTTGGCCAGAAGCTGGACATTCGCCCCTTCTCTAACTTCATTCTATAATTCTCCCATAATAACGACTCCTTCTGACTTTACAAATGTTTTTTTTTTCCCCCCACAGTAGCAAGCCTCCATGTCTTTTCTGTCACTCCATTGAAAAGGGAGGGTGGGGGGGGGGGGGGGTTCTGCTTCAATTATCCTGTTAGCCAGGTCCCCATACCCCTGCCAAGAGCCAAGAGTTATGCAGACACTTTAATGAAACGTCAGCAGGTGATATTTATAAGATATTGGGCGAGCACATTCCTAACACAATGGGACGCAATTAACACCCACATTCATAAGGGCCATAAATCTGCTTTCCCCCCCCCTCTCCTGTGGAACACCCCTAGTGGCACGGTGATCAATAGAAAGAGCAGAGAATTTCTGGCATATTATTTAATTCAAAAACAACATTTCCAGCCCCTGCGTACTTGTGTTCTTCAGGGCCACTGCCGGTGGAAGCAGCGGACCTCCTGGTGCTGCCAGAGAGATTGTGTGGGGTCCAGCACATCTAAAGCTGCAGTATAAATCCTTCAGTTTTAATGTGAGATATTGCCAAACCCCAGCACACTTATTTTCAACAGATAATAAGAAACTACAAGCCCCAGGGCGTACACACACGCGGACGCACACGCACACACGCACACATGCACATACACACACACACGCATGCACACACACACACATACACACACAAATCACACATAATTCTACTGTGCATACTATATCATGACATTGCAATATTGCTGAAATACAAATACTTGATTTCCTTAAATTGATTGTGTTTATTCCTGTGATAGATTTATTAGGATCCATTCCTCTCTGTATAGCGAGCTAATAAATCTGACAAACACCAGCCTGAATGAAATATTGCCCTGCGAGTGAATAGTGCGTAGCGCCACCTTCAGGTAGGTCTCGGCTTTGCTTGTCTGAATTGTTATACGTCTGCGTAGTCTCAGGCACCACTCCCTGGCAATGCAAGTACAAGTCTCTGGAGAAACACTCGTCTCATAAACGCCTTTCCTGCTAACAATGGATGATTACTGCCAATCAGTGCAGCGATGCAAATAATTTCGCATTACAATTAAACGGACTGAAGTTATGAAATGGAAGGCAAGAGGGCTAATTGCGAAATAACTGAGAAAAGTGTGGATCAGTGATCCCACTTCACGTTTTAAAGTCCTGGGCCCGCAGAAGATCGGCTCCTGGCTCACAAGCTCCTCTGGGCCCCAGCAGGTCAGGCCCAGAGAGCTGGGTGCAGAAAGCCGGCAACAATAACCAAAAAATGAATCTATGAATCGAACGTGCAATACATAGCCACAAGCATGTGGACACCTTACATCCAACATCTCATACAAAATTATGGGCATTAGTATGGAGTTGGTCCACACCTTGCTGCTATAACCTCCACTTTGCTGGGAAGACTTTATACTAGATGTTGGAGCATTGCTGCAGGGATTTGCTTCCATTCAGCCAGAACAGCATTAGTGAGCTTGGGCACTGATTGGGTGATTAGGTCTGGCTCGCATTTGAATTTTCAACTGATCCCAACGGTACTGGATGGGGTTGAGGTCAGGGCTGTGTGCAGGCCAGTCAAGTTCTTCCACACTGTTCTTGACAAAGCCATTTATATATGGACTTCACTACGTGCCATTGGAATTCAGTGGATCCAGAGCCATTTAAGAGAGAAATGTGCGCGGATAAAAACGTCCAAGTTTTAAACGACAGTTTAAATCACAGACTGTGACAGGGACAGTTATGTTAAACTCTTATTCATTTTCTCCGTAGGGAAATTCTCCTTTGTTCCGAAAACCCATATATGAGTAACGGTTTTGCCCTGCGTTACGTCTGACTTCCAAGGCCCATGGGTAGTCAGCCAGTCAGCCAGCCTGCTCCCCAGTAAGAGACATTCACTGTTCTGGCTATTAGGCTCCAGCAAATGTGTGTGTATATATATAAATATATATGTGTGTGTGTGTTCGTGCATGTGTGTGTGTATGTATATATTTGCCTTAAAATATATTTGTGTGTGTGTGTGTTTGTGAGAAAGAGAGGGATATATATATATATATATATATATATATATATATAGAGAGAGAGAGAGATAGAGAGAGAGAGAGGGGGGAGATAAAGAAAGAGAGAGAGGGAGAGAGAGAGAGAGAGAGAGAGAGATAAAGAAAGAGAGAGAGGGAGGGAGGGAGTGCAGGTATTGTTTGCTCAATCCTGACACCAGAACACTTTCACTCTTTTGGCCTGAGAACAATCTGAGCAGGCTACAGGGACTTAGTATCAATATTTTATCCTGCCGATCAATGGCAAACATTCAAGTCCAATTCCCGTTGATTCGGATCAAATTCATCTGTGATCCTCAGAGAAAAGCGGGGAAGAAATGGGACACAGTGCTGCTGCCCGGAAGGTTTAACAGCTCAGAGACCTGGAAGTTTTGTCTGAACCCCTTACAGTATATGTATTTTTTTTTGTTTCTTCAGTTTTTTTTTTCACAGCTGCAGAGCTAGGTCCAGCTCAGATGCAAAGCCTGCCGTCTGCAGGAAATGTTTATTTGTTTCTGCACAGAAATGCATTCTCTTGCATGAGTAAAGCGCTCTCCCTCGTTTTAAATTCAGGACTAGCGCCGCTGCTAATTTCCGTAGGTTAATGAATGCAGGGCTGAGAGGCACACGCGCGCGTGTGTGTGTGTGTGTGTGTGCGATGCTCACCTCGGGCTGCCGATCAGCTTCGTAGGCGACCATGCGTGAACAACACCCTGGGGAGGGAGATATCAAACCCCAACAAATTATCTCCTGAATAGAAATTATAACATTGCCTTTCTTCATGAACGGATGCTCTGTAGCTAGGCCACTTCTCTTCGGCTGGCAAGTGGCAGACGGCAGCCCTGAGCACAGCTATTCTCTGACAGCTGACACTAGAATGCCTTGAGGTCAAAGGTCAGTCCCCCCCTGAATTTATAGTCCCTGAGGAGACAATCAATTAAAGGACAGAGAGGGCTGCTCTCTGGGGAGCAAAGAATCTTGTTTTAAAATGTGATTGACTATTTTAATTAATTAATGATTTTTATTAAACATATGTGTAAATAAGTTGAAATAAATGATAATCAAAAGGACAAAGCTGACATGTTTCAAATTAAGTATTTTAAAAAAATGTTTATTATTATTATTATTATTATTATTATTATTATGGGACCAATGCATAAGGGCCCTGGCCATTTTATAGAAAAAGGTGATGGTGTTTATGAATGCAATAAAGTGGAAAGCAGTACACATACAGCATGCTCAAAGCTGCTGTCACACATTTAGTTCATCCACAGGAAAAGCACAACGGTACAATATGATTTTTATTTTTTGTTGTTGTGTCACCAAAGAAAGTTCAAGAAAATGGATAAACTCGTAAGAGGCCACAGGTGTCCGAAACAGCGAGGATCATGGGCCGGAGAGTGATGAGAGATTGGATCTGGAGAGCTTCAGTACCCCTCGCGGTAGCGGATGTGGGGAGGAATGAGAGAGTGCGAGTCCGTTGCAGCTCTCTGCCCGCTGAGTGATTGATTCGAGGAGAGCCGGCGAGCTTCACGAGGGGAAGTCAGACGACTAACCAGCGACTGGGACTGCAGTCCCCGGCAACGCGCTCTCACTCACTCACTCACTCACTCACTCAGGCTTCTGCTGACAGCGAAGGAGAGCGGCGCTACCAGGCGACTCGCGGGAATCCGTGCAGAACGCGTCGCAATATAGCGAGCTGCAGCGCTGGGGCCCTCCCCTGCACCACTGACTGACTGACTGACTGACTGACTGAGTGACTGGCTGACTGACTGACTGACCGACCAACCGACCGAATGACTGACTGACAGAATGACTGACTGACTGACTGACTGACTGGCTGAGTAACTGGCTGACTGACTGAGTGAGTGACTGGCTGACTGACTGACTGACTGAGTGAGTGACTGGCTGACTGACTGACTGACTGAGTGAGTGACTGGCTGACTGACTGACTGACTGAGTGAGTGACTGGCTGACTGACTGACTGACTGACTGACTGACTGACTGACTGGCTGAGTAACTGACTGACTGACTGAGTGAGTGACTGGCTGACTGACTGACTGACTGAGTGAGTGACTGGCTGACTGACTGACTGACTGAGTGAGTGACTGGCTGACTGACTGACTGACCGACCAACCGACCAACTGACTGACTGACTGAATGACTGACTGACTGACTGACTGACTGACTGGCTGGCTGACTGACTGACTGACTGACTGACTGACTGACTGACTGACTGACTGACTGACTGACTGACTGACTGACTGACTGACTGACTGGCTGGCTGACTGACTGACTGACTGACTGACTGACCGAATGACTGACTTTATTTACACACGTGCTGCCGGTGCTCCGCTCCACTCCTGGAGATTAACGGGGCAGACTCGAGGAGGAGGAACACAAACAGCGCTGATGAGCTCCTCCGCTCCGGGAACAAAGGCGACACTCCGGCTTGCTTAATTCGGAGAGAGAGCCGCGCCTTTTTTTTTTAGCGGGAAGAGGAGGCAGATGTCTCTTTTCTGTCGGGCCTGAAATCCCGCGTCAAAGCTCTCCACCGCCCTGCTGAACGTAAGTGCTGCGCGAAAACGCGGGCACTCCGCGTGATTATGGGCGCGGGAATCAGCGCAAGCGATCTTCGCTTTAGCGCAACGCAAACGCCGCCCGCAGCTATGTGCTCTCGCCGCCGCGGCGCACCGGGGGCTCCGAGCCGGGAGAACGGCCGACCCCCTCTCAGCAGCGCGACGGGGGGCCGCGGTACGGAAAAAAAACGCACTCCACAAAAGGCCTCCACCCAAACACCGATCGGCATCAAGGACTCCATCCAGAGGAAGCTGTCAACGTCGCGTCGTGTTCCTTTCGCAGACACGTGCTCGGTGAGCGTTTCGTGCGACGTCGTTACAGTGTGAATGCAAGATAACTACCCTAACCGAGCCAAAAATACAAATCCTGAACAAATACAGACGACATCCATAACAAGCGTTTAATACGTTCCTCGTCACAGCCGCTGGAAGATGGCGGCTGTGACGAGGAAGCTAGATCCATCCTAAATAGATAGGGTGTTGAATGGTGATTTTAACTGTTTTTCTGTCCTGAACATCATGGGAAGCTGATTGAATCATTGGGAGGGTGAGTTCCGACAGTCATCATGACTGGGAGAGGTGAGTACCTAGGGAGGGAGAAGGTCGCTCGTCTCACAATAAGATTTGGGAATGCGGACCTTAGAAAGCCGTACCCCATGGTTCGGAGCCTTTACGTTTGGGTCTGGAAATAGGCACTGTAGGCACTGGGGGTGACACAGTGCAGTCACACACGCGGCATATGTAGGTATTCAGCTGGGAGACGGAGCGAATGTACTCTGCGCACAAAACTTTTACCGTTAAAAACCCCTGGATGACGGATCGCATTGCGTAAGACGACTCTACCGTACGACAGCAGTCTACTCGCAGAAAAAAATGGCAAGCGGCGGGGGAGCTTCTAGTTTCCAGACTGAGCCGCGACACGGAAGGAGACACAAGCTCTTCAGTTCCCTGGGGTTTTCAGCTGTGTTTGTGACTGCGTCGTGTTGAAGGCGAGAATGCATCTAAGTCACCATGGCAATGCAGTTCCACAAGCAACAGCACATTCTAAATTCCGATTGTGGTAATATCCCACTCTCTCTCTCTCTCTCTCTCTCCGTGCAGGTGACTTTCAACCACAGAAAACATAATAGGGGATCTAGGAAAACCATGTAAACCGCATGTACTGCTGTAGCTAGCAAACAACAATCTTTTTTTTCTTTTTTCTAAAAAAAAAACACCACAAGATAGCATCAACACCTACTGTTATCTCACATGAAGGATAGCTACTAGGCGTGTCAATTTTGTAAGCTGTACACCCAAGGATGGTGGTGCCTGGCGCATTCATACTGTATGCAAATGGTGCCATTTGCACCTTAAAGCAAATCATCCAGACAAGCTTGTGAGACCATCTTTGCTAGACCATGATATCACCTCACACTACCTTTTTTTGCACTGTTTGAGTTTAAAACCAAAAAAAAAAAAATTCCCAAAATATTCCATTTTTTAAATATTTTTTGTTCATATTTTCATACATGCTATACTATACAATTTAGGTTTTCTCCCTATATTTCCACTGCTTGCTTTCACAATACAGCCTGTCCATTCAAGCAGAAACTTCTTCATTACAGCCTCCCCAGATGTGTACAGACAATGATATGCTCAGGCTTGGGAGAGCTTTGAGAGTTTGAAATTGAAAAATAATCCCAGTTAATCTTTAATGATCACAAGTGATATAAACAGAGAGTATGTATTACTCATAAGCTTTATCTTCCAGTCTTTTGTTGTCTGAATGTGAACTCAGTTCAACAAAGGAGGTCCATCTTGGAACACCGCGACCATCAGAGGCGTTCCTCTACCTGAGCTTTCAATTAGAGAACTGAATAAATCATCCGTCCATCTAATATCTAACCCACTTATTTGTAGTCAGGGTTACAGGGGGATTGAAAAACAGGGGCTGGATCTAATTTTGAACTATGGGGGAAATCGAAGTACCTAAACGAAACTCACACAGACAAAGAGAGAACATGCAAACTCCATGAAGAAACTTAGGACATTCTTGCATTGAGGTGACAGTGCTATCCAAAGCACCATTGTGTCACCCAGCATAACACATTATTAATGCAAATTCATGTACTGCATGCAGGCAAACATCCACATTTAGGGTAAGAACCAAATTAGAAAAAAAGAAGCTTTGAATATGTACAGGGCCAGTTTTGCCTACCCCTGGGTTATGCCAGTGGTACACTCCATAAACCCCCCCTCCCCCTTCTCTTGGGGGAACGCTACGCTCCACAACAGAGGTCTTCGATCCTGGTCCCAGAGATCCTCAGGAACTTATGGGGTTTTTAACATCATAATCAACAACAAATATAGAGCCAAGGAACCGGGAGAGGTGGGTTTTCTGTGTAATCAGCTGCTTCAACTTATCAATTAAGTGTTGAGACCCAAAGGCCCCGTGGTTCTCCACAACCAGCATTGCAGGCCTCTGCCGCACTCTAAAATCTAATGACAGTGTGGAAACAGGGAAGAGCAATTTGCATACATTCAGCGCCACAGATAATTTTCTAATTCATTAGAAAGTTAATTTAGCCAGATCTCCTACTTCACTCTGTGACTCTCCCTTCGAAAGCAATGGGCGTTTCAAGTCACAGCACTCCTTTATCTGAAAACAAATCTAACAATTGTCATACAAACAGAAACAGAATCACATACAGAGACAGGGATGCACACACACACATACGCACACACACACATACACTCATCCCTAGGCATTTTCATCTCAAAACTGTTATTAGACACTTAATTCAGTCACGTCCCAGAGTAAATATTTGTGCAGCGATGCTATTCCATAGTGTCGGTGATAAGAGTAACCCCATTTTGTGAGCAGCCTCTGTTGGCTGTCAAAAGTTTATCTTTCACTTAACTACATTTTCAAAAATATTCACTGACTAACCAGTTTAGAAATGAAACAATATAGCGGCTCCCTACTCTTTTCTCAGCAGCGTGCTGGGACTTCGCAGATTTATACATGGAGACATGAGGGGATGGAGAGGTTTGTTGTCCTGGGTGGGTCATCTGGCCGACTCGGTCCTCTTTACTCCGGACATTTCAAGATGAACTGCGCCACTCTGTTACTGCGGCAACCGCTAAGGAATCTGCCCATGCCGTTTCACAGAAAACCACAGGAGCTGCACAGGAGGTGCATCCTGGGACAGTTCACACCACCATGAGCTAACTGAGCTTTGTGTGACTGGTTGCATCCTTCTGCTGACCCCTTCAGACTGCTGTCCAGCTGTGGTGCTCGTAAAGCATGTGACCATGTGATGTCACATCCTGCTGCGGCCACAGCCCCCCCTTTCCTTTTTTTGTTGTTTGGTGGGGGTGGGGGGCGAGGCATTGATGGAAAGGCAGCCGAAGGGAAGGCCGAATCGCATGGCTAACGCAGAGCTTCAGACGTGCTGTACAGAGCTCCCCTGAGCTGAGCCTTGTAAAAAAAAACAAAAAAAAAAAACCTGTCCCCGGGCTTTAAATCACATGTGTTCATCTGGCTCAGCTTTTCATTTAAGCCAGCAGTCCTTTAACCTCCCGCCCCCACCCCCCCCGCGTTTCCCGTAGCAACACCGATTTCTGATCACCACCAAATAACTAGGCTAACACTTTCAGCCCCATTCCCTGACCCCCGACCCCTGATACCACAGAGAATGAGGGAGCTCGAGAAGCCAGTGATTTCCACTTTTATTCGAGCTTTTCTTCCCACAAAGCTCTGTCGATGACCCAGCAGTTCCCGTGTCTTGGTTAAAGTCACTTTATACTTTTCCCAGCTGTTAGCTCACTTCTATAAAATATAAACAGTCTCAACAAAAAAAAAAGGTATTAAATAAACTGCATTTTAAATGTTTCTCTGTTTAAATGCATTTATGCGTCTCTCCTGAGGAAAATGTTAATTCAAAAAACTGTTGGATGGAAATTCATGGAAGAATTCCAATCATAACCAGGTCCAACTTTATGCACTTCAGGTGATGCAATTAAAATAAGCAATTTCTTATTTTAACAGTACTTCATATTTGTAACTTGCAATCAATAAAATATAACTGAGGAGGATGTAAAACGTTCTTTATGCGCTGATGTGCAGGTGAGGAAATGTAGCTTGCTTCACTGCCACAATCTCTTGCCTTCATTTTAAGAACACCTGGCTAACTCAAAGTCTGTTGCATTCCACGTTAACCCTTATTGACCAATCAGGTCTTTTCTAAATTATGCACCATGGGATTTTCTACAAAGGCCAGAAATTTCATGAATATTTGTCGCACTGCAAAACGTATACTTAGCCAAGTGATGTGAATGAACAAATCTGCATAATGTAATATTTCATTTGTAGACTTTTACTGAGATCAGTTAATGTTTTTTTAAATAAAATAAAAAAACATTTTTGTAGAAAGATCGTCAGCATGATCATCTTCAGACTTGTGCCACTTACTGGCATCATATTACAGGAAAAATGTTGGTATTGAGAAAATGCTAAAATGCATTCATATGTACAGTGTCTTAAAAAAAATGATTCACACTTTTTACAGAAGATTATTGGTTATCGTTCTGGTGAAGTGTGAAGTATCCTCCTTTCGAATGTTGATTGACTCAAGCAAGTTGACCACTAGGATTCTCCTGTACTTTGCTGTATTCACATTCCCAGCCCCCCCCCCCCCCCCCCCACACACACCACTCATGTCCTGACATGCCTTTCAGCCTCCACCAATTATAAATGTTCCAGAATTTGAAATGGCTAGCATCATTCTTGACAGTCGGGAAGGTATTGTCTAGGGTTGGCTAGGCATCGAGCTGTGTTTGGTTTGTACATTTAGACACAAAAAACCTGCCAAATGCCTACAACATGAGTAGCTAATATGACTTGCATTGTATATAGTGTTTATAAATGTATAAGCAAAAATGATGTGCTATGGCACACACTATGCGTTAATGACAACAGATTCCATTGTTGTAGAAGACGCCTACAATGTGAAAATATTCACTTCCCCTTCAGAATTAGTATTACCTGGACAAGCAGCAGCAGCAGCAGCAGTAGTCCTGGCAGCATTAGCGTACCCTGAGGGAGCAAGCAAGTTCTGGATGAATCTCAAGAAATACGATAATAATGTAAGAAAAGCGGCGAATCTTTTCTTAATGTATTTTTATTGTAAAGCTATAAGGAAGGAATAATTACAAGGGACTCTCTTTGATTTGCTCAGCAAAAATAAAAGACCACAATTAGTTTTTTTTTTTTCTTTTTTCAACATGCGAATACTGATCGGAACAAAATGGAACAAGTGGAAATCAAACAAACCAACGACCCATTTCCGTTGAAGCTCACTGTTTGCAAAAAATAAAAAATAAAATAAAAAAAACATTAAAAAATCCAACAAAATAAAAAAAGGTAAACCGTAAAAGAGACAAGAAGCCAGTGAATATAACTACAGTAAACGCATATTAGACTGTCGCATCCACACTGACGGTGAATTCACCCAATCGCACCCTATCAACCCCTACCTTAAAAATATTTTACAATTTTTTCATTTGCCGTTGGATTTCATCATAAGTTTTAAAAAGCTACACTTGCATGTACATAAAACTGTACTGAAAACAAGGCATCACTAGCATGTTTCCTATATAAATATAACCAACATTTAGGCTACAAACTTGTACTTCCTGCAAAGACAAACTTTTCATGGTGGCTGTTTTGTTTTTTATTTTTCTTTCGGTTGTTTTCCCCTGATGTTGGAAAAGCATGGCATGCTAATACATAAGAAAAAAAAAACATCATTTGTTACTTCTAGAGTGTAGGGAAAAGATCTGGAAATTGAGAATGGCAGTCACCCTGTTTGGGAATCTCATTCAATGGGATCCTGAATTTAGCTGCATTACGTGGTGTGGTTTTGTTTCATGACAAAATGGCGTGAGTGGAGGGTTCGAACCCGAAACCACATCTTCATGCTGCTCATCATCGTTGACCATGCTCACAGTAAGCCTTAAAACTGAGACTGTCGGGTATTTTATGAACAGTGTAAAACAATCTTGATGCAAATTACGTGTAATATGCGGATCAGCAGATCCTTTCCCGCACAAAAGGTTGTGAATTGTAAAGTTTTTTTTCTTCTTCTTTTAAAAATACCAACCATGGAAAAAAATTAAAAAATAAACAAAGAAACAGACCACCATGAGTTAACACATTATTATCATTTACAAATCTCAATCCAAGACCTCTTGTAAAAATAGCAATGACCATTTACATTTACATGTTTATAACAGTGTTTTTTTTTCTTCTTTTTGTACTATTAATAAAACAATCACAACAACAGAAAATGTATATATTTATAAAATTGGCTTTTTTTCATGCTGTACTAAGACGGTTACTTCATCTGGATAAGACCCTTAGACTGTGCTCCCATTTCACCCCCCTAATAAACTGATCCACATTGCGCACTTCCTACTAAATTGTGTATAACCATTTATTTCATATGGATGCATTTTCAAATGGGTTTCCTTCATCTACATATACTTCCTGCTAAATAACGAACCTTCGGACATGACACTGAGAGGACGGAACTGTGACTGGTGCCCCACATACCCTGTACATAACCTGCTTGGTTGTTTCATTAAAATGGAAGTGTGTTGAAAGCTATTGCCTTGTGGGAATCTCTGTCCCACCGCACCGAGCGATGTCGTCAAATCGAAATGCCATCCTGGCGACATATTTGCCGAGCAGAATGGCGTCCTCCTGCCTCTGTTTGTACACACGGCAATCCTTACGGTTCTCTTCTAGAAAAATAAACACGAGGGTTGCCAGCTAAAATTAAAAATGTGCTACTGATGGCACGAGTGGCCGGACGTTGCAGAAAGGCCACGTTTCTCTCTGTGACCGAGGGAGAAAGGGGTCTCCATATGAAATATTTCGCCCGTTTCTCGCTCAGCGGGGACCGGGATCCGTTAATATTCTGCGCGGCGAACGCAAGGCAATTGGATTATCTGGGGAAGATCAAGCCAATTTAATCGCTCCTGTTTGCCGTCTCACTTGAGGTGTTTCAAACCCCGAGAAGCGGGGGAGATGGCGAAACGCAGATAAACACACGTGGGCAGGACAAACGCGGGAGAGCGCCCTCGTCACGCGTGTTGTCGTTTCCACGGGACGGTCCTCTCTCCCGCGTTTGCCGTCGTTTCGCGGATTTGTCAGGGGCGAAGCCGCCATGCAAATGCGTGCTGCCATTTTTTTTTTTTTTTTCGAAAAGGCGAAAAACAAACAAACCAACCGAAAAAAAAATACAATTACAGTATGAAAATTGCTTTACTCCAAAAATCAACAGGATGCTATTACAGTGGTCCGTGGTGCTGAGATTTCATCGGCGGTATCTGTGACAGCTCTTCGCCGGGGAATAGCAGGAAGCGGTCCCCAGGGACGGAGAGCCACCGCGACTGTCACTGCTCGTATGTGTTCATACAGCCCAGGTATGCCAGTCTTATCATGCTGCCCCACAATGCATCGCAATGATGATTTACAGCGATGGGCTTCGGTCACTTAATGCAGATTAACATGGAAAACATTACACTAACCCCCTGGCATCCGGTCTGTACATTCACACACACACACACACACACACACACACACGCGCGTACCCACGGCCTTGGGTTTTATTTCACTGTAAATCGGCTCTGTTCAGTCGGCACCATTATCAAGGCCATGGGCGGTCCTGGCTTGTTTGACGGACAGGCTTGAGGCTTCGGGAGCGAAAGGCTGACAGAGAGACCGGAGGAGGAGGGATGCAGGGAGATACACAGAGGAGGTGTGAACCCACCCACCCGCTGATTCACGGTCACCCTGTCCCAGCCCGAAGCGGGGTGGCGACATTTTTGGGCTAGGGCGGGGTTTGTGGGGTCAGTCCGAGGGTGGAGCCCCATCTACGGAACCGTTCGTCATCGCCTTTCGTCCCTCCTCCTCCTCGGTCCGTGGCCGGAGTGGTTTCCCGCGGTTTTGGCGAGGGGTTTTACCGGCGGTGGCAACTTCGGGGGCGGAGCTATCTCGCCCGCCCCTAACGACGCAGATAAACAAGGCCGGGGGGGAGGCCCAAGGTCACGGTGAGGGAGAGGGAGAGTGGAGACCCTGTCAGTAAGAGGAATGACCTGTTTCCTTTTCTGTAGCCCTGGAGGGAATTACAAAAGAAAAGAAGAAAAAGACCTGCCATTCGATCCTGCCATTGTCAACGAATGATCCCAGTGTCCATTAAAGCATTAAAAAAAAAACTTAAAAAAAACCTGAAAGTACCAAAAAGCCATCAACGGCAGACCCTACTATTAGCAATTCAATTTAAAAAATCCTCTCAGATATGCATAACCAACTGTTTTTTAAGTGTTTGCTAATTTCTTTAGCAAGCCACCAATTTCCAGGGTGATTTATATAACTCATTTGTTAGTTAGTCCATTTAAACAGAGGGATGTTTACTTTGTGTTATTTGTTAAAAACCTAATGGCATTGCCCCAGCGGGGAGTTTAACCTGTAACTATTGGTTGAGTCCAAAATATAAATCTAACTCTATAACCACCATGCCATTTTTGGGGAAATGAAAAGATCGTTCAGCTTTGCAAAATGGATAATATGTAATGCGATAGGTAATGTGTCCAAATGTATCAGACAGACTGAATATATTAGATTCCTTCACTCCAGATGAGTGGGAGAATGTGCCAATTCAAAAGCCAATGTAATTTTGGGATGAATGCCCACTTTGGGAAACAAACCCAATTCTTTTCCAATAATCCAGATTATGACATCACTGTGGAAGGGTTCACTTTAGTCTGTGGACTGCCCATTCCCAGTGGACACATTACTGCACTTTCAAATACGGAGAAGACCTCTTATAATGCACCCCAGTTAATACAGAACCCATGCAAGCCGTGAAAGTTATCCAGGAAATGAATTTAAATTTAATTCATGCATTGAAAAATACCCGCGTTGCTCTACGGAAATATTTTAATTCATGAATTGAATTTCAATTAATTTCCTGCTCCACTGAATTAAATTTGAACTGATTCCAAATGCCGGAATTAGCGGACAGTCCGTGACTCAGAGTGGACTCCAGTGGCCGTGCAGCACAAATGAGGTGAAATAATAAAAGTGAAACTGTTTTAAAGTTGTATTAAAAATGCAAGACCTGAGACACCCTGTGACCTGCTCTTGATCGGCTGAATTGTGAGCCTGTTACTGTTAACGGAGCCTCAGGAATACTTGTGACCCGAGGTCCTCGCTGAAAATCTTTTGTCGATACGGCGCCACATTATCATTCCACAATGACTAAAGGTGCCACATGTACGTAACCAGGACACCCACCCCACCTTCACCGCAATGAAAACAGCTGATGATGAATTGTGAAGAACGGTAGTTGATTTCCTGGTGTCAGGCAGGGCTGGCTTTGCAAGGCCCACAGAGAATTCAGAGCCCTCTGAAGGCTACTGTGGAAATGGAGTCGGCTTAAATGCAATTACAGTGGATTATGTTTTTTTTTTTTTTTTGCCATATTTTATCATGGCCATTAAATGGCTTTGACTATATAAGAATGTCATTTTTTAATCTCTCTGGCTGGACATATAATTGGTTTATTGTAATTAATTGTTCCTATAATGAGCACAGGACTTGTGGCCTTAAATTAATAGTCAGGACAATTCTTTTTTCAACCAAACATAATTCTTAATGCTCTTCTCCGAGTGGAGAATGTTGCATGTAGTGCACTTCTCCAAGTGGAGAATGTTGGATGTAGTGCACTTCTCCAAGTGGAGAATGTTGCATGTAGTGCACTTCTCCAAGTGGAGACATCTGCATGAAGTGTACTGAGAGACAATGCATTGTGCACTGAAAATGTATTGGTGGACAGCATTCCTATTAGGGGACTCTCAAACCATCCATTTGTCTTTTGACAAGTTAATGTGATTCAATCTCGTGATTCCTGACTGTGGCACTCTATTCTGTCAGCTCAAGAGTGCTTAAATGACACAGTAAATGACATTCTTCTTTTTTTTTAAAGATTTACACCTATCAAACTGCGTGCATGAATGGTTAAAATTGTATTCTACAATATAGGCCAAAATGGCGGCTAAACAACCATGCTAGGAAAATGGATGATGAGTGACACTTTAACATAAAATTATGAACAAATGAATGCTGGAGAGACAGGTTCTTTTGTTGAACTTTTTTTTTTTCCCCCCCAGTGTTGCAGCCGATGGTTCTGCAAAGAAATTCGGTGACTCTCGTTCTCCCTTCGGAGTCTCCAAAATGATTTGATAAAATAAACATGACCAAAACAACAGACTTACGAAATTTCAGAAGCGAAATAATCAATAAAAAACACATTGTGAATGCATGAACACGAAAGGATTCGCACAGTAAAATAAACCCCTGGTTTGGGAAAAAGGGGGGGGGGTGACTTTGCCTGCTTAGTTACATGGCCCTGGCCACAAGAAAGTAAACAAATAAACAAAAGCGCAAACGTGGCTGTTTGCATGGGGCAGTTTTTTTTCTCCTTTTTTTCTGCAGGATATGCGGCGTGCCTGCCGGTGCAGTGAGTGCCGTCACAGCGCACGGGGCTATTTTCTCCAGCTTCCATTAATCCCATTACGGCTGACACGTTTTTGCCACAGGTGAAATTCCATTACTGTCGCCGGGCTATTAATATAACGCTCAAAATTAACTTTAAACCACAAACCCCCCTCCCGTTTTAGATGTGAAATTATCACCATTAATGAAGAGACCCTGGAGGTGTAATTAGTGCAATATTTCTGCAACCTGTCTCGCGTAAAAGCATCGGAGTGCATCTGTCTCACTACCGGACAGTGTCATTCCCTTGCCCTCATAGTAAGCACACAGGAGAACTATGGAACAAAGATGGATCAGGCTTCCACACCAATGCCCCCCCCCCCTCCCCCTGTCCCCCCTGTCAATCAAGCCCCCTTGTCCCTCCCCTTCCTGTCCTACATCTACATCCAGGCCTATTATATATGTTTTTGGTTGTGCAGCACTCATCATACTGACTGCCCTTAGAACGCAGCGGAGTGAAGCACGTCGGTAATTATGCAGATGATATGAAAATGCATACAGTGGGGCACACAAGCGTGAGAGCTAGCTGTCGGTCTTCGGGCCATGAGCACGGTCATGACTTTGCACCCGTCCCGCAGTCCAGGGGGGAGGCTCCAGTGATCGGACAGTTCCGGGTCGTCTGGGTCTGCTTGGGCCCAGTCCAGGTCGACTAAGTTCCGCGTGCGGACCACTCAGGTCCGATGGACGCCTGAATTCACCCAGCTCAGAGTCAATGTGGTCCAGTGGTTGGACCCCATAAGGCTGAATGAGTCCTGCATTTGGATCACCCTTAGTTGACCAAGTCCTGCGTTTGGACCAGTCATAGTCTACCATATCCTGTGTACAGTATGGTCCGGTCAGCATGATCAAGTCCTGCTTTTGGATAAGTCTAAGGTCAACAAAGTCCTGCCTTGCATTTGTCACCACACATTGTGACCACCATTTTGATCACTTGGGGTCGACCGAGTCCTGGATTTAGTGTTTTGGCCGTTAACTGCGTCAGGTGATGTGGGATACAGTGAGCTGCGATGCTGTGGCAGGTAGGCTTGGTCTTCTCAATGTCCTGTAGTCTCCTCCAGTGAATTAGAGCCTCAGAGTGTGGTCTCCTCTATGGAGTCTAAAAAAAGGGGAGGATGAAGATCAAGTGTAGAGGTGGCATACCATCTATAGGGGCGTGGTCTGGTTGATGGGGGTGTGGCCTTATGTGTGGGGCGTCGTCCCTCTGTGAGGTGGCAAGGAGCAAAATGAAGAGGTGGAGTAGCACCAATATGTGTCAACAGTGGGGCTCTCCAGAACACAGACACCTCAAAATGTTTACAGGTCACTGCCTTTTTTTTTCTTTTTCTTTTTTTTTTTTTGCTTGTCCTTTCTTTTTCCCCCACATAAAACCAATTATAGATGGGAAACCAAGAGGTGGGCTTTCTTCCCCGGGTTTTCGGAGAATTGTGTGGCAGCAAAAAAGAGTGATTCAAGAATCCATCCCCTCCTTCCTGCGTTCCTGTAAGCCGTTCCACCCCCCCTTTGTGAGGGGAAACAGCACTTTGCTAACACAAAGTTCCACATCACCGTAAACATCAAGGACAACAGAAAAAAGAGTTTTGAAGCTCTTTAGAGTGGTCCTCGGAAAGCAGGCCATAGACGGCATGCCATCCAGGGTATTTACAGTACTGTACAGTAATAAAAAATGTCTTGGTTGTATTGATGATCGATGTCGGGGCTGTACGGCCGTGTAGAAAGACTTGCTGTTGGGTGGAGGTGTAGATTCTTAGGTCGATGTGTTGATGTGTTCTGTACCTCACAAAACATCAGTTTCAGCACAGCAGTATTGATTGTAGCTTTGGAGTTCCTGGAATTGGCAGGCCACATCAATCGCTTCCAAACCAAACGAAAAGAAACAAAAAGAATAGTAATGTCCTTTTATATTTCTATTTATATATAATATATATACAATCTTTTTGATTGTTTTCAGTTTCGGCTGTAACGGCATTGCCCTAACGTTTAAAAAGGAAACGGAAAAGAAAAATAAAACGTATTAAAAAGAATTCCATCAAATGCTTACAGTATTTAAACAAAACCATGGTTTACATTCCTTCAGTTAGCGGTTTTGTTTGTTTTTTCTTCATTTAATTTTTTACTAATCTTTCTTTTTTTTTTTGGATTCTAAAGCGTTGTCTTGGTTACAAAAAAAAGCGAGTGGTACGCTGTGGCTTGTCTCCGACAGCCCAGCAAACAGGCACGGGGGGGGGGGGGGGGGGGTCAGGTGTGGCTTGGACGGGGGGGGGGGGGAGGTGGGGGGCGGGGCATTTGAGGGGCAGAGGGAGGGAGGGAGGGAGGGAGGGGTGTGTCTTCACAGGTAGATTTCTCTCTTGGAGGCCTGGCTGGAGGGCGAGGTGGCGGACGGGAACTCCGAGGTCTGGTTGAGGGGGATCTCCTCCAGTGGGCAGTCCTTGCCCGGCTCGTGACTGCTGCCGCCGGAGTAGGCACTGTAGGGGGGCAGGAACCGGATGTTGGCCACCTTGTTGTTGCTCCGCTCCTCGACCAGTTTGGGGCTCCCGCCGGTCAGCCGCTCCTGGCCCTCTCTCTCCTGGTAAGGCACGAAGGTGGAGAGCTTCGGGGCGTTCTTGGTCTTGCGGTTCGGCGAGGGCTGCCCCGGCATCCAGCAGGCGTCAGAGTGGCCGAACTCCGTGCACTCCCGCGTGCAGTTCCCCGTCATAGCCACGTCAGGCAAAGGTCTGAGATCTGGAGAAACATCAAAGGGAGACACGGCGGCCATTTTAGTGCTCGGTGGAAACTGAGATGCCCAAACGTCTCATACAAAGCACTTAGAAGACGTACACTATATGACCAAAAGTATCTGGACACCCCTTTGTCTGGGGCTGTTTTTCATGGTTTGGGCTGGCCCCTTAGTTCCAGGGACGGCAAATCTTAATGCTAGACCGTAGAATCGCATTCTAGACAATTCTGTGCCTCCCCAACAGTTTAGGGACGGCCCTTTCCTGTTCCAACATTTCAGCATCAACAATTCCCCCAGGCACACATATAGAAATGGTGTTGTCCAGAACAGTGTGGAAGAACTTGCCTGGCCTGCACAGAGCCCTGACCTCAACCCCATCCCACACCTTTGGGATCAATTGGAAAGCCAATTGTGCCTGACCTCTCTAATGCTCTTCTGGATGAATGGAAGCAATTCCCTGCAGCACTGCTACAACAACTAGTATAAAGCCTTCCCAGAAGAGTGGAGGTTGTTATAGCAGCAAAGGGTGGACCAACTCCATATTAATGCCCATAATTTTGTATGAGATGTTGGATGTCAGGTGCCCACATAGTTTTGGCCATGTAGCCTATTTTAGACACATTTTATTTCAACTACGCTGTTCTGCTCCTAAATCATATTTCATCTTTTAAATATTTTTTTTAATTCTGATTTTAAGCAAGCAATGTAATTTCCTTTAATAGAATTCTTAATTTCTAATTTGTAACAATTAATAGTAAGGCAATTTAGGAATGTCTAAATGCAATTTCCGTAGTTTTATTTCTTAAATTATGTAAATTGCTTATTTAATTTCTTGTATGCAGGCAACTTCACCTGAAGTTCCCCCTGGAAAATAAAGTTATTCTATTCTATATTCTTTTCTATTCTATCTGGAAACATGCAATGCTGTTTTTGCTTGACTTTTCTGTAGCTACCATCTAACGAGCATCTAAAGTACCATCATGTTTGGAGTGTGTACAAGAGCCATTGGCCGGACATGTATCCAGTTAATGAAAAAAGAGTGTAGAACAGAAGGTGACTTTGAACACCAAAGAGGGGCATATGTTATCCGTGTCATAAAAATAGCAGAATAAATGTTACTTTGAATGGGTAGAACTCTTTTTCATTTACCTCCCCAGCATATTCTGTTTGTATTTATTATTTTTTTTTACCTCCTTTTGCCTTGTGAAACTAAATTGAATAAATAAAATGAAATCAAATATTTCAATCTGATCAACTGCTATCATCACTCAATGGGATTGGATACCTTTCTTTTTTTAAGTAAATTCTACAAAAAATCTAAAATCAAAGGCATAATCCAAGGAAGCAGTAAGCAAATCTGATGCTGGAGTATGAACTCCCGATCAGTGGATGGTGAGATGTATTTCTCAAATGGTCATAGGTGTGTTTGAATTATTGTAAATTTTTTTTCAGAATGATCAGTATTTATATCAAACTTTGCAATAAAGTAAAATAAAGAAAAATGGCTGATAGTCCAAACATTGCTGGCGTAGGCACATCGCAGGCCATAAATCTTACCAAAGTATTTAAAATGACAAGAAATCTCCCAGGCTTCTGTAAGGAATACAGATGGAGTATTCACTGCAAATATCATTTTCATAGGTCACATTACAATTTTTAAATTCCATATATGTAATCTTTTTTGTGCTTGGAAATCGGCTCCTCAAACAGTCCTTAGCCCTGGATGTCCCATAAATCTGTCTGTCTGACGGCACAGTGATTCGAGCCGCTGCTTGAAAAGAGTCACAGGATAAAATCTGACCGAGGGGCATATTTAATTTGAAGTTTTTAAATCAGAAATTAAACCACGAAACTCCTTCTGAAGCTGCAGGAACACCGCTTCTCTTTGGGACATATTGCTTGTGCTTGGTCCCCGCTGTTCCCTTGACTGCAGGGACGTTTTTTAGGGTGCTGCGCTACTTCAGGCTTCGACGCGGGGGGGGGGGCGGTGAAGAAGCAGTCCGACCTGCGACGGCATTACCCCGAGTGCGGTATGTTTGCGTTGCTCCACCCTCCGACATAGACCAGCGATTTCTGAACCTCGATATCGCTGCCGTTTCAAATCTGTGCCATTTCACAGGTGGACTACCATAGCCACGGGATCGCTAAATACTTATTTTGCAATAGCTACATTAAGGAATTGCTACATGTTGTGGATACCAATTATGCCTTTTTTATGCAAACATAACTCAATTTTAATTCAATGGATCCCGACACAAGACCCTTCATTGGTCATTTTGAGACACGCGTGCTTTTTATACTTTCATGTCTGGTGAAATTAGATGAGACCTCAAAATTCAGAAATTCTGTTGAATAGTTGTGCACAGACTTAAGTGATGGGAATTCCAGAGAGAGGCAGTGATCACCCTGTGAGGAGGTTTAAGGCTGGCTTTGTGCATTACTCAGTCTGATTTTCATGAAGCATGCTCACTACTTCCCAGCAAAAAGAGACTTCACGTATAACATCACATGCAGCGAACGCACATGTCACGGGGGCGTTTTGTTAAGTGCGGAGTGGGTGTATGTTGGGGGGGGGATGGCGTAATTTTCAATGTCATTCAAATGAATTCCAATTTCAATTAAGTTCAGCGTGCAGTCGTTGCTTTTGTCGCCCACATTAAATAAACAAACTTATGTTTCAGGGATTGAGGAATGTCATTTCGTCGCACATAACACAATAACATACAAAGGTTACCAGCTAGATTAAAACACACAGGAGGCAAAGGAAGTCAAAAGTAGAGAAGCAGTTAATTGAAGCCAGAGAAACAATTACGCACTGTTTCCTCAAACAATAAACATGATAACGGAAAACCCAGCACAGCCTGTTTCAGCCACCTCTATATGGAAAAAGCGCTTAATCTCAGGAGCTTTGTTTCCGTGCCACGGCATGTGCAGAAACATTCTTTTTTTGCTCATGGGTTTTTGTTTTTCTGTAACGCTCGGAAAAGGGAAATTATTTTGGCGACACGTGTTACTCCGTATGCCTCAGCTTGGCGCAAAATTTAAATTCACCACGCAGGAGGGCGTCTTCGTCCTTTGGCAAATTCTCCCTTCCAGTTTTGAGAATGACGGGCACGCATGTAAGGAGATTCTGAAGCCGCTCTTGCATTTCAACCACTCTGCCTCCCTTGACCAGAATTATAGAGCATATTAATGCAGTTTCAGTCATGCACATGCAATAAAAAGCTGTTATACTGAAACATCTATGCACCTCAGATATTTTATTTCAGTTTATGGAAGAGCACCAGCAGCATTATATCGATAGCGTCTATTATCTATTAACTATTAATGAGCTATTAATGGTTACAAGATATATTTACGACCTATATTAACCCCCGGCTCCCACATCCATCATCGTCTGTTCGCCGTGAAGATTCCGAGAGAAACGATGAGCCCTGTTTTTTTTTTTTTTTTGTTTTTGTTTTTTTCCCCCGACGAGCAGCCTGGGCTCCTTGTACATGGAAGAGAACTCTCGGAAGAAACATCATTCCTCTCTTTCACTTCAGATGAGTAAACGTTTTCACCGAAGCGTGCCCTAAACCCAGCGGCCTTGTCCATCGCAGAGATCCTGCCAATCGCGGACGCGTGGAAGTTAGAAGGTCACGTTGCTCATGATCGGGCGGTGGACTTAATTGGCTCTCGTTTGCAGCTATGCTAATTGGCCGCTTCCTTTCAAGGAAAGGTGGGGCTCTGTGTGTTTGTGCTGCTACAACAGCAAGGTTCACATTAATGAGAATAGGCCAGAGTAACCTATGGCTTTGCCCCTCAGCCCAGCAGCCGAAATTAGCCTCAACCCTGTCCCCACCCCTTAAAACTGGTGACCCAAAAGCCTGTCAACCACAACCTCATCCCTTACACCAGGGGAGCAAATGTCTTTCAACCCCGACACCACCCCATAAACGTAACCGTGTTTAAAAATGCACAACAGCCAGACTTTCACCTCTATATCCCTTAGCCAGGAATCACTGCCTTCCTGTGTACAGCGCCACCTACAGGCGTAAACAGGCCTTGGACAACCCGATCTGGATGAGCGTAGGCCAGTGTTATGTACAATGGGTGTACACACACACAAAATTACATTTGCATATTTACATTTACATACGCTGCACACACACACACACACACACACACATCTGTACACAGACACACAAACACAGACACACGCACATCTGAACACAGACAAACACACACACACACATCTGTACAGACAAACACACACACACACATCTGTACACAGACACACACAGACACACACATCTGTACACAGACACATAGACACACACACACATCTGTACACACACACACACACACACAGGCACACACAGACAACAGGAAGGCCGCAGCTGCTTATCCCACTCTGCTGGCAGTGGACCGTAATGTGGTCCTTCACCCCAAGAGGGCTAATTGCAGCCTTTGTCGAGGGACTTCATTATATGTGTCACCTGTATTAATGACATCACACCCAAAAGCCATGTGAACGAGACATATCCCTTTCTAGGGAGTTCCAGGGAGGGACTCTCATTTTAGGGGTGGGGGGGGGGGGCGTTACGATTGGGCCCTTGGGATACATGTGACCATCCACACGTGTAATTCTATACCACAAAAAAAAAAAAAAACGTGTTCCTATTGTAACTGTACTTGGGAAAAACAGGACAAGCACATAAACGCATGCGCCTGCACTGCGCCCTCGGACCACATGGAGAGCTTCGACGGTGGACCACACGCGCTTAACTCCTGAGCAGAAAACAATGCCGTGTGCTATCAGCATAAAGGCTGGCCTCTAACGTTAGGGGGATTTACATTAGTGCCATTGTGAAGGCGTCTTTGTGAGCTTAGCAGGATATTTTTACATTCGGTACAACACAAGTGATTTCGCAAACACTTACCCTATTGTATTTGCGCAGCGTGAATGCTAGCAACGTCAGCCATCCCTGTTGACCGTTAATGGCATTGTTGTTCCTCCCGGTTGCCGGATCCCCAATTCACTCCCATTTATTTTTGGTTATCTCACCAAAATTAATAGTTTTAAAGCACAAAGTAACTACAGAGGATAATGGATCAATAGAAATGAGTACTGACATCAAACGGCCTCTGTTTTTTTTGAGCTGATAAGCCATAGGTGTGCTATAAATAGAGGAACTATTTTCAGACTGGCTACTGTGTAGAAATACAGCAAGCCATGATCAGATTTTTTAATGTATGCGCCCATGTGAATATGTTATTGCGTGCAAGGACACATCACTTTGTTGAAATAACAAGACTTTTTCAAGGTTTTCTTTTTCATTTATAAGGCAATAAAACATCTATAATGCATCAGATATTCAAAGAAACAGACCATTTGATTAGCACTCTCTTTTATCAATCCATTATCCTCCGTAGTTAGTTTTTGCTTTAAAACTATTTATTTCGACGAGGTCATAAAAATGGATGGTAGTGAACAGGGAGCCGGACAACTGGGCAGAAAGGCAATGGCATTAATGTTCAGCAAAGACAGCGCCTGTTGCTGTTGTTCACACTATGCAAATGAAACGGAGTAAGCTTCGCAAAATTACTTGTGCTATACCAAAGTGAAACATGCCTTTAACAAGCAATAGTCGCTACAAACGTAGCATCCCCAAATTTCACCAGGAGGCATGTTTGGTGAAGCAAGACCCGCCACTACCGTCATCTGAGGAGGCAAGCCCAATTTCCTTCTCGCCTTCCAGTTCAAAAGGCTGCTGGGCTCTCCAAAATGAAAATAAAAAACGAAAAAATGATGAGAATAATAATAATAAACAATCACTGGGTGAACTCGACCGGTTATCAGGACCCGTGAACCCTTCGCTTTGAAGGTGCTACCGAAACCTGAACCGAAACCCCCCCCCCCCCCTTCCTCAGAGCAGCGGTGAGGATCCAGAGCGTGGGCCCGTTCGCGTCACACCCCCCCCGCCCCCCCCATCAGAGGCGGATGAAAGATGAACCGCGCGCGGCGAAAGGAGGGGGGGGCGGAATCTGTGTTCAAGGTTAGCCTATTAGGCTGAAGAGGCTTTCTAAGTGCCTGGGCCTGGCGTTCCTTTATTTAACAACCTTATCTCCGCTTTCAAGTTCCAGTTAACCTCGGGGGCTCCGTCTCCCCCACGTGTAACGGTAGCACAGGACTCCTGGTTTTTTTATTTATATTCCCCTCCGTCTTCTTCTCTAAGCTAATTAGATTTCTGCGGGGCTTGCCGGGAAATATGTCAGGGTAACAAAACGGAAATAATTCGGAGATTGCTATCTGACATTTCCCACTGTCGTCGTCCTGCGCAAAGCGGGAAAAGTGAGCGAGCTCTTTCTCTCTTTCGCGAACAAGATTCCCCCCCCCCCGCCCCGTTCACGCTTTTTTCTTTTTCTCCCCCGCAGGCGATAGAAACTGAATCATGGGAAGTCAGGGATCCGTATTTAAAAAAAAAAAAAAATTTTTAAGAAACATGAACAAGTTTAGTAGCGTAGCGGTTCAAATGCGTACATTACTGTTTAAAGTGGAGACGGGGACCGCTCAAGATGAGACGGATTTCCCTTTTAAGAGGACAGGAAAAGAAGCGAATCAGTCGTCACAAGTCGGCGTGCGTAATCATGCCCTCGTGCGTAATCGTGCGGCGACCGCGGCGGCGGCGCGAGCGCAAGCAAATTCGCCGTGAGCTCCGCCTTTAAAGCGCGAAGCCTGGATTCAGCGGAGCGCGTCGCCGCGTTACCTGTCGCTCTTTTGAGTCGCAGCAGGGTGTGACGCCCGGGCTGTGATCACAACACTGCCTCTTTAGGGGGAGGGGGGAGGGGGGGAGTGTGGGGGCGTACAGGGCTCCCATGGCACACCGCTTTAATTCAGAATGCTCCACCCTACCCCCCCCACCCCCCCACCCCCCACTGATACTGCATTAATACAGACTCTCACAGCCTGAGTCCACACCATCGGGCACAGCATTAATACAGACTCCACCCAACTGCTCGCACCCACATTAATGCTGCGCCCCCCCCACCCCCCTGCAGATACGCCCCCCCCCCACACCCCCCCTCCGTGTAGCGCTGCATTAACTCACAGCCCTGCCTGTGACACGAAGGCGGGGGCCGTTTCTCGGGCCCTTCAGGGAAATTTCCTCCACGCGGGCCCCCAGGCCGGCGATAACGCTCGGGCCCAATTGATTTTGAGCCATCGCCTCTTAAAACGCCGGGGGAGCAGCCGCGCGGGGGCCGGGGAACAGGTAGCCGCAGATGACAGGCGTGGCGAGTGGGGGAGGGGGGCGTGTGGTCCCCTGACATTTGCCTGCACCACTCCCCCCAAACCCCCCACCCCCCCATCCCCCTCTCAGCCAGGTCTCCCTCCAGTGAGTTGCGGCAGACAGGCAGAGTTGACAGCACCCTCACCCGCCCCCCCCCCTCCACACTCCCCCCCGCCCAACCCCCCCGACTCCCTCCCTGTCTGCCTGACCCCGTCTGCTACTGTGAAAACCTTGCCGAGTCTAATTAAACTTTGGGCAGATTAGAACTTTGCCATGTCAGTCTTTATTCATGCTTAAACAAGTTATTACTTTTTTGGAAATTAAATTAGCTAGCTATTAATTAATCGACACGCCGCTCGGAAAGCGTCGGGGAGAGGGGCGAGGGGAGAATGGAGAGGGGAGAAGAAAGGAGAGAAGACCAGGAGGACAGGAGAGATGAGAAAGAGAGAGAGAGAAAGGGACGAAAGGAAAAAGGGGAATATGGTAGAAAGAACTGAGAGCTGGATAGTTGGATGAAAGGAAGGAGGAGAAAGGGAGAGCGTGAAAAGGAAGAAAAGAGTGATTGAGTCTGTGTCTGATCATGAGAAAGAGAGCAGAAACACCAGGATACTGCAGAGCTCTCCGTTCCTTGGTGCCTGTCACAGTTAAAGAGGGCGAGCAGAGTGACATATGTTAAAGATCTGAATGGACCTTCTGAATAAGGGAATAGCTTCGTGTCTATCCTGGGAGGATCAATTTTTAGATTATATAATATTTTGTAGTGTGTGCATGTGCAAACGTGTGTGTGTGAAAATGTGCTGTACGTAATGGAAAGTGCCCATGTTAATTTATGTACGTTCGTTATTTAATTTGAAGAGAAAAGGGGAGAGTGGTCTATCTGGCCTGAGCGAACCAGTGGACATTGACTGTTCCGTACCATAGACTGTTCTAAACGCACCAGATGACACTCCCTAACCATTCTAGACAAGGCAGCCTGACCACCACCCTGAACGAGAACCCTCTGAGGCGTTCATCATGGTGCATCATGGTCCAGCTCCGGGTTCAACACCCCGACACGCACCCTGACCTCTGGACTTCGCTCATGCGCTGGCTGGCTGAACAAACTACGAACAGTACACCGGCAGCAAAGGCAATATTGAGCGGCACGTTCAAAATGAGTTCTTTTCCCCGATCCAAACACATTTTACTCATGGACTTCAGCTCCAAATCCAAGAACATGCACACAAACATGACATGTAAGACCCTGACAAGCTAAGTATCTATGGCTGCTAAATAATAATAATAATAATAATAATAATAATAATAATAATTCAACAATGATGATGCTGCTGATGGTGATGATTATTATTATTATCATTATAATCATGGTGGTGATTATCATGGGGCTGTCATATTTTACTTGGGAGTAGGACCCGAGTGTCCTATTGCAATTCCTCTGTACTGTAACCTGAAACGGTGTGTTATTTACATTGAATCACTGGATTCATTTTATCATTATTATTCTTTTTGTTTTGTTTTTTACTGGATCTAAATGTTTTGTTTCACTTGACGGAAGCTGGATATGAAAGCACTAAAAGACAGACGAACCAAAACTCCAGGACTGCCGATGCCAGCTGTACGCTGAGTCTGTGTCTGAGAGCAATGCACTTTCTAGGGAAAACAGCCCTAGCTCTCCAAGCAGTCGGATTTTCCGGGATGTGTAACTACAGAAGTGTGTTAACCGTCATGGTAAATCGTGGTCCACTGACCCATTTCCAGCCACATGTGGTCCAAATCCCAGTCTCAAAATCAATAGTTAAAAATAGTACATTTTCCCACATAACTTCCCACTGTCTGTATGGGGAGGTTTGAGAAGGAAGTCCCACAGAAGATTTTGTGAGAAGGGGGGGTTGAGTTTAGTTGAGTTTTTCTTTTCTTTTCTGACTATTGTCTCTTTTTTTTGAAGAAATGCAGCAAATAATTAAAAAGAGTAGAACCTCTAAGTTTCAGTGTTGCAACTGTGGAAAAATGAGAGCCCCCTGCTGGCTCCAGGAAGAAACTGCGCCTTTTTTTTGAACATGGAAAACGAAGAATTGCAAAGGAGATCTAAAGCAGTGGGAATCTGACCAACCGAGAGAGAGATAGCCACAGCACAATCCTGCACAGTCCTGAACGTCGTTATCTGTTTAGAAGACTACACTAGATAAAGGTTTTCCAAAGACTACACTACTCACAATTCCATCCAATCACAATGTGGATGCTTTTCCTCATGGAAAAAGATGTACTCACAACCCTTCAACCCTTCTTTTGACAGCCATGAACACATAAGTCTGTGACTCCTGTGCAGAACATGTGCACACATACATACACAGGCACACACACAAGCACACATGTGCATGCACACACATATGTACATGCACATAAGTACACACACACACACACACAGACAAGCACACGTACACGCACGCACACACATACCGGCGCATGAGTGGACACACACACACACAAGCACACATGTATGCACACACATATGTACATGCACATAAGCACACACACACACACACACTCACAAGCACACACAAGCACACACGTACATGCACACGCACACATACAGGCGCATGAGCGGACACACACACACACGCGCGCATACATGCACTTTCCTTCAAATGAGCACACGCTGCTTATGGGGCCCATTAAAATTACATCGTAACAGAAAAGAAAGAGCCTATAGTTTCCTGCTCCATCTCACTTAAAGCAGAAATGACACCTCCCCATGTGACATCATAACATATGGCCCAAACTCCAGATAAACCGCGAGTGAGGAGACAGGCGGTGTGTGCACACGCTGAAACAAAGATGTCCAGAGGATGACAGACTCCCCGCCATGAAACTGTACGCTATAAATAATCATTTCAATTATTTACAGGCTGAAGAGGAGGAAAGAAACACTCAAACAGTAAGAGAAAAATATCCCCGGCACCCGTTCTATTCTTTATCTCCAACTGAGACATAATACAAAAAAAAAATATTAAATCATGTAGCAAACAGCAAATGCATTTCTCCTGACGCTGGAATGAAGGGCCTGTATTACAGCCCGGGTTGAGGTGAGGAGCACTGCAGAAGGCATAGCTTATTAGCACACTTTCTCAATCTCTGAGAAATCCAGCGAGCTTTCTTAATGGAAAACGCATTGGGTGCAAGGCCAAATCTATTTCCATGAGCAGGGTCACCGAAGCAGCCAAGCCAAAACAAACAAATAAATAAATAAATAAATAAATTTAAGAAATCTATATTTGCTTTGGAGAGTTGATAATCGATCCTATGACGCAACATTTCAACATTTGCCGATAAGAATTTTTTGTACTGCAGGAACCGAAGAAAGAAAGCTTCGGGTAAAGAACGGAGACGGATAAAGAAGCGAAGGAAATATCAGAAAAGAAAAAAAAAACGATCCTAGGCCGCGCGGAGAGGTCTGTAGGGATGCTGCAGGTGACCTTATCTAGACAGCCGCTCGGAACATAAAGGCACACAGACTCACAGGCACGGAACGAATGCGTGTGTTACCGGCCGACAGCTGACAGAGAGATCCCTAAATTTGGAGAAAGGGGAGACGGTGTGCTGAGCAAAGTGGCATGTGTTCCCTGATTAAGTTCCCCGCACGTCCGGGGACCAGCTCCCTCCCGCCAAGTTTGTGCAGTGCCAGCGATTCTCCGGTCCTGTAGCATATGTCCTACATCGCGAAGCCAAGGAGCAGGACTAAAGCATTTTTTCACAGCTAAATTATCAGCGTTAGCGGCCAGTGCGCGCGCGACTCCGGCTCTCCGATTACGCCCGCGCCCTTCCCGTGTAACGGCAGCGTCTGCTAGCATCCGTTTCCCGATTCCACCGTGTCCTTCAGACGCGACGTTATTTTTATCAATGGGAAGGGCAACAAGCGCCAGAGCTTAGCGCCACAGCGGGGTCATGATGAGCGCGCGCGCTTTCAAATGACAAAAAAAAGAAAAAAATTGCTTATATATTTTAAATGTTATACAAAAATGTGATGTGCTCTTCAAAGAAAGGAAAGGAAATGCACTCTCTTTTCTCCTCCAAAGAAATCTGATGATCTGGCAGGAGAAGAATGGGAGATAATGGCTGGGCTTTTCAGTTCTGAAATGAGCCCGCATCGTTTGTTCAACTCAAATAATGATTTGATAATTAGGCGTAATGATAATAAAGGATTTAGGATATTTTAATGACATGGCCTCGTGGATTCTTGGACGCTCACATGCACACGCACGTGTGTGTGCATACAGTACTGGCGCACTCCTCGTGGGGGTGGGGTGCTGGGCCAGGGGCGGGGTACTGGGCAGGGGGCGGGGTGCCAGGCCGGGGGCGTGTCCAGATTTTGGGCTCAGATTGGAGGAGTAATGGCAGGGCAGACTGAGTGCTGTGCCTTCCTTATGTCACTGCGTAGCTTGGCTTATTCATTCAGAACCAGACACGGCTCACACACACACACACGCGCGCGCGCCCACGTGCACACGCATACACACACAAACACACACGCACACACATGCGCGCGCACACACGCAAGCACACACACACACTCATGACCACACACATAGAAAACACATCGACACACACACACACACACACACACTCTCTCTCTCTCTCTCCCTCTCTAGTAAGCAGACACACAAAGCACAAATACACAGTCTTTATCTGCACTTTATCTGTGTCTGCACAGACTTTTGTATCTTGAGAACCTTGATGACTTCAGCGTGTGCTTTATTTTGTAAAATCAATATGTCTGTACTACAGGCTGAGTACTTATAATGACAATCACAGACAGGGCAAGAGGACAACCGGACCGACAGAAATAACAATAATGGAGTAAATCTAAGCGGAAAGCATAAAGCCACATATCAGACTACCTTTCTGACCCGCTGAATCGGTACTGCTCCAGGCGGGTCGATGGCTGCCGTGTTATCAGCCAGCAACAGGAAAGTTGCAGCCACAATGTGTCCAAGTGTTCTAGTGTATTAGCATAGTATTGATCTGGCAACCCGGCCCTCCCTCTCCGTCTCCCCTGTCCGGCTGCCAGCTCTCTCGACGACCGGCGTCGATACAGACGGTCTCAGTCAATGATGAGCAGAAATGAGAGAGAGAGAGAGAGAGAGAGAGATAGAGGGAGGGAGGGAGAAAGACAGAGAGAGAGAGGGGGGGAGAGGGAGAGAGAGGGAGAGAGAGTGACAGAGACAGAGAGAGTGAAAAAGAGAGAGGGAGATCTGAATCACTGAATAAAAGCCGTATTTATTGTCATTGTTGCTCGTTAATATCCACTGGGCTGTACGGAACGGCATTCATTTCTGTCTGGTGCTCTTGGGGGCGAAGGCTGTCAAAGTTTAGCTGCATAATTACTTGTTGTTTGTTGTTGTTTTGTGTCACCTCTGCTTTGGCAGCACTGTACCACTGCGTGTCGAGCCAAAAAAGCACCTTGAGAATGAAATTGAAATTTGTGGGAGGTGGGGGGGGCTGGGGTAGGGGGTGAGCGAGGTGAAATGTTGTGATGCCAAGTACCATGTCAGCGCTCAGTCCTCCAGTCAAGGCACGCCGTTAACCTGGAGGACGGCGTGTTCAGTGTCAGGGGCAACACGCGGAGGGGACTGGGTAACCGTTTGAAAGATGAAAGAGACAGAAACGTGAAGAAATAAATATGAGAGAGAGAGAGAGGGAGGGGGAGAGAGAGAGAGAGAGCGCTTTTACAAAGCTCTTTAAATCATCCTAATAAATGTGAACCCAAGCACCCTCTTTACGTGGTGCATCTAAAGGCTTCTCTCAAGTGCAAATATACACCTAGAAAATATGTGTTTAAGTGCAAAAGAATATCGTTTGCAACTGCATACAGAAACAGGGATTACCCTTCAGAATGTCATGCTTCACATAGCTGGCCAAGCGTACATATATTCATCGCCCTTACGTTGACAGACCGTTCCTCACATGTCGTTACTTCAGCAGCTTGCACCATGGCGACCAAATATCATCATTTAATTGTCTGGCACGTCTCTTGATCCTGAGCAAATCACACAGCTTAACATTTTTTTTAATACTTTTCGAGTTTTGCTTAAGTGCCTTTCTCGAGGACGGTACGCTAGCAATGCTACGTACGGAAATCTAGCCGGCAGCCGTCTGTTGGTTGAACGCCTGTGGCTGCCGTACGTTTGGATGCGAAACGGCTCCCTTATTCAATCCGCACCAGCACTGCAGCGCAGCTCCTGCACGCTTTGAAAGAGAATTGCTGAATAACCGTCTGTTCGACCTCTCCCATAAAGCACAAAACCCGACACGCCGAGATAACCGACAAGGCAAAGCGATCTTACCCGGGAAACTGTGAAGTATTGCAACCACATAAATATTAAACTCGGTCAAGGCGCAACTGAAAATAGCAACAGTGCTCTGTACTCCGTACTGTACGTTGACATCACAGTTTACCAAGGCGTGATGTTACTGAAAGAGGCCACGGTGGTATAAATGGTCTTAAATAGCGCACACCGCCATGCTGATATTGAAACTGACCGCAGTCTCGACATTAATGCACATGTGATCAGAAAGAGAAGAGAAAACCTGAGAAACAGGTGCACGGTTCTATAATTGCTGATGTCAACGTTCCGGAAAAGGGCAAATGCACAAATGAGCAAACGAGGGGATTGACCCGAAAGCGAAACCGCAAGACCTCGTCGTGGGAATACTGTGGGAATACTGAGGAAAAGCGAAATGCCTGGAAAACAAAAAAAAGAAGAAAACAAAAGAGCATGATATTGCAATCTGTCTATTTGTCACATCTCTCCTTCTCTCCGCAATAAGACATTACGCAAAAGGCAGGCTACTTTGTCTGCGACAGGTTATAAATAACAGGAGCGGAAAAAGACACGGTGACAAATAATAACAGAGGAGACCCTCGTGAGGGGGCACGCTGGGGTGGGGGGATGGTGGGGGGGGCAGGGGGGGGCAGTTTTCAGCTTGTTTTCAACAGGTCCTGGCCGATGATGCAAAGGCACGCGTGAATAATTCAAACCGGCCCGAGAATAAAATTCCCCAACCCATCGAACCGTGCCTTAGGACTCCTGGCGGACGCCTGGGGAGGTGAGCTGAGGAGACTGAAAACCAGTCAGCCCGCCATCGCTGAGGCAAGAGACGCACACACACACACCCCATCATCTCTCAATTTAGGAAAGCAAATAAATAAACAAATAAATAAATACGTATAAATGGGTAACTAATATTGAAACAATTTTCCGAAAAGTACTTTCTCCTGGAAATGAGGAGGCTCGCTGGGCTCTTTTGTGCTCTCCGCGTTTCTTTATTTTTATATTGATGAGAGAAAATAACATTTTCTGCTCTGACCTTCATCATGCTGTTGCCTATCATTTATATTTGTTTGGCATCCATGTGGGATGTTGAGTATACACAGCGCAGTTCTTTATATGCCTCACTGTCAGGCTGTGTGCCTGCACACACACACACACACACACACACACACACACACAATATCTGGTGTTTTATTTGCCATATTATTATCAATTTAAATAATAATAATAAATGCAAGAAAGTGGTCAAAGAGGTGGTTAACACATTTAACTTTGAACAAGAACCATTTTTTGTTGGGGCAGGGACATTGAGTTCTTTGTGATCAACTTGCACATGCTTTACACATATCTCCACAATTTTGGGGTTGGGTTACATTACAGGGATTTGGCAGACGCTCTTAGCCAGAGCGACGTACAACAAAGTGTATAACCATAACCAGGAACAAGCGTGTTGAAAACCCTAGAGGGAAGTACAGTACCAAGTGCAGGGAACGACCGCGTAGTTTAACTTGGGTTCAATCCCAACCCCCGCACGCACCCTGTGCTCTGGGAGTACCACTTTCAGTCTCCCTGTTTATTCCACCTCTCCACCTCCCCTTCTTCCACCTTCTTCCTCTGTTTCTCTCACTCCTTTTCTCTCCCTCTCCCCGTCCCCCTGCGCAAGAGCTTCATTAGTTTCCGGCACTTAGCGCCGAGCCCTGGGGAGCGTTGGTAACAGATTAACCACTCCATTATTGCCACCGCAGCGCGGACCAAAGCACCGCGCCGCTCCTGTAGCTATTAGCACGGGTCAAACCCCATTCATCAGCGCTAATGCTAAGGCAACATCGGGGATTATCGCATAATTAGGATTATTCATATTTTTTCCGTGTTCTCGACGCTCGCCTCCTTAAGACCGCGAAAACTTCACCCGACCGCTGATCGCGGAAACCGCGCGCGTGTCGCTCTCGGCGAACTTGGCGGGTCATCTGCCGCGTCTCCTGCGTGGTCACTAACTGTAGAGGCTGAATGAATGTAAATCAGACCGACTGTAGCTCACAGTGTTGAAGCCATAAGAGTGTAGCTCACAGTGTTGCAGCTGTAAGAATGTAGCTCACAGTGTTGTAGCCATAAGAGTGTAGCTCACGGTGTTGTAGCTGTAAGAATGTAGCTCACAGTGTTGTAGCTGTAAGAGTGCAGCTCACAGTGCTGTAGCTGTAAGAGTGTAGCTCTCAGTGTTGTAGCTATAAGAGTGTAGCTCACAGTGTTGTAGCTATAACAGTGTAGCTCCCAGTGTTGTCTCCATAAGAATGTAGCTCACAGTGTTGTAGCCGTTAGAGTGTAGCTCACAGTGTTGTAGCTGTAAGAATGTAGCTCACAGTGTTGTAGCTGTAAGAGTGTAGCTCACAGTGTTGTAGCTATAAGAGTGTAGCTCACAGTGTTGTAGCTGTAAGAGTGCAGCTCACAGTGTTGTAGCTGTAAGAATGTAGCTGACAGTGTTGTAGCTGTAAGAGTGCAGCTCACAGTATTGTAGCCATAAGAGTGTAGCTTACAGTGTTGTAGCCATAAGACTGTAGATCACAGTGTTGGAGCTGTAAGAATGTAGCTCACAATGTTGTAGCCATAAGAGTGTAGCTCACAGTTTTGTAGCCATAAGAGTATAGCTCACAATATCAGTGCCATAAAAATGTCACTCAAAATGCTGTAGCCATGAGAATACCACTCACAGTGTCATACCCATAAAACTATCACTCACAGTATTTTAGTCAGAATTTCACTCATGTCATAGTCATAAGAATTTTACTCAGTGTCCAGGCCATAAGAATGTCACTCACAGTGACCTAGCTTATGTCCAGTTGTGAAAAGCGACACACCTTCATGGTTTTAGCAATTTTGCTTTTATTGCTAATCAATAAGTGCTCATTGCTACAGCTGCATTGCATTGCAGCATAGTTTTAGCCAGTAAAAGAGCAGCCTATCACAATAGCCTACATTACAGTACAATTTTTAGCACAATACATTATTGTACAGTAACAAATAGTGGTTTCCAGTTTGGCATATTATAGTATTTTACAGTACAATACAGCATTGAGAACAGCGATGTATCCAATGCTAATGCGTGGTTCAGAGAAGGCAGTACTGTAGTGTGGGTGTTTGCTTTTGTACGAGTGGAAAATGGAGGCAGGGGTGGGAATAGATGATTAATGCTTTTAAATGACCACAGCCTTTCTGCTGGGCATGTGAAAGAACAAAAAGAAACCAATGGGGGGGGGGGGGGGGGCTTGGGGGGAGTGGTTGAGGCAGAAATGTGGCAGAAGCGACAGGGGGTAGGGGGTGACAGGGGGCGGGGGAGTATAGCCTCTCCTCCTGCCAATCTACCGGAAAACATCAACCCGCCCCTGTGATACCGGCCAATGGGCTCTCGCACACGTCCCGCCCCCCCCTCCATCCCCCACCCCCCGTGTTCGGGGCGAGCTACGGGAGGAGCGGTGGGAGGGGGTGGGTGGTGGGGGGGGGGGGGTGGTCGTGCAGGGCGCGCTGCATGCCACCCGCCGGTCTCACCAGACGGAACGGATCACACCCCTCTACGAGGCGTCTTGGCGCGGGCTAAATATACCCGCCTCTCGCCGGGCGGCCGCCTGACGTCCCTGTCCTCAGTTTCCTCCGCGAAAAAACGCACGCCGCCTCGGCTGCTCCCCCGTTTGCCCTCGCCACGGCAACCACCGCCTACGGCTACCGGAAGGGAGGAAGGCACCATCACAGGCACCATCGGCTCCACACCGGGCGTGACTGTGGCTGATACAGACGTGGAGGAGGATGTGCAGTCACTCTCCAATCCCGTTTCATAATCTTTTACTTTAAAAAGTCAATTTTCTGTCACAAGAAGAGGCAGATTGGAGCCTTTAGATTATTATTATTATTTTATTTTTTATTTTTTGTATTGCAGTAAATTAGAAAAAAAAAAGATTTGGCAATGTGTTTGATTCATAATTAAACAAGCTTACTCTATTTTTTGCCACTGATAGTGGCTTGGCTCCAGGCTTTCATTCTTTTGCATCACAAATTAGTCTGAAGTATATATAAAAATGCATGAAGAAAGAGAAATCTTCTAATCTTCTACCTGTTTGTGTTTTCTCAGTTCTCAACGTAGTGCAGCTCTAGTGTATGTGTGCAGGTGTGTATGTGTGTGTGTGCGTGTGTGTGTGGAAGTAATTTATCTCTTTTGGGGTTCCACTGCAGGTCATGGCCAAGTTTCCTGAAAAGCATTTTTCTACGGGGAGGGGGCTGGTGACCCCTCATTTCAATGGCCTCGAAAGAGTGACAAAAAGACAGCCAGAGGAATGGAAGGACGGTTGGCTTTGTGCTTTTGAGAAGGATGAGTGAAACTGAAGACTGCGACTCGGGGTCCACACCCAGATATGACACCCTCACAACCCCCCACCTTCCTATCACCCTTGCTCCCTAAAAAGGGTGCTTCCCCTTTTGTCCAAAACCAGACTGAATAAATAAATAAATAAGTCAATGAATAAATAAATAAACAAATAACAAAGTTTCTGATAAACTCACAAAAAAAAAAAAAACATTAATCTTGGAAGGACTTCAAATGGAAGGAGCTTCTACAGTAAGTAAATAAATAAATGCACCGCATACAGTTTTCTCCTCGGTTTTCCCCCAGAAAATCTTCATTACAAATGCAAATGAGGCTCTCTTATTCTCTTAAAGCTATCCCCTCATGCCAAGTGCCTTGGCGCTTGCCCACAGAAAAGTGGGCCACAGTGGGGATGTGCGCCCACAAAGGCGGCACTGTCAAAGCCGGGGGGCGCGGGGGGGTGGGGGGTGGGGATGGCGGGGTGGCGGCGGTGTTGGGGTGGGGGTGGGGGTGGTTGAGACGAGAAGGCCAAGGTGCCTGTAGCCTGAGAGAGAGCGGGCGGCAGCCAGTGCTGCTGAGCCGCTAATTAGGGGAAGCAGGAGCTCCAAACGACGGTAAGTGGCGGGGGCGTTTCCTGAGAGCGAGGGCGGCAGACTCGTCTCTCTCGCGCGCCTTCCTCGGGGGCACGGGCGCCGCGTCCGACTCAGGAGACCGTCCGTCGGGAGGGCGGAGCTTCCCCCTGGCTACACGCTCCTTCAGCAAGGGAGGGCTCCGTTTTCTCAGACTGTGTATCCTCTATGTGGGGGTGGGGCTAAACCTGAGGCCTTATCTCGAGAGGGGCGGAGCCATCTCTTACTGCGCTTTCTTTGCAAGACCTGGCTCATTTGTCATGAGAGTCACCACTGTCACCGAGAGACCAGTCCTGGGGAAGGGCGGAGCTATCTGTGACCTCACAGTCATCATGAGGCACGGCAAGGGGCTGTCTCCAACCACGCTTTCCTACAGAGGAGCAGAGCTGCCTCCAACTGCCACATTCCCATTAATGGGGCAGGGGCTATTTCCGACCGTACATTCCTTGTGGGGGCGGAGCTATCTCTGAGCGCGCGGCGTCCGTTAAGTGGATGGAGAGGCACCTTTAAGCTGAGCGCCACACCCGTTTTTTTTTTTTTTGGTTTTTTTTTAAAGCTACTGACCCTGCAGCCTCCCGCTGCACGAACAGAGCCCCAGGGGGCGCCACATCGGCGGCCGCCCGAGCCGCCTAACTGGGGCAGGAGAGGATGGGCCCCGGGGCCACTCTGCTGAGGGGCGCGGGGGCGGTGCCGGACTCGCGTTTCGGCTATAACACCACAGCGTTAGCAGCGAGGCAGACGGGAAGCGGGTCGTTAGCGATTCGTTGGTTAGCCTCTCCTGATGTGTGGAGGAATGGCAGCCCTGCAGCTGAACAGCTCATTGCTGGAGAAATATTCTGCTCCTCCACGCTGAAAAGACAAAATGCACTCCCTCCCTCCCCCTCTTCAGAAACCGGGCCCTGGAGCTGCACAAAAAATCCCTGGCATACTGTTTGGGAAAGCAGACAAATACTTCTGAAATTTTAATAAACACAAATGCACACTTTGTCGTGTGTGCATGTTTTTTTGTTCTTGTGTGTGTGTGTGTGTGTGTGTGCACCAGTGTGCATAAATGTGTTTCAGGCTGTGTGTATGTGTGTGTTTACTTGTTTGTGTGTGTGTGTGTAGGTGTGTATCTTTGTGTGTGCACCCGTGCATCTAAATGTGTGTGTGTGATCGCGTATGTATGTGTGTGAGCTTGTATGCATATATATATATATATATGTGTGTGTGTGTGTGTGTGTGTGTGAGGTATGTTGTGTGTGGTGTATGCATTATATATATAATTTTATGTGGTGTGTGTGTGGTTGTGTGTGTGTGTGCGTATGCGTGTTCTGCATTATGAGGTCCGCTCTGAGTGCTGTTTGATGACTGTGGCGTTGTGGGGACCGCAGAGCCAGGTCTGTGTGTGGCACCGCGAGGTCCCCGCCAGTGCCAGCGGCCGGGCCTGACGAGCGCTGCTTGGCGAGGGCCGCGGCGGAAGGTTAATTGAAGGGAGCAGCCGTAGAGCGACGGGCCGGCGAAGGTGACGGCTCTCGTTCGGAATTCCAGCGCACCACAGGCCCCAGTGAATTACTGCACTCCCCGTCACCGCCGACTCAAAGGCCAGCGTTTTTACGGCACTAATATACTCCCCCCCCCCCCAACCTGCGCCGCGGTGAAACAAAATACGGTCCGGTTCGTTTGATGGGGGGGGGGGGGGGGGGATGGGGGGAGGAGGAAGGCTGGGCAGCTAATCCTCAGCGCACACAACGCGAGCGGAAGGCTGGACTCCGTAATGAGGGCCTATTACCCCAGAGCAAACGCGTCGCCCCCCCCCCCCCCGCTCTCGTCCTGCGCACGAGAAGTCACACACGTGGGAAGATTATCCCTTCTGCTCCGTGTTTCTTTGGGTAGCGGGCGACGGACCCCTCGCACTTGGCACCGGGCGCTCCCGGTTTAATGAGAACCCTCTGTTTGCCCCGGCTAATTTGGGACGCGGGCGCCAGCTTGCAGGGACCGCGACCGTACAAACAGCGCACTGAACGCCCCGCTAATGGGGTTTAGAAGCGGCTCGTTTTCCAGGCATGTTCGCGGCCGCCTAATTAAGGCCCTGCAGCAGGACAGGGAGGGCGTGCGTATGCGAGTATGGAGGTGCGTGGGAGTGCGTGTGTCGAAGTGTACATGCATGCGTATGTGCATGTGAACATGCACGTGGGTGCACTTACTTATATGTTTTTTTCTGTTCTATTTTTGTAGGTTCGTATCTGTGTGTGTGTGTGTGTGTACATATGAGTTTGTGTGTGTGTGTGTGTGTGCGTGTGCGTGTGTGTGTGTGCGTGCGTGTGCGTGTGTGTGTACGTGTGTGAAAGAGACAGGGTTCAGTGAGAAGCTGGCAGAAGCCCCTGTAATCAGTTCTGATAACAAGTAGCCATCTGTCTGAGTTCACACTGTCACATTGGCACTGAGCTGGGGCTCTCAGAAAACGAGCACCTCGGAACACACGCACAAACACCACACACACACACACACACGTACACACACACGCACACTTACACACACACACAGGCACACACTTACACACACACACACACACAGGCACACACTTACACACACACGCACACTTACACACACACACACACAGGCACACTCTTACACACACACACACACACACACACATTCACAAGCACACAGGCACATACACACACGGACACACACACACTCACGTACACACACTCAAGCACACACACACACACACACACACACACAGGCACACACACTACACACACAACACAGCACAGTAACAACACAAGCACACAAGGCACAAGCACACCAGACTCACGCCCTCATGCACAACAGGAGAAAGTAGAAGCAGAGGAGGAGAGGAGAGACAGAGCTGGCGTGGATGCACAGCGAGACTGCAGCCGGTCAGGCCTAGAAACGGAACAGTGATTAGCGTTGGGATTGTGGGAGCTGAACAGGCTCTCTCTGGCGTTGGTGAGCGCTCTCTCACACCACTTCTATCTCACCCGGCCCAGCCCAGCCTGCCCGCCTCTCACGGGACTGCTCCGGGTCCCCGCCGCGGCCCTCTCTCTCCCGCCGATACGCTGCGGGGGGTCACTCGGCGTCTTGCAGCAGGCCAACGGGACTCCACAGACCGGCTCTACACTGAGTCTATGCAGGGAACACAGAGCCCTCCATTACAAAGCAGCTATGTACCCGGACACAAACACACACACACACACACATGCACACATGCGTGTGGATGCACGCACACGCAAACACATGCACACACACATGCACATCCACACACACACACACACACAGCGAGGAAGTCACATTGCCTGTTTCAGACGTGCTCATTAAGGCTTAAACCCAATTGCTTTGGATAACCACAGAAACAGTGCTCACTAGGTAGGAGGAGAGCACAAGCACTTCCTGTTTTCATACGCACACGCACACACCTCTTTCAGAGAATATCACGGCTAGAAAGAGAGAAGAGATGCATCTCCGTACCGATTCAGTGCAGACGCCCACACCAACCCCCCCAACCACCCCCCCTCCCCCCCGCCCTACAAAAAAAGATTAAACTTGCAAACTGTCAGCTAATGTTATTTTGAGGCATTTAAATACCATTTGCCAAAGCAAAGCTGAAAAAATAATTGTACTCTTCTTTTTCTCTGCTCAATAGAAATGTCACATGCTCACATTCAACACAGATTTATGCAAATTACCCAGCTTTTTTTTTTTTTAATATATGCATACAAAAGATACTATTTATTTCAAACCGTGTGTTTTTCAGTTCGAAAGAGAAAGGGAACGCGGTTTCAGAACAAGCCTCGGCTATGGATAGTGAAATCTCAGCGCTAAACAAATCTCTTTGCTCACCAGCGACAGCGAGAGAACGTCCAAACATCAAAATGGTATTTATTGTCAGAGACGATTATGATTGAATTGGAAGCGACCGTGTGCGGAACGTACTGGAAAGCGAGCTGTGCTCACGAGCGGCTTCTCCCCCTGCGCTGCGTCGCCACGGCTTCCAGGCGGCCGTAAGGAGGGCACTGCCGGGACAGTGTGTGTGTGTGTGTGTGTGTGTGTGTGTGTGTGGAGAGTGAGTGGCAGACTGTGTTCACAGCACTTAACAGTGAATGCTTTACAGTGCAGTCTCTAATGAGCGAGTGCAGGACAGACGTGGTTTAAACTCTCTCATTACGTACAAGGGGGGGGGGGGGGGGCACTTAACTCCTAATGGATCTATTCTCTTCTCCGAGCCGGTGTCTGTGATTGAACAAAGCTGCTGTCGGGCTTCTCACCTCCTCTCACCTAGATCCACTGTACCGCATTTACACTCCACAGCTCCCTTCTGCTGACTGATTAAAGCCATCATTCAGCCTCTCTCTCTCTCTCTCTCTCTCTCTCTCACTCGCTTTCTGTCCCTCTCTCTCCCTCCTGCTTGCTCTCTGTCTCTCTCTCTCTCTCTGTCCCTCACTCTCTTCCGCTCGTTCTCTCTCTCTCTTTCTCTCTCCGTCCCTGTCACTCTCTGTGTCTCTGTCCCTATCTCTCACTATCTCTCTCTCTCTCGCTTTCTCTCTGTCCCTCCCTCTCTCTCTTGCTTTCTCTCTCTCTGTCAAATTCAAAATGCTTCATTGGCATGCAATACATACGTAAATACTGCTAAAGTGTACATACAGAAATATGTTACAACATGAACATAAATTGAACATAACAATTGTCCCGCTACTCGAAGTTCATGGCAAAGCACCCCTCATCTCTCTCGCAATCCTCTAATCCCACCCCCCGCCCTCACAGCTTCTTCAGAGACAGACCTCTCTGCACTCTCACGCCCCCTGTGGAAATCCCAGAAATGACGGCCTGTCCTGCTTGACACTCCGCGTCTGAGCCACGGCTCGGAGAAAGGGTGACCCCTGACCTCCGAGCTTCACAGAAACTGACGGCTGACAGCACAGCCTGGGCTTGGGGTGAAGGTGGGCTGGACGGGTTGCCTGGTGACGGGCAGCCGTGGGTGATCTGGAATGGCCAAGCAGCTCCGTCTCATTTTCGGCTCAGCTCACACTATGTCCCCGGTGCGTGATGTCATCAAAAAGAGCCTAACCGTCCCCCTGCATTCACTGATGGACCCTGGCCCATTGCAGCATTACGCAGAACCATGGCAACCACACCCCGCCTCCCCTCCACCAGTTGCCGCTGTGCTTCAAGATCCTCAAACAAACGGATACGTATTCCACACCTCTGTCTGCCACCACTGCCTCCTCTCACTAGTAACACACTCACACTGCATGAAACACTCTCCCATAGGTGACATGAAACGCACACACAAGCACGCACACACACAGTACTACGGAAACATCAGCTACTCCACATTCTCATGAGCAATGTTTTTCAAGGCGATGGGGGTGAGGGGTAGATCGTAAAAAGAAGATGTCCAAAATATGTGTTGTATTACACCTCTCTTTATTATCATAAAAAGGACTGAGTACAAATTACATTCACAGGTACCTGCTTTGGACTTCCACATAGGCATATGTACATCTCTCACTAGTATAAGGATACATATTTCACAGCACACCAGCAGCAGCCCAGTGTAAAGATAGAGTTGTATTACTCAGACAAACAAAGAGAAAGGACACCTGATTGCAATTAGTCTGGATGATGAAAACCATCCCAGCAAACACCCCTGTTTCATAAACATACCATATATTTACTTAAGAATATGCCCTAAATTAAGTACATAAATACAAATTCTCTTTTCAATGATGTGCAAAGTCTAAGTCTAATTGGTAGTTACCATTTTTTTAAACTATTCTAACAATTTGTAAATCCAGCCTATTTTCTTTACCAACTAAACCAATGCAATTGCCTCTTCCAAGAAATAGAGAACCAGAGTTATTCTGTCACTACACCTTTTCCAGCAACCTAGTCTTTGACTGCAGCCCAGTATCTTTCATTTGTGTTCTTAACCGTTGTTTGCTCCTTGAGCGACAATCTTTGCCACAATGGCCTTCTGTTTGAAAACAATTTTCACTTCAGGTCTCTTCACTGAGAAACGCTTTGAAGAACAAGGAGAAGACGATTTCGTTCGAATGTGCAGACTGTCCTGAACCGGTGGGTTTATTCAAGGGAGAAACGAGTAAGAAACGGGAAAGAGGCTAACCATTGCACAATTCTTTCTAAGGTTAGAGAACATTATTAAGTGATCAATACTACTCTTCTCTCTGGTTGTGAAGACATGGGCTCTCGGCCAAGAGAGGGGATGAAACCTACCTGCCAACAACTGCTGATTACATAGCCTGTCACTCAGTGAAGTCCTTTCCACAGAACAACTCAAAGAGAGCAAAAACACAACACAGGGTCCGCGACAAAGTCCTACTCCAGCAAGGCCATCTTCCCTCGAACGCGCGTCTCTCCCCCCTTCCCCGAGGGGGGGGGGGTCGGCAAACGACAAACCGTCACCAAGAAGCCCAAGAAAAAAAACCACACCAAAAAGTGGTAAAAGACAGATAATCCAGTCAGAAAAAGGATCCGTCAGAAACGCGATTAAATCCGCATGAAAAAAGGCAGCGCTGTCCGCAGCGGGAGGAGCGTCTCGAGAAAAATGTGCTTCGGGGAAAATAAAAGAAAAATGGAGCCACGAACATTGGTGTCGTCTTCGGGAAAGACGCCGCGGCGGCCATTTTGGTTCATTTTCAAACTGTCTTCACAAGCATTATTTTTTTTTTTTGTAAAAAGATTTTTTTTTTTTTTGTTTGTTTTTGTTTTAAATTCCACAACAAAATGGCGTAGCGCTGGCTTATATTTGACGAACATGAAGCAGAAATGCCGAACGGACCACAAGCAGAGTGTGGCGAAAGAAAGGTCCTTCAAATCGCAGCAGAGAGGAAGCAATTGCGCTCTGATCAAAATTATGGGCATATAAAAAAGAAGACCAAAAAAAAAAAAAAAACACATTTTTAAGGCAGTCTTTTTTGGCCGGCTCCCTTCTCTTGGTCAGCGCCCGAAACAGCACCTACGAGAGGATAGACACGGCTTACCACTCACACAACGGATCGCAAGACACTCCATGCAAAAAATATCTATAAGAAAAAAGAAAAATTAAAAAAATCTTTAAAAAAAAAAAAAAAGTGCAAAAACGGAACAGAAATGCCTTAAAGTAAAAAAATATGAAGGAAAAAAAAATGTATGCAATCAGTGATTGAATGAAAAACCAAGGACAGGGATTCTCCAGGCATGTTGCTGAGCTGATGCCTCTGCAGTCTTCTGATGGGAGGTTTTTAAACGAGGGTCTGACTCACTGTTGTCATTAAAGATCCCATGCCACTTATCCCCAGGTGTCCTGGCCAAACTGACAATCTAGCTCTCCGAATCTGGACATCTAATCATGCTCTAGTTTTATTGGCCAAATAAATCCCCGCTCTCCACTTCAGCTGTTGTCTGATGAGTTTTCTGGCACAAAATGGCTGCCGTACATCACCCGATACATTGGCGGTGGCTGAAGTGTTCTTTCTGCCCTCGGTTAAAATGCAATCTTTTAAAGGAGCAAAATAAGTCATTATTATTAGTATCACCATTATATAAACATGAGCCTCTCATTAATGCCAAAATCACCCTCCATTTGCATAAATACACTGATTCGATGCTCCAGCCCAACACAGAACCCTGAATCCAGGCAACTCAGCAAGGTTGTCGTGGCGTATTGCTGTAAACTGTAATGCTTTTCCTCTGTGATGCTGCAATGCAGTAAAACAAGCGACAATGCTGCAAAACTGCAGTAACGCGACACTAACGCTGGGCCGCCGGCGTGCAAAGCAGCCCAAGCGTCCTGGCTGGAGGTCACGTGACCCACGCGAGCGCGGCAGGACGCGACCCGTAAGCGGGCGGACGAGCGCCGGTCCGCGGCTGGTCTCACCGCGAGACGTCCCCGACAGACGTTGGCGCGATGAGCGGTACACCTTGTCCAGTCCTCTGCTCTAACAAAGCAGCGCTGTCAGAGTCTCAGTCAGAGGCCGCTGGAGATCTGAATGTGCTTTTATGTGCAAATTTCTGTTATTGCATCACTCGTGAAGGTGATAAAGCGTATCGCGCTTTCTTTCTTTCTTTCTTTCCTTTTTTTTTTTTTACGGACGGTACCCTTGGGTTTTCCTGTAACCCTCTGTTCTTAATGAGGGGTCCAGGTCAACTCCTCAGTTTGATGTCCCGGAAGGACAAAAGGTAGAAGGACGGGCTTCTAAAAGTAACTGCAGCTTTAGGTGTCCCTGTGTCTTATCCAGATTCAGGATATCCCGCTGTGTAATGGGAGTGGCATACGAGTGTGTGGCATGGGGCGGGCGGGGGGGTGGGGGTGCTAATGAGGTACAAAGCATAGGGGAGGTGAAGGTGGGGGGGGGGGGGTCACGGACAATCTGCTTCATATAATCACAGTGAGACGAGCCCTTTGCAATCCTGGTCCGCCCCCCTCTACATCCTCGACATCTGTTAGGGAGCACAACTCCCCCACTCCACTGCACCCCCCCCCCCCTTCGCCACCCCCTTCTCGCCCCATTCAAGCATCTGGGTTAATGAGCCTCCCTACCAGTATAGGTATTCAGCAAGGGCCTCTTCAGGGCACGTGTGCAAAGGTTATCTGCAGGCGGCAGTGCCTGCTTCCGTTCCTACCGCAAGGCTCCCTAATTGCGCGTCGCCCCCTGCCAGGTTCGCTCCGGGCGGATCCCCTGGCCCGGATCTCCACGGTGACACCGGAACCACGTTGTCATGGCTCCGTGTGGCCTTGCGCGCCGCAGAACTAAATTAAGCCCGGACCGGATCGGTGGAAGGAAGACCAGCGGAGTACTCCGAACCCTCTCTGCTTGTGGGAAACGCTCTTTAAATCAGGCCATGTCTAACCTTTTACACATTCTTAAAAATATTACTCGTTATAGCTGGTAAAACCCAGGCCTTGCAACTGTTTAGCCAAAAGCTGTATGGTGTATGCAAAATACGAAATACATTAGAATCATTCGCCAAAACGACAAAAGGAAGTCTTCATGCTTCTTAATCAGTTAATAAAAAGCAGCAGCTCCAGTATAAATTGCGATTATTTAGAGGTGGATAATGTCTCATTTGAAATGGTCTACAACTTAAAATTGAGTAAATGATATCATGAGATGACCGATTAAAAAATCATAGGACACAGTTGGTTTTTAAGTAAGGCCGTGAGCTAGAGATGCCTCTGTGTTTGTGTGGGTCCTTTTATGCCTTCCAGGAGGACATGCCACAGACATCTTGTGAGTTTCATCAAGGGTAATCACTCGAATTAAATCATCCACAAAAAAAACCATTCAACAGAAATTGAGAATTCTAGTTTTATTTCAAATTCCATCTTGCATTATTTATTCATACGGAGCTTTGTTGGATTCTAGGCTGATGAACACTGAACTCGAAAAGCCATTTGAAGTTATAAATTTCAAATTATACAGCAATTCTCATTAGCAGATGGGAGGCCAAGGGGGTGACACCTGACACTTTAGTGGATCTATAAATTATAGCAAAGCCGCAAACCCACATCCAAGCATCCATCATATTTATCGCTTCATTCCATCATTTTGTCTAATTTGTTCTTTCAAACAGAATCAAACCGTCAATAATTCTCACTCCAATCAAACAACAGCTTTTCCTAGACTTTTTCTAGACTATTATCTACGGACGGGAGCAGACAAATTATTATATAGTTTAAACTGTAGAGCGTGCAAGCATAAGATATATGAGGCTGCCGTAGGTCTTAGTTAGAAGGTGCAGACTGCCTGTTTGCGCTAGCTAGTTTAGTTTGTAAATTGTAGAAGGATGGTGTTGACCGTGTAGGCAGTAGGTATTTGAGGGTGCCGTAGGTCTTAGTTAGAAGGTGCAGACTGCCTGTTTGCGCTAGCTAGTTTAGTTTGTAAATTGTAGAAGGATGGTGTTGACCGTGTAGGCAGTAGGTATTTGAGGGTGCCGTAGGTCTTAGTTAGAAGGTGCAGACTGCCTGTTTGCGCTAGCTAGTTTAGTTTGTAAATTGTAGAAGGATGGTGTTGACCGTGTAGGCAGTAGGTATTTTTAGGGTGCCGAGGTCTTAGTTAGAAGGTGCAGACTGCCTGTTTGCGCTAGCTAGTTTAGTTTGTAAATTGTAGAAGGAGGGTGTTGACCGTGTAGGCAGTAGGTATTTGAGGGTGCCTTAGGTCTTAGATGGTACAGACTGTCTGTTCGCGCTAGCTAGTTTAGTTTGTAAATTGTAGAAGGATGATGTTGACCGTGTAGGCAGTAGGTATTTTTGGGTGCCGTAGGTCTTAGTTAGAAGGTGCAGACTGCCTGTTTGCTCTAGCTAGTTTAGTTTGTAAATTGTAGAAGGATGGTGTTGACCGTGTAGGCAGTAGGTATTTGAGGGTGCCGTAGGTCTTAGTTAGAAGGTGCAGACTGCCTGTTTGCGCTAGCTAGTTTAGTTTGTAAATTGTAGAAGGATGGTGTTGACCGTGTAGGCAGTAGGTATTTTAGGGTGCCGTAGGTCTTAGTTAGAAGGTGCAGACTGCCTGTTTGCGCTAGCTAGTTTAGTTTGTAAATTGTAGAAGGATGGTGTTGACCGTGTAGGCAGTAGGTATTTGAGGGTGCTGTAGGTCTTAGATGGTGCAGACTGTCTGTTCGCGCTAGCTAGTTTAGTTTGTGAATCGTAGAAGGAGGGTGTTGACCGTGTAGGCAGTAGATATTTGAGGGTGCTGTAGGTCTTAGATGGTGCAGACTGTCTGTTCGCGCTAGCTAGTTTAGTTTGTGAATCGTAGAAGGAGGGTGTTGACCGTGTAGGCAGTAGGTATTTTGGGTGCGTAGGTCTTAGTGGGTGCAGACTGTCTGTTTGCGTCTAGCTAGTTTAGTTTGTAATCGTAGAAGGAGGTGTTGACCGTGTAGGCAGTAGATATTTGAGGGTGCTGTAGGTCTTAGATGGTGCAGACTGTCTGTTCGCGCTAGCTAGTTTAGTTTGTGAATCGTAGAAGGAGGGTGTTGACCGTGTAGGCAGTAGATATTTGAGGGTGAAGACAGGGGGGGAGGCCATCTCGTGTCTGAGAGCAGAGGGATCGGCGAGGACGTGGCTGAATGGCTGCCGGCGCATTCGTTGGCTGAGCTCTGAAAGGGATATTAAAGGCACCGGGGACGAGCTCGCGGTCTGCATCCCTTATCAGAAACGCATTAGCCGCCGTCAATGGAGGATCGCGCGAACGCGGTTCGATAATGCGCGCGCCTTTTTCAAAAAAAAAAGGAAAAAAAAAAAAAAAAAAGGAACAGTTCTGAAAACGTTCTGGGTCCGCCGTCGTCTCCAGGGGCGATCCCGTATCGTTACGTCATATCTGGGGCGCAGCCGACCAACCGACGCTCCCGGTGGGGTTTTTTTTCGGCGCGATTCTCTTTTACGGAGAGCCGGGCCGTAAACACCCCGTCCTTCTTTCTCTCTTTTTCTTTCCCCGAGCTCGAGGATCTGCCGAGGATATCGACTGTAGAAATTCCATTTTCGCATATGCAGGGTTTTTTAATCTCACATGACACCTCGTTGGCTTATTGTTCAGACATTGTGTTCCTAGGACGTTCGCGATCGGGACGGAGATGATGAATTACATCTCATAAATTTCCATCTCTTTTTGTTGTTTAGCTAGGGGAAAAAAAATACATAAATAAGAATTCACACCCCTCAATAAATAATTCCGGCTGTCTGTCAATATCAGGATAATAAGAATTTCATATGCACCATTTTTCACATGCTGTTTTTCAAGGGGAGAATAAAAGTGTCATATGCGTTTGCTTGTGATGGTGATGACATGAAAGGTGATGGACTTGGGTATTTTTTTTTTTTAACTCGCTGTTGTGTCCCTCCTGGTTTTGGCTCTAAGATGGCATCCTTCAAAGCTTCCTTTACCTTTTGTCTGTCACTACAGTGGAACCGCGCAGATATGAACCTCATAGTTAAGACTGACTGGTCAACTGGAACAAAGGTCTAAAACCGGGAGTTGTGCAGTTTCATATGCAGTTATTCCTTATTACGTTCCTTATTATCACTGGTGCAAAAAAAGGTGAGCATTAATGCGAGCTGCAACCAAATTAAGGCACAGGGGGCATATGTCTTAGCGCTACTGCTAAAAATACTGCTCAATGAGGCTGCAATAATAAGAGCGGCCTTTCCGACCATTCTGATAATTGGTGTATTTTGACATCGCTTATAAAAGACCTCTTCTCCCAATGCCTTTGTAGGAGCCTCTGTGATTAACATAAGGAATAAAAAAAGAAAAGTCTCAATACTCAGAAACATGACCACTGCTAACCAGACTTAATTTGCTACTGGCTGAAACCATGAACCCAAGCAAACCCTGTGAACCCAAAGCTACCCCCGACCGTCACCGCCACACTTCCCCTACCCCGCGCACACACGCCTTCTGAGCTGCCTAAACACGGCAAGGTTTTCCCGCCATTGTCCTGATGTGACTCACAGTGAGCGGAGGGGAGGTAGCTACCGCTAGCGCTTCTCTGAGAAGACAGAGTATGTGGTCCCATTTAGAAAATTAAAACACTGTACGGAAGGTAATGGAAAAAGAAGCCAGTCCTTTATCACAAAGGAGTTTTTCCACATTCTCCTGCTGTTGCTTTATTTCACCTCTCACACCCTCCATCTCTGTCTCTCTCACTCTCACTCTATCTTTACCATCTCTCTCTCTCTCTCTGCTCACACTCTCCATTATTTCCTTTTGCTCTCCTCCTGAATGTAAAGCATAAAGTAAGTTCAAGTGAAAAATATGAAGTGCGAAAGCTTATTTTTTCAGTTTGAGAAAGGCTGTGAAATTAGGAATCAAGGTAACAGCGTGCTATGCAGTGCTTTTTTTTGCTCTCTCTCTCTCTCTCTCTCTCTCTCAGTCTGTCTCTCTCTGCCCCCCCCCCTCTCTTTCTCTCTCTCTCTCTCCGCCCCCCTCTCTAGGGGTATGAAATGAAACGGTAATGATTATTACGACGGCCATTAAAACAACAGTATAAAACAGGCTATCCTGGCGATGCTGCCTGTGTTCACTGTCCTTGGATGATCTCCTGCATACTGTGCGGTTGTTGCTGTGGGTCTCCAGCCCAGCAAGCCCATCAGTCTTTTCAGTTTAGCGCGGGATACGTACCACTTTTATGTACATATTACATTTAGCAATTTTTAACAAAGTGGAAGGTGAACTTTCTGTCTCTCCACCACGCTAGTCTCAAGTGTTAATGTCCTCTTACATTTAAATAATAATGTGTCTCATTAGAATAATTTACTTTAATTCACTGAATCACAATTTCTCTTGGAGTCTGTTGAAGGAGAGGCCACTGGTTGGCCTGAAAACAATGGGTTTGACGATAATGAAGGCCACAAAGTGAAGAGTCTCTCTCTCTCTCTATTTCTCTCTCTCTCTCCCTCCTCCTCTCCCTCTCTCACTTGCTCTCTCTAACTCCACGTGAAACATATTGTCCGCACAGAGGGATGTGTGCCAGTTTGGTTGCCGGTGGAGAGGAGGGCAGGCAGGATGAAGGGTTTTTGTTATTATCTCTCCCTGAAGGGGGGGGGGTGTACCTGGTCCAGCTTATTATTATTGTTCTTCTGCCATTGAAGTCACTGCAGGACATGCCCCATCCCTGAACGTGAGGGTAAGATCAGCTCAAAGGTGCCAAATGTTTACTCGTCCTTCCTAGTTAAGCCCTTGCATTACCATCTGATGGAGAGGACACATACTGTACACCACACACACACGCACACACACACGCATGCACACACAAAAGCAGATAAACATTCTGACACATACATACATACATACATACACACTTGCATACATACATTCATAGAGACAGGTTCGGGTAAAGGTACATGCATGCTCAGTATTATGAATACAACATTAAATCAGCAGATATAACCGTGCTCATGCAACGTGAAGACTTATACAACCGGTATATCCACAGACAAACCAGCAAAAGGCAATCTCTTCGCAGCACAGTACAAGTAAAAAACCTCTAAAATACCCACAGTGCCTCTCAAATCTCCTCACGGAATCTTTCCTTCAATGACCCACAAGGCACCTGGGCGGAATACCATCTGCTCTGGCGGTGGATATATAGAGTTTTCAGTTAGAAACTGTCTGACTCTTTTAAGGGCAGAAGGCAACGATGTTTTCTAAGGGGATCTTCAGCCGGGAAAACCCAGCGAAAATGCGATACAGACCTCAGGTGTAACGGGAAGGGGTCTCTGGTGAACCGTAAGAGGAGACAACAAAGCGAGCCCGAAACCGTCTGGGCTGGGCGTCAGCGGCGAGGGCGAGCGGAACCGTGACACAGACGGCGTCCGCGACGCGTTTCGGACTGCAGACGAAGGAGAGGAGCGCAGGGCATCGCAGGGCAGGTAAAAAAGGCAGGCTCGGGTTCGGGGGGAGTCTGCAGGACACATAGCTGCCGCGCACAGCAGATTCTGAAATAAACCCTTCAATATCGCAGATTGGAATGTTCTCAACTGAACATTCTAATGCTGATGTCACAATCACTGCTGGTGATATGATGTAAACAACGGAGTTCTAGAACACTGACATTCCAAAAAACCTACTTAATTCTTGGATTGTTTACGTCTCTGTTTTTTTTTTTACCATATAGCTCTTTGGGCCTCTTGAACAGACTGATATTGGAAATGAGAACTAACTTCTAACTTGAGTAAAACAATAAAGTTTGAATAAAAATGAAGAAATCAATTGAGGGCCTCAGATGAACGGCGATGACCGGAGCCTGGCGAGGGCTGAGCGGCCGGAGGAGATGATCTCTCGTAGCGCGCGCTCTCCAAATCGCCTTTCGGGCGGCCGCCGCGAACCCCTTCTGCTCGCTTCCTGCGTCTCGGAATAAAGAACGCAAAGATCTATTCAACCACGCGAGCGAGGTTGCCAGCCCGCGGTCCAAGTCCCCATGCCAACCACTCTCAATTAATCCTCTTAACGAGAGGCTTTCTTGCTCTGCGCTTCGGAGGCAGCTTGCTGACATTGCCGGGAAGTTGGCAGAACACCGCCGCGAAACCCCGCCCCGTCTGACCGCTACCTCCCCCCGCTCCACCCTGCCACATCCAACCGTCACTCCCGCTGTGGCCGCAATGGACCTGACCCCTCTGTTCGGAGAGAATTCACCAGTCACTCGCCATCCAGCTCGCTTCGGATGGAGTGTGTGAACGTGTGTGTGTGTGTGTTTGTGCTTGTGTGCGTGCATGTGTGTGTGTGTTTGTCACATGTGTGTAAGTGAGTGAGGGAGGGAGGGAGGGAATGTCAGTGAGTGAATGAGTGAGTGAGTGAGTGAGCACACACATACACAAAAGCTCAGCTTGAGAACCAAGATAGAAATGTCATCAATAGTTCTGCTATAAATAACAATGAATCCATTTTTTAGTTTTAGTTTAAAATATTCAAAATCATATTGCCCTTATTAATGTTCATTGATGTTCTTCAGGCACGGAAAAGTCAACAAAAGCAATTGTATTTGTTATTGTATCCTTTTATGTGTACTCATTTCACCCTCAAAGTGAACACTGCTTACACTAAATAAGCCAGCTAGAACAGTTCAATTACTTGGTTCAGAAATCACATTTGAGTGAAATGAAGAGAATGATTATGTGTCAGCTGCATCCTCTGTTCTCTGACACCGCCCCGTTTGAAGTTTCGGGCGTAGGGCGTGAGGACCGGGTGAGACGCACTAATCACCAATCCCGTCCCCCGGGGGAGCGGTTCCGCCCCACTGCAGCTACGCGACCCGTGACGAGACCGCACCGTCCCCTCCGGAATGTAACGCTGCAGTGATGCTTGGCAACCCCCCCCCCCCTCTCCCCCCTCCACAGCACCAAAGACTCCACCCTCCGCCCAGACCACACATCGCCCCCACACTGGCCCTCCCGCAGAAACTCACAAACATACCTTTCCCGCCCAATGAAGTGAGTTCTGCACGCCGCCCGCGAGATCAGGTCTTCAAAGATTGGCCGTGGGAATGTTTTTTGGGTTTTTTTTGCAGAAAATACGTGCGTGCCCGTGGGTGTGTAACACTCTTGTTTTTCATTCCCCCCGCTTTGGATTTTAAAGTCTAATCTCGCAGAATCTAACGGGCCCGTCGGCCTTGAAAATTCCTAAAATCGCAGCCTGAGGTCCTGAGGTTCGGTTTGTTTGAGTTGTTCATCTGCAACATGTGAAATCCGTGCAGACCTTGCGGTGAAAATGGCAGAAGCGCAAGTTGTTTTGGGGGGGGGGGGGAGGCTGTAATTCGAGGGCAATGGGGACGGGACAGTGGCAGGATGGGCGGGGACCCCAGAAGCCTTGGAAAGCTTTTCGTGTTTTTTCGTGCGGTCAGCGGGCGGAGGGCGGAGTTCTGGCGGACCGGCGGGATAATGAGGGGCACAGCGTGGTGCGGGACTGGCGCGGGACTGGCACAGCGGGCGCAGCTGCAGGTACCCAGACGCCACGCGCCGTGAGATCGGCAGCTGCTCCGAATCGCCCAGCGCTTTGCCAACTGGTCTGAGGAACGGTGGGGGGGGGGGACTTTACAGACTTTTTGTTTGTTCCTACAATGTCATTTCGGTGGATTGTAAGAGCGAGCGTCTCTTACGCTCGCTCTTGGCCCCTCCCACCCTCTCTCTTCCCGACGGGGGCCACCCAATCGCACTCCTGTTCGGAAAAGAGGGAGGAGCTTCGGTCTAGGACACTAGGAGTGGCCGGGGAGAGAAATAGAACGACATCGAGGCAGACGAGGCAGTGAAAATAAAGCACAGCTTATAGAGACAAAGGTGAAGAGTGAGGGGTGAAACAAAGAGAGAGAAACAAAGAGAGGGAGAGGGGGAGAGAGATAAATGAGCGTGTATCTCAGCGTTTGGGGGATGAGGGGCGGTGGGGAAGGGGGGGCAGTAAGGGGACAGAGCCGCGCACGCTGTTACCGCCAGCCCCGCCCGCTCTCCGAGCCGGCCGTGTCACAGCTCACCCACACTCACTTGTGTGCTTAATTGGGTGAAGCCAATTAGCATGTCGTCTATAAATACGCGCACATCTGCTCGCAGCTGAGCGTGCAGGGGTGGGAGGGGGGGGGAGGGGGGGGGCACGCGGGGCCCCTGACAGGACGCCCCGCAGAGCAGACTGTGTTCCACGGATTTGACTTCATCCGTTTCCGAAGCGGGGGGCGGAGGGGCGGGGGAGTGCGGGTGGTGGGGCAAGCTCTGGGGCCAATCGCCATGACGACATGAGAAGCCAGGGGTGACCGGTGTCCCCCTATCACACTGCTAATATACGGACACCCATCTTTCTGTTCTCATGTCCCCTCCATCTTCACCAAACCACCTTAAAATATACAGTATAAAACTTGTGTTTATGTGACTAGGACACACTGACCCTGATACACTCCCAAATCCCCCCCCCCCCCCATGTAAATGGCCCGTGTGCGATTTCCGCTTTCTCACCACTAGAAAAAATGCCAAAGCATATTTACTCCTGAACACATTTGCATTCTTTTATTTGCCTCTGTACCCTGTATCTGACAGATACCGGATTGTTTACAGGCGGAGAATGCAGACGCATATATTTCAGCTTGGCTCGGAAAAACAAAATTCCGCCTTTCAGTACCTGTTACAATAAAAAAAGAACAATGAAAGAAAACATATTGAAGCTGCAAAGATGACAGCGTCCACGCGCGGTTTCGATGTTACGGGGACCGATAAAAACATGGCGTGAATATGCTGGAATGTTGTGCATGGGATTGGCTCAGCACGCCGTTTCTGGGGGGGCTGTGATTTTACACTCGGCAGACAGTAATAGCGAGCGCTTCGCGGGAGTCGGAGGGATGTAACGGTGTCGCGCTGTGCCGGCGGTGTTTGCGGGTTCAAATCCCGCGCGGAGCTCTCGCCGCACGGTGCCGCGAGCCCGCGGGGACGGAGCGAACGCGAAAAAGGGCTCGACGGGAATCTGATTAATATAACGGCGGATTCCGCCATCCACTCAGACTCCGGCTCAGTGCTTCTCCTCAGACTCCGGCTCAGTGCTTCTCCTCAGACTCCCAGGATCCCCCTCATCCCCCCGCCCCCCTCCCCACCGCGGCTCGAACCGTAAGCCACTCCCTCTCTGTTGGCCGGCCCCCATGGTCTCCCCCCCTTCCCCTCCCCTCGGTCCCCAGGAGCTTTAGCAAGAGGGAGGCTAAGCCCCTCTTTCAGCTGCAGAGGCCGCTAAGCGCTAAACCCCATGAGGAGGGTTTTGGGCGTCGGCTCCTGCAGCAGCGCGGGGCCCACAGGCGCCCCGCAGATGGACCCGTCCGCGGCGCGGGCGTGAGAAAGGGTACGGGCGCCGACCGCCGACGTTTTCGGACCGTCGAGACGTCAAAACAACGCGCGGCTACCCTGCTCCGTCTCTCAGCAACGCTCACAGACGCTCAGAGTGCGTTACCACACCAACCGAACCCGCCACTCGCTAGGCCGTGGAGACGCGAACAAAAGAACATCTCATTTCTCGTGGTTTCTGTTTTCTTTCATCGCCGTCGATTGGATTACGTCTCCCTCGCCAAAGAAACGACACGCGGGCACAAGCACTCCCGCTGTAATCCCACTGATCCCCTGATCCGTGAGTTGATTTGACATCCCGATGCACTGCGCGTTAGCGATGTGCTTGGATTCCGCGCGTTTTCCCACTACAGTAGCACTAATGATGATTACAGCGAGATCGGCTGCATTGAGAGAAGACAGCATGAACCGTGAACGCGGTGTGCGTGGCACTAAACGTATTTCTCTTCTGCAGCGCTCTCAGAAGTCTACGATGACAGAGGGCCCCTTTATGGCCGGACATCTGTGGAGGGTCCTTGAAGTGGCTTGCAAAAAAAAAAGTTTTCTGTTCTCTTTTTTTTTTTTTGAGTGACCTCTTCGTGACATCACAGGACACAGGAGACTTATCCTTCCAAGGCTTTCATTGAGTTAATAACCTTCCACATTCCTCATCGGATTAAACTCATTCGCGTTTAAAAAAAGAGAACAGTTCATTTTTAAACATTAACCTATGCGGGTTTTTTCGTGAGTACTTCTAGGGTGAGTCTCTTATCAATGGTAAAAGAAAAGGGTATATATATATATATATATATATATATATATATATAAATAACATGTTGTTATCTCCTCAGGTGGCCCAATGCTGACCATATTTCAGAGATAACATAACAGTCTTTCAGCTAAAAAGATAAAAAAATCATGTGAAAATATTCAGAGAGTAACGATTAGCACGTTTTATTTATGAGGCCTCTCTCTGAACGGACGGGCGTGACGTGCAGGTTGTTCACGCCGCGCCATCAAAGAGAATTTTGAGACGCTCGTTCGCCGGGACCTTCTCCCGCCGCCTTTCTCCCGGACCGCGGAGGTTAAAGCCCACCTCTCTCTCTCTCTCTCTGAGAGCGCTTTGGGTCTGCGTCTGCATTTTCTCCACCGCGGGCGGCGCGAGCCGCGTGGCGGAGGCGAGGGAGAAACAACGCCGATTAGCGAGAGAGGAGAGACAGGCGAGCGCTCTGCAGCCCGGGGTGAAGAGAGCCGAGGAGGAAGACGAGCGCAGCTCTCACCCCCCCCTCCCCTCCCCACCCCCCACGCCCCAACGTACCCCCAAAACCATGGAAATCAATAGCTTCAGACGGAGCAGCATCAGAATCAAATTTCACTTCAGAATGCTGTCTCAACCTTTTCACTGAACAAGAGAGCTTTGAGCGATGGAGGAGAGGGGGCATCTTCAGCACAGAGCACAGAATGAAAGAGAGAGAGAGAGGGAGGGAGAGGGAGGGAGGGGTGTGGTGTAAGGAGAAAAGGAGAGCAAGAGAGAGCGATTTCTGACTTTTAAATTCCCAGTTACATGAATAACTCAGGACAGGACAACATTTTTCTTGTCATTGATCTGAAACCTGAAAAATGCATCAATTTTACAAAAACCATATGTAAGAGATAAACAGAAAACACCTTGAAAACCCCTTAAAGTCACCGAGAATGAAAGAGAGAGAGATATAATGACAGGTAGTGAGGGAAGAGTTGTCTAGGCGGAGTGTCTGTTGTTATTTTATTTTATCATACTGCTATTGTTATTATTTTGGAAGAGAAATAAGTATAAGGGAGAATTGGACTTCTATAAAATACCTGCTTTATACATGCATAGTCAGGGTGGGATTTTGATCTGAAATATGCCACTTACAGCTGTTAAAGATAATCAAAAACCAAAAAAAAGAGATAAAAATAAAAATAATAAATACAAAAAAAGCAAGTATGAAGCAGAAAAGCAGCCCGTTTGAACCAGCCTGATGCAGTTATCACCAACCGTCCTTCAGGCTCAGAACGCAAGGTATCGGAGTTCAGCAGAGCAGCTGTCAGCACACGATATGAAAGCCGAGCTGAGGCCGCAGCCCCGCCCCGATGTCTGTCAGACCCCCTTCATTTCCCCGCCTCCCCGCTGTCCGGCGCGCCGCGACCTCACTCAGCACGAAGCGGCCCGGACAAAACACAAAAATTTAAACCAGGCCGCACATCTGCAGCCCACATGACGCGTAAACAGGAATTTCACGAATCCGACGCTAACAGGAAGTGGTAAATTGGGCAGGAACTGAATAAGGGGGGGGGGGGGAACCGGTCTGTAGCTGTCTTCAAAATCACCCCCCCCCGACTCTCCCCCCTCCACCCCAGCCGCAAAAACGCAGTCTCTACTGATGCGCGGATGAGCTGCGCGTTGGAGCCGTCCTGTGGAAATGGTCCCGCTGCAGGTACCCTGACCTTTCCGGCAGCGGGGCCGGTGAGGTGCTCGGCGCACGGGTCGGCACCGACCGCACCGTCACATTCCTCCCACCGCTGAGGTCTCAGCCGCTGTGATCTGAGAGAAGCCGCAAGCATCATCTCCACACTTAATACACGTGGCAGCTTAATCCCAGCACCGTAAAGAGAGAAAGACAGAGTACCGGGGGGAGGGGGAGGGGGGGAGGGGGGGGGACTGCACATGGCCTCGCCCACCAACAGAACAACGGGTTTCCTACTCTCTCTCACCCTCTCTCTCTCCCTCTCTCTCACTCTTTCTCTCTCCCTCCCTGTCTCTCTCTCTCTATCCCTCTCTCTCTCTCTCTCTCTCTCTCTCTCTCTCTCACTCTCTCTCTCCCCTCCCTCTCTCTCTTAGCATTCTCAAGGATACAGGCCCATCCAGTGATTCACTGCGCTTGTGTCTGCACTTTAACCTGTCACCCACAGAAGTTCATGGACCAGGCCCGTCTGCTCCTCTGGTGATGAGACGTGCGATCGGGGGCGACTGCCGCGGAGAAGGCCGGGGCAGGTTGGAGGTCAGAGTTCAGAAATCAGAGGTCACGGGTCAGAGGTTAAGTAGGTGTGAGGAATGGAAGGTGGACGGGGTCGAAGAGCAGACCGTGCGTGAATGATGGAGAGGTCTGAGACTGAAAGCCTCATTGTGTCGCTGCATATTTCACAGATTCGATTCTGCCCCAAAAGTATTGAGTTGTGACATCCTCGGGTACGAGAGTAACCTACGCAGAGCACTTAGCGATGTGGGAGGGGGGTACTCATGGTTTGCATACCAACATCTCACAAATCATCCAATTGGTCACAAATGGGAAACAAAAGCCATTCTATGGTGAGGTACACAATGGCAGAGCAAGCTCCCCCAACTGGTTCAAATTCAAGAAGCATACTGGATAAAACTTGCAGACTGAATTCTGAACTTTTCGCTCGTAAAAAGGAAGATATGGGTTTTTGGACCCCATAATGGATTGAGCTCTCATGCGTTGCCAATTAATTAATTGTACAAAACAATCAATAACCTTTGCTCTCCCTTACGAAACGATATGACTAGTTTAAATCACGCTGGCGGGACGTGCCTGATCCACCTAATTCGGGGCTCTCCGATATACATACTGCACCAGTGCAGTCATAAGAACGAGGCTCTGTGAACTTCGCACAGACGGAACCAGCGCACGCTACAGCGGAACCTCACATGCACTCTTACGCACCAGCGGTGCTGCTGCAGCATATGAGCTTTCACAGCTAAGTGAACACTTAAGATGTGATACAGACGAACGCGTCTGGCGCAGGATATGGTCTTACGCAGCGCGAGCGATGACTGACGGCTCTTTGACCGCAGTCTTCTGCCGCGCGTCCCACATCTTGCAGCTCTCTGACAGAAAACACCCTCTGGTGGGTGCTGGGGTGCGATAGGGGGTGTGTGTGGGGGCGGGGGGGGGTGGGGGGGGGGGGGGTTCCAGGGGGCTAGGATACGAGAAAAGAAAAGCTTTCTTTTTTTAAAATATATTTTTCAGTCGCTCTCAAAACGCAGGCTTTCTCCGCGTAAGCTCCTTGTAGTGCAAATCGCATTTTAATTAGCTCTATCCCCCGCTAACAATCTCCTTCTGCGTCTCAGTCCTACAGGATTAGCCTCTGGGGTGGCGTCCGTGTAAGCTGCTCAGATGCTGCTCTTTAACTGTGTACCTGCTGGTCTACCCCTGGGTATGCCAAATCTCCCCCCCCCCCCCCCCCCGACTCCATAGCCTCCATTCTGCGCGGACAATAACTGACTAATAACTGCCCTTTGTACTTAAACAAACGACAGACAGTCTGTAACCAGGCAAAACTGCATGGTGTCCCTACTGCCCACCATGACCCCCCCCACACCCCCAATGCGACCGGCCTGCTGATTCAGCCCTCCGTTTCCACGATAGAAACAGTTTCATTTAACGGTTTTTCTTTCTGTTTTTTTTTTTTTGGAAAATAAGTTTTGTTTCAACGTCTATCGGAGGCTTTGAGAGGAGAAGAAGAAGAAGAAGAAGAAGGAAAAAAAAATCCATACATTATAGATTTAAAGCGCCGCGAGACTCCCGCACACACGCGCCCCCCCCCCGCCCGCGTGTGGAACGTTCTCCGCCCGTCCCGTCCCCAGCGCCGCCGCCGCCGCCGCCGCGGTGGAGCCCGGGTAGCGGTGGCCCCCGACACGGACGCGACATTTTAATATCAAATGCTGGCGTGCGCGGCGTCTGATTAAAACACGCGGCGGATGAAAGGGCCCTTCCCCCGCGAGGCCGGGGCCGGGAGATGAAACGCAGGCCGCCGTCTCCGCTACGTAGCGCCGCGCCGCGCCGCCTCGCCTTGACAAGCGGGTTCCGCCATGCGGGGTGGCAGGTGTGCCCGCCTGTCGCCCACGTGCTCCCGGCTCCTCCGTGCGCCCATCCCGCACCCCCCCCCGAGGTCCCGAGTTTAGCTGGCGTACCGGTGCCCCTGTCAAAGAGGACGCTTGCCTCGAACGGGTCGCAGGGGGCTGTTCTTGTCGAAAGGAATGACTTCAGCCTGTACAAGAGCGCTGTGACTGTGTGTGTGTGTGTGTGTGTGTGTGGGTGTGCGTGCGTGTGTGTGTGTGCATGCGTGGTAGTGTGTGACATCTGTGTGCGTGTGTGTCGTATGCTTCTATCTACCTGTTTATTTCTGTGTGTGTGTGTGTGTGTTTGTATTTGTGTACCTGTGGGAGTGTGTGAGGACATGTGAGGGGCTGCTGCGTGTGTGTGTGTGTGTGTGTGTGCGCGTGTCTGTGCAGGTGTGTGTACCTGTCTGTCTGTCTATAGTGTTTGAGCGTGCATCTCTACGGCTGGCAGAAAGTTAGCATTCTGAGCATTAGAAGGCGTAAGTGGTCTGATTGCAGAGCGGGGCTGTGTGTGCCTGAGGGGCAGGCTGGAGCCGGTGTGTTCTGCATGAGTTTCACAGCTGCCTTCAGAGACGCGCGCGAGTGCTGGGAAACGTGTCCGCTGTCCAGAAAGCACTGACACATTTGTGTTTTTCCCCATAATGCCGTGAAGCGGAGCGTGCAGGGGACGGACATCCTCCGTGGTCATGGCAACCACGCTGACCACGGCGAGGTCTGCTTACGTAGCGGTTTCCATTGAAAATGTGCATTAGCCGAAACCCACATCCCCACAGCATCACGTGACTCTGAGCCACCGATCAGGGTTATGAAGACATCCTCATTTCCACATCGCTTGGACTAGATAGCAAGACTCCACTTAATCAATGGTGATCGATGCTTTCAGTGTTCGTGTTGCAGAGACACAGATGACATTATGTCTGGCGTTCTGAATCATGTTGCACACACACACACACGAATGCACGCACACACACACACACAGTGAGAGAGCTATAAGGTCGCGTCCCTGATAACGTACCATGGGGAAACCCCATCTTAAACAGAAAGGGGAATCTTCATGTTAAGACCCTGCAAACAGTGGCTTACTCTGGGTCAGGCTAGATTAGCTCCTGGCTTCTGTTCAATCCCGGCCTCCTCCCCAACCCTAAATCCCATTAAAGCCCCAGGAGGTGGGATGAGCCCGGTGTCGAGACCCTTCTGAAATTGAGCAGACCCCCCCCCCCCCCCAGCCAAACGGCCTGGATCGCTGCGCCCCGTCTGCAGGGAGAAGGGGGTTTAAAGAGAGCTAACAACCGCAACCCCTGGCCTGACCCCCTTCCCCCTGCGCGAGATCATACATCATGCCTTCCCCCTGCACTGCACAGGCCTGGTCAATAGGAGAGCCAACCCAAACACAAACCGACCGCGCAGTACACCCACAGCCCACGTGCGGTGGGCCTCGTGCTAACAGTAAGCCTGTCGACACAACCGTTCCTTTTTCTCTTTTTTTAAGCGTATTTTGGTATTAAATTTACAACAACGCAATTACTTTTTTCCCCCTCGTTGTCATTTTACTTACCTTCAGCGGGACAGGTAACAGCTTAGTTAAGGGAAATCGATATTTATCTCCGATTTGTTTTCTATTTTTCCACCACCGCTTTTTGATGCCTATTCGTATTCATGCGCCGCCCGTTCCCACGACTACCGCGCACGCTGTCGTTTGGGGGGAGGGGGCGATCGCAGGGGCGAGCGCGCACCTGTCCGCCCGAGTGTGCGATGTCACCTGCCGCTCCTCTCCGAGCTGCGGTCCTCCTGCGGGGAGGGGGGGGGGGGGGGGGAGGGGTGGGAGGGGCGCGTGCAACGCATCTTTAATCCTGTTTACCATTCCCGCCATTTCCCCCTTTCTCTCTCCCGAAAAACAGCCGAGTCCGCCAGTGTTCTTCAGCGGAACAGTGCAATTATGACAGAGCGAGGGAGAGCGAGGGAGGGCGAGGGAGAGCGAGCGAGAGAGAGGGAGAGCGAGGAGGCGAGGGAGAGCGAGGGAGAGCGAGGGAGAGCGAGCGAGAGCGAGGGAAGCGAGGAGAGGCAGCGAGAGCGAGGGAGCAAGGAGAGCGAGGGAGAGCGAGGAGCGAGGGAGGCGGAGGAGCGAGGGCGAGCGAGGGAGAGCGAGGGAGAGAGAGGGAGAGCGAGGGAGAGCGAGGGAGAGCGAGGGAGAGCGAGGCCCGGGCTCCAGCGGTTCTGAGCACGGAAGGTGCGATAAATTAAAAGTCTGCGATTAGACCGGGGGAAAGAAATAAAAAATAAAAGCTTTGGATGTCAACGGAGAGAAACGTGCTTTTCTTGCTATTTCCTGGTAGTTTGAATGTGCGGATTTAGGACTTTTTTTTTCTCTTTCCCTCGTTTGCCGCGCGGTGTCTGTAGTCATTTCCTGGCGGGCGGCAGTTGGCTCCGCGAGGATTTTAAAACGATCGCCCCGGCAACCCGGGACTCCCTGTCGGAGCTCGACAGGCGAAGATTTAAAAAAAACGAATTCCTCTTGCAGGAACGCTCGCGACGTGAAGCAATCCGGGCTTTCCCCCCCCCACCGAAGTTCCAACCGGCGCCGGCTCGGTACCGCGGAAAAAAAACGCGTGGAAATCCTGACAGCCGCGACGTCCAAAGAGCCGTATCCGCGCTGGCGGGCGGAAGCTACGTCCGCGACGAGCGCCGGATTGGTTCGCGGTAAAAACCCGTTTACCGATTCCGTCAAACCTTCGAAGGACGACGTCGGCGCGACCGTAGCCGGGGCCTGTGCTCCTCCAGCTGAGCTGACTTTGTGATCTGTTCTGTGCTGCGTGCGAGTGCGCTGCTGTGCTCCTCGAAAGCGCGCCAGCAACCTGCTCAGGGGTGGCGGCCTTTCCTCTCCGCCATGGCGCGAGGGTAACTCCCCTCCCCAGGGTTAATTGCCCAAAATGTCCCGCCGTTGCACTGCTCTGCACCCAGTTGGTTTAGCTGATGAGGTCATTACTGCCCCCCCCCACCCCCCCCCCCCCCCCCCCCCATTCAAGCTGTGCTGCAGCCTTTCCTGCCCTCCTTCACGTTCCACATTCATACCGCGTTACAGCATAATATTCACATTCCGTTTAAACTGCGGAAGGAAATAACTCAATCAAATTCCTCATTCGAAGCCCGGCGCGGTATAAAAGTCGCTTTCTCAGTTCAGCTGTCATGTCGCACGTTCTCCTACGTGTGTGCGTGTGTGTGGTGGGTGTGTGTGAATGTGTGTCTGTGAGTGTGAGTGTGTGTCTGTGTGTGTGTGTGTGTCTGCATGTGTGTGTGCGTGTGTGTGTGAGTGTGTGTGTGTGTGCGTGTCTGCGTGTGTGTGTTAATGTTATATTTATATATAATGTTTTGGCCGATTCCAGTCTGCTGTGTGCATGCTGCAGAATGACTCAGGAGAGAGAGAGAGAGAGAAAAAATGAAACACTAAAAGAATCAATGGCGTAAAATAATACCAGCCAATTCATCCCACCAGAGAGAGGGGAAGAGGAGGAAAGCTGAACGGGGGTTCACCCCCTCGCTGGGCGGGTGATGCGGTCGGGCGGGCCCCACCCACAGCGCCCCTCCCCCCCCCGCTCCGGCGGAGTTCCAGCTTACGACTCCCGCCGCGCTGGCAGCTGGCCGCGGGGCAGGGCGCTCTCTCCACCCCGCTGCCCCCGCCCCGCGACTGGAGTGCGGCGGGCCACTGCAGATAAACGCAGAACAAACAACGGCAAAGGCTAAATAAATCCACCGCCCTCCCAGGAACCGGGGAGGGTTACGGGGAGCATCTGGCAACCCGACGGGCATGCATCAAACTCACAAATCCCCCCCACCCCCCCCAAAAAAAAAAAACCAGAGACTCATCTGCTCGCTTCAAACACAAAGCCCAGAGATTACGGGAACTGAGCCAACCTGTCTCTCCCCCTGCAGTCTGTCAATCAAAGGGGGGAAGGACAGATTCCGCCTCCCCTCCACTCAAACTCACCCCTTCCAGTTCCGCCCTCCTTCCTGTTTCCAAGCAACCTCCGCATGACAGAGGAGTGGGAGGGGCCTGAGGCTGAGCTGTGATAGGGTGAGTAATATGAGGGAGGGGCTGTTTCCTTGCAGAATGGTTACAGTTAACAGTACTTTTAGTAGCTACATCCTTGACAGCTTGTGAGGTTGGTAGGGATTTTCAAAAAAAAAAAAAAAAACTATTTTCAACTAGCCTAAATTGAGTAAAATCAATGCCACCATCACAAAGGCGACACTTCCTGACATTGAAAGTAAATTCGCGATTAGTCAAACAAACCTGAGCTGGCAACGGAAGTAAATGCTGTTTATTTTAATTAAGCTTCCATATCCTAAACACCCAAATGAGATATGGCCTTGAGTACACATAATTAAGTACACTCCTCGGTCCGTTGTTTCATACTTCAGGCATTCATACTTGGACGTTTGGGAGACTTGAGATGGAAACAACTGGAAATGAAACCCCCTTTAAATGTATAAACCGCCCATTGTTTTATAATTAAAGAGGACCGTGCCTTGCGGCGCTCGATAATGCATTTTCTTTAAAGGAAATGACAGTGGGGTAGGAACTCCAGGCGAATTCCCTTTTCCCCATCTGAGGGCGCGGGTCGGGGTCAGATAATTTAATTACGCTCAGCGCAGCGCCCCCCCGTTTCCCAGTCAAGCGACTGCGAGCCCCCCAGTGGGGATGATGCGCGTATGGAAAACGCGAGCGGGGTCCTGCACGGCAGGGAACACGCAGAAAAGGCACTTTACGCTTCTCCGGTCGGGGCCCGGCCTTGAATAAACGCACGTTTTCCCAGGGAAATGCGCTCAGCGCGTATTGACCGAGGAGGGCCACCGTACGAGCCGTCGCCGCGACCGGGCCTGCTCATTCGCGCTTCGCGGTGCGCCTCTGGGGGGCGGGGGGTCAGGGTACCGCCCACCCGTCCCGTCCGGGACGCGCGCGGCGGGCGCCCTCGCCATCTGCGCACGCCGCAGCGCAACTAACGGGAGCGGCGTCTGCGCACCAGAAACTCCCACTCAGCCGCAACGCGCGCCTTTCATCTTCCTGCAGAAAAGGATTCTTCCAGCTCATTAAGCAGAAATGTTGACACCACACGCACACACACACACACACACACACACACACACATGCTTACTCCCCTAACCACCCCCCACCCCCCCCCCATTCCCACAGTTTACTTTGAAAGATCCTCCTGCTCTCTTTATAAGAGTGAAATAAAGCCCAGAGAGAGAGAGGAGCACGTGGCCGGGCTCAGCCGTCTCCGGGCTGCGGGCGAGCTCTCGTGAAAGGCGTTGCGTAACGATGAGGAGCGGGAGACGGAGAGGAACCTCAGCCGGCGAACCCGAAAGGGGGAAACAAAACGACAGAGAAAGACTCGAGAAAAAAAGACAAAGACCGTCAGCCACGGTACTGTTAGTGAGCTTGTGTTGAGCACGTGCGCGCACGTGCGTGTGTGTGTGTGTGTGTGTTTGCGTGTGTGCATGTGCGTGTGTGCATGTGTGTGCGTGCGTGTGTGTGCATGTGTGCATGTGTGCGCGTGCGTGTGTTTGCGTGTGTGCATGTGTGTGTGTGAGTGTGTTTGTGTGTGTGCATGTGTGTGTGTGTGTGTGCATGTGTTTGCGAGTGCATGTGCGTGTGTGCATGTGTGTGTGTGTGTGCGTGTGTGTGTGTGTGTGTGTGCATGTGTGTGTGTGTGTGCATGTGTTTGCGAGTGCATGTGCGTGTGTGCATGTGTGTGTGTGTGTGTGCGTGTGTGTGTATGTGTGTGTGTGCATGTGTTTGTGAGTGCATGTGTGTGCGTGCGTGTGTGTGTGTGTGTGTGTGTGTGCATGTGTTTGCGAGTGCATGTGTGTGCGTGCGTGTGTGTGTGTGTGCGCAAGCGTGTCTGACAGGGGAAGGGTTCGAGGCAGAGAGGCCTCGTCGCTGTGGTCCGAGGGGAGGGGAAGGGGGGTGTGTCTGACAGATGCAGAACTCCCTGGGGTGCTGCCTCTGCCAGGGTCCATCATGGCTGCTCATTTCGCCGCGTACCAGCGGTGCCCCCCCCCCCCAGGACGGAGGAAGACCAGAGCTGAACCCTCAGGGGGGAGAGTGGGACAATGAGGGCAGGACCGGGGGGTTATGGGTCATGAAATATGAAGGCGCACAGCCATCGCACTCCACCCCCTGGAGCGGGACAGGGAGAGAGAGCGCTTGTGTCTACTGCTCAAGCAAAAACTGGGCCACGAGAGAGGGGGGGGGAGGGGGGGACAGACGAGAGGGAAGGATTGAGAGAAAGAAAGATAAAGAGAAAGATAAAGAGAGATAAACAAGAAATGAGAAAGAGAGAGAGAATTGAATTGAGAGAGAGAGAGAGAGAGAGAGAGAGAGACCCAGTGGCCACAACCCAGCCATCACAAAGGGTAGATACCTCAGATCCGGCATCCCCAGAGAGCTCGGGCTTGTCATCTACTGCACTTCCTGTTATCGCGCTCAAAGTGGACTCGAACCGCTGGGAAATCCATCCCAGAATTAATCACAGTCCCAGATCCGCCCCTCCTCCTGACCACCAAAGTCCTTTGGTGGAGACGAAACGGCTCACCTGCCAGGTACGCGTCTGGCTTGCCAAAATCTGCGGGCTGGCAGGAGCCGCCTCTAATAAGCCTGCCGCATCTGCGCCGGGACCGGGGGGGGGGGGGGGGAAAGGCAGATGGGGTGGGGCCCCGTCGCACTTAAGGAACTGAGCCATTGTGCTTTTTATTCGCAGGCTTTATTCGCTTTCCTCTCCCCAAACTCGGCGTGATTGTTTTTAGCGAAAGGGGCCTGGCTCGCCCCAGCGCCGACAATGCAACGCGGTAACGCGCTGGGCGAGAGGGCGAGAGAGCTTTGAATCTGCAGGAGAGAGAGAGAGAGAGAGAGGGAGGGAGTGTGGGACAAGGCATGGGAGAGGGCGAGAGAGCTTTGAGTCTGAGAGAGAGAGATTGGGACGAGGCATGGGAGAGGGCGAGAGAGATAGAGCCAGAAAGAGAGAGAGAGAAGAGGCATGGGAGAGGGCGAGAGAGATAGAGCCGGAGAGAGAGAGAGAGAGAGAGAGGAGGAGGGGTTCGGCGGAAGGGGAGTGGGCGTGCCGCGGCGCAGCTGTGGGGAAGGGGTGTCCGTGGGAACGGCCGCGCGGCGCGTAGGACGGCGCTGATTAATCACCGCACGCCGCAACGCCCCATTTCCTCCTTCACCGATCCCCCCCCGCTCCTCTCTCACTCCCTCCCTCCCTCCAATTTCCTTTCTTTACTGAGGGGGGCGGGTAGTGTGTGTGTGTGTGTGTGTGTGCCTGTGTGTGTGTGTGTGTGTGTGTGCTTGTGTGTGTGTGTGTGTGTGTGATCGTGTGTGTTTGCGTGTGTGTGTGTGTGTGTGTGTGTGAGTGTGTGCGTGTGTGCGTGTTTGCGTGTGTGCGTGTTTGCGTGTGTGCATGTGTGCGTGTGTGTGCTGTGTGTGCCTGTGTGTGTGTGTGCGTGTGTGTGTGTGTGTGTGTGTGTGAGTGTGAGTGTGTGCCTGTGTGTGTGTGAGCATGTGTGTGTGTGTGTGTGTGCGCACACGCTGCGGTGGGGGGTCAGAACGAGGCCTGACTTTCGCACAGCATCGGCTGGTTATCCCTCTCGCTACCTCTCGCGCGCGCGCGCAGAGATCGATGCTCCCCGAGTTCGGCCCGCACGAGCAGCGCAGCGGCCGAACCTCTCCTCCGCGCTTTCTTTACCTCGCCGCCTTTCTTCAGCCGCCCTCCCAGCTGTTTATCCAGCTCTTCTTTTACTGACTCTGGCTCGGCAGACGCTGAAGAGAGAAGCTTAATGATTCTGAAGTGTAACAGCCCATTAAAAATAAACTGTCATCGCTTTCCTCACGTTTTTTTCTTCTTCTCTCTTTTTTCTTCCTTTTTTAACCTCCCGACGGAAAGCAGCCCGAGCCGAAAGAAACGGAGAGGACTGACGTTACGAGCGATATTTAAATCTGGCGTGGCATTTGGAACGCGGGAGCGCTCTCCCTCCTCTGGATTCCGAGCGGCGCGGCGAGCGGCGCGATGCGTTCGATTTCGTATTCTGACACGGATTTTAAACGATGGAGCGTAGCCCCCTTCGCCTCGCCCAAATGAATCATTCCAGACGAATTTCTCTGTGGTTACAAGTCACCGTTTTTTTTTTTTTTTTTTTTCAGAACTTCAGAATGAGAGACAAACAAAAGTAAAAATAAAACGGTCTCGTTTGTGTGCCTTCCCCTGATGGTGGAAAGGATTGTGTGTTTGCAAGCTGAAACATGTCTGCGGATCTGGGGGGGAAGGGGGGTGGTGGTGACGGGAAGGGGGGGGGGTTGGGTAAATTGCTGTTTGCTCATTTAAAACAGAGAAGATTGAATTTGTTTCCCTGGTATCCAGCGGATCAGGACACACAGGCAGAGCGCATCCTGTCGTGGGAGGCCATTTGCTGACTAAACCAGGCCTTAATGGGGATTTCGCAGGGGTGTCGACGCGCGCCCCTTACGTTACTCGCCGTGCTGAGAGATGGGCCCTGACACCCTGACCGGCCCAGACGCTCCCATTCCGCCTGCTCCTGCTTCCTCTCCGTCTTTGCCCCCCACCCCCACAGTCGCCCCCACAGCCAGCGTAGCGGTTCCCACTGTTCCCAATCGGCGGCCTTGGTCAGGCGCCGTCTCTCCCTCAGCTGTTTCTTCCTCCTGAGCGAGCTTTCCGTGCTGGCGACGGCGGCGGCGGCAGTGTCGGCTGTCCCCGCGGCGACGCGTTATTAGGGAGGCGGCGGAGCGGCAGCGGCGGCGGCCCCGCCCGCTCATCACGCTAAATCGGGAGGGCTCCTTCGCCACCGCCGGGAGAGCCCCTCTCTCTCTCCGGCTCGTAATTACCCGTAACTGCGCGGCGCCGCCGCCGCCGGCCCGCCCGCCCGCTGGCCCGCCCGCCCGCCCGCCTTTATTTACGACGCCGCGCTGGTGCCGCGGCTGCCCAATTACCCGCCGTGCCAGGGCCGGCGCCGCGCTCTAAATCTGCGGGCCAGAAATGATGGGATTAATAAGAGGCTTCTTTATGCCACCGACACCTGACTGATAACGCACGTCAGGCTCCCGCGCTCCGCCCGTTAGTAATGTGGCTGATTTGTGAGCCACTTCAGCACGTACACAGACATATATATACCAGCCTGTACACAGACATATATATACCAGCCTGTACACAGACATATATATACCAGCCTGTACACAGACATATATATACCAGCCTGTACACAGACATATATATACCAGCCTGTACACAGACATATATATACCAGCCTGTACACAGACATATATATACAAACCTGTACACAGACATATATATATACCAGCCTGTACACACCCATATATATACAAACCGGTACACAGACATATATATATATACCAGCCTGTACACAGACATATATATACCAGCCTGTACACACCCATATATATACCAGCCTGTACACACCCATATACATACCAGCCTGTACACAGACATATATATACCAGCCTGTACGCAGACATATATATATACCAGCCTGTACGCAGACATATATATACCAGCCTGTACACACCCATATATATACCTGCCTGTACACAGACATATATATACCAGCCTGTACACACCCATATATATATACCAGCCTGTACACACCCATACATATATACCAGCCTGTACACAGACATATATATACCAGCCTGTACGCAGACATATATATACCAGCCTGTACGCGGACATATATATACCAGCCTGTACACACACATATATATATACCAGCCTGTACACAGACATATATATACCAGCCTGTACGCGGACATATATATACCTGCCTGTACGTGGACATGTATATACCTGCCTGTACACAGACGTATCAATACCAGCCTGTACACAGACATATATATATATATATACCAGCCTGTACGCAGACATATATATATATATATATATATAGCAGCCTGTGTGTGGACATATATATACCAGCCTGTACGCGGACATATATATACCAGCCTGTACGCGGACATATATATAATACACACGTATTTTACATGGGAGCTGCATTACGCGCACTTCTTCCTGACAGACCGAAGACGCGGTTTCCTGTCTAATCGAAATGCCGATTTCTCGGTATGGGTGTGCATTTGGTGTGTGTGTGTGTGTGTTTGTTAGGTGTCCTATGTAGTGAATGGTCTTATACCATGTGACTGCACCGTTAGGCTCCAGCCCTCTACAAGACAAACCTGCGCGTGAAAACAGAAAAGACGGATGAACATGTTATGCATATTATATGGTCATTTGCTTCGCACGTGTGTCAGGGAACATTACAGCGTATTATGTACAGTATATCATGTGGTTATTGTCTTTATGCATGTGCCGGGGAATATTGTTCCTGCCCGGAGCAATTTGAGATGACTAATGTTCCCGCCAGGCCGTTTCCAGATTGAGCGCGGTGCGTATGATGAATACCCTTCCGGGACACGTCGCAGTTCCTTCGCTAAAAACATAATAACATCATGTTTCCACATTAGGCCCGCATCTGCTCGGCTGTTTCACCTGTGCGCGGGAGGAGGAAGTCGAAGCCCTCCTGTAATTGGAGAGAATGAGGAAGGATGGCCTGGCTCTGCCGCGAGTTTGGCCCGCTGTACCGGCGTCCCGCACAAGCGTGGCGGACGGGCGTTCACACGCAGGTCTTCGGCGCCAAAGTGCTGAGCTAGCGCGTCAGTAAGCGGCTTCGGCGCAACCCCGCTGACCTAGAGCCGCCGCGCGCACTTCCTGCGCCAACACGCCGCACTTCCTGTCGGGGCCGCTCCCCAGGCCCTGCTGTCTGGCCTCGGGGCGCTGCGCTCGTCGTGTCGAACGCGGAGGTCTAGAACAATAATCCCCTCATCATGCCGATGACCCCTTTCCCTCCAGAGACAACGGGCTGACCCCAACCCAACCCCCCCGGCCCCCCTCCCCCTCCTCCCCTCCATCGCAGACACATCCATTTCTATTAGGCAGAGGAAATGAATGCATTAGGAAGGAGGTAGGGGGGTGTCTGGCGAACGCATCACTCCGGGGATGGAGTGTGGGGCTAATGGAATTACACTCCATTATCTGGGCAAGATGATTCCATTTACTGGGAGAGAGGGGAAGAGGGAAAGGCAGCGCAGAGAGGGCTACGATGGAGGGAGAGAAAAAAAAAAAAAACGGGCAAGATGGAGGACGGGAAACTCACACTGACAAAGGGCAGGCTTGTTCTTCCAGGCCCCGCTCGTTGCCCTGGTTAACTATCTCATCATTGTAATGATACGAGCAGTAATCTCATAACTACCTGACTGATTTTCAGCTTGATTCGATTAAGGGCAGCTGGCTGTTTACTCCACACCCCCCCCCCCCCCTCCCAACTTCCTCTTGGAAAACACATGCGGAGAAAAAAAAAGAGAGTGTCTACAGCTGCCTGAGGATAGGAGGATGTGGAGAGAGAAAGAGTCCTGTAACACATTGCAGAGAGACAACTCCCCATTGCAGTGAGGGAAAGAGAGAGAGAGAGAGAGAGAGAGAGAGAGAGAGAGAGAGAGAGAGACATTCTTGCAGTAGAGAAGGGAGAGATGGTTTTTCTGCAGCACTGATGGAAGTGATGAACTTTGCTGGTACGTAAAAGAGAGGGAGAGAGACAGAAAGTGAGAGAATGAGAGAGTGAGAGGGAGAGAGAAAGGACTCCGGTGGTAGATAAAAGGGAGATATCTCCCGTGGGCAGAGAGAGGAATGTCTCTCAGACACCTGCGCGACCCCCCCCGGTTCCCCGAGCCTCCCCTCCGTCCCGAGGCGCCCGGGTTCCGGCACTTTCTGATTGTCCTCTAATGGGCTGTGATTTCAGGGAGGCCATTACGGAGAAAGTCCAGCCATTACAGCCCAAAGGCCATCAGAGTCAGAGGCGGCGAGCGCGACCGTGTGTCATCCCCGGTCCGCCCCCGCCCTTACTCACTCCCCCCCGCCCTGCCCCACCCCCCACAGCCTCCCTCCCCCCCCCCCATTCCCCAAATCCACCCCTGCTCTGCGCTTCCGCGGTACGCCACCTCATCATTTACATACTGGCCCATTCACTGGCGCTGTGATTATGCCCCGCGCTCTTACCTCAGTGTTTGGAGAGCGCTGGCGCATTGTGCACTGACATATTTATAGAACAGCTGTAATGTCAGATGGGGGTGGAGACCATGAGGGAGGTTTTTTTTCTCTTTTTTTCTGTGTGAGGTCTCCTGGCCCTTTTATTGGCTCTATAGTCTGAGCGAGCGAACAGGAGCTTCGCCTACAGCATGGGGGGGGGGGGGGTTACCGCCATCAGTAGCCAATTAAACAACACATAGGTTCTTACTGAGCCTGCAGCCTGACAAATGCACACACACACACACACACACACGCGCGCGCACACACAAATGTGCATTTGATTTTATTTGAGTCTGTGTGTGTGTTTGTGTATGGAGCATTTCTTAAAGAGTCTGGGCATGTGTATGTATCTGTGTGGTAAATGTGTGTGTGTGTGTGTGTGTGTGTGTGTCTCTCTGTCTGTGTGTCTGTATGTGTATATGTGTGTGTGTTGCACTTGTGCGTCTGTGTGTGTGTGTCTGTGTGTGGGTGTGTGTGTATATGTGTGCGTGTGTGTGTGTCTGTATGAGTGTGTGTGTGTGTGTGTGTGTGTCTGTGTGTGTGTATGTGTGTGTGTCTCAGTGTGAGTGTGAGTGTGAGGCAGTAAGGGAGTGTCCTGTGGTAATGGGACGCAGTGAGTAATTGTGTTTACAGATGGAATACCTGTGTCCTGCACTGGGAGAACAGCTCAGTGCTTCCCCTGCAGTAAACTCCTGATGAAGAGAGACAGAGCCGCCGTTCCCTCCTGCTCCACCGTGTGAGCTACTATCTGTGCCTGACACCAGCGACTTACCTGCTCTTCTCTCCTCCTCTCTCTCTCTCCTCTCCTCTTCCTCTCACTCTCTCCTCTCCTCCTCCTCCTCTCTCTCTCTCTCTCTTCATCACCATCTTTTCTTTATTGCTCCTCTCTCCACTACTATTCTGTTCAATGCCTCTTAGCAATGCAGTCTAGGCGCAAAGCAAGCTTGCATTTCAGCTAATATCTTACGGGCACCAGCACTCCCTGTACCCCAGTGAACCCCAAAACCCCGGTTGGAAAGAACAACAAAATGTGGGTGGCGCTGGAATGCGGACCGCAGCCAGCCAAGGGGGGAACCCCACAGAGGGAGACCCAGGGAGGGTGCCCTGGTCTGGCCTCAGCGGCCCAGCTGTCCTGGGCCTGCCGGGCTGTCTGCACGGGAAAGCTCATAGATTAATGGAGAGTGTCGATGCTTCATCAGCGACCCATTTCCATCCGTGCACTTCTGCCGTGCGGTTTGTAAGAGTGATGTAAGTACTGCTTCTGTATTCATAGGAGCAGAGCTGAGAAGCTCACTGACGAGCACACACACATACACACACACACACGTGCTCACACACACACACACGCACACACTCAGACAGTCGCGTCTGTACAGGACCGTCGTCGTGGAGGAGGATGCAGGTGTCAGGTTCGATCCTCATCATCTCGGTAATAAAGCCCTCTCTCCCGTGTTCTGCTTTGTTTGACACTATCATTTATTAACCGCGTTTCTCTTTTCAATAAGGCGTTTCTCTTCCCTGCTCTCTCGCCTGTCATTTCATCCCCAAACTCCGGGAGCCGCGCTGATGAGAAGCCCGCCCGCCGACCCCCGCGGCGACAGCTCCCCGCTTTGAGTGACAGGTCCAGCGGGTGACAGCCCCGACGGGCGCATGCGTGGGCGGAGCCTTGATGGAGAGGGGGTCCCAGCAGGTGAGGGGGGGCGGGGGGGGGGGGGGGGGCAGTAACGGTCGATTTGCTTACCGTTCTCGGGGTGCTCCATCTCGCCGATGCTGCCGTCCGGGGTGGTCCTCTCGTAGTGGTCTTCGGGCAGGGCCAGGGGCCCGATGCGGGGCCCCGAGGACGACTTGCTGCTGGGGGTCTCTGACTCCTCCAGGCCGCTGTCATAGTAACTGTGCTGGGAGGGGTCCTGCAGGTCCTGCGCCTGATTGGCTGTCGAGAATGTCACTCGGCGGTGAGGCAGCTGGGAAGAACAGAGCAGACAGGGGGAGAAAGACAGAGAGGGAGAGAGAAAGAGAGAGAGAGAGAGAGAGAGAGAGAGAGAGGGAAAAGCGTCACTACCTCAGAGCGTTCACACTGCGGTCACACCTGAATCCTCACGGTCCACTCCGGCGCTTACACACAGCTGGGAGGGATCCACACAGACGCCTGCATCATTAAAACACAATTATCTTTCACACCACTGCTGTCAGAGTCGACTTAATTCACACGGACTCCTCCTCAGGAGAACGCAGAGCGCTGTCTGTGATACACTGAACAAGGCACTGCCCCTTCCCCCACAATACACACACACACACACAAACACACTCACTCACACACTCAGACCCACACACACACACACACACACAAGCACTCAGACCCACACACACACACACACACTCAGACCCACACACACACACACACACAAGCACTCAGACCCCACAACGCACACACACACACACGCGCACACACACACACACACACACACTCAGACCCACACACACACACACACACACACACACACACACACACTCAGACCCACACACACACACACACAAGCACTCAGACCCACACACGCACACACACACACACACACTCACACGCACACATACACACACACACACACACTCACTCACACACTCAGACCCACACACACACACACACACACACAAGCACTCAGACCCACACACACACACACACACACACTCAGACCCACACACACACACACACACACAAGCACTCAGACCCACACACACACACACACACACACACACACACACACACACACACACAAGCACTCAGACCCACACACACACACACACGCTCACGCTCAAAGAGCAGATCCAGCCTGACTGTGGCGGCCGGGCCTGATACAGTTGGCGAAGGCGACGTGCGTTCTGTGTCCTCCTCCCTGGGGACGCAGCGGTGGACAGGGGAGGACGCTCCGTCACTATCGAAACAGACAGCTGGCAAATTGGGGGCCGAAATACTCGGAGGCCGCTGTCAGGAGGAGGACCCGTGCGCCTCCTCCTCCTCCTCCTGGGAGGCGACCTGCGAGGGTGGCGCTGGTGCCAGCGGAAGCGGGTTTCGAGCTGCCCGAACGCCGTCGTCCCTCACCCAAGCTGGGCGATCATTCCGATATGCCGGCTAGCTACAGAGCGCTTTACAGGAAATCAAGAGAATTTCAAATGACTGGTGCTCAGCCTTCTTTAAAACAAAGATGCTCGTGGATTTGTGTGCTTCACAGCAACGCGTTCATCAGAGGGATATTGTTTTTAATACTTCTGGCTCTTAGCGTCACCACAGATGCGCAGGTTAATTAGACAGGAAGCTGCAGTCGGTTCCATTTTCCTCGCGGAAACGACGGAAGCATCCGCTAATCCAAAATAGGAACGGACGGCGTGATTACCGCGGCCCGAAAGGAAAACAGAGGAGCCGGGATCAAAAGGATTTCAGAGACACAAAATAAAGAAGCGAGCGATGTTTTATTTGAATAAAAACGGGGCTAAAAGTTTCGAACGTGTCGGCGCGCCGCTCGGCAAGCCGCCCGAGCCCGTTTTATTTATTCACTCGCGTTTGCGCGGCGAAGGAGAGAGCGGCGAACGACGACCGGCTCATTTGGAGACGCGGCCTTGCCGCTCGGCGAAACCTCTCCCGGGATGCCAGAGCGGGAAGCCCCGCCATTATCACCCGGGTTTGACAAGGCCGCAGGAAGCCGACGCCCACCTTCCCCGCTCCCGCTGACCCGGTCGGCATCCGGAAGGTTCCGCGGCGGTGGCGACGGCGGGCGGAACAGGGAGGAGTGGGAGGCGTCCGTCCGCGCTGCTACGGTGTGGGTCGGGGTGCCCGCGGCGTGCGGCTTCTGCGCCCAGGTGTCTTATCGCCCCCCCCGCCCGCTCCCCCTCAGCCCGACGCCTCCGTACTGAGCTCCTGGTGCGCAGCTGTTCCTCTCCCCCCCCCACCCCCCGCCCCCCCCGGATGATTTACTCTCCGGGGCTGATAAAGGAAATACCTCACGCGCCCGGCGCCCAGTGCAGGGCTGTGCCGCACACAGGGCCTCGATTGTCCTCACAGATTAATAAACTAGACGGCCGCGGACGGAAAAATGCTACACGCTTAGCGTTCCGTTTTTGGGCGGCGGCGCTGGCCCTGGATCCCGAGATTGCGGACGGGGGTGGGGGTGAGGGGGGGGGGGGAGAATGCGCTCCTTTGTGCTCCCCTCCTCATTACCGCCATCATGGAGGAGATGATGGAGCGCCGCGCCGCGCCGCACCGCCCCGCCCCGCTCATACTCACGAGCCGCGCCCGATACGCCGGGCGAGGGGGGCGAGGGGCCCGAAGGTCGTCCGGCTCCCGTTTCCCCCGCAAGGCCCCGCAAGGCCTCGTCCCATAACAGAATAAACAAGAAGCCTCCCCCCCCCCCCCTTCCTCCTGTCCCCTTCACCTCTCTGCACAGAAACATGGAGCGAGGGCTAACAGTGGTCTGTGCTCGAAAACGCGAAACGCACCACCGGGAGGTAAAGTGGCTAACGCTCGCCCGGACCCAAAGCGGCGATTACACACGTCAGGCCAGCGACCGCACCCCCTGCCGCTGAGCTCCTCCATCCAGGAAGCCACAGCCCAAATACACCCAGCCCTGAGAGGCATGGAGAGAGATGGGAGGATCGTTTCATCCGAGGCACCTTCTCTAAAGGAAGCAGCAACACACACAAGCAACACGCGGAAAGAGAACATGTAAGGATCTTTCTTTCATTCTTTCTTTTTTTTGAAGCTGCCCATCTCTGGAATATTTTATCCGCGGATGAATCGTCAGGGGAGATCTAAGCTCTGGCTCTCGGGGAAAAGGAGGGCGAGGGTGAGGGGGTTGAGGGGGTTGAGTTTTAAGCGGCGGCGGCAGGGACACCCAGAGGGACACTGGCACAGACGCATCACGACGAGGGCGCGACGGGCAGGAACGCGCCAGGTAATTAAAAAACACTCCCGTGTCCTCTCCGTGTGCTCATCAGCCGATAGCGCTCTTAACCTGAGCACACTGCTCCCCTACACTGGCCTCTCATCTCCTTTAGAGCATCACTCCTTTACAATGTCATCCACTGCTCTGGCGCAAGTTACCCTACAATCACTTCAGCTAGTGTGCGTAACTCTATAACACCTTAGTTTAGTGTGCACTACCTCATAATTCCTTAGTTCAGTGGACACTACCCCATCATCCCTTGTATACTACACTACCCCATCATCCCTTAGTTTAGTGTACACTACCCCATAATCCCTTATAGTGTACACTACCGCATCATCCCTTATATTGTACACTACCGCATCATCCCTTAGATTAGTGTACACTACCCCATAATCCCTTATAGTGTACACTACCCCATCATCCCTTATATTGTACACTACCGCATCATCCCTTAGATTAGTGTGCACTACTCCATAATCCCTTAGTTTAGTGTACACTACCCCATCATCCCTTATAGTGTACACTACCCCATAATCCCTTATAGTGTACACTACCCCATAATCCCTTATAGTGTACACTACCCCATCATCCCTTATATTGTACACTACCGCATCATCCCTTAGATTAGTGTGCACTACTCCATAATCCCTTAGTTTAGTGTACACTACCCCATCATCCCTTATAGTGTACACTACCCCATAATCCCTTATAGTGTACACTACCCCATAATCCCTTAGTTAGTGTACACTACCCCATAATCCCTTATAGTGTACACTACCCCATAATCCCTTATAGTGTACACTACCCCATCATCCCTTATATTGTACACTACCGCATAATCCCTTAGATTAGTGTGCACTACTCCATAATCCCTTAGTTCAGTGGAGACTACCCCATCATCCCTATGTTTGGTGTACACTACCCCATCATCTTTTAGCTTAGTGTAAACTACCCCAGCATCCCTTCGTTTAGTTTAAACAATCCTATAATCCATTATTTCAGTGTGCTTTATTTAATCCCCTGTGCTTTTAGTACACAGTACAGCATCGCGCCTCTTCAGAGGGCCCAGCATAATCAAATCTCCTCTACAAAGCAAAAACATTCTGCAGGACAAGGATGCCTTTATTCTGCAAGTCGAGAGATGAAAGGTACACGAGGAACAGCGCGGAGTGAATGAGTCTTCTCCTGACCCGATACCATTAAAAGCAACCCAAAAAAAAAAAAGAAAAAGGAAAAAAAAGGCAAGATTTATTGAATCCCAAACAAAATGCAAGGCCATCTCCGCCGCGCGAGGAGCAATGAGCGCGGGCTGGACTGACAGCCGGAGGTAAGCCGGGCCGGTGTGAGATTTAGCGCTCCCCAACGCTAACTGATATACGGAGGACGGAGCTTGGGGGCGTGGACCCGGGTGACCGGCAAAAGACCCGCCCCCGATTTTTTTAGGTCAAATTTTGAAACGACCCGAGCGCGTTTCCGCTTCTCCGTGAAAAAAAAAAAAAAAAAGCGTGGCCAGGGTGATGCAAGGCACCCGTGACACCTGCGCGATTTCATTATTCAAACCGGAGTATTTGCATGTGACTTTCGTATAGACTTCAGACACGCAGGGAAATTAGTGGGACTGAGCCTTTCCCACCTATGCGGAGAGAGAGAGAGAGAGAGAGAGAGAGAGAGAGACAGAGAGAGAGAGAGAGACAGAGAGAGACAGTGAGAGAGAGAGAGAGAGAGAGACAGAGAGACAGAGAGAGAGAGAGAGACACAGAGAGACAGAGGAAGAGAGAGAGAGTGAGAGAGAGAGAGAGTATGGAGAGGGACGAGAGAGACAGGTGAGAGAAAGTACGAGGAGAGAGTGAGAGAGGGAGTGTGTGACGCTGTGGAGCGGGGGCTCCTGGTACACAGCCAGCAGGCTGGCGGGGGGACGTCAGTCACAGCGAGGGACCGTCATCATTACTTTGTGTTTGGGAAACTGAGGGAGCTCAACGCTGGGCGGACATGCATGGCTCGGGACCAGTCAGTGTTCTCCTGTACTAAGGAGAAGTCTCACACACACGCACACACACAAATGCAAACGCATGGACACACACACACACACACACCTATACACACACACACATACACCTACACACAAGCACACACACACAGACAACCACACAAAAACAAGCACATACAGACATACACAAGCACACACACACATACACACACACAAGCACACATGTGGACATACACAGACATGCACACACACAAACAAGCACACACACAACCATAAACAGACATGCACAAACACACACACACACACATACACGCACAGACACACACACACACACACACAACCATAAACAGACATGCACAAACACACACACAAACACACACACACACACACACACACACTATTATACAGCTTATATAACCAAAAAAAAAAGTGTGGGAGTAATTCCTCTAAATGCTTTCTTTCGATCAAAACAAACTTTCTTGCATATCTTATACTGGCTCCCAGGTTTCTCTTTCCTTTGATTTTCTTTTTTTTCCTGAGGAAATGAAGCTTGTGTTTGAGAAGAATGGGCAGAAAGAAATGCTGCTTTTTTATTAATCACAATGAGAAAATACCTAACAATATTGCTTTCATATAGTCTTGCTTTGTGATAGTCTTATGAGAAAAGAATTTTCTTGTAACAAAATTCTTTGTTCCCAGGCATGGAAACTTCAGTGAATTCCAGAACTGCAGGTTGTGTGAGCTTCCACAGGTAAATTAACCCTTCACATCTCCCTACCTTCGTCTCTCTCTCTTTCTCTCCCCTCCCCAACCCTACACATCTCCATACCTCTCTCTCTCTCTCTCTCTCTCTCTCTCTCTCTCTCTCTCTCTGTCTCTCTCTCTCTCTCACACACACGCACACACACACACACACACACACACCTCTTGAAGTCTGCGCTGCTTTCGTCAGTCTGGAAAGTGTGAGAACCGGAGCTGTAAATGGCTGAGTCACCGGAACCGAAACAGGAAATAAACATAAAACAAAACGTCTGTCTGCAGGCGCCTAATCTATACAGTATCAGCATACGCTATTTCCTTTAACACACTGTCACCTTTCCACACACACACACACACACACACATACACACACACACGCACACAAGTGCACACATACCCAGGCACACACACAAACATACACACACACGTACACACACACACACACACACACAAGTGCACACACACACAAGCACACGCACAAACACACGCACACACACACACACACATACACACACACACGCACACATACACACACACGCACACACACAAACATACACACACACGTACCCACACACACACACAAACACAGACACGCACACACACAAGTGCACACATACACACACACACACATGTACACACACACATACACAAGCACACATACACACACACACACACGCATACATACACACACACGCACACACACAAGTGCACACATACCCAGGTACACACACAAACATACACACACACGTACCCACACACACACACACACACACACACACACAGACACGCACACACACAAGTGCACACATACACACATACACAAGCACACACACACACACACGTTCCCTTTCGCAGATGCCCAATCAGCTCGGGTTCCCGATTCCGCTCACGGAAAAGTTGGCTCGAAGTAGGCGGGAGAAATCGGCTCTGACAGCCCTGAGAGGACGTGAGCGGTGTCGCCGCGGTGACGGACACAGCGACACACACACACACACACACACACACACACACACGGCTGGCACCGCACCGCCAGGAGGAGTGGCAGCTCCGTGTGGCAGTAGCCAGCGCCTCAGCACCCCAGCTATACGGGCACATTCTGAAACCCTCACCACTCAAAATGGACTCCACTCTATCAAGGTACTCCTGCATATATTTTCAGTTTACTGCTTCGCTGCTTAAAACATAATGATTCTCACACAAATTGCTCAACAACAAAAAACGTGCCCCTCACACACACAGCAGGAGAACTCTTACTTTTTGGCCATCTCACTTTCTTTAATTTTCTTACGTAGGGTCAAGGAAGGCGACAGACCCCTCCCAAAATGCCAAAATACACGCGCAGACAGACATACACAAAAACAGGAATGTGAGCAAAGAACAGAAAGACACAAATGTGACACAATGTGCGTTCACACACTGACGCTCACGTGCATGAACACAGAGAAGCGCGTGCTTAAAGAAAAGCTTCCGTAACGCTAAAAGAAGTTCTCCCTGCAGAGGCTGGTTATGAGGAGGTGGCAATGCTAATTGCACTCACTCCTGCACAAAACTGCTGAACGTGTGATCGGGCGAATTAACATACCAAGCCGATGTCCCCTGGGACACGCCCCTCTTTGACAGGGTGGGCGGGGTCAGCCTTGAGTGACAGCCCCCCGGCGGCGTCCTGTGGTACGTGGAACACTCCGCGCTCTCTCCCGTCCGCCGAGGCTGCGACCGAGCACTAGCGTCGCTAACCGCTACGAGGACACGCAGGGAAGCGACAGGAGAGGGAGGGCCGGAGCATCTCCCCCCCCCCCGCACTCCGCTTCCTAATTAACTGCACTTAAACACCTGCCCCAGCTGCGGCACGCCTGCAGCTCACAGAGAAAAACACGCAGCTCTCAGCCAAAGGGCACGGGAACGCAGGAAAAACTGAAAAAAAACACTGTGTGAGTCCAGCTACAGCACGGCCAATCAGTGTAGGACTAAACGGAACACCCGCCTCCTACCCCCCCCCCTCCTCCGCAGGTACGCTCTGATATCGCTCACAGCGCGCGTGTGTGCGTGCGCACGACTCCTGTGTCTCGTGACCCCGAAACCGCACCCGCAGGAGGGTAGCGTTTTTCTCCCGGCTTTGATGTCGAGAGCCAGGAGCGCAACATCGGAGCAACACCTTTTTCGGGGCTTGTTTACCCTCTCTCTCTCTCTCTCTCTCTCTCTCTCTCCCTCTCTCAAAACGCTATCTTCTGATGTGCTGCCCAGACCGAAGCGCACGGCCTGTTCTGCCCGCCTTCGCGCGGAACAGGCCGCACAGATGTGGGGAGAAGGTGCAGGGATACCGGCAGATAACTGGCTCCAGGAGACATACCAAAGAAGGACCGAGAGAGAGAGAGAGAGAGACAGAAGGCGGGGAAGAGAGAGAGGGAAAGAGAGACAGAGAAAACAGAAATATGAAAGAGGGTGGATGAAAGAATTCCACTCTCTCCACTTCGTGGCCATCGTTAGCATCAAACCCATTGTTTTCAGGCCAACCGGTGGAGACCAACTCCAAGAGAAAATGGGATTCAATGAATTAGAGCAAATTATTCTAATGAGGCACGTTATTATTTAAATGTAAGAGGACATTAAGTTGTTTAAATATGTATTCTTGCTTAAATAGTTCCCCTGGGCATGGCGCCAAAGTGGCCCCATTTCCTGTTCAGGGCTGTGCGCTGCTCCAAGGAGCTCCAGGCAGGAAGTGGAATTTACCCACATCTCGCCGTATGATCTTCCATCTCCGTCTCTCTCTCTCTCTCTCTCTCCATCTCTCTCTATTCCTCAGTCACCATCGCCCGCTTTGAGAAATGTCCTCCATAACTCCCCTTGTTTTACCTGCTCGTTGGCGTCTGCCCCCCCGCCCCCCCCCCCAATCCTTTCTGAGTCAAGTGGGGAAGGGGACGTGCGGTATGTGGGGATCTGTGCTTTCCCCCGATCCGAATCTTTTCAAGGGCGGCAGCGTCGCATCCAGGTCCCCTCGGTATTTCCCATGACTCTCTCTGTTCTTTGGGCCCCGTTGGCTGATCGAGTGACAGAGCGCCTTGTGCGCATCGCCCAACACCCTGGAGAGACGGGACGGCTAAGTCTTCCATAAGGGGCACTTTAGGCTACCCAGATATTTATGATGCTTCAGCATCCTGCCACCAATGCTAATGCCAATAGCATTACCACCGTGAGTCCTGCTAAACCTACTTATATAATAATAATAATAATAATAATAATATAATGTTAACACAGAGCCTTAGGTAGCGTGACTTGCAGTACGCACTTAGTACAGATTCTGCAACGCTAACCCATTTAGACACCTGGATTTTTTTTTACTGGAGGGTTCAGTCCTTTTAGCAGTACTCCGCTCGCCAGGCTGCAATAGATCAATGTCCCTTTGAATATAAATAAAACCTGTCACCTTCAAGGTGCACGT